>NC_143191.1:6107500-6752500 GCF_051530095.1 Phoenix dactylifera
TGGTACAGGTCCTATGTGGTTCTAGTTTGTTTTGGACCTTTCTTTATTTTTAAAATTTGAATTGAAGTCGGGATATGGTTGCTGACTTCAATTCAAAATTCAAAAATAAAGAAAAAAGAGGGAGGTGGGGATCGGTTTGGAATGAAGACGTGTCAAGGAGACTGCATGGTGAAGAGGGAGGGGTTTATAGAGAGAGAAGAGAGAGAGGGGGAAGAGGGAGGGAGGGAGGAATGTAACAATTGTAATCTCTCATAGGTTGTAATGGATGGCGATGATGGGTTACCAGAGCTCGAGTAGCAGCACGTGGGTCTTCTTTATCAAAGCCATGGTGTTTTTGGCCAGTGTCCTATCGATGGCTATGATGCTCCGCCTCTCAAGGTAATCGAGTTCCCTTAAAGCAAGGGTTAGAGAGAGAGAGGGAGGGAGGCGGTCAGCATACTTGGACAGTCGTCGATCGTTGAGATGGGTGAGGGCAGCAAGAGCATGAGCAAATGGGAGAGGAAAGGAAGAAACAAAGCCCTAATCCTTGAACCAGTGCCAATCTCGAATT
Organism: Phoenix dactylifera; assembly: GCF_051530095.1. Lineage (NCBI taxonomy): Eukaryota > Viridiplantae > Streptophyta > Magnoliopsida > Arecales > Arecaceae > Phoenix > Phoenix dactylifera. The sequence continues at coordinate 6,108,051 of NC_143191.1, forward strand.
TATAGTGCAAACTGTGATGGTTACCGACTGAACACAGTATTCCCCGAATTGGCCAGATTGGCAAGATTCAGCATTCCTTGGCTTGGGCCGCCAAAACTGTTGAAACTAAAATTCTTTTGGCTTGGTCAAGTCCAAACCAGAACCAGGATTCTGAACATTAATTATTTTAGAGGATCATGAAATTTGACAAGTGCCAAAATCAGCTGATTTTTATATAAATCTCTATGTGTCATCCAATGTGCCTTTTTCATTGTCCATGTCAAATTATCCTTCTGGCCTTTTTAGTACGAAGCATGCCTTTATTGTGAAAGATACATAAATACCCGAGAAGGGATCAGTAAACCACAAGTTACATAAAAGGAGGGTATAGCAAAAGGTTCCCTATTTTCTTTTCTGCTCTTCTTATCACTCTCCTATTCAATGGTTTTTCTAGAGCATATGTTGCATTTAGGAAGCATTGTTGTTTTGTTTCTCTATCAAGTGATGAATCAGAAATGTCTAGAGCTGGTGGTCATATGAAAAGCTCTTTCATTTCTATACACTCTTCTACATCCAAGGCATTCAATAGAATGGAACTTCCTTCTGCACGTGTGGAAACAATAGAAGTCGTGCATTTCTCTTCAGGCAGGAATTCAATTTATAGGTCACAGTGATTGCTTACACTGACATGGATCTCTGCATTCTTCTGTTTATTTTTTTCCACTTTGCTGCCTTATTTTAATACATTGTTTTATGGGCTTATGCCCATGAACCATGAACTGGATGATAAATTTGTCAACCTTTAATACTATCACTGTATGGGCCCTTGCAAACTAGTAAGGGCATTGCAATTCTGTTTTCTTTTATGGTAGGGATCTTTTCCAAGGCCCAAGTCTTGCTAACTTTACGATGGTATGCTCAGGCAACAGATGGTTTGCTCAAGCAACTCAAGAAGACAGTTGCAAGAAATGAGGTATATTTTTTCTGATAAATAAATCTGAATGACTAACTCTTTTTTGTCTATAATTTTCTTGCTCCTCTTTTCAGATAATTTAGATAAGTTTATCCCTTTACCACACTTTTGCAATTATACATCCAACGTCTTGCTGCTTCATAGCCAATACATGACTCGAAAAAAACTTCTTGTTCCCCCCCATTGAAACATGTGGAAGCAGATAGTATTTATCAGGACTTGCATCTGCATGGGTTTCTTTGTTGCTGTTGTTTATTTATGATTAACATATGATCTATTCTGCAATCTCCTTTTTCTCCCTTCGAACATGTAGGGGTCGTGGTCTGGCTCCTCTCATTCTTCAGCCGCGGAGAAAATACTTACGGTGCAATCAAATGGTTCTGATTGGGAAATTGACAAAAGATTGTTGAAGATGGGAGACAGGATTGCATGTGGATCTTGTGGAGATTTGTGAGTTGGGAATTGTGACATAGACTGCTGCTTCTGTTAGCAATTCTTCTTTTATGTATTTGTCAGAAGTTGAACGTTGTGGTCCACCTCATTCTGATGTTTATGTACAGGTATCGAGGGACTTATCTCGGTCAGGATGTTGCTATAAAAGTTCTTAGATCGGAGCATTTAAATGAAGCTCTGGGGGTAGAATTTGCTCAAGAAGTAATGATTTTAAGGTACATTTACATAGTATTGCCTATGTAACCTTTGATCATATCTTGTAACCTTTTTACTATTTTAGAGGCTAATTAATTCGTCTACTTGTTAAAAAAAGTCGACAATGACACAGATAACTTTGTTGTTTATAATTCTGGTTTTCTTTTTTCCTTTTCCTGTCATTTCAGGGAAGTCTATCATAGGAATGTCGTTCGCTTTATTGGTGCATGCACAAAACGTCCACAATTATGCATAGTAACAGGTAATCTTTTACTGGCATTGATTTCCTTGTTCTATTGTTGGTTTAAAAAGAAACTACTCTATCTTGCATCCATGCTTGTAGAAAGTTTATTTTTACAGTCCACTTTCTCTTAGAAGAAAGAATATGCCATGATGAATAGCAATTTTATTCTAAAATCTAGGATATATGGGTACTTCAAAATTCAAATTGCATTCTATTTCTGTAACCGATACCTAAGTGTCCTTTAAAAAATATGTAAAAAATAGAATGTGCTTATTGGATATGTATGGATGGTTCCTGGTTAATTTGGGGATGAGGGAGAAGCGTTTCATTTTTTCGCATGATGAATGCTAACCTTTTAGGATGGCAATCACTGATGGTTCATTTTAAAATGTGATATTCATGTAGTTGCACAGATGATGATGTTATTGTGGAATATAGAGTATGCTACTGTGATAAACCATTGTTCTTTTTAGATGCTTTTCTACATGCATAAAATATATTGTTATCATTTGTATGTGTCATCTTTTTGTTTTTTAAAATTTTTTTGCAGTTCTTATCCTGTGTATGTGTCCATGCCTCATAAGCTAAAACATTTTCTGTTTATGGGGTTATTTTTTTATGGGTACATTTAGATCAAAAAAGATTAAATTACTGTTTTAAGTCCATGGTCTGCCGTACCGGTCCATACCGGCCGGTACATACCGGTCCGGCCTCGGACTGGTACCAGATCAGCGTGGAATCCGGTACCAATAGCTTATCGTTGGAGAAACGGTATGGGACTGGTACGGACCGGTCCGGGCCGCCACCGTTACGCCGACCGGTAGCGGTATGGCGGATCTTGGTTTTAACTATATAAATTAACACAGGAATATATTTTTTGACATCTTAAACATTTGTTAATTTATGAACATCTAATCTTCATAGTAATTTTTCTTTATACTTAATAAGAATAAAATAATCCTAGTAACGTATTATTCAGGGCATACTGGATAATCCTATTGAATTCTCAGCATTGGAAACAGGATTTTTAGTATTATAGAATAAGAGGCCTGGCTGGCTGGCTCTATCCATGTCAACTGGACCTCTCTTAGTCCATTTCTGCAAGATGGAAAAGAAGACCTGTTGAGGTCCTTTTTTTCTCCCTATGGCATTCGAATTGGCCCACTCTGAAAAAATTCCTGTGAATTCTGTGAATATAGGCCTAGCCTGGTCTGTGTTCTCATGAATCCTGTTGGATCGCATAGTATTAACCAAACAGACCCTTAATGAATTCCTGTTATTATTACTAGAATATTATATAATTGAATATCTGACTTGATGTTTGGCTGAGGTTGCAACCCTGATATGACTGACATCTTCCATAAAATAAACATGTTTTTGGCATGTGCTGCCTGGTGGATGATACAATAACTCCAAGATGTGTATATGAGGATTTACATCAGGGTATTTTGTCTTATGAGTAACGAGTTAGACTAATGACCTGCATTTATTGTACATGTTGTAATGGTGGATATTATATTTAATATAAATTGTCAAAATATATTAGATATTTCTTTATTTTTACAAGGAAACGCTGTCATTAGAACCGTTATGAGGTTGGTAGTGATCTTTTGTGGAATACCCGAATTATTTGCACCTATTGGGTTTTTTTCTCCCCTATAGACCCCTCTATATTTTTTAATATTGCGCTGCTCTATGTACCACTATGTAATTTTCTTGTGTTTCTTCATCCATTTTATTTGTTTGCACTAATTTTAATAAACCATTGCCTTCATATGAATTTTTAAATTAATATTGGCGATGATTTTTACAATAATCAAGTACAAGTAGGTCATGGAGGCAATCTGTAAGAAACCAGACCAGATCCTCCATTTCAGTTTGAATTAACTAGAATTTGTTAACCAGTCAGTTGACTCAAAAAGCTTAAACAGATAGTGAAAGGGTCAACAATGTATATGCAGCTTCCTCCTGTGCGACTGGGATCATGCACGTGTAAGGATAACACAGCCAAGACATAACTAAATCAGGATAACAGATAACCGAAGATAATTTGATCAATAATTGAACTGTGGAGGGAATTCAAACTCCTGATGTATAGCAAGTCTGAGCTCTGATACTGTGTTAACTAACCAATTAAACGAAAAAGCTTAGGATGATTGGTAAAGGGTCAACAAGGTATATCTGCTTAACAGAACTAAATACGTCTATGGTCTGAATGTGACTTAATTAGCTGTGGAATATTATAAGACCTGATGATTTTTCTATTCTGCTTGAACCTTAAAATAGAAGGATCAGACTAAAAATGCAGCTAGTTTTTCATATGGTTTAATCTCATGCTGTTTTGGTTTACAAAGAAGAAAAGATTATAGGACACAAACATGTCCTTTCTGGTACTACAACTAGGTAACGACTAAACTACTATTGTTACAACCCAAGATCTCATCCAAAATGGCTAGCTGGAAGTTGTTTTTTGGGTTACTTGGCTCTATATAGATACCTAAGATCTACCTAGTGTATAGCCAATATGAGACTAAACACGGGCCCACACAAGGCCTCATGTGCTCCTCCTGTTTAAGTCCTGACATTCTCTTTAGGTTAAGGGTCTAAATTCATTCAAATCCAAACATAAGTACCATAATTCCAATCACAACCATCATGATCAGTCCGTGGTCAACCCAAGGGGCCTATGCTGCAGTGCCCCCAGTACACATGGGCTATGGGTTGGATCCACTCTAATACCATTTATCACAATCCAGGATCTCATCCAAAAAGATTAGCTGGAAGGTATTATTTGGGTTATTTGGCCCTGTATAAGTATCCAAGATCTACCCTGTACATAGTTGATGTGAGACTTAACACATGCCTACGTGGGTTCTCATAACTACTTAATCATCACAGACGAATACACTAGTCAACAAACATTAGAAAAGAGAACCTATTAGGGTGGAGATAATAATAATTCACACAGTTTAAGCAAACAATCTATCCTCTTGATTCATTTTTGACTAGAGCGGACACTTCATATTTTTGAAATCCAATTGAGCTGTGATGGCACTTGTTGGAGTAAGATTACAACAAAGAATGTTGAAGCAACCTGAACCAAGCGGTTCGGCCTGAATCGATGTTAGCCTGGAACAGTTTAGTCGTGCGGGTTGGTTTGAGTTATAAAATCTCTCTCCTTCCCTCTCGGTTTGAACTAGAGCTTCGAGAGCCTTCGACGACTCCATCCTGCTCTCTTTGCTAGATGCTCGGATCATCCGCTCTCTCTCTGTCGGACGATCACTCAAGGTAAGCGCTGTCTCTCTCGCGGTCCCTATCACCGAATCCGGATGGCTCGAAACTACTTCGAGCCCTTGCAAAGCCCTCACTTCCCGTCACTCCCTCTCCCTCCAACCTCTATCCCCTCATGAAGCTGTCGTCGGACGCCTCGGCCTCAACCTCTCTCTCTCCCCCCCTCTCTCTCTCTCCTTCCAATCTCTCCTCTCCCTCTCCCTCCCTCCTCTCTCTCTCTTCCTCCTCTGTCCCTCCTTGTCCTCCCTCTTCGCCTCTCTTTGTTTTGGTATGCTCTGGCATAGTACAACAAGGACCCATATCGGACCAAACTTGTTTCTGACCAATGCAAGCTCCGATACTAGTTTGACAGACCTTGGATGTAGAGTGTTAAATTTGTCTGTTGAGCCTTCTCAAGTATCAAATAGTATTTTAAAACCTGCTCAGGTTGAATAGATTGTCTTGTCGTAGTTGCCAACTGCCGAGTCTAGTTTCTAGACGTAGGTTTGATTTTTTTTTTTTAATTGTTTAGCCTGATGCTTTGACCACTTGAGTAGTTAAAGACCCTAGTTCAACATTTTTGAAAGATCAAATTTTAATATGTACCATGTAAAATGAAATAAAATTGCAATCCCCTTGAAGCCCAATCACTCTCAAACCCTAAATCGCTATTATCCCCCTCACAGTCTGGGTTCAAGTTTTTGAAAGATCAAACTTTATACGTTGCAAAATAAAATAAAATAAAGCCACATTCACCTAAAGCTCAATCTCTCAAACCATAAATCCCCATCACCCCCCTACAATCCCGAAGGAACCAGATGTAGGATATGGTGGTGGAGGGGGAATGGGCTTGGATCTATTAATGATGGGGCTTTTAACAACAATGGAGCAGTATTTTGGCATCAAAGATCAGAAAGTCAGAGTGGATGTTGTTGGTGTCAAAGAGGCAGTGCTGCTAGGGAGAATGGGAGACTGGGGTTTTGGGTAGTGGAGGTAGAAAGGCAATCTTAGCATAGGAGGGAAGGGTGTTGGGGCAAAGCTAAGGTCATGGTCAGCCGAACCGAACTGAACCATCTGGTTCGGCCCGTACTGAGCTGGCTTGGTGGGGGATCGGATCGGTTCGGCTATTAAATTCAGGATTGGTCCCGAATCGGCTAGAAATGGCCGAAACTGGACAGAACCTGTCACGCCCCCGCCTCCGCAGGGCACGTGCAGCACCCAGTGGCCACGTGGGGGCCACATGAGGGGAGAAATGGGGCTTCCTGTCAGATATTGTCTGGTTTCGGGGCCCGCATGCGCGCCGCACGCACCGCTCAGATACCTCTCCGGTTTTGTTTTCCACCTAAAATACGTCTGCAGGATTTGGAGACACCCGCCTCATATGCCCAGACTCTGGAACGAGTCTTTCCGATGCGGGACTATTGGGCCTCACACTCTTTCCACCATCGGACAAGAGCCGTCCTCGGCTCTGATACCAAATGTCACGCCCCTACCTCCATGGGGCACGTACGACACCTAGTGCCCATGTGGGAGCCACATGAGGGGAGAACACGGGGCTCCCCTGCCCGATATTGTCCGGTTCCGGGGCTCGCACGCGCGCCGCACGCACTGCTCAGACCCCTCTCCGGTTTTGTTTTCCACCCAAAATGCATCTGCAGGATTTGGAGATACCCCCCTCATATGCTCAGGCTCTGGAATGAGTCTTTTCGATGTAAGATCATTGGGCCTCACAGAACCTATCAGAACCGGTCGCGAACTTGCCGGAACCAGCCGGTTCCATGGACGGTTTGTACTGAGTCGGGATGGTTCGGAACTGGCCTCCTTCCCTTTTCTTCTTTGTTATAATAAGATGTTGGAAAGGCCCGAGAAACTCTTGAGCCTTCCCAATGTTTATTCTGTTCTCTAAACTTTTTTTTCTTTTCTTCGCGGTGAAAATCACACCGATTCAGCATGATTGAAGAAAGATCTAAGCCTAAATAAGGCGTGTCTCCTCGTTCTCATTCTTTCTATTTTTTTGGGCTCCAAAAAATAGCTCAAAATTTGCCAAATAAGAGAAGATCTCAGCAAAATTTTTGATTTTGGCTTGATTTAATGATATGTTGTTGATCTATGGATGATCTACATGATGACATAAAAAATTTTAATTTTTGAATTATATATAATTTTTAAAAATTAAAAATATATTTTCAGATTAAAAATAAAAGTATAAAAAATAAAATTCAAAAAAATTTGTAAAATCATAGGCGTATTTAGGGGCATGCAAGCTACTCTCCAGCAAAATTTGGTGTCCATTTATTCAAGTTTTGATGCGATCATATGCATAGTGGCCTGGGCAAGTCCACGAGTTTAAAAAAATATATGTAGTATCCATTGTTGGATTCAAAAAATTATGAAAATTAGTATCACATAATATATATTTCAAAAGGCCCTATGGAGAGTGTGGAGAAGCCTGTTCACTTAGATTTAAAAACTAGGAGTAGCAGCTTTGGTGGTCATGGATTTGCTGGCTAGCGAGTGGAGGACATGAGACCACCGTTTATGAGACAGTCATAGGATTATCTTCAATTCACGGGTGAGTTCTAGTTTACGCATGCTACACAGAATAGAGATCACGGTGCACGATTTGGTAGAGCCTGCGAGGATATGATTGCATATAGTTGATAGACTTCTTGAGATCATTCAGGAGGACATGATGCAGCTACAGATGACCTTGCACGTGGAGTAGAATCCATAGATGTTTCAGATTTCGAGTCGTATATTGGATTCTATTACCCACAGTCATAGGCAACCTATGTTCCGTACGGATACAATTATGGATATAGTGTCTGAGGCATTGTCTTCCGGTGGCTACTATTCTATGCTGTCCAGAGTATCTTATGGATCGAATTTTGCTGCCGGTTTATTCGGATGGATCCTTCCACAACCGTTTTATCAGATAGAGGACATCTCTCAGAGTCAGAACTTCAGCGAGAGATCTGAGAGTGCTTATAATCTAGAGCGTGTTCTTTATAGGATGAACATAAAAAACTACAACACTGCTTGGTTAGAAGGATGGGTTGATATGCCGTCTGGCTATGCTAATGATCTAGATTTCTACAAGAGGCATTGCCACTCGACGAAATTTTAGATATCGATATGTAGGATGTACTTTAAATATTTAATTGACAATAATATTTTATATTTTTTTATCTCATTAGTTGATTTTAAGATATTTCATGTTGCTTCTTGTGGCATATAACATCTCACTAATCATTTTATATTTTGTATCATTTTAAAAAAATAAAATATATTATTTAGATTAAATCGAATCATAGAAACATCAAAAAATATAAAAAGATTCAAAAAAAATCAAAGAACCATCAAATTAGACTTAAAACCATTTAAAAAGCTGCAAAAGATTGATTATCAATTAATTAAACTTGAAAAACTTGAAAAAAAAAAAATTGGGCGTGCCGGTCTTTATATTTTGTATCACTTTAAAACAATAAAATATATCATTTAGATTAAATCAAATCATAAAAACATCAAAAAATATAAAAAGATTAAAAAAAAACAAAAAACCATCAAATTAGACTTAAAACCATTTAAAAAGTTGCAAAAGATTGATTACCAATTAATTAAACTTGAAAAACTTGAAAAGAAAATTGGGCGTGCTGGTTCCCAAGCGTACCGTGTGTGGGTACGGTATAGTATCGACACACCGAACTGGCACGCCCAAGCGTACCGTATGTGGGTATGGTATAGTATTGGCACACCCAAGCGTACCGTATGTCGGTACGGTACTGAACCGGTACAGTACCGACCCGCCCGCCGACCAATATGGGTTTCGGTACCGGTTCGGCGGAGCATGGCTAGGGTACTATTGAGGATTGTTTGGTGTGCCTCCTGGTATGGAAAATAGAGGCCTTCTCCAAATGAAGCTCATGAGGACCACTATGGGAACGAAAAGGTGAGATTAGGGATTAAGATCACTAATCACAAATGTGTAAGGAAAATATGTTAAATGAAGGTCTTGGCCGGCCAAACCACTAACCCATGACAACAACCAAAACAGTTTGGGCCGTGATATGTGTTCAATCGCTGCTACTGAATCCATGTTAAGCGATCCTGATCAAAATTAACTGCAATTATATGAGAATATTGTTTTTTAAAAAAGATTTTTTAAATTATAGTAATTATGGCATGTAGCTGATCAAGGTGATGACACTTCTGTCTTATTCCATAATGTCATAGAAAAATCTTGTACAAATCCTGAAGAAAGAAGTTTTCATGGATATCAGTTACAATTTGTTTTGGATCTGGATTTTTTTTTTCAAAATTATCTGCAAATGGTTGCAACTACACTGAACAAGTTATTTAACTGACTACATCCTTGATTATTCTTACTTGTTTCCCATAATTTAATCATCTAATGGCTTATTTGCAAGTAGTTGTCTTCATTATAGTTTCATATAGTATTTCTAGTATAGTGGGTTTTGTATTTGAGCTGAATCATCTTTATGATCCTTGGAATTCGCCTCATTAACATCATACATGGTTTCTGTTCACCATTATACTTATACTCTATACATAATTTTGTATATTATTGACAAGGGAAACATCTTGTACTGCATTAGGATATTGTCTCTCTCTTGTAAGTTTAAGATGATAAATTTCATAATGAATAGTTAGTTTCAGTTCTTGAGAACGTTTTCATATTGTTTATCTTGCCATTAATGGGCAGAAAGCATATGTATAGCACTTTTGTTTGGCTGGTGTTTGTCATCTTGGAATATATTCTCATGGTTTACATAATGGTTAAAATTGTATTTCAGAGTACATGACTGGAGGAAATCTCTATGACCTCCTGCACAAGCATCATAATGTTTTGGAGCTCTCTCTTTTGCTGAAGTTTGCCATTGATATCTCCAGAGGGATGAGCTATCTGCACCAAAACGACATCATCCATAGGGATTTAAAGACAGCTAACCTGTTGATGGATACCAACAATGTGTGTAGCCTCTGTTGATATTGCATTATGTTGGATTATATATGATTATATGATTTCCTTACATCTTTGGTGTCTTAAAAATTTTATGTATTTCAAGATCATGCTTTTATGGTTGTGTGGAGCTAGATGCATATGGAAAGAAAAAAAATTCAGAAAGCTGACTTTATAACAAGTATTAGTTTCTGCAATCAAAAACATAACAGATGCACCTTTTTCTTTAATGTATGTATTTTTTATCGCCATCAGAATAAGAGAAGTTAAGGAGGGAATGGAAGAGTTCTAGTGTATTTCATGCCTGGAGGTTTCCAGTAGATTGTGTGCTATGATATTTGCATATGTTCATTACAAAAAAGAAGCAGCAATCAAATAGCACATGTTATGAAAGAAAAGGTCATAATACATGAATTTTTCTCTGCTTAGAAAACATAAGCTTTATATTAATGAATTTCATAACTGGACTATTTGACTGGTAAACTAACTTGTTTACACTAACTAGTATTAACTTTTTTAACGGCAGAAGAATTTGCTTGCTAAAGTTTGTATTCTCACATAAAATTTTGTGTTAGGAAATACAATCCAAATTGGGAATAGGACTAGTTCATGTGCTTAGTGAAATATATTTGTTTGCGTTCTATTTTACAATTCTGCAATTTTTTTTCTTTTTTCAGAAGGAAGATATGGTACCTTGAGTCATCCAAAAATTCCAGAGGTAATTGGATTGGTATGTCTTGTCAAAGCTACATTTTGAGATTTTAATCTTAGACAAGAATGCTGAGGTCGATATGCAATAAAATTTGGGAGAACTAGGATTTAGGATATAGTATCTTTGAAGAAATGTTAAAGTTGCATTGACAAGGATAAAATCAGTAAGGAAGGAGATGGTGTGACGTGGTGCAAAGGATAGAAGCTTGATATTTCTCACCTCCCAAAAACTAACCCAGCATAATCTCGGTCAGAGAAATGACATTTTCTCTAGTATTTTCAAACTCAAGATTTTATTGAGGCTATGTTTTAAAAATTTTACCAGAAAAGTAAAATTCAAGATTCAATAATTTTTGCTAGAATGAACCAGTAATTTATTCTACATGTTTTTTTCTCTTTTCTTCCTTAGAAGAAACACTTGTTTATGAATTAGATGTAGCAGCATAATTTGTTTTTAGGTGAGTAAAATTCATTTAGCTGAAAATTAGATGCAAATTCACCAAACTTTCTATACATGACTCTGGTACAAGCTAGATATTTTGGTGTTCTTTGACGATCATTACTTAATGTTGACTAACATCTATCTTTTCTTGAACAACTTTCAAGGAAACAATGGAAAGGCATTATTCTGTCCCTTTATATTAAGAGGATATACCATTTGTCCTAGTCTGAGAATGTGGGGTTTCTACCAGCAATTTTTAGATGCTCCAAAACCATGGACCCGAGGTCTGTTTTCTGTATCCGGTTTGGAAGTGACCAGAGGCTTTATTTTCTTGCTTGAGGCATTGTGTGTGTTGTTCCAAGGCCCTTGTCCCTGTGTTTCTGCTAAGTTTTGTCCTTAAGACTTCTCAGATCCTTCCTTTCATATTAAAACTCATAATGTAACTGAAAAAAATAAACACATGATTGAGGTACTTGTTTGCATGGATTTATATATATGTATTTTATATTTGAGGTTATTCTTTGTTTTTTGTATTTGAGGTTATTCTTTGTTTAAGTAATACTGATGCAATTCATTAATTTATTAGTTGAGGATCATGCAACTTCACTCAAGATGAGTTTTATAGTTTTACTTCTACTAACCTAGGTTGTGAAGGTGGCAGACTTTGGTGTGGCTCGGTTTCAAAGTCAAGAGGGAGATATGACTGCAGAAACTGGGACATACAGATGGATGGCACCTGAGGTATTATCTTCATTTTATAAATGGATTACTTATTTTGCTATATCTGTTGATAGTATGTATTAATCTATAATTTTATGTAATGAACCTCAGCTTATAGTTTTGTTTTTGTCCTTTGAATTTCTCTTTTACTGCCATTTCAGCAAAATAACAATCATTACTAAATTTTTCGAACTTGTTTTCTCAAACTGTTTTTTTACTGTAATCTGATATGTTAAATGACATGGTAGACATTAGAATGTTAACTGATGGCACTGATCGCTGCCACAGCTTTCCAAAATGGTAGCTACAGATATATAAACTAGTCCCTCCATGTTTCTTTTTTCTGTTCATTCTACAAATAGTCTTATCAAGTGAAATATTACCTGACCTCAGGAAGGTTCCCGTATCAATCATGCTATACACACAATCCAGTTAATGATGATTGTGTTTCAGCAAGATTTAGTGAAACTGATTTAAAATAGTTGATTAATTTTCTCTAAAGAAGAAATTATTAACTGGCCTGCATATATTTTTATCTAACTATTTGAAATTTTATAGTACTTTTAATTGAAAATTAGAATAAGGATTCATGAATCCTGAAACAACATCAGAGGCAACCCAAAATAGGTAAACATGGCGACTGTGAATTCACAAATCTGACCACACAGTTGGGACTAGGCTTGATCATTTTGGTTATGCTTATGGATTTAAAAGTTCAGAATGGAGTCAAAGCATTTTATATACAATCTGACAAAATGCTTTTGTTACACATAATGAAATTAAATGGAAATATGCACTATGAAATTCATTGTATAAAACATAAAGGTACAGGAAAACATATCGTCATTTAATTGTTAAAGATTATATAAACACAATTAGATGAATATGCTACCCAAATTGCATGGATAAAACTGAATGCTTTTCATATATGGTATATGGTAGTTCTGTTTGTTAAGCCCATTTGAGTCAGCCTAGGAATCAAAAATGGATTGAACAAAAAATAATGTAATGTACTGAAGTCAAAAGGAGTACAAAGGCCTACAAACTAATAGAATACTAAAGAATATTTAGCATAATCTCTTTTTCATGCGGCATTTCCAGGTAACATGTGTAGTTTATCATTTTGATATGTTGTCACACCCCTAACCCAAACTCAAGCTGGGCACGACATGGCTGCATATTTTTGTAAGCATAGCCGAGAGAATATGCAAGACATTCAAATCAATAAAAAATCTCAATTAGATTGAATAATATATAAATCATGTTCATTATTTTTTTAAAACAAACTAAATTATTTTCACTAGTAACAAATAATTATCCAGCTATAAGTTCCAAACACTCGAGTGGTATCAGAGATGCTCTAATTATTCCACTTCTTACTCATTACCACAAACTTAGCCTAGTTCGAAGCATCTTGTGGCTCTGAAAGGAAAAATAAAGGAATGATATAAGCTAACGACTCAGTAAGAATGTCCCCCACACATGGATATATATTAAATAACGGACAAAAGAAATTGTCTAACAACAAGTATAGCAGTTACAATAAGATAAAGATAGCATCATTATGAAATATATATTCAAAAGAACTAGTACTTGAATGCATCTTTCTTTCATTACATGAGACAATAACAATAATAATTAAGCAAGTAAAATTAATAACTCCATACTTTCACTAAATTGGTCATTCCCATTTATATTATTTTGTAAGGTATGCAATCTAGCAGACATCAGTTTACAAATGTAATTTAATTTGAATTCATCTTTGGGCTAATCTCGATCATGTTTCCAACCCATGATAGGGCAACAATAGTGTCGTATTTCTAGCATATGACGGGGCAATAATAGTGCCACAATTCTAGCTTGTGATAGGGCAATGATATTAATGAGACTAGCCCGTGGCCCACATCCATCCATACACATGGGGATTGCATGTCAAGTAATTAGTGTAAAACCCTACACACTAGTCTTCTTGCTTGGAAAGTCGTCCCCCTATTCAAAGCTAGGCCACCTAATGTTAGGAAAAATGATAAGAAAGATGATTACAAAGTGGTGGGGTCTGTTTAGGGTTAGGGTGGAAGATTACCCCACAAATGAGAACCTTGAGTTAACAGGAAAATTCGGGGAAGAGGTAGGGTGGCGGATGTCGAGAGAGAGAGAACAAAGTAGAGCGGAGGGGTGGTCGGTTTTTCGCGGTTGATGTTGGCTCTGAAAGAGTTGTGAATGGCACAGAAAGGAGCGAACAAAGAGGCATGACGAAGCACGAAGAGGTGGAGGTGGTGAAGTTCGATGGGTGCGGCAGTGAGATCGAATCAAGGTGCCGACAATCAAAACACGGGAGGAGGAAAGCAGGGTCCGGGGTTGGAAAAAATCAAGAAAAGTGAGATATGGAGTCCTTAGGCATTGATGAGCTGGGTAGGCCGGCTTAGATTTGAGAGAGGGAGAGGGGGAGAGAGAGAGTTGAGAGGCGGTGGTGGAAGTGAATGTTGGTGGATTTGAGAGGCAGCAGTGGAGTTGAGAGGTGGTGGAGAGGTTAGAAAAAGGGGAATAGGGAGAGCTGGTCCAGTGATGAGCCCGTTGCAGATGCAACGACCGTTGATAGTGAGAAACTGGAGGAAGAAGGGTGGTGGCGGTGGTGCTCAACAATGAAGGAACTGAAAAGATGATGACTCAAAATAGGGGAGACAAAATAGAAAACAAGGAAAGGTTGGTGCCTTGGTGGTTGATAGGCCGAGGACGACAAGCACGGAGAGATTATGGTTGGAAATGGTTGTGGTAGTCGCTTATCGAAAGAGGAAGTAGAGAAATAGAGGGAACATGGTGTTGGTTCTGCTCGCCCCGTCTTTATTGGTATGGTAGTTGCATGTCACCTTTATTCGGTGGCTATTCTGCATTCGATCCCATCTCCTAGCATTGGTTTCAAAACAACTCTCCTCTCCATGATGGCAAGGAGATGACTGCCTCTCCTATTTCGGGTTGTAGCTATGAGATAATCCAACCCTCAATTTGGGTCAGTTCATCTGGGCTGGTCCATTTGGATTTGTATCGGTTCTTGCTTCCTCTCCCCAAGAAAAAAAAATCATCCTTGAAATTGACATTATTTGGTCCTAAAATGTTGAGGGTACTTAACTCTAAATCTCATCTTCAAGTATCCATTAAGCCTCCCTCTAAATGTATTTGGTTCACTGAACTTTGTTATGAGGAATAGTGTAGCATCATGAAGTTTCAATCCATAATGTGTACTTCTTGTGGGTTAGATCCTCATGAAGTTTCAACAACTCAAACTCCACCACATAACTAGGATCAAGCACATACTTCCTCAGCATTGATACATGAAACACATTGTGTACTTCAGATGGTGGGTGTAATGCTAATATGCTACTACTCCCACTCTATCAAAAATTTCAAATAGACCCATATATCTGGAACTCAGCTTGCCGCGAATTCCAAACCTTATCACACTCTTAGTAGACGATACATTCAAGAAAACATGGTCTCCTACTTAAAATTCCAAAACTTTTCTATCTACTCCGAGTTGTACGGAGTCCTTCCGTAATTAGCTGAATGTTTTTCATAATTTGCTCTACCAACTCAAGGCCTAACAATCTTCTCGCCAACATCCCAGCATGGCGGACCCGCACCCTTTATCATATAGTGCCTCAAATGGTGCCTGCTGAATGGTTGCTTTGATAGCTGTAATTATAGGCAAATTCTATCAGAGACGTGGCTATCCCAAGCACCATCCAAGTAAGATATAGGCCCTCAACATATTTTCGAGAATTTGTATGGTCCTTTCAAACTGCTTATCAATTTGTGGGTGGAAAGCTGTATTGAAACTCAATCTAGACCAGTAGCTTTATGCAAGTTCTTAGAGAACTGAGATACGAACCTAGTATCTCTATTCGATACAATAGCAATTGGGACTCTATGCATCCTCACGATTTGCTTTATGGACAAATTTACCAACCTCTCCATAGAAAGACTAATTTTGTAGGGTAAGAAGCGTGCTGATTTTGTCAATCGATCAATAATCACCTATATAGCATCATTACCTTTAGGGGTTCTACATAGACCGGTCACGAAATCCATGGTAATATGCTCCCATTTCCACTAAGCGACGAGAATGGATTGCGATGGTCCTGCAGGTCTCTCATACGCTAAACGTAGATTTGCCGTACCAGTAGGTACCGTACCCTAGCGATACCAAACTGGTATGCAGTCTTATACCGTATTGATATTCGGTATGCCTCGCCGTCTCGTACCATACCGACATTCAGTATATCTCACCGTTTCGTGCTATGCCGTGTATCGACACTATAATAGGATGACACCAGTACGGGGTTTAGTATCGAGACGACGAACCTTGCATTAAATACTTGCTCATACACTAAAAACTATGCAACATACCGAGCAATATCTTTTTTCATATCGTTCCACTAGAAATTCTCTCTCAAATCTCTGTACATCTTGGTGTTGTTAGATGCACAATGTATGCGGAATTATGGGCAGATGCACAATGTATGTGAAATTATGGGCCTCAACCAAGATCTTTTTCTTCAACTCTAGAATTTTAGGTAGAAATAACCTGCTACCAAACCTTTGGGAGCCATCTTCATGTATTCTGAATTCTAGGTGGCATCAAATTCTGCCTCTCTAATCTTTGGAGTTCTGGATCTTATCCGTGAGATGCCTTAATCCTCTTGATTAGGGTAGGCTGCACTTTAAGATTAGCTAGCTAGGCATCAGGATGATGCAGCCGTACCTTAATTTCAAGCCTCTCTAGATCCATCAGAACATGCCCTTGTATGGTGATCAAAGTTGCTAAATCACTTGAAGATTTCCTGGTCAAAGCATCAGCTACAATATTTGCCTTACTTGAGTGATAATTAATAGTCAGATTATAATCTTTTACTAACTCCAACTATCTTCTCTACCTCACGTTTAGGTCCTTTTGGTGAACATGTACTTTAAACTTTTATAATCTATGAAGACCTTACGTGGCTCCTCATACAAACAATGCCTCCACTTTTCAAAGACCACATCTGCTATCTTCAAATCATGAGTGGGTTAATTCATCTCATTTGGCTTTAGCTCTCTGGAGGCATAGGTTACTACCTTTCCACTCTATATCAAAGCACAGTCCAAACCCTTCTAAGATGCATCACTAAAAATTATGAAACCTGTCACTGTTGGAATGGTTAGGACCAAGGCTATCACTAATTTCTTCTTTAGCTCCTCGAAGCTTTGTTCGCACTCTTTTGTTTCCTCAAACTTGGCTTGTTTCTAACTCAAGCGAGACAATGGTATAGCAATGCAAGATAATTCCTAACGAATCTTTAGTATTATGCAACCAATCCTAGGAAGCTGCGCACCTCAGATATATTAGTGGGCTGACTCCATTCAACCACTACCTCTACTTTCTTCTGGTCCATAGAGATGCCATCTTTAGAGATCACATGCCCAAAAAGCTCATATTGCTCAACTGAAACTCACATTTTTGCATCTTAGCATAAAGTTTCTTTTCTTTGAGGGTATGCAGTATTATCCTTTCCTCATGCTCTTCTTGGCCATTCAAATATGCTAAGATGTCATCAATAAACACTACCACAAATTGATTTAGGAAGGGTTTGAACATCCTATTCATTAGATCCGTAAAGCCTACAAGTGCATTCGTGAACCCAAAAGGCATCAGCAAGATTCATAATGTCTATACCTAGTTCTAAAAGCTATGTTGGGCACATCTTCAACCGTAATTTTTAACTGGTGGTACCGGGAGTGAAGATCAATTTTTGAGAAGACTTGCAATCCTTGTAACGGATTGAAAGATCATCAATTCTTTGCAAGGGATACTTGTTCCGTTGTTTAGCTCCTGGTAATCCATATAGAGTCCGATCAAGTAGTTCCTTTGGATTGCAGGTTATCCTTGGGATCCCGTACCTTTGGGATCGAGATGTAATCTTATACTGGCGTCTGAAGAAGTATCGTCTCATGAAAGATGTGGAGTTCATGATCAATGCCTCTAGAACACAAGGTAACATTGACCTTGTAGCTGATGCCCAGGCAAAGCGACTTGTTAATGCCTGGAATAAGTTTGTGATGATGGTACGAGAACTTAATACTACTTATAAGAGGCCAAACTCTCGTATGTTGGTTCCACTGACCGATTTACCGAGATTGAGATCAACGGAGGAATTGTCATAGTCATCAACGAGGAAGAACAAGGAGGGTACCTACCACGAAGTTCAGATGCAAGAGCAGAGCAAGTGGTTTGCCGAGACTCGAGAGCAAAGGAGAGCTAGGTCAGAAACCATCTTCGAGAAAAGCTAGGTGGGTCGACCGTGAGACGGGAAAGCAGATGTTTTTCCACTTTCAGTTCTAATTTAGTGGGAACTAAATACCCTAAATAGAGGGAGCCTTAATCCAGGAGGATCTTTAGATTCAATATGGATCACTTTGGCTATTACGAGTATCCAAGAGGATTACCAAACTCGATGGAGACTTTGGCCACTATAAGTATTCAAGAGGATCACCAGACTCGATATGGAATGCTTTGGCCACTATAAGCAGGGCTAGATAGGGTTCTGGAGCGAGATCTACCACATCGGAAAGTCGAGTCGCATGACAAACTTCCGAAGGTTATGTCTTGGTTATACTATGCCCGATTGAGATGATCTTTTTTTTCAAATTGGGTAGCTTTTCAAGATCTACAACGGAAAGGTTGAATTGGAACAAAATTCCACCATTTAGGCTCTGAAATGGGTTGGCCAAACCGAAAGTTTTCTTTTTGGATAAAACTTTGATCGGCATAGTTTTCTATTCGAGAAGAATCAGGCGGAGCGATAGAAGGCAGAGTTAATGTAAAAGTCGAGATCTACCTCCTCAGAAATTTTAGTTTGTTTTACAATATTTCTAAATTTTAATTTTTTCTAGAATATTTCTAATAATCATATTTATTTTAGGATATCTAGTCCTATTCGAGCAAGGAGAGGAATTCAATCCAAATTGTGAAAGGGGCTATGTACCTTAGTTTCAAATTCTATTTTTTAGTACCCCTTTCCGAAATTAATCGTAGTCCTATGTTTTCTCTAACCTAACCTTATTCCAAGTGAACTATTGAAATTAAATAAGGAGGTTAGGGGCTTACCTCGATCAAGTGATTAGTGCAAAAGGCTACACACTAGTCTTCTTGCTCGGAAAGTCATTCCCCTACACAAAATTAGACCACCTAGGGTCAGGGAAAATGATAAGAAAGATGATTACAAAGTGATGGGGGTTTGTTTAGGGTTAGGGTCAAAGATTACCCCAATAAGTGAGGGTTTTGAAGAGAGTTAATAGAAATTCGAGGAAGAAGGGTGGCGGGTATCAAGAGGGAGAAGAAAGTAGAATGGAGGGATGGTCAGTTTGTCATGGTTGGCATCGGCGCTGTAAGAGTTGTGAATGGTGCAAAAAAGGAATGATAAGGCTCGACAAGGTGGTGGTGATGAAATTTGGCGGGGCACTGCATTAAGATGGAATCAAGGCACCGACAATCAAAACGCAGGAGGTGGAGCATAAGGGTCTGGAGATGATGGAAAAAATAGGGGAAAGTGTGACTGGGGGCCCTTAGGCACTGATTGGTAGGGCAGGCTAGCTTAGATATGAGAAAGGGGAAAGGGCGAGAGAGAGAGAGCCGAGAGGTGGTGGTGGAACTAAATGTCGGCAGTGGATTTGAGAGGTGGTGGTGGAGTTGAGAAAAGGGGGAATAGGGAGAGTTGGTTTGGCGATGAGCCCCTCGCTGATGCGGTGATTGTTGACAGTGAGACACCGGAGGAAGGAAGGTGGTGGTGGTGGTGCTCAACGGTGAAAGAATCTGAAGGATGGTGACTCGAAACAGAGGAGAGAGAATGAAAAATAGGAGAGGAAAAGTTGATTCCTCGGTGGTAGATAGTCACTGGACGGTGAGCATGGAGAGGATTGAGGTTGGAAATGGCAGTGGTGGTAGCGAATCGAAAGATGAAGAGAGAGGGAACAAGGTGGTGGTTGTGCTTGCTGCATCCTCACTGATGCGGTTAGGCAATGGTTCCGCATGGATCATGCATGCACCTTTATCTGGTGGCAATTGCACATCCAGTCTCGTCTCTTGGTGATGGTTTCCCAACTGCTTACCTCTCTATGATGGCAGGGAGATAGACACTGCTCGAAGGCATCCATCGAGACCACCCATCCCTCATGTTGGGTTGGTTTGGCCGGATCGGTCCAATTGGACTAGTGATGTGTTTTTGAGCAAAGTGATCCAATGCTAAAATTTGTTGATTTATGTCAACTAAAAGTTGGTTGAATTTATATGGTTCAAATGAAAAGCCATCAACTTTATCAAATGCTATTTGTTTCAAATGAAAATGATCTGTTTAAATTGAAAAACATGAGTTGTTCAAAAGCATATGGAAATAATAGGAGTTATTCACATGTAATTTAGTATATGAAATTAGAAATCACTTCTAGTATCTGTCCTGATGGTCATAAACATCAATTGAATAAAATAAAAAATAGGCAAAGAGCTTGAAGCAGAAATTGTTCAAACTTTCATATAATCTTTTAATGATAAAGGACATTTTCAAGGACAGCAGACCCATCAAAACCAATTCTTTCGGATAAGAGGCATAAAAAGGAGAAAAAAAAAGATGTCATTGGCCTTGCTAGAAATAAAAATCTCATGAAAACAACCATAAAAAGAGAGAGTTATAGAATGGGCTTTCCTGCTGAAATTCCTTCCTGTTGTTCATGAGGCAGACTTTAGAGCCCTGGTGGGAAGAAGAAGATGCAAAATGAAATTATTAAAAGAAGTGGATAATCATCCAGGATTTTATATATAAGCTGTATTGCTGATAATAACTACATTGCATGATATAGGTCTATATGGGTGAAGTTATGGCTCATATCAGATAAAATTGAAGCTATAAACATGTGTTGACCTGAAAAATAAATTGTGAATGCTTCAAAATTACTTTCTCCCACAATTATAATCGATACATACCTCATACCATGTAAAGTAGTATTATCATACTTATATTTTAAATAATGATAAACATATTTTCTGATTTTTATATTACAACTTTGCTCTTTCCAGGTTATAAATCATCAACCATATGATCATAAGGCTGATGTATTCAGTTTTTCCATTGTGCTCTGGGAGCTAGTAACATCAAAGGTACATGCTGAAATTGCACTCTTTCAACTTATGGATTATTGATCCAGCAAATTTTGGAAGATGGGACCATATGATTATGAGGTGGAGTAACAAGTTTATGATGTCATTGTGCAGGTCCCATATGAAACCATGACACCCTTGCAAGCTGCATTAGGAGTAAGACTGGTTTGTATTTTTCATCACATAGAAAAATGTTCTCTGTGTTGATCATAAGGATCTAGTTGTCTTGGTTACAGATTGCTATGGTTATCATTGTTTCATACCTACTTGTGACAAGCTTAGGTGCTTTAGCTCAAGTTCATTGGCTGAATTGCAAGGACAATGTCCGCATATTTCCAAATTCTCTCTAGTCTTGTCATGTGAAAATATTTTAGGTTGAAAAATTATGTTTCATGTGTCTTATTAACATTCCTCCATGTGTCTTGGTGTTACTATCCAATGTATTATTTTATCAGAAAGATTGTAACTTACTATTTCAAGCACAGTTTTAAATCTCATGTGATGGGGATGTCCTGGTTTCTTCATGGAACGGGATGCCCCAAAGTCCCACACCATCCTGTCTCTCTCCCCCCTTCTTTCATTTCTTTCTTTCTTTTTTTTTTCTTCTTTATTTCCTTCTTTCTTTTTCTTCTACCTTTCGTTCTTTCCTTTCCTTTTTCTTTCTTGTATCCTTTCCTGTATTTCTTATTTATTTTTTCTTCTTCTTTCGCTTTCCTTTCTTCCTTCTTTCCTTTCTTTCTTTCATTTTGTTCTCCCTTCCTTTCTTTCTTCTTTTTCTTTTCTTTCCTTCCACTTTTTCCTTTTCTTCTTCTCTCCCCATGTGGATGGGTTTCGAATTCCTAACCCTATCCTATTCCCGTTTTCTCACAGGAATGGGACGGGACGGCTGGGACGCCTTTCGTCCCACTGGGACTTAAAAAACTTTGGTTTTAAGTGCTTTTCACACATGGACCGACTCTAGCTTTCTATTGTCTTGCATGATTGTTTTTGTTAGTTCAATATACAAGGTGTCAATGTCTATTGTAAAAATTTCTCTCCATGAAATAAATACTTTTGGCAGTGACATGGTTAGAATAGTGGTAATTATATGTTTCGAAAGCCCAACTTTTAGTTGGACATATAATGGATATTTGATGTAATAGTTTTTATATGGTGGAGAATGATACCTGTTATTTGACATGTTCATTTCTCATCTGATAAAAAATAAAAGTTAAATGTCCATCAAACTACATAAAGAGAAGTTTTTTAATATTGTCATGATCAAATAGTTTGCTTGTTTTATCTGTTCCCCTTTAAAAAGGCTAATAATAGACATTATTACAGCCATGATTTCAATCCAAATAAATGCCGGAAATGATATCATTGACTCATTGGTAGGCTAAATGCTAAAAATATTTTTTTATATAGTTTTTAACCATATTTACGTATTACTTCTTTATGTGCGATACTAGGGTTTGCGTCCAGAGATTCCGGAAAATACGCATCCTAAATTAGTTGAGTTGATGAAAAGATGTTGGGAGGCGGTTCCAGCGAAACGACCCTCTTTTTCGGAGATAACTATTGAACTTGAGGAACTCTTGCAACAAATTCAGGTAGATCCTCCATCTAGTTATTAAATTTAAAGTTGACTAGCTGTGCACCCATAATAATAGAAGTTGTTTAATCCAAGGTCCACAAAATTGGTACTAAACCATATCGGTACGTTACCGATTCGGTATGGCATCCATCAAGCTTGCAACACTCTTTTCTCTCTCTCAGCTATTTACTGCTCAAAAACCGGGCATTACAGGCCAGTATTGGGTTGTGTAGAGCAGTTCCGCTCGGTTTGGACCAGTTTGGCTGATATATTGAACCAAACCTCAGTACCCTATCACTACCTTACCAGTATAGTACAGCACGATCGGTATAGGGCACTACGGGTCGGTATGGCAGACCTCCAAATCTAAGGTGTTGGTATTTTTGTTATGTCTGCTAAAGTATCAACATTATTCTGATAAAGTTACTCTTCTTTAAATGAGGTTTCTTGTATGGTAGGGCAACTCATGACGTTGACGAGTCATTTGTTTTTCCGCATTGGCAGGGAACTGGGAAAACAAGTCAACAGGAAGAAGGGAAGATACCAAAACAATCAGCAACATAATTGTTCCGTGTGATTTTATTAGCAATCTGGTTAATGAATACTTTGTTTTGCTGGCTACTCTTTTCTGAGGTGTTGGCATGTGCAGATGCAAGCAGTGTTGTTGAGATGTCATGATGTATGCAATTATCTTTTTGCTACATTTTCTTTTTCTGTGATTTGGTTCATGTGTTGTAACTAGTTATTGCCATTGTCATTATCAAGAAGAATTACGAGCTTACCAGCTGCAAGCCACGCACACAAGTTTTGATTGTTATTGTGAATGTTCCTTTAGTGAACCTTTTCTACTGGAAGCCAGAAAGCATGTGTGTCACGTGGAAGATTAGTGAAAGAGACTTGTAAGAATTGAAAATTTACTGATTTTTTGTATTAAATACTAAATATTGGCTGTTGATGTGTTACCATCCTTCTATTTCGGAGTTTATAATGCTTGGAAGCTTCATGTTATTGATGTAATGGGATTCAGCAGGCTGGGGCATCTTTACTGCATACACTTTGTTAACCATATGGTGATATTCGTTGAATTTCTGATGGGTGTCCGATCGTAGCTAAGATTTACAAGTAAGCTAACTCGTCCATTTCCAGGAGGGTGAGACCTTGCTGCAGCATGAGTCCAAATATTACTTTCAGATTTCATCAGTCATTTTCAGTCCCGAAGTTACCCCCTCTTTTTAAAATGCGTAAAAATCTCATGCTAGTTAAAATTATGCTATACAAATTGGTTAGATATAGAAAATATCTGCCACAATCAGATAATTATGGTGAAACATCTAAATAAGAAATCTAAAAAAATGCCAAATAAATAAAATTAAGAGTAAATCACAAAAATTCTCCTAATGTTTATCCTTATTACATTTATATTTTATAGTTTATAAAAATGTATACTTACGTTTAGTTAAATTAATAATGTTAGCAAGGTTGTTCATCTTAGGTAAAAAGTCAAAATTGTCTTTGGGTGAAGGGAAGAATGTATATATTTTTTTAGTTCGTTGAGTGGTGGTTACATCACTTAAGATTGTTTTGGTCATTCTTCAATTTTTTTCGGGTTTTATTTAATGTTAACAGTCTAGCTAATGTTTTGCTAAGTTATGAGTTAAAGTGTTTTATAAAATAAGCCTCAAGGAGATAAATGTAGCCTTTTCAAATTATTAGGTGTAAGTGCAATTTATCTTTGATCTTAAGGAGGTTTTTATAATTTATTCTAACATAAATATATAGTGAACGAGTAAAAATATTTTGAATATAGAACATTATATCAAATTCTAGCTAATCATAATTGAGTACAATTGATGTGGTCGGATATTTACATTGAAGAAAAAGTCAGATAAAGAAAATTTGAAACTATTTCGGATTTGTAGTTGAATAATTATCATGAGTAGAAAATATCTGAGTAAAGAAAATTAAGAAATAAAGAAAAGTAAATAATCAGTGAGTACAATTTTTTAAATGAAGAAAATTTGAAATTATTTTAAGTCAAGTTAATCATAATTGAGTAAAATATTGGTGATTAGAATAATTTTAAATTAAAATAGTCAGATATATATATTGAATAGAAAATTATTAAATAAAGAAAATTAAAAAAATTATATAAAGAAAAATAAAAATTTATAGATTGCAGCAATGGGTTCATAAGTACTTGTCAATATATTAAACACTGATCAAACTAATGTCTCTTTGTTGAATATAGATTAAAACACATTTATATTCACCAGGGCCCTTAGCCCTGGCAATGTGGTTACCAACATGATCTAAGATCGAGATTCCTGATTAGTTTCAGGTATGGTTCCTGGAGTTGATTCTTGCCTCTTGATCCCATTGCATTAATGAGCACTGATGGATAGCATCATTTGCATTCTGTGCATGCAGTTGAAAGCATGATTTATAAACACCCCGATCTTGATTCCACCCAGGGCAAATGGAGTGTCCATTGGCCTAATGCTGTCGCATCAGGAGATCGAGTTAAGCATCCCCGGTTCAGTCTAGCCTATATTCATCATGCTTCTCCTACATCGATCAAATATTATTGGGAAACTTACCATCTGGTCCTTTGTTGAATGCCATTTTATGTGGATATCATTTTACATTTTAGTCCTTATACATGGTTGAGCTTGATATGTAAATAGAAGTGAAAGTAGATCGAATAATATCCATCTGTATCTATTTTTTATCCGAATTTATTCGAATCTAAATAGCAATTTGAGCATCTGACTAATATCCGTATCCATATCTATGTTCGACTCTATTTGTAACTCCATCTAATTTTATATAGCACTTATAAACTTTTAAGAAAAATAAACGACTACATTAACATGCTATTAATTAGATTTATCATCTATTTAGCAATATCTTTGATTCTATGATTATAAAATTTAATTAAACTTATATCCATATTTATATATATAATAGCATCCGATTTTATATCCGTATCTATTTAAAATAAATATAGCATTCATATTCATATCTATATTCATCAAAATAAAATATACATGAATATAAATACACTGGTATTAGATTCGGAGATGATCCTATTTCAGTTCTATATCTAAATGGATAATCCAAAGATGAGGAGTTAGCAGTCAATTCAAAGATGGATCCAGATTTTCTCCTAGCATTATTTGCATTTGGCTAATGATTGAGCATTTGAAGCGTTGACAATGTGGATATTGGACTCGAATTGTGGAGAATTGGGGATGGTTGTGGGAAAGGAGAGAGGGGGCCCATGAAAGAAATGGGTCGCATGTGGAGGTGGACAGCGGGAACTAATGCCGGATTACAACGGGAAGTAGCAGTGGAATCTCATTCCGATAAGACGGAAGCAAGCACGAACAAGAAACAAAAGGGTCAGATGCTGAGTGTGATGATAACGTGCATGGAAAAAATGGCCAAGGCGACGCGGAAAGCGAGACACCAGGCTGGCCGACCGGGCCCGCCCTCCGGGCTCTACTGACACTCCACGTCCCAAGATGATGTTCCCTCGTTATAACTCAATTATTGCACGTCTCCACTGTAACGATTGACGGTGCGAGGGTCAGTAGATTCCAACCCTTCTGCGTGGATTGTTGCCATTGGATGCACCCTGAGATTTTTCATGCATAAAAAAAAAAAATTTATTTGCATGTGATGCATATATTATTTTTTATTAAAATATTTTGTATAAAAAAATTAACACTGCAGTCGATTGAATAGTATCTTATGTATCAACTATACCGTAAGTATATTATAGAATTCTAACCCTCGCTAACTCTGGCAGATATATTTATATCTATTTGATTTATTAAAAAAATATAGTATATTAGATTTAAATATATAAGATCTATTTGAATGATTGGTTGAAAATATATGGCATTTATGGGTTGAGCTAGTATGACCAGCAGAATTATAGAATTGCAGGCTGGCTAGGTCTGTATTCGAAATACTCATAAATGACTTTGGAATGGACGGATCTGAAGGCTAATTTATTCCATTTTGCTGATAGTGGAAGCTTTGGTTCTTCATGTAAAGCTCAATGTCTGCCTGATTACGATGAGCTAGTTATTTTGATAATTACGAATTCACTCTTTTTACTGGAGAGTAAGTACGTAGTTTCTGACCTGATCACTACCACAAGGGCCCCACTCTGGGGAGGGTGGGGGAGTAGCTGTTGTTTGCATCTCAAAGCGAGCCCAGTTGCAGTGCTAATTGGATTGCCATGTAGTACTGACAGTCCAAGCGCCACTTATGGGTTACATAATCCATAGACAAGAATATATACATCGCGGAAAAAGCAAATGCAAAGCACAGAAATACGACAGAATAAACTAGTGGGAGAAGAGCGGCCAGGTTGTAAAGACAAAAGAATCATCACAAAAGCTAAAGCATGCAATTATTATAGGATCAATAGTACGTAGCTCAAGAGTAACAAAGCTGTAAAGACATATATATATATATATATATAAAAAGTCACAAAAAGCGAAGTCAAATCACATAAGTATGGCGGGATCGATTGGTGGCAAAGTTGTAAAGAAAAAAATTGCAGAAAAGCTAGATCATCCTTAGAATTAGATAGAAAAAACTAATTAAAGAATATATTTTTTTAAAAAAAAATAGGTAACATTTCATGCAAAGAGTTAATTATATGGTTTTGGAGAGGAGACAGAGGCACGCTTATATAAAAGCTAACAAATGAAAGTAGCCCAATCTTTCTTTAAAACACGACCATTACGTGATTCTAATTAGTTAAAATTATTGCTGTCCATTAGACTCCATGCACACTTTTCCTAGATCCAACATGGTTCTCCTTTATTGCTAGGATATGATCATGTTTGAAAGAAAAGGCCTCCAATTATTGCAGCTTGCGTGGAAGTTGCTGCCAAAGCTACCCTCCAAGAGTGAAGTCCAGCTTAAGATTTTTCTTTCCTGTAAGGTCTTCATCTTGGCGATCTTTTGACTAATCAAGCTCTTCATTGCCTTCTCTACTTCTGTGCACTTTCAGTTTCAGCTTTGAGGGTGAAGGTGGGCACGTATCTGAGCCACCAAATTCTGGTTCCATGACCCCACACTGACCTCTCTCCTTTCCAGCTTGGTGCAAGAACCAGTGGATAGGGAAAGAGAAGTTGAACAACAGTAATGTCGTAATCTACAACGAAAAGTTTTCAGAAGATTGTGAATGATACAAGGCACACAAATTAAAAAAATAAAAAAGAGGAGGAGGAAGAAGACAGCTAAGAGAATACGTCAGAAACCTCACAATAATTTAGGGATCTTTCAGTCTTTGTCGGCAGTTTGCCATCCAAGCAATCCAGTCCAAAGGTTGTACAAAAATCTGTATCGGCTGTCTGCTTTTCCTGATAATGGCCTTAATTGTCCTTTTGATCTCTGCTTTAATTTAGTTCATATTTTACACTTCTAACCACATTTTGGGACCATGCATTATGATTCACTCTTGATCTGGACTGGCGTTGCCTCTCAAGCTTAATTCATAGACCTGATAATATTAGCAAAAAGATAAATGCTGTTTCATGAGATCATGGCTTCTCTCCCTCCTTCAATCGATCCCAGGAACGAGGGTTGGCATGATTACTTGCAGAGTTCTACCATGCAATTCTTATATGGGCGGCGTGCTCTTTCTTTAAGGGAGATTATGAGAGGAGTAATGCTCGCATAGGGTGACTCTTTGAAGTCAGTTTTTTCTGACTGGCTTAATCATTTCTATCATGGAAAACATAAGCTAGGGATTATGTTTGCGGCCCACAAGATTTGTAGATTATTAGCTGCCTCATTGTGGTATCACTGAGTGCTTATTAATTTGGTAGTTCGAGGTGTTCTTGGTGGAAATTCAAATGGCCCAACTGCAATCAATATTGTTGTTACTAGCTATAGTTGATGTAAGGGTGGGTCATGAGTAACAACAAATTTAGTATGCATAAATCTCATCTATAGCTAGCTGCATTTGATCATAGGTATGATCACGATGTCGAACTACTTATCGACTTAAATTCACTTCCTCATTTAAAGTTATAGATGTTCCCCATTTTCATCCTCTTTTGCTCTATCACTAGCTGTTCAAACTTATCTTCATCATGTCTCTACTATGATGACAAACCGCTCCATGCAAATTAATTAGTCCTTAAATGTAAGAGCTTTTCACTCTTCATGGCCACTTTTTAATTACTTCAGATACCCGAAACTTTGTATAATGCGTGCATTCAACAACTGGACATACATGCTTCTACTGGCTACTTGCAAGTACAGTTATGATTGTAATAACTTCTGGGTTATAACTGAACATAGTAGGAGGGATTGAAGGAAATCCCTAGAGATTTGCCAAAATACTAACAAAAATACAATTCAAAAGCAGGAAAGAGCAAGTACATATGCTTATCTCCTCTTTCCACTCTTTTCCAGCTACTAAGCAGATGCTTCTGCATTACACGATATAAAGAAACTTTATTCACTCCATAGAAGCATCAGGGGCCACTTCTTTTGTAGAAGGAACCTCGATTGCTTTATTCTACTCTCCACAACCCTAGTAAAACCTGCACTTGATGCTGGTTCATATATGGCAACCATCAGGAAAGATAAGTCTTCATCCCTGCAAAATAATAAAAAACGAGAGGGGGGTTATGTTCCAATGGTGCTGTTTTAAAATTGCCCATGTGTTTTCCATTTGGCTTCGGCTTAATTAATTAGCTCTCTTAAAAAAAAAAGAGAAAGAAAACAAAGAAAGAAAGAACAAGAAACATCCGTTTGTTATTACTCCAAGTAACTTCATTTTTAACCATATTCTGAGCTCAGAAAATACAAGCAACTAACCCTTTTGGTTTCGACGGTGTTCTGCCGCTTAATAGTGATAGGGAGGAGGAGGAGGTGAAGTGTAGTGATAAACATGTGGAGGTGGTGGAGGAGACTTATACTTGTAGACTGGAGGGGGAGGTGGTGGTGACTTGTAGTGATAGGGAGGTGGCGGTGGTGATTTATACTTGTAAACAGGAGGGGGTGGTGGTGGTGACTTGTAGTGGTAGGGAGGTAGGGTTGGTGATATGTGATGGTAGGGAGGGGGTGGTGGTGATTTATATTTGTAGACAGGGGAAGGAGGACAAGGTGCCTTGTAATGGCGAGGGGGTGGTGGAGATTTGTACTTGTAGACATGGTGAGGAGGAGGTGGTGACTTGTACTTGTAGACAGGAGCAGGGCGGTGAAGAGGGGGTGGGGGAGATTTATACTTGTAAGCATGATGAGGGGGAGGTGGTGACTTGTACTTGTAGACAGGAGCAGGGTGGTGAAGAGGGGGTGGTGGAGATTTATATTTGTAAGCATGATGAGGGGGAGGTGGTGACTTGTACTTGTAGATAGGAGCAGGGTGGTAAGGAGGTGGTGGTGGAGATTTATACTTGTAGGGATGATGGTGAGGAGGAGCTGGTGATATATGGTGGTAAGGAGGTGGTGGTGGAGATGTATACTTGTAGGGATGATGGTGAGGAGGAGCTGGTGATATATGGTGGTAGGGAGGGGGTGGTGGAGACTTATACTTGTAGGCATGATGATGATGAGGAGCTGGTGATATGGGGTGGTAAGGAGGTGGTGGTGGAGACTTATACTTGTAGGCATGATGATGAGGAGGAGCTGGTGATATGGGGTGGTAAGGAGGTGGTGGTGGAGACTTATACTTGTAGGCATGATGATGAGGAGGAGCTGGTGATATGGGGTGGTAAGGAGGTGGTGGTGGAGATTTATACTTGTAGACATGGGGAGGGGGAGGTGGTGATTTGTAGTGGTAAACAGGAGGAGGTGGTAGTGTTGGTGGTTTGTGGTGGTGGAGAGGTGGTGGTGGTGGTGACTTGTATGGGTAAGGATAATTTGCTTGTGTCTGAAGAGGCAAGCTCAGAGAAACAAAGAGCACCATGAGAGTGGAAACAAGGCAGGCCATGGAGGCCTCCTCCCTTCCTCTCCTATCCATCAGTCTAACGTACGTGTCTCGACCCAGTTGAGCTTCCCTTGTCTGAGAACACCCAGGCTCTCAACCTTCCTTTATATAGGCGAAGAGACTAGGTAGTAGGTGCCGCGTTACTGGACTTGGCAACTGTGATTCAAATGAAAAATAAGACATGGACCTTAGTTTATCCATGCAAGGCTGCTGGTTACGAGTTTCTGGACTTCCTTGCTGACCCAAAAGGAAAACTTGGACACTGTCGTTTTCGCCCCGGAGAGTGCATGCCAGCTTGAAAACGTGACATGAACTTTTTTTTTCCCACTCGGGACCACTACTTCTTGACTAAGCTCTCTCTCTCTCTCTCTCTCTCTCTCTCTCTCTCTCTCACACACACACACACACACACACACACACACACACACACACACACACACACACACACACACACACACACACACACACACACACAATTATACCCTGTATCACATTGATATCACAATTATATCCCATATCACATGTATATCACAATTATACCCTACGTCTGATGTCCCAACTTAGCGGTGCACCAAGTCAATAATAGGCCATCACATGAACTCAAAGAGGGGAAAAAAATGTGGCTTCCGCTTTCTAGCCCTCTTTCTCTTCTTTCATGGCCTCCAGTCTCTCCCAATGCTAGGCTTGGATAAGGGTTTATGGACAGCTCAAAGCTCCTCATCCTCGGTGCGGCTCCTACTAGATTGCTTCTTTCGAAGCTTTGACAATATTTGATCGATGATTCCATCATTGACGAACTACATAAGAGCATGCAGAGTGCTCGGAGCTTATCCTTACTGCGGCTCTCATTGGGCTGCCAAGATGCGGAAGCTACATGGCTAGAGGTGGAAGGCAAGGCAAAAGAAAGTAGAGAGGGGAGGAAGAGTGCTAGGCTAGGGTTTCAGAGGAGGGGCAGAGTATTCGTTTGGAAAGCCTTTTTTTTTTTTTTTTTGTTTGCTGAGCTGATACACATGGCCAAAATACTCATTGGACGTAGGATATAATTTTTCTGTTTACCTCTTGCTCTCGCTCGAGAAAATATACCCTAGATCAAGTGCATTATATCAATGATGCGTTATTGGAATAATCCAAGCTGTACGATAAAATGTAAGTTCACAAAATAAAAAATTATGATTGGTGTGGTCCACGGGGCTGCCAGTTGTGCTTCTGGCCAAGGGTATAATTTCTTCTCTCGGCTTGCTTTCTCTCTTTCATACACACACGCGCATATGACACGCACATTTATTTCGTACGGCTAATATTATAAGTTAATAGCGTCTAATCACGTTCATTTGAGTGGGGGCAGTTTTGTACGATGGGTTCAATCATTTCGCTTGTAGCGGAATTAATGCCGGCGGATCTTTCCATATGCTTTTAATTATTCCCCCGACACTTCATGTGTTTATATTAATTGGTTTTAAGGACTAAAACTACTTCCACCTTGGTGTAATCCGGTGGGCTTATCCGTGATCATGGGCAAGGCCATGAAAATTTATTAAGATTATAAATTATGTTGAAAGTGGGACTCCAACCCAAATCACTAGTACCCAATCTTCAGTCATTTTATCACTTAAACTAATCATCACTCTCATAACTAAAATATACACTTTCAATAAACTATATTGATTATTCATGAATTAATAATAATAAATAACGATGTATACAATATCCATTTTTTTGTATTTCATGTTTAATTGAAGCCAAACATGATTTGTTCATGTAAATCTAAGACTATATCTTTCAATCCCTTAATTAAAGTTCCCTAGATCTTTTGATCCAGTTTCCTAGAAAAAAGAAAAAGAAAAGAAAAGTTATGTTCAGGCATTTGATACCACTACTCATCTTTTGATGTGAATCCATATCACATAATGACCTTGATAGGTTGCAACATGAACATGTTAATTCCTACACTGGCAGTATTATCCAAATCATTGGCTATATAAAAATATTTTTGTTTTCTAGAAAGTACCTAAACTTACCTTTACTCATCTACTCCGTAAAAACAAGGGCCCCTTGAGCCTGTCAAATTTGTCCAAGAATGAAATATTATTTGATTTACAAATAAATTTTATTATATAACAATCATTTATATCGATAATTAAAAAATGCGTGTAAAATACTAATCTTATTCAAACTCCTATATCTTCATAATGTCTGAATTCCTTTCTCTCAATCTAAACCAACTTCTCTCAAACAAGTTTATTTTCCTTCTATTCCTAATTTTATCTTTGATATCCTTATCCACCTCCAATTTTTAGCTATTATTTTTTTATTTTAATTTTTTTATTTACCTAATATTATTTTTTATTTTTATCTATTTTATTTTCTAAATAATCTTTCACTAAACCATTCTTGTATAAGAACAATATAAGTTGTGGCCGGTGGTTAAGAGCTCACCCTTCAGAGGGATTACTAGTTTGAAAATTCTCTTGTTTTTTGAATTTTAGATTATAAAATTTATTTTGAGAATTTTTTGCTTGTACTTATAATTTCTAAGATGGTACATAAGAAAATGCCATAAAAATATCAAGAAGGATATTTGCAACATTCTTGTTTGTTTATAGCGGTATTTGAAAATACTACTAATAATCATTTTTGTTGTAGTGATTGTAGTTACTCATGTACTAGTCACGAGAAGCAGTTTGCCAAAATTCCGAGTCTAATCTTCAAAATATTTTTTTTGTTAGAATAAAATACTAATTGCTACAAGGGCCATTATTATTCCTTATCATAGCAAATGGCAAATAATATAGTGAAACACCGATACAATGAAACCATTCCTTGTCACAATTAAGCATATTCAAAATCAAGAAAAATAGTATCATCCAAACATATATTTTTTCATTAATCTTAAGTTTTTCCATGTCAATGACCCAATTGTCACCTTGTCCTCAATTTTAGAAATTCCACTACCAAGAACTGATGACTTAAGGAAGCCCCTCCTTACAATTCTGGCGAGAAGCGAAAAAGAAGGAAAAGATAATAGCATTAATTTTAGAGAAATTTCTAAATGAATGCTCACAAAAAGGCAAATGGTTTAGTAGCTCATTCACAAAAGATATCAAAATTTACAAAAGAAAAAAAAAGACTCAAGCTATGGTGCTTTCAAATTGCTCCTCCGGCTGATAAATTATATGTTTGTCTGCTTATCTGCAAGGGACCCATAAAAAAATCCCTGTATTCCAAACTGTTGAGTTATTTACTCTTCCCCTAACTTTATATGCTTACACTGCTGAACAAGATGGCAGTAAGGTTGTTGTTAGTGAATAAGAATTTGAGAACCTGAAGACACGTTTATTTCATAAACTCTTGGCTGCTATATCCCTTAATTAGGATGTGCCTTCGATTCTAGACTTCTAGGCAATAATGTTAACTGAGCTCCGGCGTCACATGCATGTGGGCCCGGATGCGGCGTCTAGGAGTCTGCATTCAGCGGGGCCTAAAAGGCGCAAATCCGGCAAGTGGGGCATTGTTAGATCTTGACCTGTGGAAAAAAAGAATCACTTCAGTTTTTCAAAGCAGAAGGGCCTACAAGGGACTGCATTACAATTATCATGTCTCTTCAATCATGCATGCATGCATGCACGGTAAAAAGATAAGGAGGGCCCCAAGAGTTGTTGAATATATCTCTTTGCTAAGAAAATCTCTCTCCATTTTATTTTATTTTTTTGTGGCAAAACTGAATGCGAAAAAGGAGATTAGGAAGAATATGATGTGCCAATGATTTGCATTGAAACTTAGAGCTGAGGCTTGAAATTCTTGTCATATGTATTATATTGCGTAAATAATTTATCAAAGCTCGCGCACACACGTCCAAAATGGATGCCTTCAGCAACGCGGCAGTTGATTGCGATGTCTTCTTCTTATTGCATGGAAACACTTCATTGTGATGAGGACAATGTTTGCATTAAATTCTTCTTTTACTTTGATTTCTTTTAAACAAAATTGACCAACCCGCCCCTCTAGCTCCCTTTTTTTTTTTTTGTAAGACAGATGTGTTACACTGCACGAGAATTAGTATATCCTCTCGAATTGTTGGCAATATGAGTGGCGATCCAATTACTAGTAGAATTAGCTTGAGGAAAAGCATGCTTTTCTTGTAAAGCTTCCAGCTTCGTGGACATCCTCCAGATATCGATGATCGTAGGATGAACATCTAAATAAGGCATTGGATACTTACTATTAATTACTGTTTTTGAATCTCCTTCAAGGCAAATCTTCTGAGCTTTATTCAATTTCTCAGTAATATATACCATCTCCTCCTATGCAGCTCTTAAGTTCCACTATAGGCTAATTGGTGAGAAACAAGAGCACAAGACCAACTACTACTAACGCTCCTCGATAATCCGTAATAACATAGCCACACCATCAATGCTAATCCCTCCTCTATCCGATCCATTGAAATTTATGTTAATGGAACCGAGAGATGGAGGTTCCTAAGTGAATTGAATCATCTGCAGGAGAACAATGCACTTGGCAGGAGAAGCCCAGGTTTCCCTAGACCAAGTAAGATGACTTGGTGTTCAAGTTGGAGGTGTATTCCTTGGCATGCAGCTTGGCTCTTCAAGGGATCCAAGATGCACTCCAAGTTGCATGTCCACTTGAGCACATTCATTACATGAAGCCAGAATGTACAGACACATGATAATTTAACCCATCCAAGCTTCCACCAAAATAGAGCAACTCTTGGCTGAATCTTAAGTTTCCAAATCTATCCTACGTCCTGGTAACAGTCAAATTATTTCTATCACAAGCACTACCATGCACCAAATTTCTATCTTTTTCAATTCCTCAAGGTATAGGAATAGAATTGATTTGTTGCACCAATTGCTGGATAAAAAGTAATGGAGTCTCTAAATCTTACATTCTTTTCACTAATGAGTAGCTCAGGAATCTTACAGTTCAGTAATTAATTAGCATCAAATAAAGCAGTAAAATGAGAAAATGTTGCGGAGGTGAATCACCAAGGGTTGTTCCACACATCGATGTTTGAGCCATCTCCAATCATCCATTGTAAATAAGTTCTCATCACATCGGTATGCTTGCATAATTATCTCCAAATGGCTGAGTAATATCTGGGAGCTTTTAAGGTATATTCGACAATGCGAACCCTATATCTAGTCCTCATGTCAAGGATGAGAGATTATTAGGCTCTAAAATAAACAACCTTCCAAGCCATGAGATGCATTTTCCCAAGAACTAAGAACTGAATAGGTTAGAACAATTAATGAAGCCTGGCATGGTGATCTCCGTTTCCATCCTATAAGCTTAGTGGCAATTTTCTCGGAGAAAAAATTATAGTTAGAAGAATTAAGGCTTTAACTAGAGATTGGATTAACTCCAAGTGCTGCCAAGTACTAGCAGATTTAGTACTATCTCCAGCATGTACTATCTTTGCCTTTGCAAACAACAACAAACAGTCATCGACAAAATATTGATGGGAAATTTGAGGCGTCAGAGGAGTGAGTTGATAACCCTGTAACTTTGGTTTATTCAATAGCCTGATTTAGCAACGGAGACTCCAAGTTAGCACAAAATATGAACAGATACGGCGAGAGAGGACAGCCTTGTCCAAGACAAGAAGCCCACGGACCTGGAAGTCCCATCTCATGCGATCATATGCTCTTTTCGTATCAAGTTTAATTGCTGTCAAACTTTTGAGCAGCTGCGCTCTCTCCAATTCATGCATTATTCCTTGAGCTATGAGGATATTATCTAGAAAACTCCACCCCCGAAAATCAACGGGCTCGAAAAGAGCGCATAGTGTTTCAAAGAGTACTTGGTTAATAATGGCAAGACTCATTTGTTGGGGAGCACTATAAGGAAAGTTCTCTTGACCAACACTCTAGCTGTTTATACTTCTTTGAACGGTATTTTGTTTTCTAATTTTATTGGACATATTCATATTAGGCATGTATGATCTCCGCCTTATCAAAAATAAAAAAATAATAGCAAGACTCCAAGGCATCAGGTGTTTTAGAAATTAAAGTGATAGAAAGTTGACTTCTACTCTTCAAGCATGTATCAAGAAAGGGATTTTTTTCTTTTTGAGATGAAGTGAATGAGCTGTACAGCTCTAGTGTAAATCCAACCTTGAGAGTTGGTATACAAAAGATCTCGAAATTGGGAAGGAAGAAGAAACATGGAGTCCCAAAAAAACTGCACTACAGTGATGGACCATGTAAGAAGCAACCCAATCAACCATGCTGCTAGCTTCCTTGTACACATGTGATGTTTCAAAGTATACAAAAGTGGCTCCCGTTTGCTTGATGTTCTGTACTAAGGTTGAGTGCCTCCTACATCAGCCACCTGATGGACACCAGCTTATCATTGTTTTGAAATCACTTCTAAAGTGATGTGCATGCCCTAAAACTCTGTAGCATAACTCAACCCCTCCTATGCTCCATGCAACTTTGTATTGGTGCTGAAATGTCAAGAAGCTACGTACCCCTAGCAGCCAAAAAACATGCAACTATGGTTCTAGATAACAAAGCCGGCTCGCCCATGGCCACCTCCATCTTGAATGCTACCATCAAAATATATCGATCACAACGAAATAAGAGGATGGTGGCTCCCAAGTGAAAAATATTATGTTAGGAGATGCAAGAATTGCACGATAAGAACCATAGATTTTTCTAGCTATCAAAGATTTTTCTGAGGCAATCATCTGAATGAACCATTGCTTGCATGAAGGCTTTTAGAAGGATCAACTGGGGCTTCGTCCAATGCCCTAGAAACATATCCGTTCTTTGCAAGCCCAATAGTATGCCACGAAAAGAAAAATATTTTGATTGCAAGACACACCTTAGGTTAACTATCTTGCATTTCGTTAAATAACAAAATGGGGGGAAGCCATCTAGGGGCTTTCTTTGAAGACATAAAAAAATAATTGCTTTGATTTTCTGATTAGTGTGTGTTGAGTGTACGTGTGTTTGTATATAAATATGCATGTTTTTGTTATTTCCCTCACTGTGAAAACCTAATTTAGACCATTAAACTGATCTTCCTGCACTATAATCCTTGACATGTTGTTATGGTGCTTATGATTTGTTTCTTTTTGAAAAGTTAGTGAGTGTCAGCCCATTTTGTTGAGATAGTGAAAAAAAGGATTCAGCCATAAAGTTGAGGAGCAAATCAGAATCATATGAAAATTAGGGAAGAAAAACACCTTTTCCATGGAGTATGCAATCTCATGTTGATCCAATTAATCTCAAACATATTTAAGTCATGATTTTTGTGAGAGCACCAACCCATTCCCTCTTTTTTCTGTGTGATTTTCCTTCTACTTATCAGTATGCAGAGAAATTAAGAAAATCAAGGATATAATTCTACTTGACTACTTGACAACTAAAATTTGACCCCCTCCTTTTTCTTTTCAACCCTTCATAATAGGAAGATTTTAAGAACAGAAGATAATAACGGGAAAAAAAAAAGTATATCGAGCCCTAGGAAAAATATGATAAATCTTTAATTAAATTTTGGGGAGCAGAACTGGCTTTGGGCCTAGAAAACGCAATTTGAAAGTTGACCCAACGGAACTCTGGCCCATTTCAGTAGAGTGGGGTTGCATCTTTGGATAAAAATATTCATTGATCTTCGCACCAATCCACCGTTGAATCATCCATCAGTCACTTTGGGATTTGCGGAGGAGGATGATGATAGTACGAGTTGCTTTGAGATCTGTGCAGTGGTGATCTAATGATGGATTCATGCGAAGAAAGATGTATCCTCCTTTTGCATCAAAAATACAACTGCTTCCATTTTTAAGTATAAAAGGCGGTGCTTCACTATTTACCCCATTTCACTTATTTTTACTTATTATAGATTTGATTACATCATCTATTTAATAAAATTATCACATTCAAATCTAAAATTTTATCTATTTAATAAATTAATTAAATTTAAATTGATAAATTTTTGATCAACCGTCCATCCGGCTTGGCCCGGTTGCTATAATTGTCAACCCTGAATCACAGCCGACGGTTTATTTGGCGCTGGTTTGGGGAAAAGCGGGTCTACTTACCTTTGGGTAGCTGTCCGGGGACTCGCAAAACGCTTGAGATCGTGCTTGTCGGTTGGCTCGTGAGAACAGTGATGGCTTGTAGTGCGGAGAGGGGACCAGGATGAGAGAGAGCGAGGGACGGATGACGGAGGAGCGGCCACCGCCGTCCATCGCCGGCGACGGGGAGTACGAGGTGAGGGGGAGGCTGGGAGGGGAAGGGCCGTTCTCGATCGTGTGGAGGGCGGTCCACCGATCGAGCGGCCAGGACGTCGTCTTGAAGCAGGTCCGCCTCTCCGGGCTCACCAGGAACCTGAGGGAGTGCCTCGATTGCGAGATCAACTTCTTGGCAAGCGTCTGCCATCCCAACATCATCCGCCTCCTTGATGTCTTCCAGGTTCCCTTCCTTCCCTTTCCACTTCATTTCTCTTTTTTTTTTCTCTCATTTTTATTTCATTTGGACGTTAAACTTGTGTTTTAAAGCTTTTGATTGAGGGGAAAGAGCTTAAAATTGAGGCTTCTTGCGGGTTATGAATCAGAGATTTGATGTTTAGACTGAATTAAATAGTTCAGAAATGTAAAGATTTGAGCTTTCAATTGATTTCCCAGTTTGAAAGTTTTTGGTTGTTTATTCTATCGAGAAATTGGTTCCATTAGCTCTTTTGGATAGCCGCTAGTTGGGGTTTCGGAACCAGGTTTTGGTATTTGGATTGAATTCTTAGTTCGGAAATCAAATAGTTGGAGCTTTTGAGGAGTTGTTTGCTCGAACTTTAGGGCTTTTAATATCTAGAGTAATAGACTTCATTAGCTTCTGATCACATGCTTCATGGGAATATTTTGGGTTTGGGGGCAATTTATTGGAGGAGGATCAGTAACTTTGAGCTTTATATCCAGGGCTTGCTGTTCAGAATAGGAAATTTTGAACTTGCCAAGTAACGAAAATATTGCAAATTTTTTCTTAACCTGTTGTTGGAGGGCAATACCTTTTAACTAGGACTGGTGCTTCATTGCGGAGTTTTTACCAGAAATTCTGATGGTGGAGCCTTGGCTATTTTGTGTTCCATCATGGCTCTATCAAAATTTTTATGACGGAAGTTGGAAGGAAGGCCAATCATGAGTTTCTTCATCCATTAAAAGAGCAAAATGAAAGAAAATAAGATCAAATGCAACAGCTGAACACATTTAAAACTCCAAGAAACTTATAGAATTGATGTAGATCACCTTATTTTTCTTAAAGCTAGCTGTTTCACCTGAAGATTCAGTGGAAAAGAAGGGTTTTCAACTCCCTACTGAGGATTGTATTATGTGTATATCTACATGGGTGCCTTTTTACATCAATAAGGCCAAATAATTTGGGGCTTTTTTTATCACAAACACCAGCCATGTTCAAAACTTCCAAAGTAGAATTCAAAATAAGTTCCATTATTGTGAGTTATGCATCATGGTCCCTGTGATGAACATTAATAGAAGTTTTACGTTTTCACTCTTTTGCTTCTCGATATTTTCCCATTTCAGGTTGATGGATGCATATTCCTTGTTTTGGAGTTCTGTTCAGGAGGAAACTTAGCCACTTACATTCAGCAAAAAGGGAGGGTGCATGAAAATACTGTCAGAAAATTCATGAAGCAGCTAGGTATTTGTATCATCAATGAACTGATAAGTATCAAGCAAGTATTTTTGTCCCACTAATATTGTGGATATGATACAATAGTTCATTTATCTTCATATTGCAGGAGCAGGTTTGGAGGTAATGCATGCTCACCACATAATCCATCGGGACTTGAAACCGAAGGTACAGAACAATGTTAACCATCTAATTCTACTTATAGAATTCATGCTCTTCATAATTCATTGACATTTGCTGTTAGTGGAGCAGAATATTCTACTTTCTACTCCCAGCAGTGATGCTGTGCTAAAGATAGCTGATTTTGGTCTATCAAGGTATCGGTAGCAAATTACTGGAGTATTCCATATCAGAATTCAGAGTATTTTGTACAACTAATTGTTTATCTTCAGAAGGAATTCTTACATGTTCTCCTACTGCTTTCAAATAGAGCTGTTCATCCTGGCGAGTTTGCAGACTCAGTTTGTGGAACACCTTTCTACATGGCTCCAGAGGTTATGGAATTTCAACAGTATGACGACAAGGTAAAAGTCGCTCTCTCTCCTCCTACTCAAATGACAGCAAATTGAAATGCTTTCTCTAACCAGGTAGATATGTGGAGCATTGGTGCAATTTTCTTTGAGCTTCTGAATGGGTATCCACCTTTTCGTGGCAGTAACAATGTTCAGGTGGCTAATCTATTTACAAATAAGATTATTGCATCATTATTGTAACCTTCCTTTTTGCCTTTGTTCTGGCTTAATGTTGGTTTCTTCTGCAGCTTCTAAAAAGCATAAAGAGTAGTACGTCCTTGCCATTTTCACAGCTCATCCTCCCCAGTTTGCATCTTGACTCTATTGATATGTGTGCTAGGCTTTTGTGCAAAAACCCAGGTGTGTACTTTTAACCTCAATTTTTCATCTAGTGTTTCATGTGTTGCTGACGAAGTTCTCTATCCTTTGCAGTGAAACGCCTGTCATTTGATGAGTTCTATCATCACAGATTCTTGAGAATATGAGTTGTTTGTTTAGAAAGTAAGTTGTACAGCCAACAGGTCTTCAGCTAACTGTTCAGCTAAATCAAGCTGTATTCTGGTGTTTTTTATCTTTGGACTTTGGCATGCCCTTTGGATCTCTGCATTTAGCTTATTGTGTTCCAGCCTTCAAAAAATTTGAAGCTTACCATCAGTCCTGCTGGCAATGCCTGACAACATGAGGCAGCACCGATCATGAAATTGAATGCTTCCATCAGTTGCTTTCCACACTTTAGTTTATCTTGTGTTGGAGATTGATGAAGCTTCAACATTGCATTCTTTTTACGGAAGGATATTCTCCAGCTTCAATTGAAGGGTTTCTTCAATAGTATGCTCCTGGTTTCAAGCATGCAGGCTACTCTGTCAAAGATGTAACTTAGTACCTGGCCATTTCATCATTTTCAAAATCAAACAAGTACAGTTCATTCTCCTCTTCATCCCCCTACTCCAGCTGAAACGAAGCATTGGCTCTATCCTAGCCATAAGGTTGGATCCAGCTTTCTGAAGATCCGCTGATCCTGGAATTCTGTCACTGTATAAGTTGTATGTAAGATGAATCTGTTAGTATATTTGCAGACATTGTATATTTTGTATTTATCTGTAATTGCAAAGACATTTTTCTTTAGGATTTTAACTTCAAAGTGATCTTTACTGTGTTGTTCAGCGCATAGCCATAAGTTTCGCATGATGCTTCATTGTCAGTAACTAATGCAAAAACTTCAACCATTAGAGTGTTTATGTTTTTTTTATTTTGATCCATTACTGTGATGAACAATGATAAAGAACTCACAGGTCATGTTTTTAACCTAAAAGCGATTCTCGCTATGGGTTCAGTGCACAGTCCATGTGTTCCCCGAGTGCAAATCAAGCATTCAGAATAACTAATGTGAAAGGTTCAACCAAATTAGAGCATTTATTTTTTGTTTTCATCCATCATTATGATCAACAATAATAAAAAGTATGTTGGATGATTTCACCAGGGCCACCTTCTACTTGTTGCTGGAAAACACTAAAAACCATGGCATGTTAATGATCAAGAAGGATCACTGAATCCATTGTGGATTAGTTTAGCCACCAGGTAGGTCTAGGTAAGGTTTGCTATCAAGATCTGCTGCATCCAGGACAAAAATCATGACACGTAACTTTTAGAAATTATGCTTTCTCATCAAATATTTTTCTCAGCATTTAAGGTCAGTTTAATATCGTTTCTTCTGAGGTTCGTTGTCTCGGTACCGGATTCATACTGGTGCCATACTAGCATAGTATCAGTACGGTATAGTACGAAATTTTTTTTAGCATACCGAATATCGGTATACCATATG
The DNA here is from genome assembly GCF_051530095.1 of Phoenix dactylifera. Taxonomy (NCBI): domain Eukaryota; kingdom Viridiplantae; phylum Streptophyta; class Magnoliopsida; order Arecales; family Arecaceae; genus Phoenix; species Phoenix dactylifera. The sequence goes on from NC_143191.1 coordinate 6,150,738, forward strand.
TACCAGGGTATCGGTACCAAATAGATATGATACGGCGTACCGTCCGGTTCGGATCAATATGGCGTATCATGGTTTCTTCTATAGAAAAAATCTTCATAAAGCATCATGGTATCAATTGACTACTGCAATTTTGTTTTGCCAATGACATACATGCAAGCAAAAGTATAGTGAGATGCAGTTTAAGTGTAGTCACTTGTTTGAGGAATTTCTTTTACCTCTTCTGTCTCGTCTTCGAGCTTTGCGTTATTTACTGAGCAAAACAAATATCGTTGCCGAGCTTGTGAGATGAATCTGTAAGCTTTGCTTATTCTTTAGATTCCATTGTTCTCTGATATCCATAATGGCCAAGCTGGGAGGCCAACAAGTATAGCATCCCTGATATCTCACCAAACTGCAGGTTCGAATCATCTCCAGCTACAAACTCCTGAACCACATTGTTCACCTCTATCAAGCTGCACCCTGGTGTCTTCTTCAAGCTCTTACTCCTTATCACTCTCCTCATCTTTGCAACACCATCCCATCTCCCGGCTGCTGCATATATATTCGAAAGCATGACATAGTTCCCAATGTCGTCTGGCTCGAGCTCAACGAGCCATTCCATTGCCTTCACAGCTGTCCCAATATTACCATGAGTTCTGCAAGCACTGAGCAAAGACCCCCAGACAGCCGCATCCGGTGGAACAGGCATGCTCTCGATAAATTCTACTGCACGATCAATGCAGCCTGAACGACCGAGAAGATCCACCATGCACCCATAATGCTCGACACCAGGATCAATACCATAGACCTCTTTCATCGAATCAAAGTACCTGAACCCCTCATCCAACAAACCAGCATGAGAACAAGCAGATAGGAGACCAATAAATGTAATGCCATTTGGACTCACTGTTTCATCTTTCTCCATTTCCACAAACAGTTCGATTGCTTTGTGAGCTCGCCCGTGCAATGCGAGACCTCCGATCATCGTGCTCCATGAGATCACATCCCTGTCTTTCATTTCCTCAAACAATCGAAGAGCCTGATCAATGCTCCCACATTTGGCATACATTTCTATAAGAGCATTACAAATGAAGCTCTTTTGAAGCAGTTCATGCTTATCACAGCAGGCATGGATCCATCTGCCCAGCTCCAGAGCCCCTAGCTGAGCACAAGCAGGCAAAACTGATACAATACTAATATCATCAGGCTCGAAGCCTTCCAATTGCATGCGATGAAAAACCTCCACCGCATCAAAGTACTGCGCAGCCATGGTGTACCCAGAGATCAATGCAGTCCAAGAAACCACTGTTCTACTAGGCATCGAGTTAAATAAAGCTCTAGCTTTCCTCATTTGCCCCAGCCTAGCATGCGCCGAGATGAGTGTATTCCATGAGACCGCATCTCTGTCCTCCATTTCATCAAACACTCTGCGTGCATCGACTAAATCATCACATTTTGCGTACATCTCCATCAGCGAATTCTGAATTATAGAGTTAGAGGTTAGCCCGGATCTAAATATATGGACATGAACCAGCTTGCCAAGAACAAGGAGAAGTAGACCGGCACAAGCTTTCAGTACAAATGGATAGGTAAATCTATCAGCAAGAACTGAATTTTGGGCGTGTCGACGATTCAACATCTGTTTGTAGAGGCTGATTGCTTCAGAGCAATGCTGGTTTTGGGTGCACGCTTTGATCATGGCATTGTAGAGGAACAGATTTGGTTCCTCCACTTGGTTGAAGACTAGAGCAGCATAGTCTACCCTTCGATTGCTATTGCAAATATTTATGATTTGAGTTCCAAGGAAGTTGCTTTGAGAAAGGGAAAAGACCAGAATGTGAGCGTGGAGTTGCTTCAATTTTTCCATATTGGTGCAGTTTCTCAACGCCGGCATGATTCGATTTTCCAATTCTCTGATAACCCAAGTGGGGAGTTTCATACCGAGCAAAACGGAGCTGCAAAGGATCGCAGAACCTCCTCAGGAGTTGTTCGAAGGATTTGATGCTGAAAGTGTGGATAAGATGGGTTTTAGTTCTGATCTTCATGTTGGGCAATGAACACATAGATTATGTATGAGAAAGTATTTAGTTCTGACACTGAAAGCATGCAGTGGTCTTGGAGAAGTTTGTGAAGGAACCCAGATCCAGGCTTTGTTGATTACAAATGGATGTTCTTGTTTAAACAATTGGATTTACTAGCAGCAAGAAAAGTATTTGATCAGACCGTGCCAAAGAATTAGATACTATGGACGACCTTGAGCTTAATGAAAATTTAAAAAAAAATCGAAAATGAAGCACTAAGCTTGCATGGTTGATCTCCTTGGCGGTGCAGGCCAAGTGAAAGATGCTAAGGATCTCGCAGACAACATGCTACTAGAAGCTAGTGTTGGCATTGGCAGACACCTCTAAGTGCTTGCAGGTACATAGACCTCAAGATGTGGAACCAACCAATAATAAAAAAAAAAAACCTCAAGATGGGCAAAGAAGTTGGAGAAATCCTGATAGGTGGAGAAAACAGTGGGAGCTTGTGCAGATGTGTATTTAATTCTATATTGGTTATTCGTTGAGAAGATCTTGGATACTTGTACAGAACTATGGAGCCCAAAAAAATATCTTTCGGCTAGCCATTTTGGACGAGATCTTAGGTTGTTAGAATGACCATATGAACTATGTGATGATGTCAAACATTTTCGCAAGAGCATGTGAGAGGTAAAGAAAGGCGGGTGCTCCAAGGTGGAGATCGACATGGATGGAGGTGATGACACCTGCCCCGTATCTGATAAAATGCATGCCCATCTTACACTTGGCGGACTAATAACGGATTCCTTGTCGATAAACCAATTTCAACCAGATTTTGTAACATTGTTATTAGAGTCACAAAAATAGAAACCACCAGGAAATTCAACCAAAATTCTGTCTCGGGCTACTAATAAACAAGAGAGGCACACAGGCCCAAACGAATCTGAATTATAAAATTTTTAGGATTAAAACTTATCACTCTTTATGGGGCTTTTGGTATAAGATGATCATCTCAAAATTAAAAATAATGTGGGTGGATATGACGAGACCACCATATTTGATTACACCATAATGATTTCTACATAGCAGTGATCCAAATCATCCTCATTTATTAAATCACCGTCTAACTTAGTGATGAAAAACCGGTGCTTGAGGTTGGGTATCCAAGATCATTCCAAGGCAGTGATCTCGGATTGAAATTTAGCAACAAAAATATCCCTCAGTCCAGTAAAAAAAGTTGATATCTTAATATACCTCACATATTATATCAATATATTATATTATACAATATTATGTTGATATTACATATATTGTATTTATAATATATATTATACTATAATATATTACTAATCATATACTGTCATAGATACCAATTATTGTATTTATAATTTATATTATCCTATCTTTATATTTTGAAATTATTTAATAGATTACTTCTATTTGCCTTATTTTTCCAATCAAAATAAATATTAGTATTAAAATAATAATATATTATAACCATAAACAAAAATATTAATTCTATAATAACAATTAATATATTTTTATAGAATTAATAAATATATTTTTATAGAATATATTAATAATATATATATATATATTATTTGATAAAAAATATATTTTATGGAATATATCAGATGTAATTTTGTATTATATGATTAGTGATCTTGGGTTTTTATATAATACCAAATAAGTTACTTATGGATACTTAGAAATCTTCAATCCCTAGAACATGGCATACCAAATACAATAATCAAAGATTATCAAGGATCAAATCACCTCAGGATATGGGTTACCAACGATCAAAGATTACTTTGGTAATCCCGTTTGGGTCACTAAACGCTATTTTAAAGAACTTTAAATGGAGAATGGTATTTTAAAAAATTCATGAAGAAACCACATAGAATTAGGGAGCTAAGGCTTGGGTTTTGACAATTGAAGAGGTACCGAAGTCAGGTGCGCTTGCTTGGGAACTAGAGGGGATGGGTAGAGAGGCGGTTGGCTGGCCTAGAAGCCATCCGCCATTGTTACAGCGGGCAGGAGAAAGTTTTTGAAAAGAGGGGAAGAAGAGGATAGCCTCTAGCGTCACTTATGACCTTGGTCATCATGGATAAGAGTTGTATCTTTTGCACGAAAAAATGATTTCCCTTCTTTCGCATAAATCCACTATTAGATTGTGCATACAGATGAATGAAAGAGTTTGGAGTATCTTGAGATATGTAGTGTGCAATCCAATAGTCGATATCGTGAAAAAATATTAATCATTTTTCATGCAAAAGATACAAACCAAACCAGCCTTTATTTAGTTCCACTTCAATATAATTGGATTATAAAAGACTTGGCAAATCTCACTAAGCTTTTATCTTAAATATGCCAAATTGGATAATTACTCTCGCAAAGTTGCTATTTGCATAGACATCTTTATACATGTATATTTTTTTGTATGTCTACACATTAAAAGTATTTCAATCATTTTAATTTTAAACTACTTATTTTTTTAACGGCATTAGATGATATAGGTACACATACAAAAAAAGAAATAAAAAAAAAGTATACATGCAAAACAAGTGTTTATGTAAGTATACATATAAATAACAACTTTATAAGAATATTCATACAATTTTATATATTTAGAAGTATATATATATATAAATAATATAGTATATATATGTATGTGTGTGTGTGTGTAAATCTCAATTCCAAACCCAATCTGAAAGTTCAGTAAGCCTGACTTTGATTCCGATCCATTTGTTCTCTGTCCGGTCCAGTTTAGGGTCGGCTCAAGTTTGCGTCAGGAATCAGCTTTACGGTGGGGCGTGAGGGCTGTACCTCTCTCGCAGAAGACGGCATATCATATGCCGTGTTTATTGGGAACTAGTATTCCAGGGTGGTGGGCCGGTACCTATGTTCGAGAGAATGGCACCGTCCAAACGAGGCAAAGCGAAGGGCGACTCCGCCGCTCCGGCCTCCATCGCCCCGGCAGCGCCGGCAGGAATTCCCGCCTGCCTCCGCCTCCTACCCACCTCCTCCGTCGCCATAACCGTCCACGCCAAACCGGGCTCTAAGGTCGCCACGATCACAGGTTCGCTCCCTCTCCTTAACCCCCCCTCCTTTTGATCACCTATTGCTATTTTGTCGCATTAAAACCCTAGTTTTCCTTCCGTCCGTCGGCCTCAGATTTCGGCGACGAGGCGCTGGGCGTGCAGATCGACGCTCCGGCGAGGGACGGCGAAGCCAACGCGGCGTTGGTCGACTACATCAGCTCGGTTAGCCCCCTAAATCGAAAGTTTTTTTTCCTTTCTTAATTTTCTCAAAATTACGTTTTCCTTGTAATTTGTTTAATTTATCATCTTACGATCTTTGAAGTTGAGTTCATCGGTGGTTTATGGGTTGGGACCTCTTGGGGGGAGAAGAGGTTATCTTATATTCTGGTTTCCGAGCAGTAGAGTCATTAGGAACGATATTATTGTGGTCTTTCCTTTGTTTTAAGTTGTAGATTTGGTTAGGAGTTCTCAACCTACTGATAGGGAGAAGAGTTGGAAGGGAATGCCATTTTCTTAAAGCTATGAATAAAAGAGTAAGTCTCACATCTGGATGGGGATTGTGTTACAAGATGAGGTTACATTAACATAGACATTAATGCCAAAGGCAATTCTGGTTTTTCAGATCAAGTTTACCTGTACATGTGCTATTTCATTTACTTTGATTATCTCAAGAATAATTAGTTGATTTCTCTCAAGGAGTAATATTGGAGAAATACATTAAAAAAGTAGCCATCCCTAGTTTGAGAAAGATGATGAGAAAAAAATACAAGCCAAAGTGTTTGATGCTTTGTTGGTTAATTTAGAAGCCTGAAATCAGGAACATTTTGTTGGAGATTTTTGCAACTTTAGGGTTTTTAGTTTACCAAAAAGAATCAGGAGAGTATGGTAACGGGAACTATAAATGTTTGTCATTTTCTTTTAATGGTTGCAGAACTAGAGTTCAGGAAGTCAGAATAAGGACACCCTTTTGGAAGGCAACAACTTTGAATTATTTGCACAATGAACTACAACAAAGGGGATTTAGTACGGAGAGTGCATTTACTTTAATGTGGTTTGAAGTTGAATTATGCAAAATTTGGAGATTGAGTTGACATCAATATGTTTCTGTTAGGTTACTTAGTTGTGGGTCTTCAGGAGGGATTTATGGCAAAGCAGAATCTGAGCAATCATCATTGTTGAATCATGTTGATAAAAAGCCAATAAAGTACTTGATCATAAGGGCATTTTCTACTTGTGTGGTTCTAAAGCTGAAAGGTGAGCTAAGCCTTGACATCTGGGTGAAATCGCTTTGGACAAAGAAGTGGTTTGTCGTTTTACCTTTTTATTGATGAGGCAAACATTATAATCCCCATAATTCTTCTTGCATTCTCCTCTTTGATCAAAATGGCTTTTACAAAGACATGCCTTGAATAATTCAATGGTGTTACTTTTTTGTTATGGTTAATTTCTCAACAGTGTTGATATTTCAGCTCACAACAGATGTTGCTTGAGAATTTAATGAGATGGTACCATTTACGTTTATATTTTGGGATCGGTATTTTCACAAAAAGGCGACTTTGAAAGTAACTCTTGTTAATGTAATTGCATTAATTTTAGGGTATGTGTTAGATTTCGTGCAGCTAAGTAGGCTTGCACTTCATGGCCTGCACATAGTTTTGACTGTAATTTAGGTGGAGTGGAGGCATTGACCTTTTATATGGGATAGAGGACTTTTTAGAATGGATGACCTTGGAAGATAATCCTATTAGCATGAGTAGATGTATTATAGGTCTTTTATTATGTGGTTCAAGGGGTACCATGAACTAAAATATTCATTTAAACTTTAAAGTGCATGTGATGATCTCTCTATAAAGGAAGAAGAGCTACCCAACAAATATAGTAGCAAGATAGGAGGAAGAAAGCAATGAGAATGACAACCACAACTTACAATGAGGGGAAAATAATTGGCAATTTTATTCAACCTAAGGTGGTATTTACTTGTCCAGGCGCCCCTATTTATAGATCTAAAATCCCTATGAATCTTTCTTTTATGTCTACATTCAGTCATAGTTGAAAAGAGAATATTTATTTATATATTATCTCCACAAAAATGCTGAAAGGAAAGATAGAAAAAAATCTTCATAATTTGATTTTCAAATCAATGGGGCTTTGGTGGTATCTCTATTGATTCTGATTTCAGATCTTCACCATCAAATCTTATATTCCATCTTTAGCTACTGTGATGTCAACATTGTGTTAGCAGTATCTTATGAAATCTACGAGATTTATTTCGTAGACAATGTCCTTCTGAGTATTTCTTCCACTTATAACTAAAAGGATTTTGGAGAATAAGATGAAATCTGGATTGCTGAAAAGAATTGGTAGATTTTAGTTCTCTACTAGTAATGCTTTATAATTGGTTCTTTCAAATCAATCACATGTGAAGTTCTTTGGACCTTTTTTCTTGAGCCAGTGCAATCTCTTGGCCTTTAAACATGGATTCTCAAGATAGATCTCGGCTAAACCTGTGGCTATTTTTCTCATTTCCTCTTGTGCTTATTCATTGTCAAACACAATACAAACCTTGGTCCTTTAGATTATTTAAAATTCTTAAATATTAAGAAGCACAAGAGAGTTGTCTAACATAACACTCAAGTCATCTTAGGACATCATTTTGCTTGAGGTAGTAAGAGTTGATGAGGATGGCTTCAATTGAGGTTGGTCCTAGAAGATATTGGGGCTAAACCAAGTCACATCTCCATGAATATGCAAGGTTATAAACTTATAATAGTAGAAACCATCTTAATAACAAAATTTACTCATGATTAAGTTTGAACAATATCTACAGAATTGAGGAATAAGGTGTTCTGACCATGAAATAGTATGACGGAAAGCGAAATGGGGGTTTGGTTCGGGCCAGACTTTAGGTTTGATTAAAAAAAAAAAATCTTAACCTAGATGCTGCCCAATTATAATCAAGTTGAAAAACTAGGCCATAATTAACCTGTTTATTTTATATCGTGTCATACTCAGCATGGAACGCAATTAGGCTGCACTTGTCAGTTCTGCCTCTAAAATGAAAATTGAATAGGTTCAAGAAGAGGGGACCTAGGGTTGGCTTCCTAATAAAGAGCCGGGGGGGGGGGGGGGGGGGGGGGGGGGGAGGATGGAGGTGGGACTGTGCAATAAAATTCTGATCGCATTATCCTTCTTCACTTTTTTCTTTTGTATTTCATGTTTTGTTCTTAACCATGAACTGCATTGTTGTCCTACTCACTAAAACCAGGCCTTGACTAATCCATGGCCTGCCATACTATTACAACTATCATGGGGACCTGTGGCTAGATTTCAAGGTTTGCCCAACCCATGGCTGCTTGTCGGGTCTGAGGGCCAAATTGAACCTGACCCAGTTATAATCGAGTTAGTCTTATGTAACCCAAACTCACCCATTTATAGAAACTCTCCACCATAGCCTTGTTTATTTCTGGCTTGTTTGGCCAAGTGATGTAACCCCGAATTGTTATGGGATCATATAATATTAATAGCTAAGAATTGATTCAAATCTCTAATTAGATTTGAATCCTGCAACTTCAGAAGCTGCTTTTTAACTATGCTGAAAGAACCTGCTGTTTAACAGCAGTGCTAAAGCGTAGAAAGTGGGAAGTAGAGTAGAAAAGAGTAGAAGACAGGAGATAATAATAGAAGAGTAGGAGAAGAAGACCCAGTGGAAGGCCAGTGGTTGCTCAAGTCAAAATGAACTTCTTGAACTATTTTGCCAGCCACAATGTCAATATATTTTGATAGCCTCAGCTGGACACCTTTCTTTATAACAGTAGGACTCCTAAACAAGAAAAAGTAATGCTATATGGCTCCCCTGATTGTTGAATTGCTAAGTTGGCCATTATGGGCCTGATGAACTTCTCGGGTGCAACCTGCGGGTGCCCAGAATCATTTTTCAACAAGAAATAATGAAAAGAGGAAATAATGATGAAGCCCACCCCACTAATTCTGGTCATATCCCTCTTTTTGAGCGATGTTAGGGTCTATTTGGCTCATGCTTTGGTTATTCCATAGGAATCTAATATGGAAGGTGATGAGCGGAAGTTAAATAGTGCAGAGAATGAGTATTTCTATTATTGGGCTGATTAAGGAACTAAGAATCCTAAAAAAACAGCAAATACTGTAAATCACCTTTTACAATCAATATTGCATCCTGATTTTTTCATGATTTTTTGCTTAGCGGATTCATCAAGGGTCGAGTTTCTTCCTTCATTTTGCAATGTCTCTCTTTGAATTAGTTTAGAGGAGATTTTATCTATGGAATATCTTATGAGGACATCCAAACAGGCCCCGTTAAATGGAAAAAAAGGGAGCTGAATCCTTTTAATTTTAAGAGGGATGTTCAGCTATTATAGTTCCCCAAAGTTTGACTCCATCTAGGAATCTTAATTAAAAATAAATTCACATATGGGGTGCCTGTATGCAGTGCAAATTGATGCATGGGAAACTTCTAAAAAAGTCTCTTAAGACTCAGCAAAATAATTCCAATAACAACTTGAAAATACTATAACTAAAGAAAACAAAAATAGACAAACTAATGGCCTGAAAGAGGTCGATGATAACTGCCTATGTTGACTTCTCTTTAGCCAGTGATGATCAGCCAAGAGAATGTGCATGACTGCTCCTTGTGGTCCTTGGACTGCAACACTAGGTTGGCGAGTCTCACCAAATTTTGCCACTCTTGTGTAAGAGTAACCTTGTGATAGACGTCCTGGTGGGTGGGTTGGGGGGGGGGAGGGGGGGGCAGGTTGCGGAAGAACCACAATGAGAATGCCACTAATTATTATTTAAGAGTCAAACACCTTCTAGAGTTTGAACCTAGACTGAAACACCTTCTGGAGGAGGGCCACAACCAGTGGGCTATATTGCCTCTATTGAAGCAAGAGTAATGGATAAAGCAGCTAAGAACTAGATGATATACTTCTCTTAAATCAAAGCTAAGGCTTTGACAAGATAAAATAGCTATTATTGATTGCTAAATTAAGCTTTATCACTTGATTTTCTGCACTCATGTTTAAAAGGTATGCATGGTTGGTCAACTTAATGTTTTTCAAATAGCCTTGGCAGCCCTAGGTAATGGACCCTTCTATAGCCTAGGCAATTAGATGACCGCGGAGGCAACAAATTTATATAATATCTGCAAAATAATTTAGGCTTCATATATTTCAATTACTAGTTAAAACTTGCATATGTTGTCAATAAATTATCCATCATACATGATCCAAAGGTGTGTCGGTAATAATTAAAGCATGACTTCTGCTTGAATCATATCACTTCTACATCTGCTAGGATAGTAGGAGTAACACAGTATGTTACTACTTTCTACCATGACAATAATAGTGACACAAGCTTGTTACTACTGTTAATGAGATAAAATTTGGAAAATATGAAAACAAAAAATAATACAAGAGGAAAAAAAGGAAAATGAAACAATTAAGTTCTCATTTTCTTAAAACAGATAACAATATAAAAACATTTCAAATGCATTGAAGCAGTAATAAAACTGAAAGTTGTCTTGCAATGGTTTTTTATTGAAAATCATTTGGAGGGGAAGCAAAGACAACAAAGATTATAAAGATGGAGGGAATCCAAAAAATCTGATCTAAGGGCCTTTTTGGTAATGTATTCTTTTGTGTTTGAATCTTCAGAACTTTCTGATTTCTGAGCTCTAACCCATATTTAAAAAGATAAAACAGAGAACTAATATCAAGATAGACTGACATGAAGTGCAAGTTGACAAAATGATGCTGCAATCCAGCATTGTGATTCTCACCCAGCAACGCATATCACTGCCTGCTTCTTGTCCTTTCTGTACTCTTGCTACTTGCTTGAATCCATTTAAGCAGGTTGAGTTTTCCAAGATCTCATCCCAAGCTCTCAGTTGACAATCCTAATCAATCCTAACAGGATGTCTTTGAAACTTTTCTGAAGCACAAGAATTAGTTAATGGAACCATGAAAACTGTGGAACATTAGGAGTAACAAGATAAAATACAATCATGTTAACAAATGATGCTGCAATCCCCGAAGTGGCTTCAGATGTGATATCCAGTATTTGCAGGAACTATGAGCATCTCTTGAAGCTTCATTATTCTTTATTTTCTATTCGAAATCATATTTTTTATTTGAATAGGAAGATAAACACGCATAAGACTAAAAACATTATGGCGATTTCTTCTGAAAACTAGGAAAAAAAATCACAATCCTAATATACAATTTACTTTTTATTCCAATGAGGGTTTTTCCCATGAACTATATCAATATTAAATTAATCAAATATACGATTTGCCTGACCAGTTGTTGAAAGCTCAGACCATGTATAAAATGCAGGTTTTAGGAGTGAAGAAAAGGCAGGTATCTATTGGTTCTGGTTCAAAATCCAGGGAAAAAGTCGTGATTGTCCAAGACACAAATCTTCAGAATGTTTTTGATGCTCTGAATAAGGTCTGCAAATGCCAATGAAGGACACCGAAGTACTTGAACCAGATGGGCATGTGATGTACAAGCTTCTATTATGTCTGAAACCTACAGAAGACCTCAAGTATTGATAAGACTGTAGAGTATTGTATATTTTTCAGTTTGCCATTCTTGACTTGCTAGATTTATGTCTGCAACATGTATGATCCATCTGCGAACTTGGCATCATAGTCATCTGACTCATGCTTGTATAGAAGCCTTTTGAACCTCTGAGAAGCTGCCAGATCTTAGAATCAGCCATGCGTAAAATGCTAAAACAGCTATACTATGATAACATGATGGCTAGGCATGGATGAATATGTTGATGCCAGTTTTACATTTGTCGGATCACTTCAGACAATGCAGACAATATTTACCAGTGCTTTGATAACTGAATTGTAGAAAAAGACTTCAATGGCTTGTTGCAAATGTCAGAACAGTTACAGCTTACAAATGTTGGAATTTGTAAGCCGAAGTATCTTTCTTGTATTTTTATATGGGCACTCCCTGTTTAGGGAAGACCTAGGATGACCATGATAGAGGTCTCTGTTTCCAGCTTGAAAGATTGAAAAAGGGAGAAAAAATGTATAGTTTTACAGAAAACTTGCATGGAAGCAGTGAAACAATATGTTGAAATACTTTGTTTTGGGGAGCCTGGTCCTGTATCTGAGAGCGAATTGGGATCTCCTCTTTGATAAGGTAAAAGCCCATTGCCTGTTACTAACATTTACCGTTTGTACCCATAGTTTGTTCATTTTGGATACATGTCTTCCTACTCTTGTCTTTTCCAGAATCTCCCTTGAGGAAATAGAAGCTGGAGAAGAAATATAAAAGGTAAGTTCACTTTGCTGAAATTGATGATTTTTCCTGCGTAACGCCTACCAATTCTGCTTATCCAAGTTATGATAGTTAAATAATTGCTCCCAATAGTTGCCATCAGGGGAAATTGATGCAAAAGAAGAGTAAAAAAAGTACGAACTGAAAATGATGGTTAAGAATGGGATTGTAACCATAAAGCATTTAAAACATATAATGGAAAACCCAGTGTTTATACCCCTTTACTTAGTAACCAGAGATTTGAGATTTATAAAACCATCAAGAAACAAATTTTATGCGTGGATATTCATTGTGATCAATTTGATTATTAGATACAAATCTAATTTATGATATTAATAAAGAGTTTTTGTGCTAGTATTTGCTCTCTTCGTACTTGAAAACAAATGAGAGGTTGTCATGTTCTAAAAAGAGGATTGGTGGTTTTATGAACAATTAAGGAGAACTTTAATCCAATTTTTTCTCCCCTCCCCTTCCCCCACTCCCCCTCTCCCCCCTGCTATGCCTCTTCGATGCTTATTCTTCTCATAAATCAGGTTTTGGTGTGAGTTTTTTAGTACATATACTTGTCTAGCTGTGAAATAGACCTTATACTCTTTTTTTTTGCTAAAAAGACCTTGTACTTTTCACACAGCTCAAATCCAACTGTTTGCAAATTGGGCTTGTAATTGAAACCCACTCATTGACAAATCTTGTGGGCAGAGCAGTTGGCCGACCCACGTAGCTCTAGTACTCACATTCTTGCACTGATTTGAACTCATGGCTACCAACAAACTTGAAGGCATGAAAGTGGAATCCAGTAGACTCTGAATCATGCTGTGAATTATTTTCCATCACATGTATCCTGAAGTATTGAGCAGGTATTCAAAAAGTGGGTGGATTTTACAAAAGAGGAACCATTTCATGCAATTTTATGGAGATATATAAGAAAAATGGAAAATATGAAAACTATGATGTTTTTGAACATTTGTAATTTTTATATACAGGTGAGCATTCCATTAAAATTTCTCAACGCTTTCTTTAGAAAATGGGGAGAGATGAGCACCACATTCTAATGGTGGTATTTATTGTTGAAAGAAATATTTGTCGTATAAATTGTCACCATAGCATTATTTTTATATATTGAGATCATTTTAAGTTTTGTTTACCAGCTCGCTTATCTTTGTGACGTTTCCCATGCAATGGAACGTCTCAAGAGAAAATGCTAGAGGATAATATTGCTGAAAGAATCATAGAAGGCCATGGACCTATAAACCAAAAGTTTTAGGCATATTAGCAATCACTTTGTCAAAGTGGAGCTTTCATCTTGAAAAAAACTTTGTGATTAGTGGAGCAACAACCATATCATAATTTTCAATGTGCATTTCTTTCTTTTTCCTTTGACCCCTCAGCTATTCTTATTAATGTATAATATCTCATGAGCAAGTAAATTCAGTTTCTTGATTGGCCCTAATGATATGTATGCATACATCATTGCTATGTCATAGACAAGGAGTTCTTAGTTCATTTGGAGCCCAAAATGTCTATTTTACACCCAATTTTCTCACAAAACCCAATCTTGGTATGTGTTGAGGTATACAAACAATTACTCTTACGCGCATCCAAGTTTCTGAGTTTTAAAGTTATTTTTATCTTTCGCATGCATATCATCGACCCATGAATATACCAGTCTATGATAACATGAGCATTTCTGGTGCCACACCAACCGATGATGCTACGGGTTATAGTGCAAATTCTACTTGAATTTTATCCATAATTTCATGTTTCCTTATCCCCCTTTTGTTAGAAACATTTGATATCAGCACGATACATGCATACATACATATATACTCTTATTTCAATGAAGACATTCCTCCACACCACTCTTACAAATTGATAGAAAAATTTAACAACTAATGCTTTCTTCTTGAATAAATACATGCGTGCAACAATGCAACATTGAGTGCATTTTTTTCACATATTCTATTTATTGCACAAAAACGTTTGCAACCCAGATTTGTGGCTCAAAAAATCACTCATCTGGCTTGTGGTCTCTTGCTCCTGTTTTCGAATTGGCATTGTGAATTGTGCCATGTGATGAAGCACAGAGTGCATGGTGCGAGGCAGCTATGGTGACTTTTCGGAGTGATTTTTCCGAGTGAGCAGAGGATTTGCTCAGCTTTTCCGACATTTCACTCCATTATTGGTGGATGTCATGAATCAAGAGAGGACTCGGAAATTATCAAAAAACATCATGCTGCCGCGGCGGAAAATCAAACTTTTCGCCATCACCAGGCCGCACGATCGGGACCCATCTGATGATGATTGGACGGCTCGCAGTGGGTCAAATCACCATAACATCATGTCTCCGTGCACCCCGGATCCGCACTTCGACATGTTACATCAGAGCCAGTTGTGCTGCGTCCGGAATCGGCCTCTTGTCCACGAGATGAGCAAAGACAAAAAGCCTGGACAGATACACCGATGGGATATGTCGGCGGTCAACAGTCAAACCTCTGCTCGTTACGTCACCCTTCTGTCCTCCACAGTAGATTCGTTCTTTTACGTAAGAAAAAAAAAATCCATGACTTTCATGCGTATGTAATAGCGTTTAATAAAAAATAATAACTATAATATTTTCATTCTATTTTGCCGGATGCTTATAAAGCTATTATTTAAAAAATATTTTTTTTTTGCAAAGTATTTCATGGTATCCGATCGTTATTATTATCAGATGGACGGCCATCTCTCTAAATTACGGTAAAAAAGAAAATGAAGTAATATTTATTTGATAAAAAATAAAATTTTGTTATCAATTGCCCATCTAGATCCTACTTTTTTTTCACACCATCCATTAATAAGATATAGGATAATGGTGTATGGTATCGCCATCCAAAGATAAACATCTAAACAGATTATCTATATAGTATAAGATTATTTTATTTGATGGCCATCCATCTGATAATAATAACTATCAATTACCATAGAATACTTTGTAAATATATATATATATATTAAATAACAACTTTATAGTTATTATAGTTATTATCTTTTATTACATGCTATTATTTGTTAAGATAATGATCTATTATGATACAAATAATTTTTAAAAAATTTCTCTCCTAAAATGATTATTTTTTCCCATCCATTGTTCTCCTGCTGTAGCACGCCATTATTTCAACAATTAGTTTGATATAAAAAGTAGAAAGAGACAATTTTTAGATACATAATGGTAGTAATGATGGCTTCAGGGAAGGTTTGCCGTTTTGATGTGACAAAGGTGATGAAATGTTATTTGAAACTATGCTTTTTCCTCGTTGCATCTCCTCGCCACAAACCCTCCCCCGCCAACCGGAATCAATCATCACGTATGGTTCTTTGGTATTAGAATATTACTTTTGGGGCCCATCAAAGCTAAAGGTGTGGGTTCTCCACGTGCACCAGGTAAAACTTTAGTTTTGGATAACAAGGCTAGTGATAGCGGAACACGTTGGAAAAACCTGCACCTCAAAGTAATATGATGAAAGTAAGCAACATTGTGATGTCTTCTTCCACCGTTCCTTAAAAGAGTTCACTGTGTCCTAGGCTGATTTTGATCAGAGCTGCTTCTCTAGCCCAAAATTTTATTTACGCAGCTGCTTTAAAGAAACCTTTGATGGCTAGGAAAACAATAGTTTTATGCTGCCAAGTTTATATTCTCTCAGACCGACTTCAACTTTTTTGAGAGCCATCCCTCTCATTGTGTCCTAAATTGATTTTGATGAGAGATGCTTCTCCGGCCCAAAAATTTATTTGCGCAGCTGCTTTAAAAAAATCTTTGATAGCAAGGAAAAATAATGGTTCCTATGCTGCGAAGTTTATATTCTCTCGACCGACTAATTTTTTTTTGAGAGGATCCACCTTTGTTATTAGAAGTTCAAGTGGTGAATTATTGGTGGCAGATGGAATTAAACTTTTTGTTGTAATAGCACTAATAACAAAATTGCGTGCTACTTGCGAAAGTTTACTGGATGCGATGAAATACCTTGAGGCATCCCATATTATTCTTGAGTAGAATTTTTTGATGGCAATTAGGTGGTTGTCAAATCTATCAAGTTCTGAGACTTCACAACCATTATTACATAACTATTAGAGAATGGCTTCTACACTATTTACTTATGAGGTGATGCATATTTTTCAAGAAGTTAATAGCACTGCTGATTGGATGGAGATATAGGTTGCTAATTACACTGAAACGATGTTGCGGATTATTGTGTCAGACATTTATTTTGATTTTTCATGCATCTTATTTTCTGATTCATATAGATGTATTTTTTTTTAGATTAGTATGAATAAAATCTGATTTTATAAAAAAAAAAAGAGTTTGTTGTCAAGATCGTCTGCAAAAAAAATATTCCTGTAATGGTTTATGAATCGGGTGAGGGATGTTCAAGAAGTAAAAGGCTTTACACTTCTATTTGATCAATGGAGATTGATGAGGAGCATCAGTTGAAAGAAATATTTTACACGATAATATGGCCTAATTTGGCCTTAACATCAACGATCATCGTTATCGTTCATATACTGCACAAACAATTTACTGGTTGCAACATGAAACAACACCCTTATTATCTGAAAGGTGGTGCTGCCTTGATGACTCAAATTTCTATTGTTTCATTAGCCAATATTGAGCATGAGTTCTTTGCGCCTCTTTTATTAGCCAAACTGCGATTCTCAAATCATGTAGTCACACTTGAGAATATGAATTAAAAGGCCCAATCTTAGGCCTTACTTAAGCTAGACTAGGTAGATTTCTTTATGCAATTCTTATGTTTAGCATTCAGCACCTGATAAATCCATTAGACCAGTAAAATGGAAGTCATGCAATGTAGTCGGACAAATCATCCTTATTTGAGAAGTTACAGACTAATGGCTCTGTGAACACAATGCTTGTGGCTATTTGGTTATCTCTATAGACTGATCTTTTCAAGATTATACTTATTGATCAGGAAGGTGCTGACCCTCTGATCGGCCAACATGCATACAGCTATTTAACATGATCACAACCCGCTCATGCGACACATGGAAACCCGGCAATGGCATAGATAGCAAGCGTGGACCGACAATAGGTACACAACTATGGATATCTTTGTATTGCCTTATGGTTGAGAATTTTGCTTTCTCATAGAATTAGGGAGGTTAATTTCAACTATTAATGAGATAACGACAAAGTGATAATTAAAAATAATACTTTATTACTCCTTCATGATGAAGAAGTAAAATGGCTATTTACTTAGTCCAGTGAGGGCATACGCCTCTTAATTGCTGGCGTGCTGAGAGGACTACAAAGATTAAAACTTCTAACATAATGTGGATCAAGAGTCCATGTAGTTAGGTTATTATTGTTTAAGTTGAATTGAGAGATGTCCAGCACCTTTCTGGAGCACATCCAGGAGGTAGTGAAATAAGCACCATAGGAGTTCTTAACCTAAGAAGAGATGATATGTGAATTAATATGTAGGAGCGTGAATGTTTTGGTAGGTAAGAAGGACCGGTGAGCTTTGATACCATGTTAAGATCCTATTTGAAAATCTTGGTATTTAGATGGATGGATTCAAGAGCATATAATTTCCACAAAAGTTCTTAATCTATTTGATGTAGAACTATTATTTCTCAACAACCTTAAAATATCCAAGTTTGTAGAACAACGAGACAAAGAATTTCGGTTGTCTTTTAAAACCCTCATATTAGAAAACAGCACCCATGTGCCACTGCTTTAGTGCACCTTTACTGAAGTTGATGCGAGCTTTTGAGAGCCATGCATCCTACCTTCATTGGCCACCTATCTCCTCACCAATCTGTTACTTTATATATATTAGGTTGTAACCTAGAATGACCATGTGGCAGCACACTACCCTCGTATGTAGCTATGCTTGATTCAATGTAAATGCCATAAATGAGATTGTTAACTTTGTGAGGAAATTGCCGTGAGAATTGAAGAAACTAAGGGTGTGTTTGATCCGTGACCAGAATTGGAATCGAAACAGATTGAAATGGTATTTGGAATCGGAATCAGAATAGAAATATTTTTACGTAAATTTTTGGAAAATCAGTTGTTTAAAGTAAACATGGAGAATAGGATTTGAATTCTAGGTGGAGAGTCGGAATTAGGTTTTGGAGGATTGGGGCATTCCCATCCCTCCTAGAATGGAATGTTAATAAGACTCTCTTCAATTAAATAGCTGGGTTGGGGCCACTCATTCCTATTTCCATTTAGAGCCCAAATCCACCCAACCAAATATGCCACAAATGATTTAGCTTTTCCTAATGCTTTGGGCTGTATCCATGTTACAACTTTATAGTGTGTCCAGTTTATGAAAAGCAAAAAATAAATAACACAAAGTATATTCATTGCCCCCAAGGCATCAATCTCATTTGATTGCAACATTTCTATTGCCAGCAAAAGCTTGACAAGTTAGGCTGCAATTTGGGCCAAATTAGATTTTGCTATTTCATCGTTTAAGATAGCAGAACAAAATATAATCTAGTTTGGCATTTGCTAGCCCCAATAAGACCAACTAAGCTAATGCTATAACATGCCATTGTGTTCATCACTGCTCGTACTAAAATAAATGCCAAATAGGGCTGGCAATCGGGTCGAGTCGGATCAGATATAGATCGGGGTGGATACGGATCGGGTCAAAATTTTATCAACCCAAATCCGACCTATTTATTAAATAGGTCAAAATTTCAAATCTAAATCCGACTTATTTATTAAATAGGTAATTCGACCCGATCTACATAATCCATTTATCAAACAAGTCAAGTCAGATTAAATGGATTAAATAGATTAAACGGATTTTTAATAGATTAAATGAATTTAAAAAGATTAAATAGATTAAGTGGGCTGGGTTAAATATATTAGAAATGGGTTAAGTAAGTTTCAAATAAGTTAAATAGGTCGTCATAATTCGATCCAATTATTGAACTAGTCCAAATATGTTAAATGGGCCAAAGATTTAAACCTGAACCCAACCTATTTAATAAACAGGTTTAGATGGGTTGACCCATTTAGGACCAAAATCCGTTTATGGCAAATCCAAACCTACTTAAAACGGATCGTTCGTGAGTCAAATTATAAATTGCCGCCCCCTAATGCCAATGCCATAATGCCACATCTGGGCCATGTTACTATCATACCAAATGGGGAATGAAGTGGCCAAAATAACGAGGGATGCAACATTTCTCTAGAAAAACTGGCCTAATGATCTGAACCAAAAAAAATTTATCACAACTAAAATATCTACTTAATATGGCAACCGGCAAAGAACCCTAAACCACTCCTAGCAAAAAAAAACAAAAAAAGAACCCTCAACCACGTAATGTTACACCGGCGGAACACCGAGAAATTTCCACGTACACCGTCCCACCCGTCCAAGTAACGTCTGCTGCCGCCACTGCGGTGACCCTAACGACTCGTTGCGATTATTCTACTCCCCGTCAAAGGGGTATTTATGCTTTCTTCTCTGACCCGTATCGTTACGGACTCGGCCAGGGAACTTAGATCCGGTCCTCCGCCGCGACCGCTCCTCCTCCGTTCACCCACTTCCCTACCCTCCCGTCGGCTGCCTCGCGGTTTCCCGACCCCCGGGGACCCCGTATTCCGATTTCCTCGCGTCCCGCCGCCGCCTTCCGAAGTCCCCGCTCCGTGGTCGGATTACTGCCGCCCCTCCCCTCTCTTCCCTCTCCTTCTTCCTCTCTCTCGCTCTCGTGCTGTCCTCCCGATTTCTAGGGTTTGTGGTGGAGTTTCTCCGTTGCCGGAGATTGATGAGAGTCCGGCGAAGGATCGGCGGCCATCGATGACGACCGGAGCGCCGGGGCGAGTTCGATGCGGGCGGCGCTTGCGAGGGGCTCTCACATGGAATGGCAGATCCTTCTGACTACGGGGGTGTCGATCGGGACATCGACAAGGTGAGCGAAGCACATCCTTTCTCCCATGGATCCTCTTTTTCTTGCTGTTTTTGGTTAGATTACTGCTTTGGAAACACGCCGGGTGTTTTATTCGATGAATTTGTAGAAGAAAGGGAGGATTCTTGGGTTTTGACTGTTGAGGCTAGTTAAACTGCAGGTAATGGAGCTCGTATTGGTTGTTTTAGGACTAACTCTTGTGCTGTGATTTGTGCGATATCGGACTGCTACTATCTATTAATCCCATTGTGGTGTGGAGCGGTCGCGAATGTTGCTTCTTGAGATAAAATTGTGGAAAGGATTAAATATGGAGAAATCCATGGAAATGCTGGTGATCAGTTTGAGATTTCAATTAAAGTTTCAATTTTCTCTGTATTTCTCTTTGATTACTTGCTTTTGTGGGGCCAAATGCAAAAGACTTGAACAGAGATGGTAGATTATGCGGTAGACTAGTTCTATGACTGCCACCATTTCCGAGAACTGAAGGCATGAGCCTGATAAATATGGAAAATGAGGCTAATGGGAGCATGATATCACATTACTCGAGGATTGACACCACTGAGTGCTGACCCCTTCTTCATGAGATCTCAAAACCAGCACAAAAGGCTCCCTAAAAGTTAAGTGGCTGTGGCAAGTGATCTAGCTAGATAGGTCCTCCCTTTCCTCCAAGGTTTCTGAAAACGGTAAGGTTGGCCATCTAGGTGGGTGGCTGATACCAAGATAACCAAAATCTTGGTTTATGTTGGCCGAGAAGTATAGCTCGGGAGAATTGGAAAGATCTGGATTCTGGCACATCCCAAGATTTCCCAATATCTCAGCCAATATTATAGGAACCGAGATATCGGAATATCAGCCATTATGGCAAATCCGAAATTACTTGTTGTATCAGAGGACTAATTTGAATATTTAATGATCAAAAAAATTAATTTAAATTTGTAGTATATTGCTTAGGAAATATCAGCCAACATATTAATATATCACATCAGCTGATAAATCAAAATATATCGGTATTCACTACTTGAGATTTTAAGGGCCAAGATATCATTTGTATCACGCTGTTGGGTGCATGATATTCATACACTTGGCCGATATATGTAAACATATTTTATACAATGGTGAGATCACAGTGGCCAAAATATCAATTATATCATCTCGGTGGGTGCTTCATACTGATAAAACCTTGTTTTCCTTTGACTAGCACTGTCTAACAATCTAACACCAAGATATGGATGGTGAATAGTTGGTCATAGAATCCTCACTTTATGCCTTTTCCCCTTTCACAGCATTTGTCTACATAAGTAAGACTTGTACTTGTGTAAGTAGAGCTACACAAAACACACCAAAAGAAAGCAGTATCATCATGGGAAGAATTAGAAGAGCACAAAACATATTTAGCAGTTAAGAGCTATGAATGTAAAAGTATGGTACCATCATCGCTTGAAGTAGTCTCCTATTATTTGTTACAAGTTGATTTACATATTCATGGTAGAACGTGGACCTGATAGGAGTATTTATGTTCATCACGAATGCTTTGCTACTATAATTTTATGATATTTCCATTTTTTTTTGTTTATCATATTCTACTTAACTTTTGCTTTTTCTCTTTCTTTTTCTAAATTTCCTTCTTCCTTTGACGTATGGAAACTGTTCAAGTTAACTGCAGATGCTTTTGCTGATAGGAATGGAGCTTTTGGTTTTAATTTTCAATAGTCAAAGACCCAGAACTAAAAAAAAATACTCTTGCGTAACAATTCACTTGCTTATCAAGATGTTTAAAACTATGTTCATGTTTAGGAACACTTAGCTTGTCAATAAGTAAAAATGCATGCTTATAAGTAAGGTTCATGGCTTTTCATTCTCTACCTTATTCTGATGCTTTCTGACTAGGGCCATTGGAAAATTGTTACTTTTGTTACTGTTGGCTTTCTATTTTTATAGGTACGTGTTGCTCTAAAGAAGGGTACTCTGTTGCTTAAATATGGTCGTAAAGGGAAGCCAAAGTTTTACCCATTCAGACTATCCAATGTGAGTTTGCTACCAAACTTCTTATACGAGCAAATTAGCTGAAAAATAATTATATTACATTCTGTCATATTCATGTGCACTTTATCTGGTTAATGGGCATTTGGACCATTTGTCTGCATATCATTTAAAGCTCAAGCAGATTTCCCAGTTTTTTTTTCTTTCACATTAGCATATCAATTTGGTTTTTTAATTTTTTATATTTCTATAGAAGTTCAAGCCTCTAACATTATTGATTCAATCATGGTCTGGAAGTTTGCATAATGTAGGTGGGCTGCCTAGACCTTGCCTTTTTGTTGACTTTGGTAGATCCATGTTTCTCTGTTTGGGTTAATGTTTAATTCCTTGACTTTGGCTTAAAACATAAAGACAAACAATATGTTTTCTAGCTTTCTACGATGGTGTAAATTGCATTAGATGCTATTTGGTGAAAACACATTAAAGATATCCCTGCTCTATGCTTGATATCCCTGCCATATGCTTAGCTGCTCTTAGATCTGGCTTGTAAAGTGGAAGTTTGTGCTGTTGTTGTAGCTTGTCAGCAAAAATTGGCTCAGCACAACAAGATGTGTGTAATGAAGTATTGGTCAGATACTCTCTATCAAAAACAGAAAAAGAATTGGTCAGATACTGAGTATCCACTTCAATGCAGATAGCGACCAGTTATAAGGGATGATAGACGTTCAAAATTCAAAACTCTATTCTTGGTCATGCAAATAAATCTGTATCGAGACTTTCTGATCAGAACCATGAATGGATTCTAAAACATATGCATTGGGATAGCATGACTCCATGGCAAGTAAACTGTTGGGGCATCTATCTGCAAATCATATCTGTGCTATTAGAGAGCATTGCTATGTGCTGACATCTGGAGTCCTGTTCCATGCATCACAGGATGAATCTTCTTTGATTTGGATTTCAAGTAGTGGAGAAAAAAGTTTGAAGTTGGCTTCTGTTTCAAGAATTATCTCAGGACAAAGAACTGTGAGATCATCTCCATAATCACTCACTTATTAAATTTCTATATAATGTTTATATTATGCTGCTTTGCAATGACTTGTGGAGTGAATTGTTATTTACCGTTGATTTACTTTTTAGTCTGTTTTTCAACGATACCCGTGTCCTGACAAAGACTACCAGTCCTTCTCACTTATATACAACAATGAAAAACGGTCTCTTGATCTGGTTAGTACCAATACTTTTTCTTGAGGTTTCTGTTATTCTTGTTTTTTAATGATTTTTGTCTTTCTGACTAACTTGATTTCATCATTGTCAAAAAGATATGCAAAGATAAAGTTGAGGCAGAGCTGTGGTTTGCAGGCCTCAAGGCATTGATTTCCTCGGGCCAATATGGGCGTTCAAAGATAGATGGATGGAGTGATGGAGGATTTTCTTTTGATGTAAATGATTTGCCTTATGCTGCATTATTATTTTTTAATGGTTGCACTATCATGTCATGATTTATTATGACATTAAGCCAATGCAGTTCTATTGGCTCTGTATCTACTTGTCATTTCAAATTTCCGTGCCCTAGGTTGTGTTATTATCTCCAACTACATTGACAAAAGCAGTTCTATGTTGGTTGATTAAGATGTTCAAAGCTTAAATATGTTGTTCCATGTTATATGTACTTGAGTTTTCTAACTAGCAAGTTAGGCATACCTACTTGTTCAAGTGTCTTGGGTTTTGTGATATCGCCTCTCTTGCTCAAGTATTTTTAGTACGATATCAAAGAAAAATTTTTAGATCAAGAGTTGGTCTTAAAGTGTTCTTGAACTATATTAACTTGATCTGTAAAGCAGACCTAGCTACTAAATTTATTTTCTTAGTCTATTATTTATAATCGATACAAGTTACGCTTGTTAGCTTCTGCATCATGTTTGTACTTTAATTTAAAAATGATATGAATTATACACTTGTTTCAAAACAGACATAACCTTGACCACTTAGGTGTCTGCAGCTATTTCAAGTTAGCTTTAGTTCTAGATAGTTTTTTCAGAGAGCCTTGCATTTATTAGTCTGCTTGTTAAATCACTTTAAATTTCCAGTTTTAGAAAGTTTGGAATTTTTCACTTCAGAGTTATTACAATTGGTAGCCTAGCTTGCTAACATTACTTTATAGTATTGATATGAGTACTGTTATTACCATGAGTCGAACTTGGAAGTACCATATCACTAGTCTTGTGCTGATCATACTGTATCATATTGGTAAGGTATTGGCACCAGTATGCCCCTTAGTTATGTACCGTACAAAGTACCAACAGATGGTATGACATCCCCCTTCTGCTGTGCTGGCACCAACAAGTTTAAACATTGGTTTTTTCCATGCATAAGATACTGATACCGAGAATTTAAACCTTGATTATTACATTTCTAACCAGACAAGAATACTATTATTACATTCACTGGCATTCTCAACACATTTTGTATCAAAATTTGCAAAGTGAAAACTTAAACCAACTCAAATGGGTGGTTCTTGTAAACCACAATTGAATATGCATGTTGGAAATTGGACCATTAAGTTTCCCTGCTCTGTATAATTGATGTACTACACCAGGAACTATGACTTGCAACGAAGTAAGATAAATCCATGAAGTATATTAATAGTCAGGGGGATTTACCTATCTCTTATGACAGAAAACAATATATGTATCAAAACAATGTAATTTGGGAGATTACTGCAAAATGCTTGGCATTTGCTCACTAATATGCTTGCATGAGTGTTCTGAATTAACAACGTCTTGTTTCTTTAAGCAGCTTGGCTTATTTAAGCTAGAGTTTGCTATGTTTCTATAGTTTATTAAAGTGCCATTTAAAATCCATACCCAAGGGTTCAGGAGTTCATTAAGATTATATCTTTTGACTTTTTAGTTAGCTTATCCATGTATTGTGAATTTAGCTGATAATATAAGTGTTACCGTTGCTATGGACATCAAACGTAGGCATTGCTTGTTTAGGACATGAGAATCATTAATTGTTGTACATTGGAATCTTGTTTTATTGTGCAGTAAAATCAAAAACTTTTTCTGTGTTTTTTATTCCTGATAGATCTGTCATTTTGTTAGGCTGTTCTATGCTCAAACTGTGTTTCTTAGTTCTGTTTACTGTAGTTTTCTTCATATCATGTTTATGTAACATGAATCTTGTTATCCGCTTAATAGCATGTCATGTTTTTGATGTATGGTTGCTTGGAATATTGTTACAGGATGGTAGAGACTTGATATCTAACTATTTAGATTACAAGTGTACCGATACCATACTAGATAGTCCTCAGAGCAAGATAAATACCATTAGTTTACCCAAAGACCATTCCTTTGAAAATTTGGTATATTCAGAAAGATCACATCCGACAAGTATGCAAGTAAAAGGAGCTTCTTCGGATATTAGAGTCAGTGTATCTAGTGCCCCTAGCACATCTAGTCATGGCTCTGCACAGGATGACGGTGATGCTTTTGGGGATGTATATGTGTGGGGCGAAGTCATATGTGACAGTTCTGGCAGGGTTGGCACTGATAGAGGTATTATCCCTTCCAGTGCAAGAACTGACATCCTCCTGCCGAAGCCTTTAGAGTCCAATGTAATGCTGGACATTCACCATGTGGCCTGTGGTGTCAGGCATGCCGCCCTTGTTACAAGGCAGGGAGAAGTATTTACATGGGGTGAAGAATCTGGTGGACGCCTTGGCCATGGAGTTCGGACCGACATTGTTCACCCTCGGCTTGTCGAATCTTTATCAGCCTGTAATATAGACTTTGTTGCCTGTGGGGAGTTCCATACTTGTGCACTTACTATGGCCGGCGAACTTTTTACTTGGGGAGATGGCACCCATAATGCAGGACTTCTTGGTCATGGCACTGATGCCTGTCACTGGATACCTAAAAGAATTTCAGGACCTTTGGAGGGGCTTCAGGTCTCTTTTGTTTCTTGCGGCACGTGGCATACGGCCTTGATTACAACAGCTGGACAGTTATTTACATTTGGTGATGGTACCTTTGGTGTCTTGGGGCATGGAAACCGAGAAACTGTTTTATATCCAAAGGAAGTAGAATCTTTGATGGGGTTGAGAACAATTGCTGTTTCATGTGGTGTATGGCATACTGCTGCAGTGGTAGACGTTATTGTGACACAGTCCAGCACATCGTCTGGAAAATTATTCACTTGGGGTGATGGAGACAAGTATCGCCTAGGCCATGGTGATAAGGAGCCACGACTTGAGCCCACTTGCGTAGCCTCTCTAATTGATTACAATTTTCATAAGTTAGCCTGTGGTCATAGTCTTACAATTGGCTTGACCACCTCTGGACATGTTTTCACCATGGGAAGTACTGTTTATGGTCAGCTCGGCAATCCCCAGTCTGATGGAAAGTTTCCATGCTTAGTTGAAGACAAGCTAGTTGGTGAATCTGTTGGAGAGGTTGCTTGTGGTTCGTATCATGTTGCGGTCTTGACAGCCACAGGTGAAGTTTACACATGGGGTAAGGGAGCTAATGGAAGATTGGGACATGGTGACCTTGAGGATCGTAAAACACCTACACTTGTTGAAGCTTTAAAGGACAGAGCAGTCAAGCATATTGCTTGTGGATCAAGCTTCACAGCTGCCATATGTCACCATAAATGGGTGTCAGGTGCAGAGCAGTCTCAGTGTTCAGCATGTAGACAGGCTTTTGGATTTACTCGAAAGAGGCACAATTGTTACAACTGTGGACTTGTACACTGTCATTCATGCAGCTCTAGAAAGGCTTTGAGAGCGGCATTAGCTCCAAATCCTGGGAAACCTTATCGTGTATGTGATTCCTGTTATGTGAAACTGAATAAAGTTTTGGAGTCTGGGGGAATTAATAATAAGAAAAATGTTATACCCCGCCCCTCAGGTGAAAGCAAAGATAGGCTTGATAAGGTGGATACAAAATTGTCCAAATCTGCTTTATCTAGCAATGTGGATTTGATCAAGAATTTGGACACAAAGGCTGCCAAACAAGGGAAGAAATCTGACTCCTTGTCTTTGATTCGCAACTCTCGAGTTCCTTCAAATTTGCAGCTGAAAGGTATTGCTTTTACTGCTGAAGTTGATGAGCAACAAGCAGTTCCCAGACCAGTCCACACATCAGTCCAGTCCGAAAATCATTCCAGATCTGTTTCACCTTTCTCAAGAAAACCTAGTCCTCCACGCTCTGCAACACCTATTCCCACGATGTCAGGTCTTTCATTCTCCAAAAGAGAGGCTGACAATCTGAAGAAAACAAATGAGCACCTGAATCAAGAAGTTCAGAAATTACGTGCCCAGGTAGTGTTGCTGGTTTTTGACTGCTTGTTAGTTAAACTTGTCGTCCTTGACCTGCAGACTCCTTATCTTTTCTCCTGCATGTGGATTAGGTTCATAGTCTAATGCAACGGTGTGAAGTTCAAGAATTTGAGTTGCAGACATCGGCAAAGAAAGCTCAAGAAGCCATGAAATTAGCTGCAGAGGAATCTGCAAAGTCTAAAGCAGCAAAAGAGGTTATAAAATCCTTGACTGCACAGGTAGTCTTCTATTGTATTCTTCCGTTTGTGTAGCTTGCATTTGCTTGTTGCAATGGTAAATGGCTTGGGCTGACAAATGCAATGGCATGGGTTTAAATTCTAGAGCAGCCACATTGGGCAAAAAAATGGCAAAGGTTAGGTCTGTCCCCAGTCTCCCAGTACCTTGGATTGCCGGGACTGTAACTGGGTAATGGCCTTTTTTCTAAGCTTGCATAATTTTAGGAACTGATCTTTGACAATTCAGTGATCCACTGAGAACTTAAATAAGATGGAGTGTAAGTGCTAATATAAATTCTATTATTGGGAAACTATACGGCCATTGCTATAAATAACATTGCTAATGTAGATAACACTGCAGAGCTAAGTTGGTCGATTAAGTTTTCAACATTTAACTTCTGCAAATATTAGCAGTTTTGACTATTTCTCAATGATTGTATCATGCCATGATGCACAGCAGAAAGTACAGACGTGCACCAACATAAATTATTACACTCATTTTTTATCAAATACACTTAAAATAGGCAGTTTGCCAAGGGGAATATTTATTTATCTATATTGTATGTATCTAACAATCTGACATCTTAACTCATCTAGAATGTCTGTTGATGTTAATAAACATATGAAAGTTCAGCTCACCTGTCATATACTAAATAAAAAATTGACTGTCAAATCATAATTCTAAAATTATACAATTATAATTTTTAAATAACATCAATAAACAAAACAAATTTTAATGTAAAATCATGACTATTCATAAGCAAAATGCCTTTTGTGATATGCAAGTGAAAATATACCAACTAAGAAGATGAATAAGCCAACTAAGATTTTCTGTTATAACGGCTTGTACACATTTAATGATAACGATCGGGCCCTGTCAAAACCATACGGAACCAGTGCTATAAATTATCATTTGCTAGTCATTCTTATTAAGGCTATATACAGGAAAGAAATGGAAGGGTGAAATGGGCAACAATGGTAAGAAGAAGTCACCGAAGTGGGAAGTGAGAAATGGTGTTGTATAATAATTAAAAAATTATCAAAAATTCGTAGCAAGATATTGAAACCAACAGTGGAACTATTTGGGAGCTAGTCCATTGTGGTTTCCTGATAGTGGTTTCTTGTCAGTTTCTCAAGAAAGGGCAATTTTGTGAAGAAACTAGAATATAGTTTATGGAAGCTGATAAGGCTCCCCCTCCCCTCGTCCCAGCTCCCTCCCTCCCTCTCCCCCACCCTTTTGGGTTAGTCACTCATTCTATTTCTTTTAACAATCTTAAAAAGTTTGGTGGGTTCTTTTATCAAGCCATATAGGTGGATTGCTCAATCTCTTTTTCCCCCCATTCCCTTCTCCATTTAATCCGTTGATAGGGCATGTCCATGGGGCAGAGGAGGAGACAACAGCAAGTGGGAGCAATGACGAGGTGACACATGGTCCCTTACGCCCCTATTACGAATCAGTTCCATCCATTTTTCTTGATCTTTGAGAAACCAAATTGAATGCATTTCCCAGATTCATTCTCATGAAACCTAAGTTTGATTGAGACATAAATTTCCTGGTAACTATGTTTTGTCTTTCTCTTTTCTTTGTAGAACCTCTGTCACAAATTCCAACACCTGTCCTTGGTGTATACTCATTCCTTGCTTTATAGCCTATCCTTCAAAAGTTAATGTACCCATTTTAGTATACTCTTTTTTGGGCTCTCTTTTTAGTGCAACATTATGAGCCATACGCATTGGAGACCTTACTGTTAATTTAAAAAAAATTTCTTCCAAGCCATGGTTGATTGTGTTGGTTACATGACACTTTAGTGGCATCTCACAGCTTCATTGATATGGTTCCTATTCAATAGGGTATGTCTTTATTTGTCTCTTCAGTCCATGGGGTGATATATCCTGGACAAGAAAATTGATCACACTTTGGTAATCGTTTGCCAATAATTTTAACTGGAGCCTCACTTTTGTATTTATTTTCATTCTGATGTGTTTTCATATACTATATTTATGTCCAAATTTTTAAACATTGTGGGTTTTCTCCATCATTTCGATTCATAGCTTTTTCATTTTTCTTCACCAATCAAACACTATATCATTTGCAAATAAAATCTAAAATATGTTCTGTACCTAAGTATAAGCAATAAGTTAAACTGTTATTAGTCTAAAGCAAGGTCTGTGGAACCATCTTGAACCGTCCAGTTTGGGGCAACCCAAGCTGTATCGGCGGCGGGCCGGGATAGTTCCGCCATTGAAACCAAGATGCCTCGCCGGAGGGAAAGAAGGAGAAGAGAAAAAGAGAGAGCGGGGAAGGGAGGGAGAGGGATAGGAAGAAAGAGAGGCCGGCCAGTGGAGGTCAGAGAGCCTCCGCGCAAAGGAGGCGGAGTCTGGGGAGACGCAGAGGTGGGGCTCTGCCTCCGAGCCCCTGTTTCAAATAAAATGTTTTGCCTCTAGGCCCTTGTTTTGAATGAAATGTTTGAAACATGGGCTTGGAGGGGGCCTCTTTTATTTTTTACTTTTTTTTAAAATAAAAAAATTAAGTGAAGTCAGAAAACCCATTGCTGACTTCAACTTAAAAAAAAGCAAAAATAAAAGGGGCCACTTTCGGGCCTCTGTTTCGAACAAAACATTTAAAACAGAGGCCCGGAGGCGGAGACCTGCCTCCGCGTCTCCCCGGCCTCTGCCTCCTCTGCGCGGAGGCTCCCCAGCTTCTGCCGGCCAGCCTCTCTTTTCTCCTCTCCCTCTCTCCCCCTCCCCCGCTCTCTCTCTCTCTCTCTTCTTCTCTTGTTCTTCCTCTCCCCCGTCGTAGAAGATGTGTTGGTGTGAGCCTAGCATGGCACGGTGCTGGCCCGTATTGACTTGTTCCGCCGGGCAACTGGTATGGTGCCCGGTACCGGTTCCGCCGTCCTTGGTCTAAAGTAATTCATGCAACTGCTGATCCTTGTTGTAAGCCTATTTTTGTTGAAAAATCACTTGTATTTATTCAACTGCTCTTGACATTTGTAGCTGTCCTTGCACCTAGCTCTCCAACTTAACACATTTCAGGAAGACAACTGCACGAGTTGATATACTTGATCAATTATTAATAATAATTATACATTTTGATGGAATAACTTCTTGGCTCTTGAATTAATATTGGAGGTGACCCTATATAGGAGTTCTTGGCAAATGAGGATCCTAAAACCTGACCCTGAATAGTTGGGTTAAGGATTGGTGGTCATGATAATGGAATGGTTTCTGGGTCAAATTAGGGCCTAGTATATTTAGATCCCCCCTAATGAATGAATTAGAAGAGATGAGATTTGCATCCACCTCAATATGAAGGAGATTTTTCTAATTACATTTGACACCATGAGTTGCTTCAATGAAATAGTCTGCTGTCAAGGCAACCTTGACAGTTATGCTTGCAGATGAGCAAAGTGAGACTTAGAGCTGTCACAGATCCTCTTGTCCACCTGAAATTTGATCATGTTGCCATTGCAAAAATCGATAGGAACCTATCATCAGTTTTCTACTCCTTTAGAGGAAATTGATGATCATTATTGCTTGCAATTTCTAACTGTCTACCTTTCCGCTGTAATTGTTTTGTATTGGTCTTATACTAAATCAGCAGGAAGAGGTTTATCATGAACCTCTGAAATTTTTTTAGCCAAGAATAAACTAGAACTACTGTCTTACTGATTAAGACAGATCTTTTGGTGCAATCATTTTTCTCCCAAGGAAGTCCCATCAAGTTCTTGAACTCTCTTAACCAACCATGATGACATTGTTTTCACCTACTCTAGTCTGCAAACTGAGTACCGCCGCAAGGCTGTGGCGCTTGCTAGTAGTAGTGACTTGCTAATAACTACAATGTGGACTAATGATATAGTGCCTGAGGTGGGACTTGGCCAAAGTGCATCTTGCTATATCTGTTTCATTGCATCCTCCATCATATGGGATGGGAGGTGATTTTAGTTTTATATACAAGATGAAGCTTAACATTGTTCTCCATTCTTATACGTGTTATCACTGGTAGAGCTTTCTGATTATCAGCACTTGAAGCTTTTGTAAAACACACTGATCAGTGTTATTTTCTTTGGTAGCTAAAAGAAATGGCAGAAAGGCTTCCACATGAGGTCCATGAGAGCAATGCCTTAAGATCAATCCACTTGCCAAATGGCATTGACCCATCTGCTATTCAGCACTCTGATCTGCATGAAGAGCACCTGTTGAGAAATAATGATAGCAACGATCCATATGTGCATCCAACCACAACTATTTATTCAGGTCATAAAAATGGATCCTCCGGCGAAAGTGATGCAGCAAAAGACATTTGTGAAGCTGATGAGATGAGAATGCATTTTCAGAATCATCGGGTTCCAAACCCCAATGAAGATGAAATATTGAAAACACAAGACCACAGCAATGGAGAAATGCCATCAACTAACAGTAGAATAAAGGATTCTGACAGCAAGGAATCCAAACCCCTGGAAAACAACAACAGTTTAAAGCCTGGAAGCCCCACTTCAGCTAGTAATCAGGTTGAGGCTGAATGGATAGAACAATATGAACCTGGTGTATATATAACTCTCATTACCCTTCATGATGGAACTATAGATTTGAAGAGGGTGCGATTCAGGTAGTTAAGAAAACCACATTTTGCCTATCTTATATCAAAGCTATTGATTTTTTATTTCCTGATAATAAAAATTCTCTTGCAGTCGGAGAAGGTTTGGTGAAAAGCAAGCCGAAACATGGTGGTCAGAAAACCGTGAGAGGGTGTATGAGAAATATAACATTCGTGGGTCAGATAGGGCCTCATCAGCAGTGCCCACTCAATCTGCATCCTGAAGAGAAAGAGGCATTTCAATCCTAAAGTAGTAGCAACAGCCTAATCTTTGAAAGAGGAACTAGGTGCCATGGCACATCGGAGTACAATTTTTCGTTTTTTCTTGGGGGAAGTGGGGCGGGGCAAGAATACAGGACTTTACGTGGTACATGGTTCCTTCAATTATGTTATTTGTTGATTAATCTACCATGCTCTGTGTCTTCCCTTGCCTGTTGTATTGGTGTATATAAAATTGTAAAAAAAATCAGATAGCATGGGCAAGAGAGGTTTTCTCCTCTGCCTATTGTACAACTCATCTTCTTCTTCTTGTGATTGAAGATGAATGACTTCTCTTTTCAACCTCATTTTAGCATATGTTTGTGAACGGAATATTGAATGGTGCTTATTGAAAGTATAATGCAAAAATTCACAGCTCAAGGATTATAACTAACCAAGGTTTGAAATCTCTCTCTCTCTCTCTCAAGTTTTAGTTGGGGTTCTAAAGTTATAATTATGGCAGGTCAAACATTTTCAGCAATTTCACTAGTTTCAAAGTTCTGGTCATAAAAAAAGCTCAAAAAAATTAAATATAAAGTAGGTCAAGGAAAGTTTTATGGGAATATTTTGTGATATGTAGGTGTTTTATTTGTGTAATTTTGACAATTTTAAACTGAATTTATTATTGCACGTACGTAAAGTTTATAAAGTTTATTGATTTTATGCACTGTGAATGTACATATTATTTTTTTTCTTGGACTAAATTTTGTCTAAAAAAATAATGATATCTAGTACTTCCAAAACTTTTTAACTGGCTAATGCATTTGAATTTTTCTTTAAACATTTGAATTTTTCTTTAAATATTTGAATTTCGCTCCAAAATGCATTACATCTAATGTCTTCAGTAGTTGTATTTGCACGTACACTACAACTAATACTAGAGTAACGGTGCGCCTAGATCAGGTTTCTACTCCACTGTCATGCACCATTCCTGGTTGGACAATGTCCATCTTTCACTGACTGCGTCTCAGCCATGGAAACACAAGGGTGCAAAAATCTGAGCTTTCTCGTGAAGCAGCTTGGTTGTTTCTTCTATCTCCAGATTTAGTTCTTAGCCCTTTCTCTAGACTCTTTTTGACTCTTTTGCCGAGGATGCCATAGCCCCTGCACATTTTCAGACAAAATTGCTTGGCTGTATCTTGGTAAAGCCTGAGCTTGATGTTGATATAATCTTTCGGGCAGCGTCCTCAAGATAGGGCAAAGCTTCTCTTAGATCCACATCAGTACGAACAAATCCATGTTGATTTTGAGAGAGCATAGTAGCTTTTAGCACTACTTTGCATCAGAGTCCTGACATGGTTTGAAGAAATGCCTGCACGGGCATAATTCAGTCTTGGAAACAGTTATACAAGATGCGACAGAGAGCTTGCTTAATGCTTTTTTTCTATCTTCTTTTCTTCCCTTCATACCATTGATTGAACTGCCCTTTGAGGTCCATGAGAACTGAAGATCAGGAAGAATATAATTTCCGGGTCACCTCACACTCAGTGTCGTGGATCGAGGGCATCTTGCTAGTATATCTCAAAGCTTTTCCTTTTGTCTCCAGCCTTATTTTCTTGGATTCCATTTCCAATACTTTTGATGATTCTTTTCTGCATGCTTTTGCTCTTTACGTATATGATTATTTATCCATGTTGCATGATGGCCACTCTTTGGTCGTATGGAGAGAGGATGGTGCAGATGGTTGATGGGCTTTGCATCATCCCTTTTATGGGCCCGTCGGTTCGAATCTCTGTATCTTTTTCGTGGTTCGGCTTCTTTCTTGCTCCCTTTGACTGGAAAGAGCTGAAAGTGTAAGAAAACAATGATACGTTGAAGATCTCGTCATTAGGGCCGGCAAACCAACCAGCAAGCAGGGGTGGCAATTAAGTTGGATTAAATCGGATCAGATTGGATAAAAAAAATTTATATCTGAATCTGGCCTATTTATTAAACAGGTAATCTGATCCAATTCATATAACCCATTTGTTAAACAAGTCAAGTTAGGTTAAATAAGTTTTTAATGGATTAAATATATTTAAACAGGTTAAACTGGTTAAGTGGATTGGGTTAAATAAGTCAGAAACATGTTAGGTAGGTTTTAAATAAGTTAAATGGGCCGGTTTATGATCTAACCTAATTATTAAATATGTCAAAGGTCAAAACCTGAACCCAACTCATTTAGTAAATGCTAAATGGATTGACCCATTTATGACCCAAATTTATTTATGTCAAACCTAAATCTATTTGAAGCGGATCATTCGCAGATCAAGTTAATAGGTCAAATTATAAATTGCCAACCCTACCAACAAGCTATTCATAGCCTAGCTCAAGTTCAGGCTTGCTCGGTTAATATTTTGAATTAATTATTTAAAGTAATTAAGATCAATACTTCAAATTATACAAATAAAAGTTTTAAATGAATTAACGAAAAAATGACAAAATGGTTTTTTGTTTGGTTAGATATTTCAAAGGAAAAAAGATAAAAAAATAGCATTTTCATGGAAATAATTTTTCATCTTCTACAGAAAATAGAAACCATATGCGACATAGAAAACCCACTTTTCCATTTGTCAGGAATCAAGGTAAAATTCTTTTTTTAAAAAATATTCTTAATCTTAGTGGCTTATATATTTTTTTCTCTTTATAGTTAGTTCATTAAGAGCATAAAAAGTATTTTATACAATTTTTCTAAAAAAATAGATCCTCCACCATACATCAAGCATGCCGACACTATTTTCTTATGTATAATATAATCAGACATCAGCTTTCTAAAAAAATATATTTTGGTGAGATAATAATTTTTTTCCTGCAAACTAAACAACTCCAAATTTAAAGTACCCATCAAGCGTGCTATGTTCTTTTGTAACGAACTAAAGTGAAAAAAGGGTTGGGAAAAAAGGAAAGAAGAAAAAGGAACTGAAACGCAACTTCTCGCGGGCTGTTAATGGTTGCCAGCACGTTTGAAAGATTGAAAGTAAAAAGCTCGATCTCTCTCTCTCTCTCTCTCTCTTTTTCTTTTTTGCTCCTATCTTCATTGTTGAACTCATTAGCTGGAACCAACGAGTCATATAATTATATTATAGCAAAGCCACAAAGTCTTCTTTGCGACTCTTCTTGGTATTATGTAAAACATGTAATACTAAAGAAAGATCGCAGGGAACGGCGTGGTCAAAACGGAAGCATAAGCTGATGTTTGAGTTTGCCGAAATCTTCAATCCACCGATCCTTTTCCACATCCTTCCGTCATCACAGAGAATTTTTCTACCCAAAGAATCCTCTTTCTGATAATTATTTATTCTTTCTCTTTTGGTTGGGTCGTAGGATCAAAAGCATCCGCCGCGGAGTCTGCATCTGGTCGGCTACTGGTTCAGCAATTCCGGCAATCTTTTCCATGTTTCCGGAGAATGTTTTCTCGGTGGCCTCCGCCCACAGGCCGGTAGGCATGCATGCATGTGGTCACCAACTCAGGTCTAGGAGGAAGACGGCCTGCTAATCGCCATTGGTGCACAGAGAAGGTCACAGGGAATTACTATGAGAAAGCCAAGCTAATGTTCTTCGTAGGAAGATGGTTAAAAGAGAACACAAAAGAAGAGAAAGGAAAAGTTCTCCCATTTCGTTCCGCCAAAGATGAGGAAATTCCAGGACCAAAATGAGCGGGGTGTCATTTTTGAGCCTTTTTTTTTGACGTCTTTATTCCACCTTTGGGTTGAGACGAATTCTCCAGAGATGCCTTTTCTTTTGATTCCAAGACTATCGGCTAGAATTATCAGATCTTGATTAGATATTGAGAGTCTCATGATATTAATGATGGAATCATTGGATGTGATATACTGTCACTAAACTGCTTACACAAAAAGAATTATATCATTTGAAGATTTCTAAACTATGCATTAAGTGGTCAAAAATAGGGTTCAAATATTCTCTCTCTATATATATATTCATCATTAGATGTATAAGCTAGGAGTCTCCAAAATTATAATTGAATGACAAAAATCAGCTCCATGAAGGTGTCCATGTATCTTACAATGAAGATTGTGGAATGAGAAGCTAAGAGTTTAGTTTGCGATGATATTACTTCTTTATCATCTAGATCATGGTGCAATACATGAACAACTTAAGTGGGAACTGGACTTCTTCAAGGCAACTACAAACTGAATAGGATCTAAACTCTGTAAAAAAAAAAAAAAACCTCTAAAGTGATTTGTTGTTGTTGTCATTGTCATGTTGGCAACAAATTTAGGAAGATCAATCTAATCAATTGAATAATACAAGTTGTGAATCCGAGAAATATCCAAGCATCACATCCATCATCTAATTAGAGGAGATTCCTTGGATGGTAAATTCTCTGGGTTTTCATACCTGATTAACTTATAAAAGATTGATTCTCCTCCATTTTATAAGAGAAAAAAAAATGCAAGTTAGACTTTCAACATATCACTTCAAGTACAAATAAATCAATACACCGTACATAATGAATGTGCCGTCTCTATTTCGTTGAGATTGAGATGTACTTACTCTAGCTTGTCTCATATGGAGTTCGAGTGAGGTCTTTATGAGAGAACACTGACGATCTTTCCATAACCATTGTATCCCTTGAGTGCTTTGAGATTCATTCTAGCATGATCAAATGGAAACAAGTCCCAAAAACTTTGTTAGTTTGGGCTTCTTCTTTAGAGCAACGAAGAGAGAGAAATCCACCTCTCTATCTGCTTGGATTGCTCTCTCTCCATCCATCTCTTCCCTTTCCTATCCTTTGACGCCATTCACAGCACCAGATCACTCCTTTTCAGTTAGGAAAATCATTGACCTTGTTATGGGCAAGGTAGATCATTGACATTGATGGTATATACAGTGCCAAGTAGCGCTATATCTAAAACTCAGTGATGAAGCATAATTTTTGGAGTGCTAAAATGAAGCTCTTGATGATTACTACAATGGTGCAATGACTTCAAGGGTTTGTCACACTTAGTTGATGCGAGAGGTTTAATGATATTTAGGTTCAAAACAAAAGTAATCAAAATAAGATATTCTTTTTTTAGTAAGAATTTGAGTGGGCATATCATTTAATTTGGAAGGAATCATGCAACATAACAGAAGATAAAGTTGATGTAGAGTCGAGATCTACCTCCAAGATTAATTTTAGCTTAATATAATTTTTTTTTTTTTACTACTTTAGAAAATTTTCAGTCTCTTTTGACTAGACAGAAAATTCAACCTAGTTTTGGAGACCCGAGACTCAATGTACCAATTTACGATCATCGATGTAAGCAAAATAGATTTAGAACCTTTCTTTCAAAATTCTATTATTTTAATATTATGTTATATCAGTTATCTAAGTTAAGTGAATTGAAGGATTTTTTTTCTCCATTTTCTCTCTAGTTAGATCACCTTCGAAGAAGAAGATCACTAGGAGCTCAACCTTCTTTTTTTTTTTGGTTACAATGGGGGTCATGAACCTCAATAACCAAGGAAAAGATAGCCAAAACCATCTGCATCAACTAAAAAAGAGATCTCCAAGGGATACTAGGACGAGCGAGCAACGAAGCCCTACTTCAATCTTTTTGTAGTTGCTACCTTGTTGGCCTCCCTGTAAGTGTGTGCAGCACGAAAGAACAAGGAGATTGCCCTTTAACTCCTTTATATCCACAAGAAATGTGTGATCTCCCATGGATGAGGTATTCGCATTGTGGAGTCACCTTCTATCTCCCTTCCAATATTGCCCGTAGTTCAAACATGGATATGGATTTTGCCTTCAAAGCCCTTGATCCTACGTGTAGGAAAACCAATTCCTGCATCACTGTTGCCAAGCGAGCCATCAAAATTGACTTTAAGCCCGTACCCGGCAAACTATATATAATTAGCAAGGTAGAGGTGTTCTTAGATTAACAGCACCATTGGCACTCATAAACTCGGCAACCAAATGTTTTTCTTTGAAATGTACTCGGCAATAGATATCTGGGGAATTGCCGAGGAATGCGGCAGCATTGGAGAAGAGAATGCGAGAAGATTAATAAAGACTTTGGGCTTAATAAAGTCCTAATGCTTGAGTAGATTGGCGTGCATGAAAGATTAAATGGGATCTTGTGCTCCATTCCAATGACTTATTAAACCTATAACAAGTTCAAGTTTTTAAAGTGCCATCACTATCCTTGAAATAATCAAGTCTTTGGTTTTTTATGGGCAATGTTAATAGAAGTATTTTGTCAAGAACACAAAATATTTCAACGCTGATGGTGTACAACAACTAAAAAAAATTAAACAAGTTTCTTTGTGGTGTATACATTTTTTTTCCATATCAAGTCAAAATTTCTATCCATTTACAAATCGTCTATTAGTATTTTTTTGACTCCACTCTGTTTGTTTCCTCTTGATTGCTGAACTCGAATCAAATTTATCTGTAAATAATCCACTATATTAATACTCTTTTAACTCCTCCCCTTGGGGGATTAGAAGGGCGTGATGTGGATGGTCTTGCTGTCGTATCCGGCGAGGCAGCTCTTGGCATCAGCCCGGAAGATCCTCAGCAGATCGCCGGCCATCCTCCCCGCCGCCGGGGAGCAGTCACCCTGCTTCAACACCAGGATCTTCGCCAGTCCCCCGCTCGCACCCGCCACCGCCTCCCTCGCCCTCTGGTCGCCGCCGCCGCCGCAGCACACCGCCCACAGCACCACCACCGCCGCCTCCCTCCCCTCCCTCCCCACCCTCATCACCCGCCCCATCACCGCCCCCACGCACTCCTCCGCTGCCTCGCAGATCGCCGCCCGCCCCTCCGCGCACGCCGCCACCTCCTCCATCACCCGCAGCGCCCGCTCCGCCGCCCCCGCCGCCACATCCTCCTCCGCCAGCGCCCGCGCGGCCGCCGCCACCAACCCTGCCCTCACCATCGGCACCCGTACCCGCCGACCCGCCGCCGCCAGGATACCGGTCAGGCACCGCAGCCCCGCGTCGGCCGCCGCCGGATCCACCTTAGTCTCGCCGCCGATCAGCCGGACCAGCTCCAGGATCAGCTCCGGCTTCTCCGCGATCGAGATCTTGGTCCCCTCGGCGACGCAATCGGAGGGCGACGAGAGGATCGAATCGAGAACCCGAGCGGAATCGATCCGGGATTCCAAGCTGCTGCCTTTCTGGAGCACGGCGATGAGGGCGGAGACGGATCCATCCAGATCATCCAAAAGGGCGGAAATCGCGACCCTTCCGTTGCCCTCGTGGGTGCCATCCATGGAGAGGACCAACGCGAGGACCCTGATCGCCGCCTCCACCGTCTCCATTCCGGCGTCCTCCTTGACGATCTGGGCGGCGAGGGCGGGCGCGAGGCCGCCGGCGGCGAGGAGGCGGTTCTTCTCGGTGTCGTCGACGGCGGGGTCGGAGAAGAAGGCGGCGAGGTCGCGGAGAGAAGGGAGGGGATCGGGGGAGGAGGAGATGTCGTCGGCGACGGCGGAGGAGGAGGAGGTGGAGGACCAGAGGTGGATGAGGCGGCGGAGGGTGAGGTTGGGAACGAGGTCGGTGGAAGGGAGTGGCTGGCGGGTGGCAGGGCAGGTGCGGTTACCAGAGTCGAGCCAGCGCTGGATGGAGGCGCGGTCGTAGGTGACGCCGGTGCAAAGGCTGACCGGAGACTTCATCACCTCGAGCGAGATCGGGCACCGGAAGTAGGTCGGTAACCTCACCTCCAGTGGCCGTACCCTCCTCCTCCTACTACTCTCTCTTCCCCCCATTTCGTCCCTTCTTTCGTCTCTCGACAGCGGTGGTGGGTTTTTGTAGTGCGTTGGAGGAGGGAGTCAAAGGATGACGACATCGGTCAATGGTCAACGAGAGCGCCAATCTCGCTCTCGCGCCCTGGCCGACGGGTGTTTTTGGTTAGTAGTTAATACTGTAATGTAACATCTGAAGGGCCTTCTGGGTGCGAGGAAAACTTTGTGAGGACGAGCATGAAAAGTTGACAACACTATTATTTTGGATGGAAACGTCTCTTGATGGTGCCCCTCCGTTGATTTTAGATTGTAGTATTTCTTTTCATAAGGAGAAAAGATTTGAGGTTACGTATGCTCTTGAAAAAATAAAAAAATCTCAAAAATAAATTATTTTTGAGATTGGCTCTCATCCACTATAATAGAATCTTTGAAAAATGAGACGAACGGTACCACATATCGGATGGCGACTTATGTGACTAATTATATTGGATTTATTTTATGGACTTCTTTATTGGATATTTCTACTCAATTTTTCAATATTTTATATTCTGATTTCTTTAGTTGAATTTATTCTAAATTGGTTTAATAATTTTGATTTACTAAAAAAAAACAAGTAAGTTACTTTATGGTTTGGCTTTACTCCCTTTCGGGTGTTAGGTTCAGACCATATTGCATTTACATTTTGGTCAATGGTCTTTATTTTATATATGCTGATGCTTATTTAATTTATATAAAAAGTAATCGTTAAAAATTAGAAGAGAGTTCTTTCTCAACAAGCAAAAAAAGAAAAAAAAAATAGTCTCTGATCTAATTGCTATTTGATGATTAGGACCCCATGACAGAAGGTATTTAATTCTGGTCCTTGGTTTTGTTGGCCAATTCATCTTTTGTCATTGTTTCATGTCATAATATGTAGGAACAAGAAATAAATATGTTTGTAACTGTTATAGAAATAAAGCACAATTGTCTATGAAGGACTAATAATGAAAAATTAAAAAAAAAAAGGGTATGGACTACTTATAAAATGACAAGCAAAGCAATGTTGAGAAGATAATTTGTCAAAAAGTTTTAAATGTTTATCATAATAAGGACCCAGAGTACAAATTTTCTCAATAAATGATCATCACATGATTGTCAAATGAAAGGTTGAAAGCTAGTTTCTATTAAAATTAAACTAGGGAATAATCCTAAACGATAAGGTTTGGATACAGTATGCGCCTTTCCTGTGGATGGAGAGGGAGCTGCTTGCGGTATTTGAATAGAGAACCATAAACTTGCTATCAGTAGCAATAACAAATTAAATTTAGTAAATATATTGCATCAAAGCAATATATTTATTGTATGAATGTGAAGGACAACTTTTCATTGGACCTACCATGAGGAAATTTCTCTTTCCATTTATAGAGCTCCTCTAGGTATTATAAGCAAAAGAAAAAAAATATTTGGGAAGTTTTGAAAAGAAATTAAACCAACCATGACCTCTTTACCGACTATGGGCATGGTCCTTTGAACTATAACGTCTCTGTGTTCTTTTCATAAATTTTTTTATTTAAAAACATGTGCATTTAATGCGGAAGGAGGCAGTTTCTTTTTCATGCTACATAGGTGCCTTTCATCGAGAAATACATGCAGGTTCAAAGTAGCAGCCTTCAACTGTACTTGTACATATAATTTATATAAGATCCAAAGAAGATATTGTTGAAAACTGCATTTAAATAAAAATACATAAATAGAGTTAGTGGTAGGCCAAAAGAATGCTGCTCAAGCCATACATAATTAAACACTTTATTTTATATATTGATATGGCAGCAAGTGATTGGAAAGACCTTGTTAAAGTTAGAAAATAGCTTCCAATCATATGCTGCCGCATCGGTAAATCATTACATAGGAAAATACTTTAACAAATTGTGTGGTTAGTGTATATAATTAATTAATTATGTTAACACTGGAAATCTACAGTGTTAGCATAATTTTAGAGATCATGTAATAATCTATATCGGTTCATAATATTTTTTTTATCAAAGTAATTTTGTATCAGTTAGTATTATTTTTCTTTATTTGCATATTCTTACTAGAGTAATTTTATGAATCACATAATAATTTATGCCAGCAAATAATATTTTTTTTTTGTTAGCATGATTCTATGTCAGCTTATATTATTTTTCTTTTATGAAGTCTGTACACGAGTATGTATAATTTTTAAGATGTACCGAATATTTTTTTATTTTTTTAAATATTTTAACAAATAATTTACTCAAAAGTGTCTCAAAAAATTATTTAAAATACATACTCTTTCTCTCTCCTTAGAAATTTTTGAGAAGTATAAAATTATCAAGTGCTTATTGCATCTTTGATTTTATGCTACTTCAGCTGTAATAGATTTAAGAAGCCAATTGGTTGAGTTGGTAAAAAATCACTTTATTTTAGGCATTCCTCATGTTCGATTATGCCAATATCCCAATTTTAGCTGAATTTTTTTCCTATCAAAGAAAAAAAGTTTCTTTTATTTTAATTTTTAAAATTAATAAAAATATAAAAAGAAAGACCATTAATGTGAGATAGGGATGGGGCGGCGACACCGGTCTTTGCATCACCATGCACGCAAAGTCACCGGTCAAGTTCGTGCACGTGAAACCCAATAAGAAAATATCACACGGATGTCATTGAGACAAATCGTGATCACTTGATCCATGCACGAGGAGTCGTCGTCGCCGTCTTCTTCTTTTTTTTCTTTCTTTTTTTTTTATTAAGATGGATGAATCATACCTGATACGTACGGATGCATCCAATAAAATTAAAAGCCAAAATATCTCAGAGTGCCTGTAGCAACTCTTCATCACCAGCCCATAAGGTTCTACCAAAGTGACTGGCTACATAAGTAGCCATTCAATTTGCAGTCCCATTAGCTTTACGGAA
This sequence comes from Phoenix dactylifera, assembly GCF_051530095.1. Taxonomy (NCBI): domain Eukaryota; kingdom Viridiplantae; phylum Streptophyta; class Magnoliopsida; order Arecales; family Arecaceae; genus Phoenix; species Phoenix dactylifera. Next base: position 6,194,013 of record NC_143191.1, read on the forward strand.
TACATGGGGTCATTTGGTAAGCAATCAAGCACATCAACTGATGCGTGTGGAGTTGTGGTACTGAAGTCTCACTATAACCACTTGTAGCTGGACAAATATCTTAAGCTTGACAGCCTTGAGAAGCACGGATGTGGGTGGTGCCGCTTCTTTTGACTACGTTTTTAAGCTGTGTCTGGACTCTAACCTAAATTAGAGGCAGCTCATAAAGTTTATACCTATGGATCGAATGTGGGTTTCAAATCAAATTCAGTGGAGTATTTGTTCGATCAGCTATAGATTTTGCAGAGTCGAATCCAACTTGCTTGGAATCAACCCAAATTAAGAAAAAAAAGACAAAAAGAGTTCAAAAAGTTGGACGAGCTTGAATGTAAATCAAATCAAGACATAAACCTTATCTAACTCAAAAAGCTAACTTAAGCAATTCTATCTTTTTGAAAGAAAAATTCGATCATGATTCATGAGTAATGCTGCTTTAGATGGTGGCATCGCACAACACTGTGATGCTCGGATCACTGCTTGTCTCCTTCTCTCTTTATCAAGCAAATCTCATGTAGGCCATATTGATCACATGAAGGAAGCAGAATTTTCTGACATTAATTGGTTGGATATATGAAATCCATTTAGGAGACTTTTGTGCTAGAACCTTGGAAGATAAAACTATCCATGGAACACAAGCTACTTTTAATTATTTATAATAATTTATAAGAATTTTTGTATGAATACCCTTCTAAAAATTTAAATTTGCGTGAATATCCTCTTATAATTTATATTTATTTCTGTACTCCTATAAAATACTATTTTTGCACAATGTTCCTAATATAACGATTCTTCTAATACCATTAATAAAAACCATATTTATTTTAAATAAATATAAAATAGAACTTTAAAATTACTTTTTTTGTCTCCCATCGCGATCGCCTTATAAATGCTTCTTTTTGCACATCTATCTATTAAGGATATTTTAATCATTTTAAGTTGAAACCGTTAATTTTTTAACGGCGTTGGATGATGTGGGTATATATGCAAAAATAAGGATAAAAAAGGGTCGAATAGCAAAACAAATGTTTTACGAGGGGTATACATGCAAATATCAATTTTGGGAGGGTATTCATGAGGGTATTCATTCAAGAAATTTTAATCTATATGGAGATTAGGCTGCATCTTAGCTCTTCCTTCTTCACTTTTGAAAATTTAGAATTCTAATTCTCATAGATATGTTTATACAACTCATGAATAGTGCATCCATCCTACCAAAAAAAAACAAAAATTAAAGACAGTATCTTTAACAATTAGGTAAATCACCATTTAGCCTTTAGTAAACCTAACTGTGTCCTTTGAGACACGTCAATTAGAAAAGAGTAAATAATTATGACTAACTTATTTGCCAGCCAACGACAGCATAGAAAGCTAAGATCTTGCGTTCTGGCTTACGGCATTGGATACTAAGAGGATGATGAGTTTGACGATAACGATATTAGGGCTTCTCTTTGTGCTCCAAGTCAACAATTACTTAGCATGCAGTCGCACCCATGCTTGTGAACGTGAATACCAACTTTTTGATGGAAGAGACAACTCGCATCCACCTTTGCATTATGCCCGTGGACTTTAATTCCCACCACTTGAGGACTTTACGTCGAGGACTCGAAATGATTCGATCACACGGAACTCATCCATCGAATTAGAGTTGAAATCCGCTGAAACAAATTAGAGTATTATTTCAGTATAACTAAAAATTTATTTAATTCGTGAGAAAAAAAATTTTCTGCTAGAATATTTTTTTTTAAAAAAGTTGATGTCTGAGTATATAATGTTTTAAAAAGTAGTTTTTAAAAATTTGGTCGACTGTGAAAAAATGATATATTTCTGGATGGCTTATATTTGGTTGAACATAGGGGTGACAATCGGGTCGGGTCAGACATAAATGGGTCAAATCAGATATAAGATGGGTCAGAAAATTATAAATCTGAACCCAAGCTGTTTATTAAACATATCAGTAATTACAACCTGAACCTGACTTGTTTAATAAACAGGTCATCCGATCCGACTCGTTTAAGAAAAGAGAAAGGTGGGAGGGGGGTTGGGGAATGGGAGGGGAAGAGACTTGTGAGTGAGAGAGAGAGAGAGAGAGAGAGAGAGAGAGAGAGAGAGAGAGGAAGAGGAGCTGGAGAACTAAATACTACTTGTTAAGCTTCTAATGGCTAAACGTCTGGCAGCGGAGGGAGCTGAGGGTGAAGTCGAAGGTGATCAAGGACAAGTGCGCCGCTGCGGCCGCCGCCTCACCTGTGAGAAGACGAGTACTGGAGAACACCGAGAAGACAGATCAAATGGAGAGAGAGGTTTCTTCCGACAAGAGAGAGAGAGATGGGAGGGTGGGGTTCTTTCTGGCGACTGGCGAGAGAGAGAGGTGAGGGGTTGGGGTTCTAGCAAGAGAGAGAGGTGGGGGTTGGAATTTCTTTTGACAAGAGAGAGAGAGAGGTGGGAGGGTAAAGGAAAAAAAAATTACCTGCTCATCTTCCCCAATCGGCCTCCCTCGCTGTGGCTGCGCTCGAGCCGCCACCCCGCACCGCCCTGCGTTGCTGCCGGAGCTTCACCAGTCGAACCATCGCCTCGAGATTTGCCTCAAGATTTGCCGCGACCGCCTTGGGTTGAGTCAGACATAAACAAGTCGGGTCAGATACAGGTCGGGTCAGAAGTCAGTAATTACAACCTGAACCTGACCTGTTTAATAAACAGATCACCCGATCCGGCCCGTTTAAGGAAAGGGAAGGGGGGGAACGGGAATGGGAGGGGAAGAGACGAGAGAGAGAGAGAGAGAGAGAGAGGAAGAGGAGGTGGAGAACTAAATACCTACTTGACTACTTGTTAAGCTTCTCGTGGCTAGACGTCCGGCAGTGGAGGGAGCCGAGGATGAAGTCGGAGGAGATCAAGGACAAGTGCGACGCCGCGGCTGCCGCCTCGAGTACTGGAGAACGCCGAGAAGACGGACCAAATGGAGAGAGAAATTCCTTCTGGCAAGAGAGAGAGATAGATGGGAGGGTGGGGTTCCTTCTGGCGATTGGTGAGAGAGAGAGAGAGAGGTGGGGGGTTGGGGTTCTGGTAAGAGAGAGAGGTGGGAGGTTGGGGTTTTGGCAAGAGAGAGAGGTGGGGGTCGGGGCTCGGAATTTCTTTTAACAAGAGAGGGAGAGGTGGGAGGCCAGGAGGGTTCGAGAGAGAGAGAGAGAGCCATGGAGGCTTGGAGGGTTTGACGAAGAGAGAGATGAGGAGGGTTCCCGTCCCATCTCATTAAATCAGCGTAGGTACTAGATAGCCTACGCTGAAGCAGCTAAGCAGCTATCACTTTTCTTTGGGCCAAAGCTTGGGCCGGCTCTGTCTTATCCAACCCGACCTATATATTAAACGGGTTAAACAGGTCAGACATCTAAATTATGTATCCGACCGAAATTAATAAACAAGTTAAACAGGTCAATCTGTTTACGACCCAAACCTCTTTAGGCCAAACTCGAGTCTGTTTATGGCAAATCGAACACGGGTCGGGTTGACGGGTTGGGTCATATTTTGCCACCCCTAGTTGAACATCTACTTTTTTGAAAAAGTTGTGTAAATTATCTGTTATCCCCTTTATAAGGAAGAAGATGTTATCCAATTATATCTAAAAGCTTAAGGGCATATTTGGAAAAAAAAATACCGTAATTTCCAACCGGTGGAACTTGGACTTTTTCATGTTTTACATGGATTTTTTTATAAAATATGAGAATCTTATTTTCATGAAAAAACTACTTTTCTATTTTTATTCTTTGAAACTTCGACCGAATATGAGCTAGGTCTTTCTCCATTTTTTCGTTGAACACACTTTTCTCTTTTCTCTCTGCATCATGCTATTTTTCGTCAGCCGTCTTTGGATATAATTTAGAGAACATATTATTTTTTGTAATTTTTTTGGAAAAGATTTGGAAGAGAGACTAGAAGGAGTTTTTTCAAGTTTAAGAGAGATGCATAAATAGTCGAGGCTGAGATAAGACATTAATAAGCAAATCAGGAGGTGATTCAATACATAATGCTAGCTATTATATATTCTTTTCTTTGATCAGAAATAAATCACTAGATAATAGACAATCTATCAATAAACTTTCCAAATCCAATAAATTAGGACAGGATTTAGATTTATTTATGAAGTGAAACTATTAAGACCCTACTAATTAAAGAGCATTCCGAGAAAGAGATGCTATTTTTCTAAGACAATATGGAAATGGAGTGCTACTGTTGGCAAATGCGCTTATTGGACAACTTGGTCATCTACAAGTAGTATTAAGGCTTGACTGAGGGCCCCGACATGCCAAGTACCTCAGGCATGTAGAGGGCTTGCTACATTATATGATTGTATTGTTGGGTAATTTTGAATCTAACTTAATACATTTTTCCCAAAATTATTTAGAATTCTATAAATATAAATCCGATCTCCATGAAGTCTTGTGTGAGCCTCCGATCATCCATCTCCAAGATGTCTTGCGTAGGGGTGGCAATCGAATCGAGTTGGGTCAGATTGGATTGGATTGGGTTGGATCAAAAATTCGTCAACCCAAACCCAAATTATTCATTAAATAGGTCAAAAATTCAGATCTAAACCTAATATATTTATTAAATAGGTAATCTGATCCGACCTACATAATCCGTTTACTAAACAGGACAAGTCAGGTTAAATGGATTAAATAAGTTAAGTGGATTGTTAATGGATTAAATGGATTAAATGGATTTAAATGAGTTAAATAGGTCAAGCGGGTTTGGTTAAATAAGATAAAGGCGGGTTAAGTAGGTTTTAAACAGATTAAACAAATCTTAAATGAGTTAAATGGTCGGGTTATGCCCCGACACAATTATTAAATAGATCAAAACAAGGTAAACGGATCAAAACTGCAAACTTGAACCCAAACAATTTAATAAACATGTCTAGACTAACGTTCACTGTTTCGGTTCTGGACCTGTATTGGTGTCATTTTAATATAGTGTTAGTACGCGATACTGTATGAGATGGCGAAGAATACCGAGTGTTGGTACGGTACGAAATTGTGTTGATTTAGTATTCATGGCGATACGATATGTAGGACTGAAATCGGATTAGATACAGATCGAATATTAGTACATCTATATCCATATTTATTTTATATGATGAATACATATATGGATTCGGATGTTAGTCGGATGCAAAAATTTATATACATATTTATTTTAAATAAATATGAATATAAATCAGATATTAGAAGTATGGATATAAATACGAATATAAATTGGATAATTAAACTTTATGACTACAGAATCAAAGATACTACTAAATAGATAATAAATCAAGTTAATACCATATTAATGTGGTCATTTATTTTTCTTAAAAGTTCATGAGTTGTTATATAAAATTAAATAGAATTACAATAGGATTAGATATTCAGATATGCATCGAACAGTTATCTATCTATATCCGTATCTATTTTTTTTGACGGATATGGATACAGATACGGATATTAATCGGATGCTCAAATTTCTATCCATATCCGAATAATTTCGGATAAAAAAAAGATCCGGATGCATATTATCCGGTGCACTTTTTTCTCTAACGGTATGGTACCAACTGACGCATCAAACTTTAGTCTAGATAAGTTGATTTGTTCATAATCCAAATCCATTCATGTCAAATTTAAATATACTTAAAGCTCGTTCATTGATCGGATTGACAGGTCAGGTTATAAATTGCCTCCTTTAGTAGTGCACTACTGTTTAAAACAACTCCATATGAGATCAATATATATCCCAGTTAATTCAGTTTTGCTCTTAGAGGGAGAATCAATAGTACACTTATCAAATTATAACTAATAAAAAAAATAGATTATACGAATACATATACACATAGTACTTATGTGTATGTTAGGTTGTAAGAAAAAGCCTGAGATAATCATGGGATAACAGGTTAACTTAGCAAAAATACTTACTTTTTGCATAATAGTAATCAATGCTAAATAAGTCGTTTTTCATGGGTTCACGCATTCCTAGCACCAGGCCGAGATTTGATTTTTGTTTTCTTTTTCTTTTGTGTTGATAAACTGCCGAGATGTTCTTGTATTGATTGAGGTTCCATCTAGCAAGATTCATAGACAAGCGACATTTATGGACACAAGGGAGCAATTTCTGGCCCTTCACTAACTAGCTGGATCCTCCATCAACTGTTTATTTTACTCAGTGTTCTCCTATGTGAGCTGCTTTTTTTTTGGTAGTTGAAGGTAAGGCTGTTAACGAGCCGAGCCAAGCTCGAGCCTGGGAGAGCTCGGCTTGGCTCGTTTCACAGAAGCTCGGGCTCGGGCTCGGTAACAAGCTCTATATTGGGTTCGAGCTCGGGCTTGCTTGGCAAAGCAAAGGCTCGGACTTGAGCTCGTAAAGTTCGTTTCAATTACGAGCTCCAGAACGAGCCTGAATCGAGCTCGAGCTCGGGCTCAGGCTTGATAACATGCTATTTTTCTCTATGTGGTGAGATTTTTATGAATTATGGTGCTGAAATAAAATCTTTCAGTGGAAGACTAGAGCTCGTTTGGGCTCGTGAGCTGCTCGGACTCGAGCTCGAGCTCAAGCTCAGGCTTGGGTATAAACGAGCCTCATATTGGGCTCGAGCTTAGGCTCGTTTGACTAACGAGCCGAGCCTGAGCTGGGCTTTTACCGAGCCGAGCCCGAGCAGCTCGGCTCATCAACAACCCTAGTTGAAAGACCCTTTGGATTTTCTTATGATTTCTAGTGAATGACTAGTGATGATGCACCTATTGGCCCTTTTGGCTACCTTGCAAAAAAAAATGGAGCTGAGATAATTTGCCTTATATGTACAAATAGAATTCGGTCGGATCCTTTCGCAGAGTATAACAAACAGGAACCTAAAAAAATAAAAAAGGCCTATTCAGAAACAATAAAATGAAACAATGCATCAATAAGAGGTTAGTTCAATAAGTTTACTATTTTTTTTTTTATTTTTATAGATAAGTACCTTGTGGTACCAGACATGAGGAATGAGTGGTTGCTCAAGTTTTATCATCAATTCTCACCTATGTTGGTGTCATTTTTAGTGATCTCATAGTTTATAAGTGGTTGCTATGCAGATCAATGCTAGTTGTGTCTCATCCATACGTTTGAATTAAATATTTGCTTTGCAAAGTAAAGGTTGCAATTGGGATGGTCAGCTGAAAATTTTTCAACCTAAGGGTGGGACAGCCATGCTACCCTGGCTTCTCATTGTAGATCTTGGACATTGCATGATATCCTAGGCAAGTAGATTGTGTGTTGGAATGAGGATAGGAATCAATGCCTTATGTGCAGATGGGTGCACTATTTAGTCTTTACATTGCTTTGTTACTTTCTTTCTGCTTCAATTCTATATAACCATAGCTTTCATCATTTTTTTCGCTAGAAGTTGTGCTTTCGATTATTGTTCACATTATCACATATTTTTAGCAGCACGAGTGAACCATATATATCTCATTAACTTGTTCTTTTGCTGACAAAGCACTTCTCAACTTCTATAAGATATAACAATGATGACCTAACTTTAAAGAGCCGTCATCATCCCTAGATTATGCGTAGATTATTTAATATTCTAATATGTATGGAGTTAATTTTAATACTTGCATATTCTACAATTGTAAAAGGATATTTTGTAAGTTAATTGCGAAAAATTGCCAAACTTTCGACCAAAAGTTTTGGAGTCTATTCTTCGATAACCTTATCAGTGAATGACTCGCTAGCCATAACAGAATGAGTTGATCGATCAAGGTCATTAGCCCTATGTTCAAAGTCGACTACCCGACTTTGATCTCTAATCCGATACACTTGCTCATAACTAGAAGTCTATGTTTATCATCGAGCAAATGTCTTTTTGTACAATGAAGAATAGAAATAAGTACTCTCATTCATATTCCACAACCAAACAAAACATTATTAGAGCATCCATCACCCCCATGCTTCTACCCACTTCTATACATTATTTTTTCCGAGAAGAACAAGCATGAGACTAGGTTGGTGCACCAAAATATAGGAAAGAATGGGATTAGCTCACAAATGGAACACCAATGGAACGGTTGGGGTGGAAAGTTTGCTCTTCGTTATCCCAAAGGCTTTTTTCCTCCTCCATGAGCAAGACAACGATTCAGGGGACCGGGAAGCGTGATCGCAGATAGGAAGCCACACTTCGACCGCATCCTGTCTCCACAAAAGAATGTAGTAAATGAATATTCAATAGGAAAAGGGCTTTCCGGCACGCAAACCCTCAAACGTACCTGCATAAACAAAGGTTAATTTCTTTCATATTTATAACAAAATCACGCTAATTCTAATTGGAAACTACCTTATTATTAACTTTTACTTCGGGTATGGTTTAGAAATGTGTGCTCATGCTCAATACTTCCACTTGCCTCCTACTTCTTGATGTGTAATAAAGTCCCCATTTCTAACTTCTCGCCTATGACTTTGCTTAATCTGCTAATTAAACATGTTGTAAAGAATTTTCTTCTCGATTTTCCTACTTGACTAGCTTAGGTAGGGCATCACATATTGGGTAGCTTTTGGTGACCTAAATGGGATCATCAACATGTATTAGGTCACTGGTGATCCTTATCTAACATAATATGATCTTTGATGATTTAAAATCACCGTATTTCGTATATTATGTTCGAGTGATTGAAGATACCCAAATACTTATGACTAACTTGTTTGGTATAGAAATCTATTGGGAGAAATATTGGATACCTCAACCTTGAGACAAACCTGCTCCTTTTCTTCAGACGTAAACTGAGGAGAATAACCTCAGCTCCAGTCAAGTAGCCGACCAACCGAAGTGAGCTCTTCAGTTCCAGCCAAAGAGCCGATTAACCAAGGAGAACAATCAGCACGTGCTGACAAAGACTGACAATTTCAACAACCAATAGCTCTGACAGCCCACAGTCATGGTAGCGCTGCGGTCTATGCCACGTCAGACTATGGAAAGACAAAATGGGCTTCCTTACATAAAGAGGCAGGCCGGAGGACTTTAGGTATACATACAATATTACTCATAGAGACTACACTCCGCTGAAATTCTCTCACTTTTATGTTGTTTTCTTGCTTTTCTAATTTAGGCATCGAAGGGTCCCCCGACAGAAACTCTTCGGCAAGTGGACCTCTTGTAGGCCCTCTCTGGAGGAACTCAGCATCCGATGCATCAACCGGCCTACTTAGCTCGCCTCCAGCTGACCTCAAGGTCGTCCGAGCTGCACTCTCACCTCGGTCTGGATTCGGCGACAACAGAATCCAAGATCACCGACCATATAATACCAAATCTACTCTTGATATATTACATAAAATATTTTTGATAGTCCTATAAATTATTAATCCTGTAAGAATATATTAATTATTATTACAGAATTAATATTTTTATTTATTCTTATAATATATTATTTTCTAATACAAATATTTATATTGATAAAAAATAAGGCAAATAGATGAAATATATTAAATAATTTTATTATAGAAATATAAATTACAATAATATATTTTTACTATAATTTAAAATTATTAATGAATAATAATATGACAAAATATGACTAATAATATATTATAAAATAATATATATCATAAATACAATATATATTATATCAATATAATATAATATGTATGATATTAATATAATATATTAGTGGTATATTAATATACCAATTTTTTTTGCTTGACTGAGGGACATTTTTGTTCTTAAATTTCAACTTAAAATCATCACTGCTTTTGGGTAATCTTAGAAACCTGACCTTAGGAACAAATATCCTATCACTAGATTAGGCAGCAATTTGAGGAGTGGGTGTGATTTAGGATCACTCTGGTGCAACCAAATATGGTGATTTCATTACCTCCACTCACATCATCTTTGATCTGAGATGATTATTCCATACCAAATGCCCTCTTAGGGTGATCCTTTGGTACCTTTTCTTTGCACTATCCATATATCTTAAATGGATGGTCTGGATCAAACATTTTGCTATCTCTTTTTTTCATAATAACATAGATATATTATATATTTCTTATATCGATACATCTATAAGAGTCAAAAGTACGCAAGATCTTTGAGAGAAGGGGCAGTGGAAACGGAGTCCCTCAATATAGTTTCGTTTAATTGGCCACATAAGCAACCACCCAACCCAATCAATAAGCATCGTTGGCTTCCTTATAATTAAACATGCGTCATCTTGAAGGACTGATCTCATTGCTTTGCCACGCATTTGTGGAAGGAGGAGGTGGCAGGCAATGTGAGCACGAGCAGGAGACGGTGGGACTGAACAAGAAGAGTTGGGGTGGGGGGGAGCTCCTTGAGTCACCCACCATCTGATGCAGGACTCATAAAATCACTCACCATTAATTATCACATGCAAGTTTAGACAAAGAAGGAGACTAAGAACCCTCCTCCCCATACTCACATATTAGAGAACTTTAAATTACTTAACTACTGTTGTACCACTTGTTTAATGCATTACAAAGATAGCTCTTCCCTTCTTGAAAACCTTGAGACTAAATGTGTCAAAAAAACAATTACAGAAAATCTATGGTAATAAAGAAAAGCCCAACATATGGTAAAGTTGTGCTAGTATGGCTCTTCCCTTGAGTACGAGCACCCGCACTGCATACTATTCTAGCAGCAATTCTCAAGCCTTATCATTGCAATTTTGTGGTGAGTTTTGGTACACAGTTTCTGATCTAGGCCAGGCATGGTTTAAATGTCATTTCATGGGAATTGGGTCTCATAGTAACCTGCTTTCTCTATACTTAGACAAATTGAAGAAACAACAAGAACATTCTTGTCCAATACTAAAAAAGGTTTTATATTTTCTTATCCCAACGTATGACCAAGCTGAAATTGGATTTATTACCTAAATGAAGGAATCTTGGAGGAACGAACAGGGATTGCTACCCCTAATTTTTTTATCTTGCAGCTAAGAAGCCTGTAGAAAGATAACCACGAAGATGGGACATAAAAAAAAAAAAAAAACGATAAATTTGATCTCAAATTCACATATAATCACTGTAAGGGCCCATGATGCTCTTAAATCCCATTGAAAAATATAGTTTTCTTTTTGTAAACATACCCTCCCCATACACTCAAATAAAATGACTATGGAAAAGGTATATAAACTAAGAGAGTATATGTATCAAATCTATTATAGACTTTTATTAATGGATCATTCCCATCAAATGCTCTTTATTGAATAACCAATGCACAAGCTGTGCTAAGATCTAATTAGGGTCACAAATGTACTCAATCTTTGGACAAGTTTGATTTAACCCAATGGTAGCTATTCAATATGTTGCGCCAAACATAGGATCCAAATGGCAAATAGAACAATACACATAATTGAGAGAGGAAGAGGAAGAGAAATTGAACACATGAATGTTATGTGGTTCAGCAATGTGCCTACGTCCATGGGAGCAAAACGGGTGTATCTTTCACGATCTCTCAAATAATAATGATTATAAGATATTTATAGTTAAACCCTAGCATCAGAGACCCAACCCCTATCAGCATCCCTGATAAAACACTATATAATTATCCCAAAAATAAACATATCCCGTTGCTTCGCTCCGATCCGTTAGAATACCAGTGTACCACTCAAATAATGTGGAGTGATTGATTAAAACCCTATTTGATTTTGATGAGCTCAAAGCATTTGAGTATATCTTTTGTTTACTAATGAATTCAATTGAGTGTTTCAGTGAAAATCTTGTCTAAGTGTCTCTAGATTTGGTTCAAGATAGTTTGGATAAGTTAAGAAGTCAGTTTGAACTAAAGTCTGAGACTCGAGTCGACTCCAGAATATTACGAGTCGACTCCAAGCGTATCAGAATCACTGGCACGGGCTCGAGTCGACTCCGGATCATTACGAGTCGACTCCGACTGAGAACAGACAGACGAACAGAAAGCATCAACTCAAAACCTGTCAGCGAGTCGACTCCTGAAGTGTGCGAGTCGACTCCGATGCTTACCGAGTCGACTCCGGAGTAATATGAGTCGACTCCAAGGAGTTACAGATAGAAAAGTCAGAGAGCGATTTTCGACCCTGAGATTCGAGTCGACTCCTGTGGAACGCGAGTCGACTCCGATGGTTGGCAGGTCGACTCCAAAGAAAGCGAGAGTCGACTCTCAGTGGTTCACAAGGCAAAAGTCAGAGAGCAGTTTTCGGACTCTGAGATTCGAGTCGACTCCCGCAATGCGCGAGTCGACTCCGAGACAGCGCGATCCCAAAAAGACAGAAGACCAAATTATTGTCTCTGAGAGCCGAGTCGACTCCCAGACAGCTCGAGTCGACTCCAAGGCAGAAGGGTATGTTTCGGAAACTGAGAGCCGAGTCGACTCCGGAACAGTCCGAGTCGACTCCAAGACTGGACGAGGCAAATGACAGAAGATCGGAAGTTCGGGCTCTGAGCGCCGAGTCGACTCCCAGGACTGTCGAGTCGACTCGAGTGGGCCAAGTTGAAAATTAGCTCCATGGACTTCATGGGATGAGCCGACTCCGAGAATGCCAAGTCAGCTCCAGAAGTTGGCGAGTCGACTCCGGGTTAAGTCGAGTCGACTCCCAGTCGAGGAGGTCACTTTAATTCAAATCCGGAACAGTTGCCGAGCCGACTCCAGAAAAGCATGAGTCGACTCCCGCTACAGCCGAGTCGACTCCAGATCGCGCGAGTCGACTCCGACCCCCAACGGACATATTGTCAGGTTGTGCAGAGTGTGCAGAACGGGCAGAAAAAGGTGTCTAACGGCTAGTTTCCGTAGGGGATGGGTTAAATAGCCACAGAGGACTGTAGCAAGGCAGAGAACTACCATTCCATTCAAAAAGATCAAGCATTCATTCTCTGCAAGTGGTTTTTCAACGAAAAGAGGGAAGAGCGCCATTAACTCCTTCCAACCACATCTTCCCAACATTGAAAGAGATCTCCTCCTGCCTTCAAGTCGTCCAGAATTTCAAGAGGAGACCCGAAGTTCAAGAAGTCCTTTCTCTTCTCCAACTTAAACGCGTTTGAGGGCTCTTAACTTTGCTTTTATTAATATTGCTGTATATTTGTTTTTGAGAAGCTCTGTTTTTCTGTTTGTCCTCATTATTAGCATATTGTCTTAGCTTGGTTCAATCGGGGGATTGAATCAAGGGTGTAGAGGTTGGTTGGTGAGCCTAGGTTAAAACCAACGTGTAAGGGTTCGATTGTGATCCCGGAAAAACAATCGGGGTGGTTCTAGTCGGTGAGCCAGGAAAAACCGACCGAGTTCGTTGTGAGCTCGTAAAATAACAAGTTTGGTTGTGAGCTTGTAAAACAACCGACTGTAATCCAGGGGGTTATAGTGAATTCCCAAGTGAGACTTGGGGAGTGGACGTAGGAGCAAGGGTTAGCTCCGAACCACTATAAAAATCTTGTGTTTGTGATTGTTTGTCCCTTTCTCTTACTCTCATCTCACTCACAGCACATAGCAACTAACTAATCATCTTGCTAAAGTCTTAATTAGTCTTCCACAAATATTTTAGTTGCAAATTATTTTAAAAACCCAATTCACCCCCCCTCTTGGGTTGTCTATCTGGGCAACAAGTGGTATCAGAGCCTAAACTCTTCTACCCTAAGAGTCAAAGATTAAAATGACAACCCCATTTGGATCTTTCCACATCGAGGGTCAGTCCACCCAAAGACCCCCATTCTTTAATGGATCCGACTACTCATATTGGAAGGCTAGGATGAGGATATTTATCCAAGCCCAAGATTATGAGATGTGGACCATCATATTGAATGGACCATACATCCCATCCATCCATGTAGAGGGTGTCACAGTACCCAAACTAGAAAAGGATTGGGATGACCATGACTTTAGGAAGGCACAACTCAATGCCAAAGCAATGAATGTGCTCTATTGTGCACTAGATAGGAATGAATTCAATAGAGTCTCTACTTGCAATTCTGCAAAAGAGATTTGGGATAGACTTGAAGTGACCCATGAGGGCACAAATCAAGTCAAAGAATCCAAAATAAATATATTGGTTCATAAGTATGAACTATTTAAGATGGATTCTAATGAAACAATCACATGCATGTTCACTAGATTTACTGATATTGTTAATGGCCTAAAAAGCCTTGGCAAAAACTATACTAACAGTGATCTTGTCAGGAAGATTCTTCGCTGCTTACCAAGGTCATGGGAAGCCAAAGTGACGGCAATCCAAGAAGCAAAGGATTTGAACAAGCTTCCTCTTGAGGAGCTTCTTGGATCTCTAATGACGCACGAGCTAACCATGAAGCAACACAACGAAGAAGAGTCCTCCCATAAGAAAAAGGTAATAGCTCTTAAATCTACTTCAACTAATAAAGACTTGTCTTGCAGTAGCAGCAGTGAAGAAGAGGATCATGAGGGAGATGATGATGAGGCTCTTCTCGTGCGCAAGTTCAGAAAATTCATCAACCAAAAGAAGACCTTTCATCAAAGGAGAGGCCCCTCAAATTCCTATCGCAAGGATAAAGGTAAGAAAAGGAAAAATGAGGGGATTGGGTGTTATGAGTGCAAGAAGCCGGGGCATATCAGAGCTGAGTGTCCCCTACTGAAGAAGGGGAGCAAGTACAAGAAGAAGAAAGCTCTTGTCACCACCCTATCGGACTCCGACGCATCATCGTCATCATCGGATGAGGAACTAGAAGAAAAGGCCAATTTCTGCTTCATGGCCAATGACAATGAGGTAACATCCGCACCACATTTAGATTTTACTTTCGATGAACTATATGATGCTTTCAATGAATTAATGGATGAATACAAAACAATAAACGTTAAAAACAAAGAACTAAAAGTAACTAACCAAACTCATCTCCGTAAGTATGATTCATTAGTTAAGGATAAAGATATTTTATCAAAGAGAATGCAGAACTTAAAACAAGCAACCAAATCTTAGTACAAAAGAATAATACCTTAACTAAAGAAAATGAAAGGCTGAACAAAGAAACATTAGAACCCAAAAACAATAAACATATAAATGAGAGTATCACAAAAGAACTAAATGATCTAAAAGCAGAAAAACAAACACTAACTAAAGAACTTGAAAAATACAAACCCTTGGTTGAAAAATTTACATATAGTTCAGAAAAATTGAATATGATACTTAATAGTCAACGAGCGGTATTCAATAGAGCAGGTTTAGAATATAAACCTAAAAATAAGCAAAAACTTCTTAGTAACTTCTTTGTTAAAGCAGGAGAAAGCAAAACTAAGAAAATAACCTGTTTTTGTTGTGGAACCTTAGGACATAAAGCAAATATGTGCAATTATAGAAAAGAAAAAATAAAAAGAAAAATTAAAAGGATATGGGTTCCAAAAGGAACCAACATGACTAACCATGAAGGACCCAAGAAAACTTGGGTACCTAAGATTATATGATTTGCTTGTGTAGGAGCGTCTTGCAGCCAAGGTCAACAAAAATTGCTGGTACTTGGATAGTGGCTGCTCAAAACACATGACGGGTGACAAGGATCAATTCTTCACCCTTGAAGCTAAGGAGGGAGGTGCTGTGACTTTTGGAGACAATAACCGAGGTCACATCATTGGTATAGGTAAAGTTCAAATTACCCCTTCTACTTTTATTGATAATGTTCGATATGTTGATGGTCTTAAGCATAATTTATTAAGCATTAGTCAATTATGTGATAGAGGTTATAATGTTATGTTTAAACCATTACTATGCATCATAACAAACCCAAATGACAATAGCTTAGTTTTTAAAGGAATAAGACGTGGAAATGTGTATGTTGTAGACCTTGAGGAGCTTGCCAAACACAACCCGTGTTTAGTTGTTAATGAAACTAAGGATAATGATGCTAGTTGGTTATGGCACCGTAAGTTAGGTCATGCAAGCATGGACACAATATCTAAACTAGTTAAAAGAGATTCTGTGATAGGTTTGCCAAAATTAAAGTTTGAAAAGAATAAAATATGTGAAGCATGTCAATTTGGCAAACAATCAAGGAACTCCTTTAAATCTATAAATTGTGTCTCTACCTCTAGACCTCTAGAACTACTACACATGGACCTATTCGGACCAACTAGAACAACAAGCCTAGGTGGAAATAAATATGGTCTAGTTATTGTAGATGATTATTCTAGATACACTTGGGTCATGTTCTTAGTTCATAAGGATCAAGCTTTTTCAATTTTCAAGAAATTTCATAAAGAAGTAACCAATGCTAGAGATACTTCAGTAGTAGCTATTAGAAGTGACCATGGTACCGAATTTGAAAATCATTTATTTGATGAGTTTTGTAGTAAAAAGGGGATAACACACAATTTTTCTGCACCTAGGACACCACAACAAAATGGAGTTGTGGAGAGGAAAAATAGAACTCTAGAGGAAATGGCTAGAACTATGTTATGTGAAAGTAACATCCCTAAGTACTTTTGGGGAGAAGCCATTAATACTTCTTGTCATATATTAAATAGAGTTTTATTGAGACCTATTATAAAGAAAACACCTTATGAACTTTGGAAAAACAGAAAACCAAAGGTAAACTATTTTCATATCTTTGGATGTAGGTGTTTTGTTCATAATAATGGGAAAGATAATCTAGAAAAATTTGATTCTAAATCTGATGAGGGCATATTCTTAGGGTACTCTACAACTAGTAAAGCATATAGAGTCTTTAATAAAAGAACCCTAGTTATAGAAGAATCCATACATGTTGTCTTCGATGATTCTAGTGATATCTCTTCTAGTAAGAGAGTTAATTTTGATGATGATACGGAAATTCTTGAAGAAAAGATTGACGAGATGACATTACAAGATAACAGTCAAAAATTAATTGAAGATGCATCATCAAGCCAAGAGACTATAGTAGATCATGGGCTAACTAAAGCTTGGAGATATGCTCACGGGCATCCTAAGGAATTAATTCTAGATGATCCGTCTCAACCTATTAGGACTAGAGCATCCCTTAGGAACTTAAACAATCATCTAGCTTTCGTTTCACATTTTGAGCCTAAACGCATAGAAGAAGCTGAAAAAGATGTAAATTGGATAAATGAAATGCAAGAAGAATTAAACCAATTTACTAGAAACAAAGTATGGAATCTAGTTGAAAGACCTTCTGAATATCCAATTATAGGTACCAAATGGATTTATAAAAATAAACTTGATGAAAATGGAATTGTCATAAGGAATAAGGCTAGACTAGTAGCAAAGGGCTATAATCAAGAAGAAGGTATAGATTTTGATGAAACCTTTGCTACTGTAGCTAGACTTGAGGCTATTAGATTATTATTAGCATATGCATGCTCTAAGGACTTCAAACTATTTCAAATGGATGTAAAAAGTGCATTTTTAAATGGGTATATTAATGAGGAGGTATGTGTAGAACAACCTCCTAGTTTTGAAAATCATCAATACCCTAATCATGTATATAAATAGAACAAAGCACTTTATGGTTTGAAACAAGCACCTAGAGCATGGTATGAGAGGCTTAGCAAATTTCTGTTAGAACATGAGTTCTCTAGGGGTAATGTAGATACAACACTATTTCTGAAAAAGCAAAACAAAGATATGTTATTAGTGCAGATTTACGTTGATGATATTATTTTCGGTGCTACTAACAATCGCCTCTGCGAAGAATTTGCTGATTTGATGCAGAGTGAATTTGAGATAAGCATGATGGGAGAGTTGAACTACTTCCTCGGACTTCAAATCAAACAGTTTGAAGGAGGCATCTTCATCAATCAAGCCAAATATATCAAGGAGATACTTAAAAAGTTTGATATGGAGGGGAACAAGTCAATCAGCACCCCCATGAGCTCTTCATGCAAATTAGACCAAGATGAATCAGGTAAATCTGTAGATCAGAAACTATATAGAGGTATGATAGGATCTTTATTGTATCTTACTGCAAGTAGACCTGATATCATGTTTAGTATTTGCATGTGTGCTAGATATCAGTCTAATCCTAAGGAATCACATCTAATTGCAGTTAAGAGAATCTTTAAATACCTAATAGGAACTAAGAATATAGGTTTATGGTATTCTAAAGAATCTAGCCTGAACTTAATAGGATATACAGATTCAGACTTTGCTGGATGTAAACTTGATAGAAAAAGCACCAGCGGGTCATGTCAATTCCTAGGAGAAAACTTAATATCATGGTTTAGCAAGAAACAAAACTCGGTTGCATTATCTACTGCTGAAGCTGAATATGTTGCAGCCGGGAGTTGTTGTGCTCAAATCTTGTGGATCAAACAACAATTAGAAGATTATGGCATTAAACAAGATAAAATATCCATTAATTGTGATAATACAAGTGCCATTAATCTAACTAAAAATCCAATTCAGCATTCAAGAACTAAACATATTGAGATAAGACATCACTTCATAAGAGATCATGTACTGAATGGTGATGTGACACTACAATTTGTTTGCACTGATGATCAATTAGCTGACATTTTTACAAAACCCCTAAGTGAAGAGAGATTTAGTGTGCTTAGGAGGGGATTAGGAGTGATTGATCCATCCTAGTGGTATTTTCCACTAGTTCATTGATTTTGATGATTAGATCATGGTTAATTTAGAGTTTCTTTACAATGATCATCAAATCAGATCATAACTTAGTGATTTTCCCTCATTCGGCACGAACATAGCATGATTTTTAGGTGCGTGCCAGAGTTCGAGACGACTCGAGCAAGTTTCAGAGTCGGCTCGTAAGGGGGAGTCGACTCGCACATTTACGGGAGTCGACTCGAGAACGATGGCAGCAGAGGGGGAGTCGACTCGCATACAGTCGGGAGTCGACTCGAGGTAAACAGGCGCATAAGGAGAGTCGACTCGCGCATATTTTGGAGTCGACTCGAGGTCGAGTCGACTCGCGACTCAGTGGAGTCGACTCGCAGTCGGGATCCGACTTTTTAACCCTAACTCCATCGTTTAGAAAACACATCTTTTCACCGCCGCCACTGTTCAAAATCCTAGAGTCGACTCCTAGAACGTCTCCGGCCGCCTCTAGGTCCTTTTCCCGTCGATTTTTCATTGTCCATTAGGTTTTCATCCCGTTCTAGGTCAACCATGCCTCGCAAAACCACTGTCCCAAGCCGGAAGAGGCCCCATTCCGCGACCGGTGCCGAGCGGCGTTCCAAGGCCCGGAACGACCCTGTGAGGCCACAACCTCCGGCTTGTTCCCCGCCGAGGGCCGTTCCCTCGAGGCCGTGTGCCGGGAAGGCGGTCTCCACCGGGAGATACGTCGATTTCGACTATCTCTCCCGGGAGGGCTTTACGATAGGAGAGAGGTTACGAGTCCAGGGACTAGAGTATTTCCTTACCCTAGATCTCCCCACATACCCTGGACTAGTTAGGGAGTTTTATGGTACCGTCCATAGGGGAGATGGGGTATAGAGGGCACGGTAGCCGGTGTCCCTTTGTTCATCTCGGAGGATATCATTGCCCAAATTCTCCACCTTCCACAAGTAGGGGTGGCTCCCACACACCCCGAGGATAGGACTGAGGCCCTTACGGCCATTCTAGGTTATCCACCTCAGTCCCCCTTAGTTGAGGTATCCGCTAGCTCACTTCCAGTTGAGGTGCGGATCCTCCTGAGCATCCTGTCTAGGTCCCTCTTCCCGAAGATTGGCCGCTTCGATTTTGTTTCTGAGAGGGACCTCGCCCTTATGTTCTATATTCTCCAGGACACCCCAGTCAACTTCCCAAAACTTATTTATAGATATCTATGTGAGCCACTAGATAGACCTAGGCTCACCCTCCCCTACGGCATGATGTTCACCCTGTTGTTTAGGGAGGCCGAGATCCCTATTCCTGAGGGGGAACCCTCTCGTGCATTGCGATGGACAGATCGCACGCGAGCGGGAACCCTGCACAGGATGGGCTTTCGGAAGGTAGAGGGGACATGGGTTAGGAAGTCTTCTACCTCCACACATACCACCAGACATTCTCCTAGTCCAGACCCTGATTCTGATTATCCCACTCAGCCTTCCACTCCAGTACCCTCCACCTCAGCCGGACCCTCCTACTCAGCTCCACCTACTCAGCCCATGGAGGTTCGGATCGCTCCTGAGCAGCTCCGGGAGTTGCGGCAGGAGATAGTTAGAGATCTCCGGGACGACCTACTTAGGGAGCTCCGGGGTTCAGTGCCTGCTCCTTCTCCTGCACCTTCTTCAGCGTTGGTCCCTTCCCTGTCCGCCGTGGCTGAGATGACGGCCCATGTGCGGGAAGAGATCGACGATGTAAGGTTCCTGGTCCGAGCCCAGTTCCATAGCATGAGCGAAGTCTCGAGCACCACTCGGAAGATGCGCGATAACGTCCGACAGGATATGGGCACCACTACCCAGAGGGCCGAGCGCTTGGCGAATGTGCTCATCGACAAGCTGGACACACTTCAGAAGTCGGTGACCGAGCTCGATACGACACATAGCAGGGCCACCTTGGCCATTATCCGACAGCTCGAGCACGTCACCAATGCAGTCACACTACTTGCAGAGCGCATGCCTCGGGGACCCGCATCCTCCTCGAGGAAGCCTTAGATCATTTTGTGTTATTTTGACATGTATTTTTTTTGTTTTACTTATTGTATTCTAAAATGTCTTTACATACAAATCAATACAATGAGTAGACATATTCTCTTCAATTCTGTGCAATTTGATCTATGATTGATTGTGTGTTCTGCTTACCTCCTTTTTTGATACGATGACAAAAAGGGGGAGAAATACTTAATAGATATGTAAATGGAATCAACATAAAAAGAATCAAAATGAAATTTGTTCTTAGTGGATTTGGTACCTCGAGGCTCATTATCTCTCTGTTGGGGCTCCTAATGGAGTAATCTCCAGAATCTATTCAAGGGATATTCGGAGATTAGTTGAATCCAACTCAAGAACAAATTGACAGATTTTTCCTCTAAAAACCAAAAATTTCAGTCCAAAAACTTCAATGCATTAAAAAGAAATTCAGAGAACCAAAACAAAGATGAATGCATATGTTGAGGGGGAGAATCTGAATTTTCTTAAGAAAGCTAAATCATTAAATATATATAAGCCAAACAATTGATTGCATGATATGAAGGCTTATATAATTCCAAATGAAAGGGGGAGCTTTAACTCCAAAATTTATTGTTTCACACCTTTCAAGCTTGGATAAATTAAATAACCAGACACTTGAATTCATTTATGGATTTTATTTTCCTGTTTATTGAGCAATTCACTTTACATATACTCAATGTTTTGTCATCATCAAAAAGGGGGAGATTGTGGAGTGATTGATTAAAACCCTATTTGATTTTGATGAGCTCAAAGCATTTGAGTATATCTTTTGTTTACTAATGAATTCAATTGAGTGTTTCAGTAAAAATCTTGTCTAAGTGTCTCTAGATTTGGTTCAAGATAGTTTGGATAAGTTAAGAAGTCAGTTTGAACCAAAGTCTGAGACTCGAGTCGACTCCAGAATATTACGAGTCGACTCCAAGCGTATCAGAATCACTGGCACGGGCTCGAGTCGACTCCGGATCATTACGAGTCGACTCCGACTGAGAACAGACAGACGAACAGAAAGCATCAACTCAAAATCTGTCAGCGAGTCGACTCCTGAAGTGCGCGAGTCGACTCCGATGCTTACCGAGTCGACTCCGGAGTAATATGAGTCGACTCCAAGGAGTTACAGACAGAAAAGTCAGAGAGCGATTTTCGACCCTGAGATTCGAGTCGACTCCTGTGGAACGCGAGTCGACTCCGATGGTTGGCAGGTCGACTCCAAAGAAAGCGAGAGTCGACTCTCAGTGGTTCACAAGGCAAAAGTCAGAGAGCAGTTTTCGGACTCTGAGATTCGAGTCGACTCCCGCAATGCGCGAGTCGACTCCGAGACAGCGCGATCCCAAAAAGACAGAAGACCAAATTATTGTCTCTGAGAGCCGAGTCGACTCCCAGACAGCTCGAGTCGACTCCAAGGCAGAAGGGTATGTTTCGAAAACTGAGAGCCGAGTCGACTCCGGAACAGTCCGAGTCGACTCCAAGACTGGACGAGGCAAATGACAGAAGATCGGGAGTTCGGGCTCTGAGCGCCGAGTCGACTCCCAGGACTGTCGAGTCGACTCGAGTGGGCCAAGTTGAAAATTAGCTCCATGGACTTCATGGGATGAGCCGACTCCGAGAATGCCAAGTCAGCTCCAGAAGTTGGCGAGTCGACTCCGGGTTAAGTCGAGTCGACTCCCAGTCGAGGAGGTCACTTTAATTCAAATCCGGAACAGTTGCCGAGCCGACTCCAGAAAAGCATGAGTCGACTCCCGCTACAGCCGAGTCGACTCCAGATCGCGCGAGTCGACTCCGACCCCCAACGGACATATTGTCAGGTTGTGCAGAGTGTGCAGAACGGGCAGAAAAAGGTGTCTAACGGCTAGTTTCCGTAGGGGATGGGTTAAATAGCCACAGAGGACTGTAGCAAGGCAGAGAACTACCATTCCATTCAAAAAGATCAAGCATTCATTCTCTGCAAGTGGTTTTTCAACGAAAAGAGGGAAGAGCGCCATTAACTCCTTCCAACCACATCTTCCCAACATTGAAAGAGATCTCCTCCTGCCTTCAAGTCGTCCAGAATTTCAAGAGGAGACCCGAAGTTCAAGAAGTCCTTTCTCTTCTCCAACTTAAACGCGTTTGAGGGCTCTTAACTTTGCTTTTATTAATATTGCTGTATATTTGTTTTTGAGAAGCTCTGTTTTTCTGTTTGTCCTCATTATTAGCATATTGTCTTAGCTTGGTTCAATCGGGGGATTGAATCAAGGGTGTAGAGGTTGGTTGGTGAGCCTAGGTTAAAACCAACGTGTAAGGGTTCGATTGTGATCCCGGAAAAACAATCGGGGTGGTTCTAGTCGGTGAGCCAGGAAAAACCGACCGAGTTCGTTGTGAGCTCGTAAAACAACAAGTTTGGTTGTGAGCTTGTAAAACAACCGACTGTAATCCAGGGGGTTATAGTGAATTCCCAAGTGAGACTTGGGGAGTGGACGTAGGAGCAAGGGTTAGCTCCGAACCACTATAAAAATCTTGTGTTTGTGATTGTTTGTCCCTTTCTCTTACTCTCATCTCACTCACAGCACATAGCAACTAACTAATCATCTTGCTAAAGTCTTAATTAGTCTTCCACAAATATTTTAGTTGCAAATTATTTTAAAAACCCAATTCACCCCCCCTCTTGGGTTGTCTATCTGGGCAACAAGTGGTATCAGAGCCTAAACTCTTCTACCCTAAGAGTCAAAGATTAAAATGACAACCCCATTTGGATCTTTCCACATCGAGGGTCAGTCCACCCAAAGACCCCCATTCTTTAATGGATCCGACTACTCATATTGGAAGGCTAGGATGAGGATATTTATCCAAGCCCAAGATTATGAGATGTGGACCATCATATTGAATGGACCATACATCCCATCCATCCATGTAGAGGGTGTCACAGTACCCAAACTAGAAAAGGATTGGGATGACCATGACTTTAGGAAGGCACAACTCAATGCCAAAGCAATGAATGTGCTCTATTGTGCACTAGATAGGAATGAATTCAATAGAGTCTCTACTTGCAATTCTGCAAAAGAGATTTGGGATAGACTTGAAGTGACCCATGAGGGCACAAATCAAGTCAAAGAATCCAAAATAAATATATTGGTTCATAAGTATGAACTATTTAAGATGGATTCTAATGAAACAATCACATGCATGTTCACTAGATTTACTGACATTGTTAATGGCCTAAAAAGCCTTGGCAAAAACTATACTAACAGTGATCTTGTCAGGAAGATTCTTCGCTGCTTACCAAGGTCATGGGAAGCCAAAGTGACGGCAATCCAAGAAGCAAAGGATTTGAACAAGCTTCCTCTTGAGGAGCTTCTTGGATCTCTAATGACGCACGAGCTAACCATGAAGCAACACAACGAAGAAGAGTCCTCCCATAAGAAAAAGGTAATAGCTCTTAAATCTACTTCAACTAATAAAGACTTGTCTTGCAGTAGCAGCAGTGAAGAAGAGGATCATGAGGGAGATGATGATGAGGCTCTTCTCGTGCGCAAGTTCAGAAAATTCATCAACCAAAAGAAGACCTTTCATCAAAGGAGAGGCCCCTCAAATTCCTATCGCAAAGATAAAGGTAAGAAAAGGAAAAATGAGGGGATTGGGTGTTATGAGTGCAAGAAGCCGGGGCATATCAGAGCTGAGTGTCCCCTACTGAAGAAGGGGAGCAAGTACAAGAAGAAGAAAGCTCTTGTCACCACCCTATCGGACTCCGACGCATCATCGTCATCATCGGATGAGGAACTAGAAGAAAAGGCCAATTTCTGCTTCATGGCCAATGACAATGAGGTAACATCCGCACCACATTTAGATTTTACTTTCGATGAACTATATGATGCTTTCAATGAATTAATGGATGAATACAAAACAATAAACGTTAAAAACAAAGAACTAAAAGTAACTAACCAAACTCATCTCCGTAAGTATGATTCATTAGTTAAGGATAAAGATATTTTATCAAAGAGAATGCAGAACTTAAAACAAGCAACTAAATCTTAGTACAAAAGAATAATACCTTAACTAAAGAAAATGAAAGGCTGAACAAAGAAACATTAGAACCCAAAAACAATAAACATATAAATGAGAGTATCACAAAAGAACTAAATGATCTAAAAGCAGAAAAACAAACACTAACTAAAGAACTTGAAAAATACAAACCCTTGGTTGAAAAATTTACATATAGTTCAGAAAAATTGAATATGATACTTAATAGTCAACGAGCGGTATTCAATAGAGCAGGTTTAGAATATAAACCTAAAAATAAGCAAAAACTTCTTAGTAACTTCTTTGTTAAAGCAGGAGAAAGCAAAACTAAGAAAATAACCTGTTTTTGTTGTGGAACCTTAGGACATAAAGCA
Source organism: Phoenix dactylifera (assembly GCF_051530095.1). NCBI lineage: Eukaryota > Viridiplantae > Streptophyta > Magnoliopsida > Arecales > Arecaceae > Phoenix > Phoenix dactylifera. The sequence goes on from NC_143191.1 coordinate 6,218,955, forward strand.
AATGTGTGCAATTATAGAAAAAAAAAATAAAAAGAAAAATTAAAAGGCTATGGGTTCCAAAAGGAACCAACATGACTAACCATGAAGGACCCAAGAAAACTTGGGTACCTAAGATTATATGATTTGCTTGTGTAGGAGCGTCTTGCAGCCAAGGTCAACAAAAATTGCTGGTACTTGGATAGTGGCTGCTCAAGACACATGACGGGTGACAAGGATCAATTCTTCACCCTTGAAGCTAAGGAGGGAGGTGCTGTGACTTTTGGAGACAATAACCGAGGTCACATCATTGGTATAGGTAAAGTTCAAATTACCCCTTCTACTTTTATTGATAATGTTCGATATGTTGATGGTCTTAAGCATAATTTATTAAGCATTAGTCAATTATGTGATAGAGGTTATAATGTTATGTTTAAACCATTACTATGCATCATAACAAACCCAAATGACAATAGCTTAGTTTTTAAAGGAATAAGACGTGGAAATGTGTATGTTGTAGACCTTGAGGAGCTTGCCAAACACAACCCGTGTTTAGTTGTTAATGAAACTAAGGATAATGATGCTAGTTGGTTATGGCACCGTAAGTTAGGTCATGCAAGCATGGACACAATATCTAAACTAGTTAAAAGAGATTCTGTGATAGGTTTGCCAAAATTAAAGTTTGAAAAGAATAAAATATGTGAAGCATGTCAATTTGGCAAACAATCAAGGAACTCCTTTAAATCTATAAATTGTGTCTCTACCTCTAGACCTCTAGAACTACTACACATGGACCTATTCGGACCAACTAGAACAACAAGCCTAGGTGGAAATAAATATGGTCTAGTTATTGTAGATGATTATTCTAGATACACTTGGGTCATGTTCTTAGCTCATAAGGATCAAGCTTTTTCAGTTTTCAAGAAATTTCATAAAGAAGTAACCAATGCTAGAGATACTTCAGTAGTAGCTATTAGAAGTGACCATGGTACCGAATTTGAAAATCATTTATTTGATGAGTTTTGTAGTAAAAAGGGGATAACACACAATTTTTCTGCACCTAGGACACCACAACAAAATGGAGTTGTGGAGAGAAAAAATAGAACTCTATAGGAAATGGCTAGAACTATGTTATGTGAAAGTAACCTCCCTAAGTACTTTTGGGGAGAAGCCATTAATACTTCTTGTCATATATTAAATAGAGTTTTATTGAGACCTATTATAAAGAAAACACCTTATGAACTTTGGAAAAACAGAAAACCAAAGGTAAACTATTTTCATATCTTTGGATGTAGGTGTTTTGTTCATAATAATGGGAAAGATAATCTAGGAAAATTTGATTCTAAATCTGATGAGGGCATATTCTTAGGGTACTCTACAACTAGTAAAGCATATAGAGTCTTTAATAAAAGAACCCTAGTTATAGAAGAATCCATACATGTTGTCTTCGATGATTCTAGTGATATCTCTTCTAGTAAGAGAGTTAATTTTGATGATGATACGGAAATTCTTGAAGAAAAGATTGACGAGATGACATTACAAGATAACAGTCAAAAATTAATTGAAGATGCATCATCAAGCCAAGAGACTATAGTAGATCATGGGCTAACTAAAGCTTGGAGGTATGCTCACGGGCATCCTAAGGAATTAATTCTAGATGATCCGTCTCAACCTATTAGGACTAGAGCATCCCTTAGGAACTTAAACAATCATCTAGCTTTCGTTTCACATTTTGAGCCTAAACGCATAGAAGAAGCTGAAAAAGATGTAAATTGGATAAATGAAATGCAAGAAGAATTAAACCAATTTACTAGAAACAAAGTATGGAATCTAGTTGAAAGACCTTCTGAATATCCAATTATAGGTACCAAATGGATTTATAAAAATAAACTTGATGAAAATGGAATTGTCATAAGGAATAAGGCTAGACTAGTAGCAAAGGGCTATAATCAAGAAGAAGGTATAGATTTTGATGAAACCTTTGCTCCTGTAGCTAGACTTGAGGCTATTAGATTATTATTAGCATATGCATGCTCTAAGGACTTCAAACTATTTCAAATGGATGTAAAAAGTGCATTTTTAAATGGGTATATTAATGAGGAGGTATGTGTAGAACAACCTCCTGGTTTTGAAAATCATCAATACCCTAATCATGTATATAAATAGAACAAAGCACTTTATGGTTTGAAACAAGCACCTAGAGCATGGTATGAGAGGCTTAGCAAATTTCTGTTAGAACATGAGTTCTCTAGGGGTAATGTAGATACAACACTATTTCTGAAAAAGCAAAACAAAGATATGTTATTAGTGCAGATTTACGTTGATGATATTATTTTCGGTGCTACTAACAATCGCCTCTGCGAAGAATTTGCTGATTTGATGCAGAGTGAATTTGAGATAAGCATGATGGGAGAGTTGAACTACTTCCTCGGACTTCAAATCAAACAGTTTGAAGGAGGCATCTTCATCAATCAAGCCAAATATATCAAGGAGATACTTAAAAAGTTTGATATGGAGGGGAACAAGTCAATCAGCACCCCCATGAGCTCTTCATGCAAATTAGACCAAGATGAATCAGGTAAATCTGTAGATCAGAAACTATATAGAGGTATGATAGGATCTTTATTGTATCTTACTGCAAGTAGACCTGATATCATGTTTAGTATTTGCATGTGTGCTAGATATCAGTCTAATCCTAAGGAATCACATCTAATTGCAGTTAAGAGAATCTTTAAATACCTAATAGGAACTAAGAATATAGGTTTATGGTATTCTAAAGAATCTAGCCTGAACTTAATAGGATATACAGATTCAGACTTTGCTGGATGTAAACTTGATAGAAAAAGCACCAGCGGGTCATGTCAATTCCTAGGAGAAAACTTAATATCATGGTTTAGCAAGAAACAAAACTCGGTTGCATTATCTACTGCTGAAGCTGAATATGTTGCAGCCGGGAGTTGTTGTGCTCAAATCTTGTGGATCAAACAACAATTAGAAGATTATGGCATTAAACAAGATAAAATATCCATTAATTGTGATAATACAAGTGCCATTAATCTAACTAAAAATCCAATTCAGCATTCAAGAACTAAACATATTGAGATAAGACATCACTTCATAAGAGATCATGTACTGAATGGTGATGTGACACTACAATTTGTTTGCACTGATGATCAATTAGCTGACATTTTTACAAAACCCCTAAGTGAAGAGAGATTTAGTGTGCTTAGGAGGGGATTAGGAGTGATTGATCCATCCTAGTGGTATTTTCCACTAGTTCATTGATTTTGATGATTAGATCATGGTTAATTTAGAGTTTCTTTACAATGATCATCAAATCAGATCATAACTTAGTGATTTTCCCTCATTCGGCACGAACATAGCATGATTTTTAGGTGCGTGCCAGAGTTCGAGACGACTCGAGCAAGTTTCAGAGTCGGCTCGTAAGGGGGAGTCGACTCGCACATTTACGGGAGTCGACTCGAGAACGATGGCAGCAGAGGGGGAGTCGACTCGCATACAGTCGGGAGTCGACTCGAGGTAAATAGGCGCATAAGGAGAGTCGACTCGCGCATATTTTGGAGTCGACTCGAGGTCGAGTCGACTCGCGACTCAGTGGAGTCGACTCGCAGTCGGGATCCGACTTTTTAACCCTAACTCCATCGTTTAGAAAACACATCTTTTCACCGCCGCCACTGTTCAAAACCCTAGAGTCGACTCCTAGAACGTCTCCGGCCGCCTCTAGGTCCTTTTCCCGTCGATTTTTCATTGTCCATTAGGTTTTCATCCCGTTCTAGGTCAACCATGCCTCGCAAAACCACTGTCCCAAGCCGGAAGAGGCCCCATTCCGCGACCGGTGCCGAGCGGCGTTCCAAGGCCCGGAACGACCCTGTGAGGCCACAACCTCCGGCTTGTTCCCCGCCGAGGGCCGTTCCCTCGAGGCCGTGTGCCGGGAAGGCAGTCTCCACCGGGAGATACGTCGATTTCGACTATCTCTCCCGGGAGGGCTTTACGATAGGAGAGAGGTTACGAGTCCAGGGACTAGAGTATTTCCTTACCCTAGATCTCCCCACATACCCTGGACTAGTTAGGGAGTTTTATGGTACCGTCCATAGGGGAGATGGGGTATAGAGGGCACGGTAGCCGGTGTCCCTTTGTTCATCTCGGAGGATATCATTGCCCAAATTCTCCACCTTCCACAAGTAGGGGTGGCTCCCACACACCCCGAGGATAGGACTGAGGCCCTTACGGCCATTCTAGGTTATCCACCTCAGTCCCCCTTAGTTGAGGTATCTGCTAGCTCACTTCCAGTTGAGGTGCGGATCCTCCTGAGCATCCTGTCTAGGTCCCTCTTCCCGAAGATTGGCCGCTTCGATTTTGTTTCTGAGAGGGACCTCGCCCTTATGTTCTATATTCTCCAGGACACCCCAGTCAACTTCCCAAAACTTATTTATAGATATCTATGTGAGCCACTAGATAGACCAAGGCTCATCCTCCCCTACGGCATGATGTTCACCCTGTTGTTTAGGGAGGCCGAGATCCCTATTCCTGAGGGGGAACCCTCTCGTGCATTGCGATGGACAGATCGCACGCGAGCGGGAACCCTGCACAGGATGGGCTTTCGGAAGGTAGAGGGGACATGGGTTAGGAAGTCTTCTACCTCCACACATACCACCAGACATTCTCCTAGTCCAGACCCTGATTCTGATTATCCCACTCAGCCTTCCACTCCAGTACCCTCCACCTCAGCCGGACCCTCCTCCTCAGCTCCACCTACTCAGCCCATGGAGGTTCGGATCGCTCCTGAGCAGCTCCGGGAGTTGCGGCAGGAGATAGTTAGAGATCTCCGGGACGACCTACTTAGGGAGCTCCGGGGTTCAGTGCCTGCTCCTTCTCCTGCACCTTCTTCAGCGTTGGTCCCTTCCCTGTCCGCCGTGGCTGAGATGACGGCCCATGTGCGGGAAGAGATCGACGATGTAAGGTTCCTGGTCCGAGCCCAGTTCCATAGCATGAGCGAAGTCTCGAGCACCACTCGGAAGATGCGCGATAACGTCCGACAGGATATGGGCACCACTACCCAGGGGGCCGAGCGCTTGGCGAATGTGCTCATCGACAAGCTGGACACACTTCAGAAGTCGGTGACCGAGCTCGATACGACACATAGCAGGGCCACCTTGGCCATTATCCGACAGCTCGAGCACGTCACCAATGCAGTCACACTACTTGCAGAGCGCATGCCTCGGGGACCCGCATCCTCCTCGAGGAAGCCTTAGATCATTTTGTGTTATTTTGACATGTATTTTTTTTGTTTTACTTATTGTATTCTAAAATGTCTTTACATACAAATCAATACAATGAGTAGACATATTCTCTTCAATTCTGTGCAATTTGATCTATGATTGATTGTGTGTTCTGCTTACCTCCTTTTTTGATACGATGACAAAAAGGGGGAGAAATACTTAATAGATATGTAAATGGAATCAACATAAAAAGAATCAAAATGAAATTTGTTCTTAGTGGATTTGGTACCTCGAGGCTCATTATCTCTCTGTTGGGGCTCCTAATGGAGTAACCTCCAGAATCTATTCAAGGGATATTCGGAGATTAGTTGAATCCAACTCAAGAACAAATTGACAGATTTTTCCTCTAAAAACCAAAAATTTCAGTCCAAAAACTTCAATGCATTAAAAAGAAATTCAGAGAACCAAAACAAAGATGAATGCATATGTTGAGGGGGAGAATCTGAATTTTCTTAAGAAAGCTAAATCATTAAATATATATAAGCCAAACAATTGATTGCATGATATGAAGGCTTATATAATTCCAAATGAAAGGGGGAGCTTTAACTCCAAAATTTATTGTTTCACACCTTTCAAGCTTGGATAAATTAAATAACCAGACACTTGAATTCATTTATGGATTTTATTTTCCTGTTTATTGAGCAATTCACTTTACATATACTCAATGTTTTGTCATCATCAAAAAGGGGGAGATTGTGGAGTGATTGATTAAAACCCTATTTGATTTTGATGAGCTCAAAGCATTTGAGTATATCTTTTGTTTACTAATGAATTCAATTGAGTGTTTCAGTAAAAATCTTGTCTAAGTGTCTCTAGATTTGGTTCAAGATAGTTTGGATAAGTTAAGAAGTCAGTTTGAACCAAAGTCTGAGACTCGAGTCGACTCCAGAATATTACGAGTCGACTCCAAGCGTATCAGAATCACTGGCACGGGCTCGAGTCGACTCCGGATCATTACGAGTCGACTCCGACTGAGAACAGACAGACGAACAGAAAGCATCAACTCAAAATCTGTCAGCGAGTCGACTCCTGAAGTGCGCGAGTCGACTCCGATGCTTACCGAGTCGACTCCGGAGTAATATGAGTCGACTCCAAGGAGTTACAGACAGAAAAGTCAGAGAGCGATTTTCGACCCTGAGATTCGAGTCGACTCCTGTGGAACGCGAGTCGACTCCGATGGTTGGCAGGTCGACTCCAAAGAAAGCGAGAGTCGACTCTCAGTGGTTCACAAGGCAAAAGTCAGAGAGCAGTTTTCGGACTCTGAGATTCGAGTCGACTCCCGCAATGCGCGAGTCGACTCCGAGACAGCGCGATCCCAAAAAGACAGAAGACCAAATTATTGTCTCTGAGAGCCGAGTCGACTCCCAGACAGCTCGAGTCGACTCCAAGGCAGAAGGGTATGTTTCGGAAACTGAGAGCCGAGTCGACTCCGGAACAGTCCGAGTCGACTCCAAGACTGGACGAGGCAAATGACAGAAGATCGGGAGTTCGGGCTCTGAGCGCCGAGTCGACTCCCAGGACTGTCGAGTCGACTCGAGTAGGCTAAGTTGAAAATTAGCTCCATGGACTTCATGGGATGAGCCGACTCCGAGAATGCCAAGTCAGCTCCAGAAGTTGGCGAGTCGACTCCCAGTCGAGGAGGTCACTTTAATTCAAATCCGGAACAGTTGCCGAGCCGACTCCAGAAAAGCATGAGTCGACTCCCGCTACAGCCGAGTCGACTCCAGATCACGCGAGTCGACTCCGACCCCCAACGGACATATTGTCAGGTTGTGCAGAGTGTGCAGAACGGGCAGAAAAAGGTGTCTAACGGCTAGTTTCCGTGGGGGATGGGTTAAATAGCCACAGAGGACTGTAGCAAGGCAGAGAACTACCATTCCATTCAAAAAGATTAAGCATTCATTCTCTGCAAGTGGTTTTTCAACGAAAAGAGGGAAGAGCGCCATTAACTCCTTCCAACCACATCTTCCCAACATTGAAAGAGATCTCCTCCTGCCTTCAAGTCGTCCAGAATTTCAAGAGGAGACCCGAAGTTCAAGAAGCCCTTTCTCTTCTCCAACTTAAACGCGTTTGAGGGCTCTTAACTTTGCTTTTATTAATATTGCTGTATATTTGCTTTTGAGAAGCTCTGTTTTTTTGTTTGTCCTCATTATTAGCATATTGTCTTAGCTTGGTTCAATCGGGGGATTGAATCAAGGGTGTAGAGGTTGGTTGGTGAGCCTAGGTTAAAACCAACGTGTAAGGGTTCGATTGTGATCCCGGGAAAACAATCGGGGTGGTTCTAGTCGGTGAGCGAGGAAAAACCGACCGAGTTCGTTGTGAGCTCGTAAAACAACAAGTTTGGTTGTGAGCTTGTAAAACAACCGACTGTAATCCAGGGGGTTATAGTGAATTCCCAAGTGAGACTTGGAGAGTGGACGTAGGAGCAAGGGTTAGCTCCGAACCACTATAAAAACCTTGTGTTTGTGATTGTTTGTCCCTTTCTCTTACTCTCATCTCACTCACCGCACATAGCAACTAACTAATCATCTTGCTAAAGTCTTAATTAGTCTTCCACAAATATTTTAGTTGCAAATTATTTTAAAAACCCAATTCACCCCCCCTCTTAGGTTGTCTATCTGGGCAACAAATAAGGATATCTTAATATGAGCCATTTACTCTAACACAATCTTATTCACATGTTTAGATAGAAAGGTGTGGAAACAAACAAGCAGTTATTATCCCCTTTCTTTGTTAAATGGAAATGCTAAAACATTAACAACTCTCACGGGCGACTTGTATATAATACTATCATCACAAAAACTACAGTGCTTAGGGTAAAAGGCTCCATGCTCGAGTAACAATTACCTCACATGCAAAAATTTAAGGTGGCCTAGAATCATGTTAGAAGTACCCAAATATATATTTTGAGGGTTGTTTTGTTAACTAGTTTATCACTGTTCTTCTCCTCTCATGCTGTTGCACTCTACTTCCACATCCATACACAAGCCATCTATATAATTTGAATCATATTATCATACCCAAAAGATTACAGAAAATTGCTTAATTTTTCTAAGTAGAGAACATCATACTAGAGCATTCACTGCCAATTCCATGGACTCTTGTTTGATGCCATCCTATCAAACAAGTCCATTAGCCTTAGGAAAAAAAAAAACTAGTCCATTACAAAAACCCATGAGACAGGTAGTCCTGTCCGTGGCTAGAACAGCAGCTCACTTTCCTCGTTCGGCCATTTAATTCCAGTGGCCCCCTCCTTTCACCTACCCAGAGGACACGACCCCTCTTTTTATCTTTTTTTTTTTTCTACTTAACCCTTCCCTCTGGATTCTTGCCTTTGTTTTCTTCCCTCTTCCTCTCTGCTCCCTTTCACTTCCTTTCTGTCCCTCATGATCTTTATGCCATCGCTCCTCCACCGTCCAAAGGATCGTTCCAAACTCTCTCCAACCCCCTCGAACGTTCAAACCCCCAGTCTACTATTCCAAACTAAGCCAAAATCCCAGTCCAACCTTCATTTATTTCCCAGCCCGTGTTCTCTCTTGTCCTCACCATCCGCCTCTCATATCCCATCAAACCCCCAGTAACCACCCCATACTTCATACTTTAATGTCTCCCAAAGTACTCTTATTTATATCCATTCCCCTTGCCACTCCCGTTTACCACCTTCTCACAGCACAAGTACCTTCCCACAAAACCTTGTCTCTCTTCTCCCTCTTCCCTCCCATCACCTTCTACTCCTTCCTCCAATCCTTCTCTCTTGTTTGGGCCCAATGGGCCAAGCCGGCAGAGGCCGAAGTTTGGTATTTCTCTTCCTTCTCTTGATCATATGTTGCCATGGCTCGAGGGACATGCAAGCTTTCTACGTGAAGCCGGCGAGGGCGAAGCAAGCGGAAAACTTCTTTGGCTTTCTGCCAAGGGCAATGCCAATTCCTCCTTCGGGGCCTTCGAAGCAGCACAACTCCATTGGCTTGAAGAACCAGAGATCACCTTAAGGTAATGTGGCAAAATCTAGCTAGAGAAGGTGGCAAGTATACAGCACAACATGGTGGGCTTCCGATGGCACATCCTTTCTTTCCTTCCATTTTCGGCTTAGATTTTTTCAGAAGCCTCTCTCCCCCTGGAAGCACTGAAATCTTCTATTTTGTGCTCGGACTTCAGGGGCTTCTTTCTCTCTCCAGATGCATTGTGGTATCATGATAGCTTATGACCACACAGAATGATTGGGTCAAAAGTCTTTGAGAGAGAAAGAGAGTGACTGATCTTGGGATGTCCTGCCACTTTTGAATTTGTGCAGCAAAAGGTTGACAAAAGCCTTAACAGTTCGGAAGTGTCTAAAGATGTGATTTTCTTTCCTATTCTTTCTTCTCATGTTCTTTCTCCCCTTTTGAGAACCAGGCTTCTGCAATCTATCTAGAAAAGGATATTGATACTTGTGTAGTCTTCTTCTATTGGAAATTCTATTTAAGTGGCATGGGGAGTGAAGCCCCTTGGTAGTGATAATATACACTCAAAAGAATGGAAAAGGATCACATATTATTTTGCCTTGAATCCAGTTCTTCTGCAACCTTTTATGCATACATAGAAGAAGGGGCACAGCCCACAAAACATACCATGTTCTCTTTCTTGTATTGTTTTAAAAGTAGGAGGAGATGGAGCTGATGATGCTTGTTGTGTGGGAAGTCCAGCTAAGGGTGAAGTACTTCTCCTTTACTTAATCTGCACGATAAAGTGGGTGCACAGAGGACCGAGGAGAATACATATATTATTCTTAAGAGATTTGAGGGGGTTGATGGATGGGTCGTGCATTGGAGCCTTGTACCCATCATTTGACCCCGAAGGTACGACTACGACATAGGGGTATGGCATGGGTGTCACCACCCACGTACATAAAGCTCGAACATGAGTGCAACTTCGATTTTAACAAAAAAGTTCAAATTTGGTCTAATGACTGAAACCTAGCTTATTTTTTTGCCGAGTTGCATCTTTCCTGCGGTTGGCAATTGTTAGCGTAAAGGTCTCGTCTCTTTTTCTTTTTTTTTTATAGCTTTAGAAAGAAAAAAAAAAAAAGATAAGGACGACCTCACCCGCATAGCAACTCCTACTGGGCCCCTTTCCGCTGGAGAATATTCGATACGAGTAGACAAGTTTTACTCATACTCTTTCCATCCGCGGGGGAGCCCCACCAAGCACCACCTAAGTACCGGCAGATTAGATGGCGACTCCACCGGACAAAGCAGGCAGAGGACATCCGGTCCTCGCATTTAATCGACGCCCGCACGTTTCGAACCTGGGCTATTCCGATAGAATCTTATTCCTGTTCTGTCTCGTCTCTTTTCGGAGGACTCCAAAGAAGGGTAAAATAAATTCTTACCACCCATGGAGAAGACCAAATTTCTAGTGGTAAAATAGTGACATGGTGCTTTTTACTGTAGAGCTTCGGTGCTCTCCTTTGGTCATGTGTAAGGCTGCAAGCAAAAGAAGTTGGACAATATTGTTGCGTTATACTGCAAATAAATTTAAAAATGTCATTTTTAAAAAAAAATTAAAATATAAAACAACAAATTCCTTTGATGAAATGGAAACATATGAGAAGATTAATTATAAATGTTCGCATGAAGGTCAAGAGGTTCGAGAGTGAAACCTTTGCAACCTCTACATTGTTTACATTTTTTTTTTTCTTTTTACAAATGAATTTAAAAATACATGACTTCATATCTACAATATAAAGTAACCAATTTTGCCATGAATGAAAAATAAATGGGAAGATTAATAAATGTTCTTATATCATGCATTTTTTATTATTATTTATTGCAGAATTTTGATGCCCTCTTATGGTTATTTATATGTGAGATATGTTACATCTCGCTGCAAATAAAATTTATAAATAAAAAATTATTTATATCCTATAAAATATCAAATAACTACTTTACAATAAATCAAAAATAAATGGAAAGACTAATGAATATTCCTATGATAAGAGATCAGGAGAAACTTAGTGGGAATGCCACCACCTTGGGTTTCAACTCCACCTCTCCCTATCAAAAGAAAAATACTCTCTCTCTCTCTCTCTCTAGTTGTGTGTATGTGTGTGTCATCTGCCTTATCTCTCACAAATATGAAAAAGGGATGAAACAATCCAAGATCTCACCTAAAAAAACTAGCCAGAAAGTATTATTTGGTTTTTTGATCTTGTATAACTATTTAAGATTTATCCAGCAAATAACTGATGTGGGACTAAACACATGCCTGTACGGATTCTGACAAAGGGTCACCGAGTTCTTGCTTTTCTGCTAGGATTCTTCTCCAAAAGAAGTGAGGTCAAAGAAATCTTTTTTCCCGGCTCGAGTTAAATTGCAGTTAAATCAATTGATACATATTGTATAGATTAGCAATCTTCTATTGGAGCCCAATGAGCAACTTGGGGATTCTGAGGGATGGATTTGGAAAATATGGCCGACGAAAGCAAAGGTGGCTGTTGACAGGTTTCCCCAATGGATTTCACTGTCTTTTTATGGGGGGGGGGGGAGAGAAGAAAGGGGTAAATAGGAGTCCTTCCCTGAGGACCATGGATTTCACCGCCATGGATACGGCTTTGACACTTATAATGAGGAAAATACAGTGAAAGATGCCACTGATATAACCACTATAGTTTGGAATCGTAGCACTGCTGCAATGCAGCTCTCGGCCTCATCCATCAGTAATTAACATGGTTGATTTCAGATGGAATGGCAACTTTTTTCGAGACTATATATTTTGTGATGTTAATATTTGCCATGACAACTAGCACGTACACAATCCACTGCACAAGTTGTAAGGACTTATGTGCTCAGCAAAGTAACTTGTGGACGCAATCCCTAGCCATCTAGTGGGAAGAAGGTGTGGAAAGAAAAAAGGTGGAAGGACATAAAAGTTAGAGCCTTTAGTCATAGCGTGAGTCCAAAGAAACATGCAACTCTGAGGTTGTAGATACTCTGGAATGCATACTTAAATGAATTATGATAGTATTGGATGACTTGGGACAAGGGAGTTAAAGAGTCCTTACAAGTCTCTCATCTTTCATATTCTGCATAAGAGATTGTATTTGATAAATCATAAACTAAGTCATAAAAGCTAACAGCATCGACACAATTGTGTAAAATTAAACCAGATTACTGCTGGAAAGGAGGAGGAGGGGGGGGGGGAGGCAAAATACTAGATTAATGTCTGCAATAACACAGAATGAAGAATAGAAGAATTTTTGGCATAATTCGCTTTCGTTTTATGCATGAATTTTCTCCCATTATTACTAGAATGAAGATAACGTATTCTATGTTTGAGCAGAATGCAGTAGCGTCCTCCAAATTCTAGGTTCGAGGATTTAGGAAAATACTCTTGCTACCCTCCTCTAGAGGAACTCAGGTATGGAGAATCTTAATAGCCACTGAAAAAATTGAGTTATTTGAAGTTGTTGGTTTTACAGTGCATAGGGCTGCAAATAGGTTGGGTCCATCTGGTTGACCAATGAGCCGACCTAGTCGAGCGGTGAGCTGACTTCGCACCAACTTGACTAGACTGGTGTTATGAAGGCCTGTGGGCCAAGTCAAGGTCGAAAAATGGACATAACTTGAAAATCGGGTCAACTTGGGTTTTGCATTTTCTGACCCAACCTAACTTGTATTGCATCTAGGTCTAATTTAGATCAACAAAAATTGGACCTGACATTATCCGAACACGATCTAGCTCAACTAGAAACCCAAACTATATAAAACTTGTCCTCCATCGTAAATATCTTTTCCAATTTATTGAAAGAATCCTACATTATACTAATCCTTGTTTGTTTACCTTAACATTGCCATGATCTCTCACCAGCCTTTAACTAACTATATTTATACATTCATTCTCTATTTTGGTGCATTGTTATTTTGTAATATTTTCAAATACATCAATATATTTTCTCAAAAATGATAATTTGTAAACTTGCATGGTAACAAGGACCGATTCTTCGATAAAGTTAAAAAGTTTTTATAATGAAATTCAAGTTGACCTTTCTTAGTTTTTTTATTTAATTTTTTAATGAATTATATTTAAATTTTTATTTTTTTAATCATAAAAGAATAGCTAAATACTTTACGAAACTGCAAACCTGATGGAACTAAACATTTTAGGATAGGTTTGGATCATACTTTCCCTCAACCTAACCCGAGTTGATCATTTAACAGGTTGGTTGTAAGCCTCAAATGAAGATCTGGACAACAAATTAAATTGGATCGAGGTCCAGCATGCCCCAATATGGCCCTACCTATTTGCAATCCTAGTAGTGCAACAATACGAGGTAAAGTAGAACCAAATTATTGAGAATAGTACATTAAAAAATGATTATAAATAGGAGATCCTATGAGAAAATAGTTTGAGCCGAATCTTAGACAATAGCATCATAAATAAGGGTGCTGAACTAGCTAGCAGCTCGCAAGTTGGCTCTTGTTCAGCTTGGAATTGAGCTTGAGTTTGACTCCCTCATTCAGCATATGAGCAAAGCTTGAATTCTTCTCAACTTCCTGATTCAGCTAGTAAGCCATCTCATTTATATAATGTATAATATATAATATAATATATAATTATACATATAATTATAATATAATAAAATTTATTTTATGTTAACATATTGTAAATATAAATATTTTATTATAAATTTAAATGTAATGGTAACTAGCTGACAAATTAAATCTGAATGGTTGCGATTGCTTGATAGGTTAAAGATAAATGAGGAAGACTTGAGTTTCCAACACCATCCCTGTTTGGTTCTCCATCACCACTATTTATCCCATCAGATACCAGCCTAAAACCCCTCACTGGAGCTCCACATTCAAAACTCCCATGGGAGGTTAATTCAATCGCTCCCCACCGGTGCTACCCAAAATGCGGCCTCATCGTTTGGTCCTCGGCCCCCAATTCCATGATGGCTGTGAGTATATGAGCAATGGCTATGTTGCAACTAATAGAGGAGGCAGATTACAACTTGGAGAGGAGTAGGGCAATAAATGGGTGGGTCAAGCCGTGACTAGTCCCGATTTTGACCTAATTAGATCCAGCCTGATCCATATGAGAAGACATGTGGGTTAGATCGGGTTCAAAAATTTGATCCTATCTAAATTCTAGGTCAGATCTGGATCTTATATTTTGCAATACGACCTAATCTGATACATCATCCGAGACTAATTTAGGTCAATAAAAAGGAGTCCAACTCAACCAAAACCTAATATGGCTCAACCTAAATATCCAAATCATATAAATCTTTTTCTCCTTCACTCCAAATATCTTTTCCATGCATTGTGTGTATTTACACTAAGTCCTTTTTCTTATTTAACAATTACATCTTCTCTTATCTATTTTCACTTAAATTATATCTAACATTAATATTTCATTGTTTATTTTGGTAGATTCTTATTTATAATGCTTTCAAGTATTTTTTAAAATCATAATTTGTAAATTTAAAAATAAACAATTACTTGGATGAAAATAAATCTTTTTGAATGAAAATTCAAATTTTAGTTCTCTTTTTAGTCTTCTTTAAATTTTTCATGATTTTGTATTTAATTATAAATTATTATATTTTAGCTATAAAAGAATAGTTAGATGCTTGACTTGAACTATAGATCCAACTTGATCTGGTCTTGACTTGAATCCAAGAAGTTCAAGGATTATGCTTGACCATAACCCGACCCAAATATAAAATTGGGTCAAGTTGGAGGTCAAGCATGCTCTGGTGTGAATCGACCCAACCGAATTTAATCCAATCGAGCTGTCTCGCTCAATTGTATACAAACGAAGCTTGAGTTGGGTTATTTTAATTCTGGCGCAATCCCAAGGAGAACTCATATTACTTATGTTTGGCTTGTTTGCATCTCTGATCATAAATTCTTTTAGTAGATTGTTAATTATTAGCAATACAGTTGTTTATTGTCTATTTAGTTAAAAGATGAGCACTAGAGCAATAACATGCCTTCAAAAACTTCAAGAACATCAAATGATTGTAAAGACGACGAATCAATAAAATGATCATTGAATAACCATGACATCTATCCAAGATAAATTGCATCAATTACTTCACCTACAGAAGTTCACAAATTTAATATTATTGAAGAAATTAGGTTAGGGTTCTCAATCGGCTAATATCAGCTAGCTAGTTAAATCATAAATCCTATGTGAGTGTTAGAAACAGAAATGTGATCATAATTCTAGAAAAATTCTTCAAAATTAATCAGACATAGGTATATAGGTTAGCTCTTATACTTTGCTTTCCATTAACAATTTCTGCGGTGCGGATCGTGGCATTTATATCAGATATTAAGTAAATAAAAAAAGAAGTCCAAAATTGCATGACCTCATCTTCTCTCTCTCTCTCTCTCTCTCTCTCTCTCTCTTGGAGATTCTTGGAATAATTTCATTATAGAATTATTACATGCAGTTGAGTTTTAATTTTGCCTTAACCACATCAAATAAGCCTCTACAAATCGTAGGCATCTCTAGACATCCAGTCCAGAGCCAGGAAGAATTCATCAAAAGTAATTAATTAGCCGGATTTATAAATTTTATGTTTGAAACATTGCAGCTATCTATAAGGAAATACTAATTAAGGCTCAAGTATGCAAGTGTTAAGAGTGCTGTTCTTTAATGAACTACTGAAGTTCAACCCTACCTTAGGTTCTCCATGAAGATATGATGTGTCCAAAGATTGGTTCTGCAGGAGTGAGAACCGCGTCTGTAGCAATAAGGTAATAGCCCTTCCAATTCTTGGACTTTAATCTGAGGAGTTTTTGTAGTCCAAACAAGCATTTTATAGTTGTGCCTCAATCTTCTTTGTGAGGAATAAATGAACCTAAATCTCTCTCTTTGTAGTTGATGCATAAGTTCTCTCTTTCAGTTCATAGCTATCATTTAAAGAAAGGAGTCATCTTGCAGGCTTTTTTTTTTTTTTATACATGCCAATGCAAATAATGGATACAGCTACATTTTCTTTTATGATTATTATAATTGCTTTAACATGAGCTTCTTTTTCTCTGTTGTGGGAGATTGTGCAATGAATTCATTTTGCTCAGCACGGTCAATTGACTTTTACATGATATCAGAAACTGACTTTATTCGTACTACTTATCATGTCACATTAATTATGTACCAAAATATTTATTAAAGTTTCCTTCTTTTGGTAACTATTAAAGTTTCCTTTGAAAGTTAGGTCTTCTGTTGCTATCTGTGAGGCCTAGCACAGACACATCTTGTTCAGATAATTTGGGGCCCAACTCCTTACAAAGGATGATCGGCACTCTGCTGATGGAACAATAGTACTAAAAGGACTGGTAGAGACTCTTGATAATTAGATCAAAAATCTTTGTTAACAAAAATAATCAAAAGATTTGAATCCAAATTTCACCTTCTACAACTATAAGTTTGCAATGGTTAGGACAAGTATGGTCGACTGAGAAATAGCTTTACCTACATAAATTACTACTGACAAGTGTTTAAAGAAACAGGAATGCTTTCTCGAAAAAGCCATGTTTGAGCTGAGTTGTTTACCTATTCTTTGTATTTTGGTAAAACACAAAGAATAGGCCTTTGCCATGCCATACTACAATGAACACATCCCTAGATGGTCGCATTTGTTCCTTTGCACACCCATGCTGGAATATTTTCATTAAGATGAATTTCAATCCAACTGCTCGAACATTTCTTTGGAACTTAGAAGTTGCAAAAATCTTTGTTTGGTGAGACACCTAGAAAGCCCTAAGGAAATTTGCCTATAATAAGATATTTGCCGGCATGGGACCCAGAAGCTAGAAAGTGTGGGTTTAGGGTCTATTTATCATTGCTTTTGTTCTTCTTATTTTTTATTTTAAAATTAAATATACAAAAAATGAGACAAAAATATATTTGGTACTACTATTTTGACTTTCCTTTTTTTTAAATCACTTTTATTATTTTTTCAAAAAATAAATGTACAAAATTTTTATAACTAATAATTTTAAAAACAAGAAATTCATAATTTTTTTTTATCACCACTACCACCACAATCTCAACCACCACCACTTTCGCTACACCGTTGTTGCCACTCTACCACCATCACTCCCGTACTATCGGCCGTCATTGTTACCACCTTTGTAATATTATTAGCACTTCCACTATCTTCACTATCACTACTATAACTAACTCGATTATACCATCACTGCATGGTCATCCCTACAACACGTTGTTGGAGCCCTTGCTACCATCACTATCACTACCACCGCCACTACCACCACTACCGTATCGCCTCCACAACACCACTACTACCATTATTACCCCTTCATCTACACCACCAACATAACTACCATCAACTTACATTTTTTTATATTACAAGTGAAAGTGCAATTGGCTTATTTTAGTAAGAAATTAATCTAAAATGTAACTATATATTCATTTTATGAATTTCCCATAGATCTTGAAGTAAAAGTGTTCGACCATCTTCCTCAATTTTGACTCAGTACAGAATTTAGAACACACTCACGTAAGCTGACCATCCAATTATTTTAAACTATTTTTTTGATGATACGCAATAGTTTGAGCTTTTTATTTTTTAAGAAAGATAGGATCAAGCGCTGTCTGAGCCTATTATATGTAAAAAAATATATATCCGGTACACCTATGTTAGGTCTTTCCATCTAATACAATTCCTTTCTCACAAAGCCGAAACAGATTCTTTGGCGGCAGTAGCACTTCCAGATAGTCCAATCCAATTCACAACTTAAGCTTTTGGTAATTCTTTTTTATATATATCTTTTCTAGCATTCGCTTTTAGCTGAATTATTTACCAAACACCGCTCCGCAAATCCCATTCTATTGCCGTACGGGCTTAGCTTTTGCAGAAGGATGCATACGAAACACACAGGAAACATATAAAAACAGGAGCCGATCTATATACAATGAGCCCGGAAACCTAGCAATCCCAATCCGTGCTTCAGACCTCCCGGCAATCCCATGTCAACATTAAAAGTGCGGCAAGTGTAGACGATGGAAGGACTCTAGAGTTTTCAGATGAGAGAAATTTGTGAGGTTTGCGGAGAAAGCTGGAGAATGTTTAGAAGCATCGTGCGAATAGCTAAAAATTTTAAATCTGAAAAAGGAAGCATCGCCATTCTGAGAAAGATATAGTTTTCATACAGATTACTCCCACAATTAGTTTTTAGTATATGCCTCATCTTGCATAGTTTGTTTGAAGTAGCAACCCATCCAGAGCAAAGCAAAACTAAACTGAAAATTTAACGCAACCAATTGCAATTCCATCCTAACAAAGTAGTGGTTCTCAGAAAATAGAACTAGAGATTTACCACACTCAGCATTATGCAAGCATGATGGGTTCAGATCTAGAAACTTATGGCAACATCAACAACACTTAATGACAGTGAATTCTTATCCAAATGCCAAACCTCAACCAAGCTCCAAATTGTCAAAAAACATAGGCATTTTTTTCTCTACTAGGTCAAATGAAGGCATATACCATGTGGTATGATTTAATGGCACCAAAAGGTGAACAAGCGTCAGTCATGCATAGATTTATCATGTCCAGCATGACTTCAAAAGGAGCAAGAACAGCATGACTTCAAAAGGAGCAAGAACAGAAGAGCTCAACTCCCTCGCCCCGCCACCCCCCCAACAAAAAAAAGAAAAAGAAAAAAAAAAACCTTCACTCCAGGACGCACGCACAAGAATGCATAACATAGCAGATAAAAGGGAAAAAAGTTCACAGGAATACAGACCCACAAGAAAGATGAAAACACATATCAGCAATGCAATAAAAGCACAGAATGATATCTCAAATCACGCAATTTAACAGAAAGATGAATCAACCCAGACAAACAACAGCGACTACATTGCTGATTGAAACACATACAAGCATGCGGATGCAGCAGCATCTCAATCACGCAATTTAACAGAATACCTCACAACAATACAGTTGTCCATCTGTACTTCAGCCTACCAAAGAAGTCGAGCATACAAGAGATCATGGGATTCTTATGGCTAGCATAAGAGAACACTAATGGACATGCAAAATGGCCTCTTCATTTAGGATCTTGGATCCGGATCAACATAAATTTCTATGTCACAGATTCTCATGGACGGTCATAGAGCATCTTGTGTTAGCATATCTCAGCATCTAGCAAAATATGTTATTTCAAAGAGCAAAATGGCAAAATTCCAGAGTGACCCAAGGAACGACAGAGAACCTTCAAGAAGTGAAATTGTTGGCTCGAAGTTCTAGAGATAGCAAATAGATACAAAAAGAGACTGTGAAACTGGAAGAACCATAGTTTGACCAAACAGGATGACTTGTTCACTGAACCTCTGTTGAGAAACCCAGGAATCATGACCCCATCATTGAGTAGGATGACTCATTGTAAAATCTTTGTCTGGCCCAAAATCATAAATAAAGAACAGTAACACACCTACGATGACTGCTGAGTCTGTCAAAGATCTTGACAAAAGTTGCAGCATCATATGCAGGGAGGGATCTCCTTTGATCAAAAAAGTAAAAGTTTCAGACCAGATCAATCCATGTCTATGTTGCAGGAGATCACTGCTGCTGCAGCAAAGCTTAAGCAGTAATGTGCAAAAAACCATGTCCAAATAATGCAAGAATAGCATCAAGTAACCCAAGCATCAATCCAAAATGCTCACAAAGGCCAAACCATAGCCTGCCAAAAGGTTAACACAATCATCATCACATTAAAAAGTAATCAAAAATTTCAAGGGTAGGAAAGTCTAACTTTACCAGGTTTCTTCCCACCAAGTAGGGTCAAACCATCTTCGGGGGGGCATCAAAACAGCACAAGAGACCACTGGTGATACTCTATTATTTCAGGCAGTTCTCAAGTGTGAATAATCGGTTTTTTCAAGTCCCAACAAAGAGACACTCCAAATTAATTGTAGTTATAACCAAAGATCCTACTCAATGAAAGCATCCCATTGAATCCTCCAGTAGCATCCTGATGAACAACATACCAAGAAGCCGAAACCAAAGAAAAAAATGCCACAAAATCATTGAGAATCCAAAAGCAATAATGAAATTCAAAGTTTTAAAGACCAAATGCCCATAGCATGTCAAGCAAGCATGAGGCACCAGATCAAAATGACATAACAGGGAACTGAAACATCAATTATATCAGAACCAATTGTATCTATCCAGGCCCCAACATTATAAAATAACCACAATCCTAGCAGATCCAAAGTAGAAACACTAACGGGAGAACATATCCAGCAAAGCCAGTAACAAGGTCCAGTGCCACCTTAAAACTTTTGGAGCAGTACTGCACTAGTTCAATGCTGCATAATAATGTTTAAGAAGAAACACATATATGTGTCAAATTTAACATAAAAGCATGATATATTATAGCATAGCTATTGCATACCTGGCAAAAAAGCAACACTTCCTTAAGATCTGTAGCCCCCTCCACTGGGACGTTCATATGGACCAGACCGATCACGATTATATCGATCAGTTCCTGGCCCGCTACGGCTTCCCCCATCCCTGTTGCGCCCAGAATATCGGTCCCCATTACGGTCAGGTCCATAACGACTATTACCACTGCCCCCGCTGCCATACCTATCATCCCTGCCACCATACCTATCTCCTCTTGCACTATCACCAGATGGGCACTCCCTTGCGAAATGCCCAGGCTTGCCACATTTGAAGCACTCTCCACTGTTTGAACCACGTCCTCCACCAAAGTCACGACCATGATCACGATCACGACCACGACCACGGTAGCGATCATAATCACGGTCACCATTACGATCCCTAGAAGATCCTTGTGGCTGAGCTCTATCTACAGTGATAGCTCGTCCATCCAAATCAATTCCATTCATCGCTTCAATGGCTTCTTCCATAGCATTTTTCTCGTCAAAAGTGACAAAACCAAATCCACGAGATCGACCAGAAAACCTGTCCACAACTACCTACAGAACCAGCAGAGCACCACTGTGTTGAAATGCACATGTTCAAGTAACAGATTATGTGAAAATCAAAAGCCAAAAAGTAATATACTTCAGTTGGAGATGAAAAGTAAACCAGCATTCTCAGTTAGAAATCAAAACAATTATAAATATTGAGCAATTAAAACTGTTGAGAACCGGTCAGTGTTAAAATCCATTCAAAAGTCATCCCTGATGAGTATCAGAATTTTCCAAAATTCAAAGAGTATATAAAGATTATACGCAAACCATTTGGATTCCTAGTTCAGAGCAATAAAAAATAATTTGGCTTAGTAAGTTCACCACTAATATATTTTCTGCTATGCTACTATTAAGGGTGTGTCATCTTGATAATCCATCTTTGCCAAACACTCCCATTGAGTGTCAGGCATTTCCATATCCTCAATATATAAGAGTTATCTTCAAATAACTCTTTGTTCCCTACTTTCAGAGATATTTAGGAACAGTAAAAGATAACTCGATGAGTGATCTTTGGAAAAGATTTCCTGAGTTCGTCAAGATTTTAATATTGTTATGATACCATTTACATTAAACAAAGAAGAAAAACTTCTTCATGATCAAAAAAGCAATTATTCTGTAAGTCAGCTATATAATCTATCTTGCCAGTCAGTCCTATTGAGTGTCGAGCTGTTAAAAATCCATTACATATGTAAATACATATACATACATACACACAAATACATATATGTACACATATGTTCACATACATACATAGAGAGGCCATTTCTGAGTCCTGGTTTAGAGTATCTAAAAACAACAACAAAAAATAACATGGTTTTCTAAGTTCATCGCGATTTTGATCCCTATTACGTAGCTGCTTAGATTGCACAAGGCAAATGAAACTTGGTAATGATCAAATAATGATAACTTGCTAGCAATAAAAACCATCCATTTTGTTGTCTGCCAACAATAGCATGGTTTCTAGGTACACTTAAATAGAACAATAATTATTTGCTTTACTTGATATTTTTGAGAGACAGTGGGAAGACGTGGAACCAGAACATGTATCAACACAGAAAATAAAAGTGAATAAGAATCTGCCAATTCTGATAAACAGGTAGGAGCCCCGTCAATGAAAATTGAACGTATTAGGGCATATCCTCTTCCTTTCGTTAACTGAAAATAAGAAGAAAAGAGAGAAAACAGAGCAAGAAGTTACCAAATTACAACTGCTATAGGTGTTTCTTGAATGCTTACACATATACTGAGATACGGTGGAAAGCATGGAGCTTAGAAGAGCAATAGAAGAAAAAACAAAAGAAAAAGAAAAAGCAAATACATTATCGCATGATTTTTATACAGAGAAATTTGTAAATAATCCTAGATTGTACCTTTGCCTCGGTAAGGTGGCCAAATTTTTCAAATGCATCCTTCAGATTTCCATCAGTAGTTGACCATGACAGGCCCCCAATAAAGCAGCGGTACTCCTCTATGTCTGACATTATCAGTTGATTTAACTGCAGATGGAGAAAGAACCCATGAAAGGACAAAAAATGTAAGTAATAAATTTTAGACTTCATAAGCATGCAATTTAGGAATAATTCATATATTGCATTTTTAAACTTGCCTTGTCCTGTTTATCGAAAGCAAGACTTGTATGCCGTAACCAACACATGATCAGCAGACAAATTACTCAACAAAACATAACATGACAAATGAAACAAACAACAATTGAATTGCATTAAAAAAAAAAAAAAAATGGAACATGACATTGTATACGTCATCCTGAACGTTTCCTTGTATGCCTTCCATATCAAGTTCAGATAAGTGAGATAACTAACAAAATTAACAAAACAACCAAATAAAATAGTAGAACAACAATAAGAGAATAACTGGTGACAATGAAAACTAATAAACACACACAAAACCAGGAAGAAACCGAAAGAACAGTTTAAGTGAATAAAAATAGCAACATCAACAATGATAATTGCTTACATAGTACTCAGGTAATCAACATGAAGTGTGTGGAAGTGTTGTGAAAATCAGTGCCTAAAGAATCAAGGTAGCAACCTAGGCATTGCTTTAGTTAAACATATTAGTTATAATGAACATGCAAATGCAAATGGCTGTAGAGATTTCAAATAAAAGGTAAGTTTTAAAAGGATTTAAATGTGGATTAGACACCAATCTATCTTCCCCACGAAATTGTTTAGGATTTATTTGCTATATGAATTTTTGTTATGACCAACGAATCACTATGAATTTGGATTTTCAGAGGACATAAGATTTCTATTACACAGAATCATAGAAATTCCAACTTGAGGAGAGTTTTCCCCTAAGACCTCTCCTTAGAGTCCAGCAATGCTGAAAACACTTTCTCAGTATAAGTTTAGAAATTGAGTACTTAAGAGGGAATCCAATTGAAGTTATTATAGGAATTGAAAAGTCGGGAAATATAACCAATTTATATAGTATTAGCCTGTTAGGCTGTGTAGTTCTCTTTTTTATTTTGCAAATGCATGCCTTGTTATACTTGCACTATTGTTAATATACCCAAAAAAAATCAAAATTAACAAGATGGGAGTGGAAATAGTTTATTTTATCATTTAATCCTAACTTCTCACCCTATCTAATGCTTCCTCATCTCACCTGATGCTAAGGCAAGTTAGCATCCCTTCACCAAAAGCTTTCCAGCTCTCAACAGGAACTGTCTGCTCCTCCACTTGTCTGTTGCTAAGCAAAGGCCCTCCAGCAGCCCTTCAGCAGTTGTCCGACAGTCAACAGCCATCCAATAGCAGCATCTATTTTTCTTATTCTTCCTCCTCTTGAGGCTCTTACCTTCATCATTTTCTCTTTTCTTATTTTATTTTATTATTTTCTTGTCTTATTCTTCTTCTTCTTTTCTTTTTTTCTTTTAAATTGTGCTTTTCTCTTCTTCCTCTTCCTTTTCCCCTTCTATTATGTAACAACCTTTCATTTTATTTTATTCTTCCTTTTCTTCTTCCCTATTTTTCCTTCATCTTTTCCCTCTGCTTGTCCTTTTTTTTGCTCATGGCTTTTCTTTTATGTTTTCCTATATCTTCTTTGCCCCCCACCCCCCTGTCTAACAAGTTGCAATATTAATTATTCTCATTGTTAAATCATTTCGTTTTTAACATCTTGCTTTTGTTATCATTTATGACTCTTGTATTTGACTTGGTGGATTCATGTGATGAAACCACGCCTTGCTTCGTGGTTTATTTGATTATCTATACGTATAATCAACAATTTTTGTGGCTTATAATTATAGAGAAAAGTATCATTCAAGCAAAATAAAATAAATAAAGCAACATAAAAATAATAGCTTGGTAATCAAATTTATCATCCTTGTTAGCCTCTAGAAATTACAATCTTATGTTTGTATTTTTCACGTAATTTAACCTGACAAGAATTAATGGACAGAACCTTAAGTTCTATGCAACTCCCCCCCTTCCCCCTCCCAAGAACAAGAAAAGAAAAGAAAAGGCTCAGCACGGTAATAAAATTTCTTATCACCAAAACCAAGTGCAAATTAATAAAACCCTGCACATATGTCTTCAAAGATGAGAACTAGAGATTCTGATTTTTCAGATCTATAACCCAAATAGAAGGAATCAGAAAAAAAAAAAAAAAACATAGTGGAAAATTTATCAGCAAGTTCTTAGAAGAAAAGCATCACAAGATTTGTTCCAAATGACAGAAAAAGGGAGAACACGAAGATCTCTAACCACAAGAAAATGAGAAGATCTGAGAGCAAAAAATCACCGATAGTTGGACATAAAAAACGAGACATAGAGATCAGAAACCATAGTACGCAGATGTTTGGATCCCGATCTACCTGCGAAATAGCGAGGAACAACTCGAGGGAAGAAGAGAGAGACTTCTCTGCCGCGCTTTCTTTGTGCGGAAGAAACCCTAGCTAAGAAGCTCGGCGTCGACGGCCCCCTTTTTAAGGTTCGTGAAAGGAGAGGTGCCGCGGTGTGGTCATATGGATAGATTCGAGTCAATTATTCGCTGACCCGCGTCGAGCTCGAACTAAGCCGATCCGGTTCGGCCGGTCCATGCCAATAATGACCAAACTGATTTTATTGAAAAAGCTCCGCCTACTACGGAAGGCTAATCGCATTGAAGGCAACTCAGCTAGTCGGATAGAATTTCGAAATACTCCTGCGACTGGAAGTGGAAGCGGCTGGGGAGAACTATGCTTCTATCTGGACCCGGCTCAGAATTTTTTTCAAGCTTTGGACCGTGTTTTTTTGGCCTGAACCTGACATGGGCACCTGAGTTTCACCCAAATTTGATTGGATCGGTCAAAATCATCCATTTGAACCAAAAATAAATTTAGCCCGAACACGATTAAAATTTAATATTATATATTATTGCTTCGTAAGTAAATAGGCCAGCTAAAAACTAAGTTCTCTTCTATAACATAAGTAAATGATACATGCTATATCATTTTCAACTAAATTTATTCTAATTTATTTTTTACTTTTTCATCATTCTCTTCAAATAATAGCATATAAAAATCAATGGACTCAGGCCTGAATTCAGGCCCGGATTTGGGCTCCATTTCATTTCAGTCATTATTCGGACTGGATCCGAGCCGAGCCGAGCCGAGCCAACGACATATATATCCGATCTCAAAAATAAATGAACACTACATATAAGCACAAATCTGATCTGAACTCTTTCGAGCCTAGTCTATAAGCCGACCCGAAGTTGGCACAGTCTGATAGATCTTGGGCCAGCCCGAGCCCATTTCTAGCCTAGAATACTTTAGATCTACTACTAAACATCCTCTAAGACTAGATGAGAATTATATATTATTTATTGTGACTAATATTTATAGCAAAGCGAATAAAGCTGCATATTGGATGGTTGTTTTTGTTATTGAACACTCTAGTGGATCTTTATGGACATCTCGATCTAGTATTCCTATTTAGTTTACAGATATAATATTTTCTAATTTTGTTGGACGTATTGATGCTAGCAAAGTATGAGCCATCTAGTCAATAAAAACAAAGCAAAAAAAAAAAAAAAATGCTTTGTCTATTGCTAAATTAGTGCTACGCTTATGACTTTTGTTGTTTACTTTTATAGGACAACTATGGAGGTTTATTATTTGGAGCCGCTAGAGCCTTACAATACATTTTAGAAAAAACAAAGTAAAACTTAAATTATTTATAAAAATTATTAAAAAATATTATTTAAAGTAAAAATAATGTTTAAAAATTAATATGTAGACATGTGTCCACATAAATTTGTGTCATGATTGTATTGCCTACACTATGCTTGTTTGTTATATTAATTCAATAAAATAATATTAGTGCAAGTATATATATTTTGTAAACAAAATTTATAATATTAAAAGGATACGAAGCTCTCACAGAAATTTCTTGATTACAGCATGTTATATTTGCTAGTTTTTATTAGTGAAAACTGTAAATGCAATTATGATGTTATGGGGGTATTGTTGAAGGCAAACATATAATTTCAAGATTACTATTATCAATGCCTATATAATAGCCTAGCCTCTAACACATTCCTTTCTATATGACTTGAATAGATCATGGAGCTCCTGAAATTAATGACATAAAATTTATGTTTTTCAAATAAAGGTTTACATCATATGTATTAATGCTATATATTTGGATATATGTACTAAACCTATTATAAAATGTGACCATTGGTTATTAACTATACATGGCATGCATAATTATGGTTAGTGACTTATGTGGATTGTCTCAAAATACCATGATTTTCAGTATTATTTCATATTGACCTTAATTATCATAATAGAGGTATGCACTTATTTTTTTCTAAATTTATTAACATATTAGTATGACTAGTTCAGTACTTAAGTATATGCAAAGGATATGCATGCCAATTAGTAATCTGGAAAATAGCATTAGAATTTGGGCATTATACTTATTCCTTGTGTGTTTGTTGTTAATAATAATATTATAGTCTACATTAATAGATTACACAATGAGTGGGCAGAAGTCTTGAAATGGAAAATGACAAACTTAAAAAAACGTATGCTTCTTTTGGTTAATAGCTTGAGATATAATGTGCTGAAAGTTATATTATCATTATATAGATGATGTCATTGGTGCCACTTTAATTAAATAATTATTCATAATAATATTTGTATGATTTATTAGGGATTGGTTTTAATCCCAAAAATAGCCATCATCTGTGTCAACTCAACTTTCTAATTAGAAATATTATGAAAAAAGTTCAAAGGAGAAAAAAAAATGATTAAATGGCGGGAAGGAGCAAAGTTTTGGGACTATGCCCTTGGTTATTTTGTACTCTAATTGCAAAGGAATTTTAGGAAGAGTTATGTTAAGGTTGAGATAGAATTTCTGCAAGGTAATAAATTGCAGGGTATATTTAGAGAACTTGTTTATATGAGTGTAATGGTGATGGTCGCTATCTATCGGCATTTTAGGCTAAACTATAGGTGTACTCATGAGTTGGATATAGTTGATGCAACATGCATCCTAAGTAGAATCTATGGCAAACTTTATATCATCACATGTTTGTAGAAATTTGAATCATAAGCACCTAGCTTGAAAACTTTTGTTTGCTAACTTTTTTCTAGATGGAAACCATATTACACTAAATGAAGATTCATGCCCGAAAACATATCACCCATTACATGTTAAAACTCGCTCAAAACTCTTGGTATTCTATTTTAAGAAAAATTATAGTTTCGTTCTCCGGGCCATTCCTACACACCTCCCCATCTTTAAAGATTTTCAAAGTGTTCCTTCAAGTTTCAGAGTATTTCAAAATGGCCCTCTTGCTCATCATTCACCAACCAGCCAACACTATTAGCATGCCATCATAAAGAACAAAATTGCCCTCTCCCTCAATAAAAATGCCCTCCACCAGGCCCTTATCCTCCTAAGTTTTCTTTATCTCCTCTTTCTCCCCATGGTCATCCTAGCTTCCATTCAAGACCTCCTCCGCACCAACAGCCTCCCTCTAAGGCTTTTCCCCTGATCAATGGTGTCCTTCGGCTCCTAGGAGATGACATATCAAGGAATAGATTTACAACGAAATAAAATAAACAAGAACTAAAACATCATGGCATTAAAATGCTTCACATCCAAACCACAATAGATGAAAGTCAATCTAGATCAAGAATCAAACCATGAAATGCTTGCTGTGGAATCAAGATGTTTGTGTATTATTTCAACATTTTTTCGGTTATACAGATGAACAAAAGATCTCACATATAGTCCAACAACTAATTATTCTTGCATTTCTCAAAGATGTCTGATGTCAAAGAACAAATAAAACAAGTAAAACCCCTGATCTTATGCATCTTCTTCTCCTTGATCCCCCTACCATATCTCTTCTTCTTCCGGCTCCACCATATTAGATCGATCAACTTAGGTTTCAACATATATGTTCCGGCAAGCTTATGACTCCTCGTATCCTATGCGGACCCATGCGGGTGAGTATTTAGTCTTTCATCGATTATACACCAAAAGAATTTTGGGTATTTATATAAGATCAAGGAATCTAAATAATATCTTCTTGCTAGCCCTTTCGAGCAAGGTTCTGGATTGTTACAAATGGCATCAAAGTAGATCCGGCTTATAGCATATGTGGACTAAAAAATATTGTAACACAAGTCCATAATTAGGACTGATCACAAGGTGATCATGGTATTTGTGATTTAATTTAAATGGATTTGAACTTTTGGCCTAACGAGGATGTCAGGGCTTAAATGTGGTAAGTATACGAGGACATGTGCGGGTGTGTATTTAGTGCCTCATTGATTATTTGTTGGAAAGATCTTGGATACTTGATCGGGACTAAAAAACTTAAATAATATCTTTCAGCTAGCTTTTTTGGGTGAGATCTTGTGTTGTTACATATCTTCATCATCTTTCTCTCTGATTTTTCCCCATATTCATTTCTTCTTCTTTTTTTTAACAAAGAAAAGTTTCTTATCCTTTTCATTTAAAGTTCTCTTTCCTCCTTTTCTTTTGAACTTCTCTTCCCTCCCAAAGTTGTAACCCCTATGATGTTTTCCAAAAATACACCATATTTTGATTTCAATTGCTTGTCCTCTTCTCAAATATTCAGGCCCCTCTCCAGGTCTGATAATGAAATATCTATTCCTACTGTCGTTTTCACTTGCTTAGGATCCATATTATTTAGAAATAATAGGGCCTCTTTTCATGTTATATTTATTCTGATGTTATTGATAAAACATGCATGGTGTGGTTATGCTCAACTACTTAACAATGTTTTTGTGAGAGTACGATGGTTCCTTAAACATCCATATCATGTCTTCACCATATTTGCTGAGGGAGAAATTATGATTACTGTGTCAACAATACAAACAAGTTGTTATTTTATTGTCTGAATTATGTTTTAGCTAGGCAAGAAAAACAATTCAGACATTTTTTTATCTCAGGTGATGGGTATACATATTGAATCATGATTGCATCTGGCCATTATTGTTTATACTAATTATTCTCTTCACTTGCCCTGATATCCATTTTTATAATAATTCTTTCAACTTTTCTGAATAAATTCAGAAAAAAACAAAACATATAAAAGTTCTTGAGAATTATATTTGGTGATGGTGGACAGATATCTTCAACCATGCTTCCCCTCCTTTCTGTCAAATAGATGATGGTTCTGATCGATATTCCATCGAGCTAAGCAGCTTCTTAAGTTTATTTATGTTAATATAATTATCAGGCAGAAGGGTCGTACTGGCGGTCATGGTTCAGATATATTTTTGTTCTAGTTACATTCTGCAGAATTTTGGAGCCTTAATCAGCCATTTTCTTGTACTTTGTCATCCTCCAGGGCTTTGTAAACTTGTCTCGATGTACGTATCCTTAAATACCATGCAAATCCTTTCAATGACTCCACAACGTAACGAAAACAAAGAGAGAGAACCTAAAACATATAAACTGAGGGATTTATCTGAAGAAAGATCCAAGTTTTCTTACAATTAATTGACTTCAGAAACTACAAAATATGATAGAAATTGTTTAAGCACCTCACTTGATATTCATCTAACGCTATTTACGGACAACATGAGATGGGGTCTTAGAGATGCTAACTGTTGCATAAACTATTACATTGACTACTTCCAAAACAACTAGTCGCTCTCTAGTCCAGATAGGACATCTTTACTTCTTGATGACATGAAAACTAATGAATATCTTATTATAATATATAAGTAAATCAATCAAATCTTACTTTTACTTTCTCGGTTTGGAGTAGCAAGATAGGAGGGACGTATATCTATTATTCTACATGAGATAACGATCAAATCATATGCATCTTTCTATGTGGATCAACATGTGCACCTGCGTGTATGACTAGAAATAATCCCACGTTAGGGTTGCAAACTTAGACTCAATCTAGCTACAATGATAAGAAAATCATAAGTCAAGTTTGAAAATTTTCTAAGACTGGCTTTCTTGTTGACGTCAAGCAAAACTATGAATTAGGACTAAATTCCTTGTAAAATCAGCTACATGCTATCTAAAGCTCATCTTTAATGCATAAGAAGACAAGACTCTTCTTGTGAAACCACCTTCTCACTTGTTCAAGATAAGATCATATGATATTCCTGGATCTGTGGTCGTACACATAGATTTGTTTTATAAAAGTATTATTCAAAGAGGTTAACCATCATAAATTGTGGGCAGATCGCCCAAAAGATCTCCAACCAAAGCATAACTATGGATTTGATATATATGTAAAGGTATTTAAGCATTATCTTCCCTTTCTCTTAATTATTTTTTAAAATTTTTTTATTATTCAGTTGAGAGTATTGTCAAACAAGTTAGCTAGAGTTTTCTAGATCAAATAGGACCAAATTAGGCATGAATGACCATTGCGATATTTCGCGTGCGTTCGACTACTTGAACACATTTGGAGATCCATGATCATGCATAATGAAGCATGTACAGATGCAATTATGTGGCTGATCACACAAGAATGACATTATAGAACATGTACACATGTTCTTATTATTTTTGGAACATTTTATATTTTGATTCTCACTAGGATGAAAGTGGACCGAATAATATATATTCAGATTCGATTTCATATCTAAATCTATTAGAAGTCTAAGCATCCAACAAATATCCATATCCGTATCCATATTTGTCAAAGAAAAACAAATATGAATATGGATAGATAGCTACCCGATCTGCATCCAAATATATATCTGATTCTATTTGTAACTCTATTTAATTTTAAATAGCACTCATGATTTTTTAAAAAAAATATATAACCATATAAACATGCTATTAACTTGATCTACCGTCCACTTAGTAATATCTTTAATCTTGTGATTATAAAATTTAATTATCTAACTTATATTTATATTTATCTTCATAGTTTTAGTATCTAACTTGTATCCATATTCATTTAAAAATAATATAGATACGAATTTTTGCATATGATTAATATTCATATCTGTATTTGTATTCATCAAACAAAACAAATATGGATATGTATATACTGGTATCCAATCTGATTTCAATCTTAATTCTCATGGATCTTTCTATTCACATATGGTATAGCATATTGCATGAAACATTGAATAACCTTTCGCACAAAGGACCTCATGACCTATTTCCTTTTAATCACATGTACAATACAATAAAAAAAAATCACATAGGCGAGCTACCATAGACACATACACACACACATAGAGTGCATGCATGTGCTCAATGCATATATGCACCCTGCTCGCATGCTCGCATACATGCACCCATGCTCGCATCGAAGAGGCATATTGGAATTTGGAATGAAAGATTACATATAATGCACATAATACTAATTGCAAGAAGACCTTGTCAAGCAAATGAATGAATAATGATATTAAATAAATAAGAAAACATTAAGTATCTCAACGGCCGGTCACCCTCTGAACTTAACCTAATGGTGGCTACGCCAAAGAAAGACCTGTCGCTAAAGTTAAAAATCTATCAATTGGTGTGACTCTTGTTACAGATGAACCTGCCTGCATCAAAGAGATAAGAAGGTTAGGTTCGTTCGTGATGTCACAATGATGTGGAGTATCCATCAGATATGGACCACCTAATTAATCAAGGGCCCCAAAAAAAAACAAGAAAACAACTGAGTCTTGTCTTCATGCACCTCTCCCACTACGAGCCATCCAACGATCTCTTTCCTCAACCTTTGTCTCTCTATGCTCGCATCTATGGAAACTAAAAATCCTGGTACTGGTTGAAGAGGTCCCAGTAAGCACCAGGAGAAGGTACAACAGGTGTTGTCAAGAAATTGTTAGGACTAACCAAGAAGGTATTCTCCACGAAATTTTTGTTGGCTTGGAAAGCCGGGCTGAGTTCATGAAAGAAGCCAAGGGAATTCGTTTCCATCGACCTGGGTGAGAAGAAGTTAGGAGATATTGATGGGAGAGAAGCTGGGACCGGGGACAAGATGCCTGGGAACGAACTGTGCCGGTGAATCGTCGTCGTGCCACCATCAATTCCTAGTTGATCCAATACATCTTCTCCGTTCTTCCTTTGCATCTCGCCATCCAAGTTGTGCGCTCCCTTCTCAATCGCAGCTAAACGGGCAGCGGGGGACGGTGCTTCTCCAGCAGTATTAACATTGGAAGGCGACCGAGAAGCAGCGGCGGCGGCAGCAGAAGAGGAAGAAGAGGAGGCACCTGTGAGGCGCTGCACCAGCGACATGAAGTCGCCAGGGGTGGTGTGTATGACCTTGGGAGAGACGGCGTAGATTATGACCGGCGGCCGATGCTGAGGAGGCGGCACAACAGGAGGCTTCTTGATCTTGTGTGAGTCCTTTTGAACCTTGAGAGGGGTCGGCCGGGGGCCTTGCAGCTCTCGCCGTGGCGACGGCCGCCCTGTCCGTAGCTCGGAGGGGTCCATAGCGTTCTTTTTGGGATGGAGAGAGTTGTTGAGCTGAAGCTGAGCAAGGTCTAGATAGATAAAGAGAGAGGAGTCGACATTGTGGAAAACAGGACAGCATATGAGATATATAAACGCCAAAGTCAATGAAATAATGGAGTGCTTAATAATATGATAACTTGGTAAAGCAAAAGAAAGGGAAGGATCGAGAGAGAAGAGAAGAGGAGAGACCTTAATTAGTGGGTCTCTATATGTTGAACTCGTCCACGGAGAAGAAGATGGTTTGAAGGTAATCTAACCTATACAGCAAACAGTCTTCTTAGCTGGCGTGTGATCTTATGATTGGTTAAGAGCTAGGGTCATCTATGGTGGGTTACATGAAGACAGGGTCAGAGAAGGATATTTGCTGTTTGATGCCAGAGAGCTGAGCCGGATTATGGCATGCTGCCAGGTCAGACAGACTACTAAAAGGATGATCTGCTGCTAGGTTCTTCAGAAATCTCTCTTTCTCCTGCTCACAAATCATTTTGTATTCAAGTTCCTATGTGATGACGTGTTGAGCAATGAGTGGGTTTCCAGGGGAATTTGCTATGAAGAACTAAACAGGAATATTGTTGGGGTAGGGAAGAGTGCAGTGAAGAAATTTGTGGCAGGGGCGGCGGGGTCCATGAGGTACTTGTCTGATGTAGTCAAGAAGTCAGTCAAAGTTGGGGACCTGGTCAATCGTTTGAAGGGATCTAAGAACGGCATCAAGGCCAATTCTTCATTTGTCTCTACGCCCCACGGCATTATAATATACGTACCAAGTGTAGTTTGTGCAACCTGCTCCCTATACGTGCTAACTCAGATGCCAAATTGATATGGTTGTGGGCAGATGTTAAAGCTCTTGTTTCATGTCGACCAAATTTGCATCAAGTTCGCTGAATTGGGTAATTCAGGTAAGCATCTAGGCTAACGTACTTGATCCATTAATTGATTCTTGAATATGAATCAAGGTATTATAAGTTGGTTGGATCAAGATGTGTTAAGTGGATATATTATATCAGTTACGCTTCTAATTGAGTAAAATATAGGCTGAGTTACTAGAAAGTATACAATGAATAAAACCTACTGGAAATATTCATTTGAAATTTTAGCTAGATTTGCATCGAGCATGCTGTCTTTCACTCTCGTGCATGCTGTCTCGTTTAAAATTTACCTAAAATAGCATAAAACAATGATTTGACTTTGCTTCTAGTTAGTCACCACACAGATGAACAATTCCTTCTAAATTGGATTTAGTGAATGATAATATTTTTCATAGTACCTTTCGTAAATGTTTTCATATTATATATGCAAACATTCTCATGATCAAAGTTTGCTCTCTTTTAGATCTTAGAGAACATACGAAATTCTTTTAAATGGGTAGCTAAATTTATTTATTTATTAAAAAGTTTGGTGAGATCTCAGTGCCACCGTCTTGAGTTAGTAATGAGTTAGGACTTCTTCAACATATTGGCCAGGGATGCCAACCACCAAGACAAGTCCAGTTAGCAACTCAAGAAAACTTTAATGCCTTAAAAAAAAATGGAGGTACCGTAAACCATCAAGAGCCTCCAAATTTTAACTATCCCTGTTCAAACAAGACTAAAGAAAAAATAAATAAAAAACAGCAAGACAACGACAAGGAAAGGGTCAAATGATCTCCAAGAATCTCTCAAGCTAGTCCCTGTATACTTTGTCTCAAACCTCTGTCCTCTACGATTCGTTTCAGAGTTTTCCCTTAAACGCATTTGCAGCAAAAGTTGCCGTATGAATGCTTGTCCTTCAGCTAGAATTCTCCACGTGGCGAGTTATCCAAGAACTTAGAAGACTTTGTCTTACCATGATACGATGAAAAGATTAATGATTTCACGTAGATGCACGCTTTGGTCTTCATCACCTTCACACCGCGTGAAGCCACCAACCCTCATGGGATCCGGCTCCAACAATGACCGAGCCAGGGTGAGGGTGGTGAGCACTGCAAAAAAGAACAAAAAAATCTAATGATCCAACTAACGGCATATTTAAAAAACAATTGAATGATGATAAAAGATGCTTTCAAATATTCCAAAAAAAATTCTAATTTAAATTATCAAAAAGTTCTTTTAATTAATTGCTGCCGATATATTTCCATAAATTTTATAGACTAAAAAATAGAAAATGATAATTATTTAATGTGAAATAGAAGAGATATAAATAAAAAATAGAGTCCCATTTAAGGTCGAAACTGGTGGTTTAGAAATAAAGAGAACAGAATAGAATCTAATTACTTGAAAAAAAACCTCTATAAAAATTTCGGCTTAAAGCCTCGTTACAAAGTTGCTGAAAGAGAATGTAAGCCAGTGATTTTGACCAGGGCTCATATTGGATGCAAGAGGCCCATCTTTTGAATGGAGGTCTCACTCAAGATAGATTGTTTTATGTTTTTTATTTGTCTCATTTTGTAATATTTCATATTTGTTTGTTTATTTTAGAAGGTTACACATGGATAAGGAATCCTCTATATAATTGTTATTCTTTCATTATGCAAATGATATCCTCTAATCAGGAAAACATTTCTATATTCTTATATGAATGTTATAAATACATGTCTCCTACTCCCTCGCCTTGAGGAAGAGTAACTTGCAAAATCTTCTCTTATTTTTATGTTATGAGAGCATATGGTGAGGGGAAAGAACAGTGATATGAGAAACTTTGCGTCCTTTCATCTTACCTAAGACAATCACCTTTCATAGCATGCTCAAATGGTTGCCTTGATAGAGAGTCAATACATACAAGAATTTCTCAATGGGAAATGTCCTATTGCCCATCCCCAAATGATTGCTTTAGATAGATCTCCCGTTGACTGAGCAAAGGAGGCTCTCACCCCAAATTATGTTGCATGATGACAGTCCTCTCCTCTATGATTGGATTATTGAGACCTTGGATGAGGAAGTTCTTGTAGATGTTTTGAATATATTAGAGGAGTTCGTATAAAGCTTTCACAAAAAGGAGTCCGAATTGACGCCTGTTTCTTTGTCAGTTGAAGTATATATGCACTGGAGCTTCTAGACCATGCTCAATTGACAATTGTTGGAAAATAGGAAGAGAGATTTCTAGAGAGGAAAGGATGAAGAGGCAAAAATACTTCAAATTTTTCTTTCAATTAGGCTCTTGCCTTGCTTTCATAAAACCACAAGACTTACAAGGTATTTATAGGACTCCTAGGTACATGAATAAATCCAAATACATGAACCACATAATGACCTTTCAACTTTCTAGACAGACTTTTCATACTTCTAGGAGTCTTTATATTTTCCAATACAACTTTTCAACTTTCTAGACATGTATATTATCAAAACAATAAATAAAGGGATAAGAACAAGTTTAATTCTCAACATGCTCCCCCCTTAAACTTGTTCCTCCAAGTGCTATCACTCCAAGCAACCTTCTTAGCTTTTGAAAAACTTGAGCACTAAGTGGCTTTGTCAATATATCAGCAACTTGCTCATTTGACTTTATATAAATGAGCTTTACATCTTTTGTCTTCACATGTTCCCTTTTGAAATGGAACCGAGTATCAATATGTTTTGATCTCTCATGATGAACCGGATTTTTCGCCAATGCAATAGCTGATTTGTTATCCACATAAACCTTTGTTGAACTTTCTTGCTTCAACTGCAACTCTTCAAGTAATTTTCTCAACCAAATAGCATGACAAACACATGAAGATGTTGCTATATATTCAGCTTCACATGTTGACAAAGCAACAATATTTTGCTTCTTCGAAGACCACGTAAACGCGGCTTCACCAAAATAGAACACAAACCCTGTAGTGCTCTTTCGATCATCATAGCTTCCAGCCCAATCGCTATCGCTAAATCCAGTCAACTCCAAATTTGCATGTGAAGAATAAAACACTCCATAATCAAGCGTACCTTTGATGTATCTTAAAATTCTCTTTGTTGCCTTTAGATGAGAATTCTTTGGAGTCTCCATAAATCGACTTACCAAACCAACACCATATAAAATATCGGGTCTAGTACAAGTCAAATATCGCAAACATCCAACAAGACTTTTATAATAAGTTGGATTCACAAGTTTACCTTCACCTTTCTTGGTTAACTTCACCCCACAATCCATCGGGGTATCAACTGGTTGACAATCATCCATGGCAAACTTTGCCAAGATTTCTTTTGCATACTTCTTTTGAGAAATGAAAATTCCATTGTTTCCTTGCTTCACTTCAATGCCCAAGAAATAAGCCATAAGACCCAAATCGGTCATCTCAAATTCCTTTGCCATCGAGCCTTTGAATTCTTCAATCATGGATAAATTATTTCCGGTGAAAATCAAGTCGTCCACATAGAGACAAATGAACATAACATCACCCTGCAGATTAGTCTTCATATATATAGCATGTTCATATGGACATTTACTAAATCCATTTTGAATAAAGTACCCGTCAATTCTGGAATTCCACGCTCTTGGCACTTGTTTAAGCCCGTAAAGAGCTCTTTTCAGCTTGTAGACTTTCTCTTCCTCTCCTTGCACAACAAAACCAGGGGGTTGATTGACATAGACCTTCTCTTTAAGATGCCCATTGAGAAAAGCGGACTTTACGTCCATTTGAAAGATCTTCCACTTCTTTTGAGCCGCCACTGAAATCAACATTCTCATTGTCTCCATCCGAGCTACTGGGGCAAACACTTCTTCATAATCAATTCCATACTCTTGCTTATAGCCTTTAGCTACAAGCCTTGCTTTATGCTTCTCCACCTCTCCTTTTGCATTTCTTTTGGTCTTGAAAACCCATTTAACACCAATCGCCTTGTGTCCTTGTGGAAGTGAAGTAAGCTCCCATGTATTGTTTTTGGTAATGGCATGTATCTCCTCTTGCATCGCCTTTCTCCACTTTAATTCTTGACAAGCTTCTTCAAATGTTAATGGATCAAAACCTGCAAAAAGACATAGCATATTGAACTCATCATCAGTATCAATTTGACTTGTGACATTGTACAAGT
This sequence comes from Phoenix dactylifera, assembly GCF_051530095.1. Lineage (NCBI taxonomy): Eukaryota > Viridiplantae > Streptophyta > Magnoliopsida > Arecales > Arecaceae > Phoenix > Phoenix dactylifera. Next base: position 6,257,103 of record NC_143191.1, read on the forward strand.
CTTGGATGCTCCTTGTCTTCCTCGCTGTTGAAGAAGATGAATTAATAGCTGTTGATTGTGGCAAATTTTCAGCAACATTCAGCCCTTCGCTTGTGTCTCTTTGCTCCTTTTCGTCATCAAAAACAACCTGCTTTTGTTGGTCATTGCTTGCCCAATTCCAGATTTGCTCCTCATCAAATTCAACATCTCTTGACATCACAATCTTCTTGGTAGTTGGATTGTACAGCTTGTAGCCATGAGAATTCTCTCCATAACCAAGCAAGACACACTTCTGACTTTTGTCTTCATGCTTTGTCCTTTTTTCTTCTTGGATTTTGGCATAAGCAACACTGCCAAAAATCCGTAAGTGGTCAACTCTTGGCTTCCGTAAACTCCATGCCTCCTCCGGTGTAGTATCACCAATTCTCTTTGTGGGAAACCTGTTAATCAAGTAAGTTGCACACACAACAGCGTCAGCCCAAAATTCTTTAGGAACTCTTCGTTCCTTCAACATACATCTCACCAAATTCATGATGGTTCGATTCTTACGGTTCCTTCAACAACAGCGTCACCGATACGCCATTTTGTTGCGGTTTTTGAGGCATAGTGAATTGATGTACAATCCCATTCTTCTTGCAAAAATTTTTGAATTCATCGGAGGTGTATTCACCACCTCTATCAGTTCTAAGACATTTCAAGTAACAACCACTTTGCTTCTCAACCATGCTTTTGAACTCCTTGAACTTGCTCAAAACTTCTCTTTTTTCTTTCAATATGTAAACCCAAGTTTTGCCACTATAATCATCGGTAAAGGTTAGAAAATACCTATTACCACCAATTGAAGTAGGATTAATTGGCCCGCATACATCTGAATGGACCAAGTCAAGGCGTTGATTTGATCTTCTTGATTCTCCCTTCATGAATGGCTTTCTATGTTGCTTCCCCAAGACACAAACTTCACACAACTTGCTTGAGTGTTCAATCCTTGGTAGACCAATCACCATCTTCTTTCTCTCCAAAATCTTCAATGCTTGAAAATTCAAGTGCCCATACCGAAGATGCCAAAGAGTAGAATCATCTGCAATAGTAGCCTTGAAGCAATTCGAATGATCAACGGATAAGGTTAAAGGAAACATTCGATTCTTAGCCATCTTTACATGAGCAATCAAAGTATTGTTTTTATCATGAATAGAAAGACTAGAGTTTTGCATTTGTATATCATATCCTCTCTCAAGCAACTGCCCCAAACTCAAAATATTGTTTTTCATGTCTGGAACATAATAGACATCGGAGATATACCTTTGCTCACCATTCTTCAATTCGAGCAAAATTTTACCTTTGCCTTTTACTGGTCTTTGAGATAAATCACCAAAAGTAATGTTGCCATACTGTTTTTCTTCAAGCTCGATGAAAAACTCCTTTTCTCCACACATGTGATTTGAGGCACCCGTATCAAGGTACCACGTGCTGGAATTGCAGCCTTCAAGCTTGTCATAAGCCAATAACAACACTGGTTCTTGCTTCTCTTCTTCTTCTTTATCAACAAAATTCACCTTCTCTTCATTGTTGTTAGTATTATACCAACATTCAGAGGCATAATGACCAAACTTCTTACAACAAGAGCATTGAATTTCAGATTTATCATACCTCCATTTTGACTGTCCACCACGTCCACGGCCTGAGCCTCGACCGCGACCACGACTACGGCCGCGTCCACGACTTCTAAATGAATTGCCTTCATCATTGCCTTCTTTCATTTCATTTGATTGCTGCCATCTACCGCCTCTTCCTCTGCCACGAGAACCTTTGCCTCGTCCTCGTTGAAATCCTCCTCTACTTGAGTCGGATTTCTTGTCTCCAAGTGTGAGCTTCATTTGCAACGCATGCTCCACAATATTTCCTTCTTCTCTTTTTGCAAGTCTTTGCTCATAAACTTGAAGAGAGCCCATCAATTTTTCTAGACTCATCTCCTCCAAATCTTTTGATTCTTCAATTACTGTAGCCACAAGATCAAACCTTGCATCTAGGGATCGCAAGATTTTCTCCATCACTCGAACATCTTCTATCTTTTCTCCATTTCTTCTTAATTGCCTCACAACAGACAAAACTTTAGTAAAATAATCTGAAATTGATTCAGTACCTTCTTTGTGTAGAGTCTCGAACCGAGTTCTTAGAACTTGTAGACGAACCTTCTTCACCTTCTCTATTCCACTGTATGCTTTCTTGAGGAGTTCCCAAGCATCCTTTGATGTCTTTGCTTCAGAGACAATTTCAAACATTGAATCATCAAGCCCTTGATAAATTGTATAAAGAGCTTTCTTGTCTCTTTTTCTCAAATCTTGTAATAACTTCTTTTCTGCCCTCTCCAATGCCGCTTCTGCCTCGGCTGATTCTGGCTTCACATATCCATTAACGATCAGCTCCCATACGTCAAGAGAACCCAACAGGGCCTCCATTTGGATACACCATATATCATAGTTTTCTTTCGATAACTTGGGAACCGATGATGGAACACTGCTTGAGTTCATGATTCTGAACCAAAGCTCTGATACCAACTTGTTGGAAAATAGGAAGAGAGATTTCTAGAGAGGAAAGGATGAAGAGGCAAAAATACTTCAAATTTTTCTTTCAATTAGGCTCTTGCCTTGCTTTCATAAAACCACAAGACTTACAAGGTATTTATAGGACTCCTAGGTACATGAATAAATCCAAATACATGAACCACATAATGACCTTTCAACTTTCTAGACAGACTTTTCATACTTCTAGGAGTCTTTACATTTTCTAATACAACTTTTCAACTTTCTAGACTTGTATATTATCAAAACAATAAATAAAGGGATAAGAACAAGTTTAATTCTCAACAACAATTTGCAACTTTATATCTGTACTCACTACAATTAAAGCTTGAAGTACAGCTACAAACGGTGAACTAGGATATATTAATTTCATGATCCAACTCAGTACTTGTATGGAACCTAATGTCTCCTATTTATTCAATTTTTTTATGTGTTGCCTGTGGGACATTATTGAGCTATTAAACAGATCCTTTAGTATGGCTTTGGTCCTTTGGATTTTGGCATGAATTATCCTACTCGGAGCTCATTAGAATTATATGCATTTTCTGATATGGATAAGGTATTGGTGTCCATTAATGCATGAACCAAGAACAGGTTTTGTACCTTTCTTAGGAGCACACTTGTCTCATTACATGCAAAAAAGAAGCAATGCACTGCAGTGAGATCAAGTGTGCCGAGCTTGAGTATTGGCTCATGAAATTAACAACCAACTTAACATAGCTAGCTAACTTATCTTCTCTGCGATATTAGAATAAATGTGGCTTTCTTCTTCGTTATGACAACCAAGCGCTCCTTACATGATTGTCGATTTGATATTCCATAGTTGCACAATTAAAGCATGCAGAATTGAACTATGACTAATTTTGTTCGAGAAAGAATTTTCTTGAAAAATCTTATTACTTGATTTGTCTAAAACACTCTATTTACAGATATATTCATAAATCCCGTGTCTTAAGTATCTTTTTGATGTTATATGGATCAAAGTAGGTCTTCGAGACTTGTTCGCACCTAGTTTGTAGGAGAGTGAAAGAGAATGTGTGCCTATGTGATTACAGATTATAAGCTCTATTTTTGGATACAGGAGACCAATTTTTTAAATGGAACTCAAGACAAATTAGTGTTGATCTCGAGTCAACTCATATCTTTGATTTGTCTTTTTGTAACATTTCATATAATTACTTTTAATTGTTATGGAAGACTACCTATTGAGAAGGAATCCTCCGCATAAAATATAACTCTTCCTCTAGTAATTTTGCAAGAAATGCGAGATTAATGTTTCTTTGAAAAATAACAAATATTTAGGGATCATCAGATGATTTTGCCCCTGGATGTAAGTATGATGTAGGTGATATACATGGAATGAACATCTTTTGCATATCCGCTAAAAAACTCGATATACATAGTTTGAATATCCAATAGATATTTGTTTAGATTATCATCTATCTTATAATTGGATTAAAGGGAAAAATCTCAGGACCTCAAAATATGTATAATTTTCTCCAGCCTTTTCTTTCAAAATCAATAATTGATTTTCTTTTTGTTTTTTTTTGGGGAAATCCACCATATATGATGATCGACTGGAAAATTTTAATGGGTATGTTTTATTCTTTGAATTAAGTAAATGATAATCTAGGCTTGAAGGAGGTTTTGATCCAAATTTAAATTCTATCTTGAGCCAAGCTTGAGCTAATTTTGATTCTACTTTCTATTGATTTTAGCTGGATACATTTAAAATTATCAAGCTGACAATTGGCTCATCCATAGCTCGGTTTGATATTAAGCTTAAATTGAATTCAAAATAATGATAAATAAATAAAGCTTAAGGTTGGATTTCAACCTCAAAATAATTTGAAACCAATTTTGATCAGACCTAAGTTTGATCAAGCTCAGCTGCATTACACCCCTAGACTTGATGACCTGTTAGGCCTACGAAACAAACTTATAGGTCTTTGCGCAAACAAAAAAAAAAGGTCTGAAGGAACAAGCTTATAGGTCTTTGAGCAAAAAAAAAGTCCATAAACCATTAAACCCGCTCCAAGTTCTTGCTTCTTTTTGCCAACACTATATATATATATATATATATATATAAACACTCTCAAGATGGACACATTCCTCTTCAATGAAGGCCACCCTGACCAAGTCATGGTATTTGGTGATGAGATCGATCACCACCAAGGCGAAGTTTGACTATGAAAAGATCATTAGTGACACCTGTCGAGGCATTGGGTTAATATATCTCTACAGATGTTAGTCTCGATGTTATACAACAATTTATGACCTTATGCAAAAAGGCTAGCTAAAAAATATTATTTAAATTTTTTAGTTTTGTATAAATATTTAAATTTTTTTTCGGTACATAGCTAATATGGAACTAAACACATGCTCGCATGGATCTTCACATATAAAGTGTTGCAATGCTCTTATTAACATCGAGGAACATAGCCCAGTCATAGCTCAACAGAGTCCATGGTCACCTCACAAAGAAACCCGAGGGGACGGGTGCTGGGGATCAAGGCTTACGGAGGTTTACAAGAATGGGACATGCCCATGGGAGAGGCAAAGGACTTGAAGGAGCATGTAATTAATGAAACCAGTCATCCCTTCCAAGAACATTGAACGTCAAATTTGACTCAAACTAAAACAAGCACGAGTGGTACTGAAAAATATTGGCTTCTGAACCACCACTTGTAGACCGACCAAAGAACGTAAACCACATCTGTTGGAAGTAAATCTCAGAAGGTTGTGTGCTTGAATCCCCATAGTGATTTTGGGAATTTTTGAAAACACTTTCATGGTCAAATGGTTCCACGAGCATGATTTGTTGCGTGTTGAAGGTATAGTTTTGGAGTATTTCAATCTGATGTTGGCACAGGCTGGTCAAAACAATTGAAGTGGAATGCTCAGGTACAATTGGGGGGTTAATCAAGTTTTGTATATAAGAATCCATGCGAACGTGTATTTAGTTCCATTTCGGTTATTCGCCAAGAAGATTTTGGGTATTTATACAGAACTAAGAGACCAAAAAAAATACCTCTGATATTGTGAAAGCTTGTTTATATTGGTTGCTTGGCTACAAAGCTGAAGCCATGATAGCTAGATTGTTTTTGTTCATTTTTATTTTTTTTACTTAAAGAAAAGTGTTAGAGATTAATATCCCATGGGCAAGATTGGACCTAGATGAAGATGACAACATGCTTGGCTATTTGGTTGGCCCCAAAGTATATTGAAACAAGGTCCTTTATGGTACGACTTTTGCACTGCAGAGTACGATAGCTATCATGTCATCCATTCCAACTCCCCGAACGTGTGAGAGAAGAAATAACACAGTGTTCCAATATCAATTGATAGAGCACTGGATCAGAAGAAAATACAGCACCGTTCCTAAATTATTTGATATCTAGTGAAGGACTGATGTCCGTTTCAACGAAAATAGAGAATCAAATGACAACACAAGTGATGACCATCAAGCACTGGATGCTGAAACGTGATACATCCTAACATGCCATCTTTATCTTTATGCCCCTTGTGCTCATTCACGAAGTAATCTCGTGGCGTCCAGTCCACCCAATAGGGACGGCGAACTAATCCTCCTGTCGTTTGGGGTACTGCACAAAAAGTCTAGGTAGTTTTTGACACGGTGATGTGCCATATTTCTGCTTTTGGGATCATCAGTACAACTTTTACACCGCAGAATTCTGTATTATGACAAGCTGTCACATTATCTAACTCGAAGATTGCTATTCTTCGTCGTCATGACATGCCGTGTATTACGCTAATAATATTTTATCATAATTAAGAAATGAATAAGAGCTATTTATCTCTGAGATGAATGATGGTATAACTATCCATGATAGTAGAAGATTTTGTGGTGCAAAAGAAGCAGTACTAGGATTCGAATTCAATATTTGTATACTCGTTAACATATATCTCTTTTTTTGGCAAACTGCCAGATGTAAAACCAGTAATAAAGCGTTATGAAACCATATTTCTTGCGCAAAAACCTAGTTTGACATTTTATTTATAACAACCCAAGACCTCATTCAAAATGACTAGCCGAAAGATATTATTTGGGTTCTTTGATCCTGTATAAGTATCCAAGATCTTCCCAGCAAATAATCGATGTGGGACTAAACACACACCCGCACGAGTCCTCACATACTCCTCCATTCAAGTCCTGTCGTCCTCTTCAGGCTGCCTGTGGTCAGCTCCAATGAATCTGTGCTGCAGTGTCCCCTAGTCCACATAGGTTATGGGTCAGGTCCGCTCTAATATCATTTGTAACAACTCAGGACTTCACCTAAAATGGCTAGTCAGAAGGTATTATTTGGACTTTCTGATCTTGTATAAGTACCCAAGATCTACCCAGCAAATAAATGATGTAGGATTAAACACACCTGCACGGATCCTCACATTATCTTTTTTGGGCACTCAACATCTGCCTAGTTTTTGAGGTACCCTAAAAGTGCACGAGGCAGTGCTCACAAAACGTAAAGGCAGATGTGAGAGGTCACCGGCCGAAAGGTGAAGCTGTGTGGACACCCTTGTTTCCCCATAAGACAGGGCAGATGTGCGGTCCTTGTGGTATTTACCCTTGAGGTTATGATTGTGAAAAAAAGGTTACATTAGATCAGTAGTCATGTATTAGTTTAGAGGATATTGCATTCAATAGAAGGAATAACGTCAATGCTTATACTTACAGAGCAATCTAGATGAGGGGACAATTGTCACATGAGATTTGGCATTTCATGAACCTTCTAAAACATATCATGTTACTCTTAGGAGCAGTTTCAATGAAACAGGTAAAATTACATCTATTGCAAAATGTGTCGCATCCAATTGGTGAATGATGTGCAAATCTTTGAAGGGTATATGTCACATATGACTCGACTCATAAGATTTGTGTTTGAGGATCCTACAAATCAAGCACTGTTATGTTTAAACATATTGTTATGTTTATTGTGCCAAATTCATCAACTTCCTACTCATGTTGCTCGAAGCGACATGACATCTATACTGCAACAAGTAGCGAGTGACAAATTTTAGGACCTATTTGAATGTTCATAGCAGTTTATCCACCGATACCTTATGTATCGGCCGAGGCACAGGAAAAATGAAGACTGGAATTAAAGAAGAAGAACATTGATTGAGGGAGCCAAGCCAATTTGTTATTAAGGACATAAAATCTATTATTTGAAACATCGCAGAGATACTACCAGCAGCAGCTTCTTCTCTTTCCACTTGGTCTCTTCAACCACTACCTACTCACAAGCTAAACTGCCGATGGATAATCAAGGCCAACATCCAAAAAAAGACCCCATACAATACCATCTATTAATTTATAATAATCCCTACACCGCATATACTAATATAGCCGTGCATCACACCAATCACCTCATCTTCTTTTTATGGGCCAATCATCGAGGCGAGCGTATGAAGAATGAGGCCCAAAGAAGGGCTGTGTAAAGTATATTTTCTCCTTTGTGAGGGACACATGATGTTTGTTTTGCAAAATATTAGAGCTGATGCAGCTATTGTGCCTCCAGCTAAAGAAGAAAAATCATTTTATCCATCATTTAAACCATCACATATTGGCATGAATCAGACATGGGGAATGGTTTTTACTATGCTTGCAAGGACTGAGTTGAGCTTGAGCACATAGAAGTTATTGGTAGGACTGCTAATTTCCTTGCTCAAAAATATAAAAATAGAGAAATGGTGGTACCTTTCATCACAATTTTTCCATCAAAAAAGGAAAATGAAAAATTTCATCACAATTTGCTCCAAAAAAAGTCTCATCAATACTACAAGCTATCCACAGAAGTCAGGCATTGAAGCAAGAGAATATGCATGCAGGCTTGCAGCAAGGTTGTACTTTTATGCATGATAGTTGATGACATGTAAACAAATATACCACATGAAAGTGTTTTGGATGCCCTGGCAATCATGCACCTAGGAAAGATCAGTCTAACAGACCATGTGACAATTAGTGGAAAGTTGCTTGTTGGACTATGGAGTCATTAATACTAAGATTTGGCACTTATTATCAGCTAATAAGGTTGCTTATTGCTCAACAAAAAAAAAAAAAAAGAGAAAAGAATTGACAGTGAGATGCATATAACTTCAGAGAATATGTAGCATACTTTTTGCCAATTAGTATCTTTAAATGTGTAGCTCCTAAACCTTAACCAACTCGGCCAAACTTCGAACAACTCTATGAAAGCCATTCAGATCCATGCACAACTTCTCTCATAGCTTCTCTTACTTTCATCAAGGGGTACACTCCCCAGGCAGTTCTCATAACTATCAGTTCTCACCAGGCAGGGATGCGTGTCTGCAGGACTTGGGCTACTTTGTTGGTATTCAGGGCATAGATAGCAATGCTTCGTGACTTCTTTTCTTTCTTCTTCTATTTTTCTTTTTAAAGTAATGTGATGCTTCATAACTTGACCTGCACCTATGGCTGTCAAGCACCTTCCATGAAATGTTCGAGTTCATGGCCACACTTATTTCCCTTCTCCCACAATTGTGTGTGAATGTGTGCACAATCCATGAACTATTTCAGTTCATAGCCACTTATTACCTTTTTACAACATTTGTGTGTATGTGTGTGTGTGTGAGAGAGAAAGATGGTTCTTCATAACTCGCTATTTCAGAAGGCAAAACAGCGAAAACAGAAGCAGAAGAAAAAAATGTAAGAAAAATTACTGAGAGCTATATATTTTCAGTAAGCCATTTGAATTCTGGCTTGGTATGTCTCATGCTTATATAACAGCATGCAGAGAAGATGGAGGAGGAACTAGTCCTGATGCCAACAAACCAAGACGTGTTGCTGAATCTGGAGGAGACATACCAAGCCAGAGTTCAAGACCAGTTCAAGACCATGTCATCCCTCCTGTGAGGAAGTCTTGCAGTGCAGATTTCTGTATAAGTAGAAGAGATTATGATGAACACGATACTGGTACTAAATTAAGGGGAGAAAGCATAATTTTACAATGAAAGTGGAATCAACTAGAGGTAATTTCAGTAGGACCCCTGCAACGAGTGCACGATTCTCAGTTGATATCGATGGACTAGTCCATCACTGCCCTGGAACCTTAAAGGAAATTGGGCATGTCATTTGTAGGCCTTCTATTGCTGGCGTTGGCTCATTTAATCCGGTCGCTCGTGCCATCTTTCCTTCACCTAACTTATTAGAGGTTTCAAGAAAGAACCCTCACAAAGGTAAGAGGTTGTACGCTTTCTTTGTCCTTAAAAGATTCTCATCTCCAAGAGCTTCAAGTTCGATATCTATAGGACCTTGGAGCAGCATTTTTACTATTTTTATTAGCATTCTTGGCATTAGCAACCTTGTTACTGAATGATTACTTGTTGAAAGCTTGAAATTTGATTCAACTAAAATATTGCCCTAGTCCCATGTGCTGAATGTTATATAGCCGATGTAATGAAAGTTAAAGCAATTCAATAATAACACAAAGCTCTCCATTCTCCAAGATTTGCTAATTCTTAATGGTTTGCTCCTGCAGTAATGAACATGACAACATTCACCCAACTGAAGGAATGCACCATCCCTACAGCTCTCTTTCACAAGTTAGAAGCAAGCTTTAATATTACAAAAAACTGCTTGCCTTTTCTGCGCAGCAGTTTCCAAAGAGCTCCAAGCTATATTTGTAGCATGAGCCTTGAAGTTAATTTACATGAAGTGGATTTGCACAGCAGCTAATATGTTTTTTTTTTTTTTTTTTTTGTATGCGTGTGTATCTGAAAAATAAGGGAAGCTTTGTTTTTAGAAAGGCTAAAATAGAGACAATTCAGTTAAATGAGACTATAAAATAAAAGAAAATCACATGAAGCAATTTTCTAAGACAGCTTTCGACTCAAGGTTCCATAGTATTCTAACATAATTTTCAAAATAAAAGATGATGCAGTGAATGAGTCACCTATGTCTTCCAAGAAAGGGTTGGTTCCTGAAATCTGGAAAGCAATGCAGATAGAACCCACTTTGCCCATATACCTAAAGGTGACATCACATGATGAGTAATTTCTTGAGTTATGATCACCTGTATGTTTCCTCTGCTATATTAGTTACTCCCCCAACTGCCCACAGTTTTCAGATGTGAGTTACAAGAAATTGGTGAAGGTTGCAAAGAGCCCATCTGCCGCAAAGTACATTCTCAGAGGGGTCACTGGTTCTGTTTTCGGGGGCGAGGTACTGGCTCTCATGGGACCATCAGGAGGTGGTAAAACAACTTTGCTGAACCTGCTCCGTGGAAGGGTGAACATAAAGGGTCATGGTGGCAGCATCACTTACAATGACCAACCATACTCCAAATGGCTCAAACAAAGGTGTGACAATGGTTAGTCATATAATTAAGCTCATACATTCATCAATCGTTACAATGTTAATCCTTAACTTACCCTAGTTTTGATAATTTTTAAGGAAAAAATGATGAGTTACCATAGATGGTTTGGCACCTCATAATAAATTTTTGGTGATGCACAGGATCGGTTTTGTGCTACAAGATGATGCTGTTTTTCCACACCTAACAGTGAGAGAAACCTTGACATATGCTGCTCTTCTCCGTCTTCCGAAAAAAATTAACAAAACAGCAGAAGGAAGAGAGGACTATGGATGTCATCTCTGAACTTGGACTAGAAAGGTGACTTCTTTAACCATCAGAACAAGTCCTTAACCGTTGGCAATAGATGTATGGGAAAATATGATTTATGTGTTAAAGATCACAGTACCAATCATACAAAAATGATTGTGCGTAAGCAAAGGTTCGGTTGGTTTGTTGTCTCGATCCTGTGAGTACCAAAGGTTTACAATATATCTTTGCAGTTGGGTAACTCCATTGTGTCAATTTCAGAGGGAGGGGTTGAGAAATGGAAAAGGAATAGCCATTTACAAATGTGATCAATTGATCAATGTTATGCTGGCTTTTTATCGGCCACAAGAAAAAATTACGTAGTAAAGGAGCTTTCATAGTACATTTTACATACAAGGATTATAGGCCCTCGAGTAGCAAATGTTTAACCTTTTAATGCAAGGAACCAAATTAGTTAGTACATGTAATTATAACAACTGCTAAAGTCTTATAGTACTAATAACTTTTCTAGGGCTTCAAAGTTTAATGTCAGATGCTAAAGTGCTTTTGGTTACAATTATCAGTTAAGATATTTACAACTAGCAAATCTGTATCATAACACCTTTTTTCCCTTTTCAAGAGAATGATTGTCATACATACAAGACACCTCTATTCAATCACTTTGTTTCCCTCCCACCTTGGCTTTAGGTAGTGTTTAATGCATCATACTTCCTTTTAATATATGTTAAAAAACTAGCATCAGTGCTAGGATCTTAAAATGCATGAAACAGACATTTAATATGAGGTTCTGGGTTCAATTCTTTGGAAGTGTATCTCTAAAAATCTAGACCTAGGTAATTGTAGGATGAGTGGGACTTTCACCATTTCTCGTAGAAGAAAAAAAAAGCCTTCAAGCAGTTTTATATCCGTTTTCTCTAGTGATTGGTCTTGTCAATTTATTTTCCTTTATTTTCAGATGCTGTAACAGATGCATATGATTTAACTATTAGCTCATCTGCATGCAATTGCTTTACACTTCTATATGGATAGTATGGAATTTATAAGCTGTAGGTAGGCAGGCCAAACATGCTGAGAGGAATTTCTGGTGGTAGGAGAGAGCAAGACTGTATCGGAAATGAAATCCTACTCGATCCTTCACTTCTTTTTCTAGATGAACCAACATCTGGTCTTGATTCGACAACAGCGCTCCAAATTACTCAGATGCTACACAACATCTGGTCTTCACGATTAAAAACCATCGATCCATTGCTAATTTTAATCACAACTTTGTAGACTGGAAAGACAGTGGTTACTACAATGCACCAGCCATCAAGCAGACTGTTCAATAAGTTTGACAAGCTAATTCTCTTAGACATATGCAGTTCCTTGAATGTTGGAAAAGCATCGGAAGCAATGCTGTACTTCTCATTTGGTTGCTCTCCCATCATAGCAATGAACCCGGCAGAGTTTCTAATTGATGTAGCCAATGGTAACATGAATGATAAATCAATACCATCAGAGTGAAAGGATAAGTTTTTACATGAAAGTCAAGAAATCAAGCACCAAGAACAAAGGCCGTCTCCTGTGGACATCCATGAAGTGAATAACTCGTGAAAACGTTCATTCTTTTCTACACTGACCAAGCTTTCTTTTAAGCTTTGTGACTTGCTTCAAATGTGCACTGCAGTCCTTTTTGGATGCCTGTGAAACCAGAGTTGCACAGATAGAGAAGCAGAAGCTTCTAAAACCTGTGCCAATTGACGCTAAATGGGAGATGCAAGTAGGTTCAAGCCTGAAGGATTCTGGGACTACTTGGTGGCAGCAGTACTACATTCTCTTCTGGCGAGGCTTGAAACAGAGGCGCCATGATTACTTAAGCTGGATTCGAGTAACCCAAGTCTTGGCAACTGCAGTACTAGTTGGATTGCTATGGTGGCGGTCTGCTACTCCAAAGAAGATTCAAGATCAGGTAGGCATCTGTTCCATGAACAAGTTGGCAGTCAAAATCATTCATTAGTGCATATATTTCTTCATCATGCCTTGGTAAAATACTGCAGGCAGGACTTCTGTTCTTCATTGCCATTTTTTGGGGCTTTTTCCCAGTATTCACAGCTATATTTACATTTCCCCAAGAAAGAGCAATGCTTGCCAAAGAGAGATCTGTAAACATGTACAAGCTTAGTGCGTACTTCATGGCTAGAAACATGAGTGATCTACCACTGGATCTCATCTTGCCTACAGTGTTCTTGCTGATTGTCTACTTCATGGTGGGCTTGAAACCAGACTTCACAGTGTTTTTACAAAGTATTCTGACAATATTCCTAAGCATTTAGCTGCTCAGGTATCTTATTCTGATCATTCTTTATGATTAGGAAACATGAAACTAAATGTTGTGCCAAATGAGCTTGCTTGATGCTAAAATGTTGCACGCTTCCTTGCATGATCATCTTTAAAACCAATCTCCTGCAACTGCAAGTGATCAACTCTAAAACAAAATATATCCATGCTTCTTGTTATTATCACTGTCGATAATACAATCAGTCACAAACCTTCACATGTTTATGGCCTTGCATCCTAAGTACATGGAACCTTTTCACCATATAAGAAGGAAAACAATATTTTTTGAGGAAAAAATAGTCAATTCACAACAGCTTAGGAAATAGGATCCAATTCGTGACGTGGTTATCGATGTATTTATAAAAGAAATGGTGATTCATAAAATGCAAGTCCGCATCATAACTTAAAGATGGCAAAGTAAATGCATAGTGTTGTAGATTACCACACTGCCATGACATGCTTTTACAACTGCAAACTTTATTGACTTGTGAACTAGATTTTCTAGTGTAATTACTTCTGTGATCGGTGCAGCTCTAATGAATGTCAAGAAATCAACAACACTAGCTTCTGTGATCATTATCACATTTATGTTAGCTGGTTGGTTCTTTGTGCAGGTACATCAACCTCATCCTAGTCAACAATGCCTTCGTCAATATCTATAACCTAGTCGTCTTATATGAGACGATAAATTGTGCTATTATGATAGTATTTGTTTATTTGCTCTTGTGATTGTAGAGGGTTCTATTCTTCATATCATGGATACGCTGCTTGTCTATTAACTATCATACATATAGATTACTTCTCAAGATTCGGTATAGTTGCCTCAGTCTTAGCCATTTCGGATATAGTCCCTGTGACTCGACTTTTGTTAAAGGACTTCAACTGCATAATGGAGGAATGGAGGCAGAGGCCATGATAGCTATGATCTTTGGATATCGACTATTGGCATATATTTTCCTGAAGAAGATGATTAGCTTAGAAGTGTAACTTGCCTCTGAACATCACAGAACAAGAAGGGGTCTATTGGATTCAAATGAATGAGGAGGGGAACTCCAAGAGTTGTCACGTTGATGAGCTAGATTAGTCCAAATATTTGATCTGCTTCGGTGTGAAAAGTAGACAAAGTTTAGAAGAAAGAAAGGCCTACTGGCTTATGTAAGGCAACACCAAGACCAATTCACTGTATGAAAGGTTGTAACTCCTAGTGTTATTCATCTGTTTGGATGCTTATGTAGTAAAAGAGATGATTTCTGAGGGTTCTCTTCATCTTTCGAGTTACGAAAAAATAATCATATATTTTTTTTGCAGTTAATAACTCAATTGCAACTGATCGCCATAATTGATGAGATGGATGACCGTGATTTATCATCTATGATTGCAAAAGGGTGGCATAGTTGGCATGGCTTGAAATACATAACCATAATTGTAACTATCGAGCCTTATCCAAACTATTTATGGTCAGCCGTGGTTTCGAAATGCATCTATAGTTGCTAAGTTTCGTCGCATTACTTTGTCATTGGCTCTCATTCAAGCCAAGTTCTGTAAGGTACAAAAAGAGGAGGCAACTTACTTTGTGTCACATGGAATTTAACACCAGTGACCCATAGCAGAGTCCTTTGCATGTGCTTGTGTATGATTTGCTGGGGTGCGAATGGCCCATAGGAGTGAATTGTCACACTCCTAATTGTCTAGATTAGTGACTCATTACACTAGTTTGCTTTGAATTATGAAATTAACTCTCTAACATAAGTAGATCATGGCATTTGTTCTTGTGTTAAAAAAGAACTAAAGGCCTATGAACAGAAAAGGACTTAGGCAGAAGCTTTCATGAAGGTGGCTCCATCAGTCTAGACTACTTTTTTTTTAAAAAAAAGAAAGTCGATTAGTTTAACTATGAGTTATACCTTAAGATTAACTATGCTTTCAAGAAATTTAAAATGAAGTAATATGATCCTGATCTTAAAAAAAATGTGATTATGCTTTCCAATTCAATCTAGGGAGACTCCATCAATTGATATACTAAGAAAAAACGAGAAGGATGTAAGTTAAAGCTGATATAAATATCTTTTGAAACTATGAATAATTGTTATGTAGACTTCACACTCAATATTAGCTCCTTGATTAATAAAATTATCAACTCCACAATTAATTATAGGTCAATCAATTTGATGATCACATTATATATGTTTGTGTGTGTAGAGAGAAACAATTATATGCTTTGGTGATTTTTAACTTTTACTTCCAGCCGATACAAAAATAGATCGCATCAAAAGCACTGATTTTGTTTCATCCCATCTCGTACGCAGCTCCTCCTCCAAGACATCCAGGTGATGACAGCCTGACTCGGCCAAAAGAGCCACGGCAGCATCGTCAGTGGGGCCCATCAATAGAGCAAGAAGAGAAATGTGAAAAATTAATTAATTATATAAATATATTTAAAAAATATTTTTTATGATGGGATTAGATTTGTATTTTTTAAGTGTCAGAATTAAATTTTGAAGGATGCGTATATTTTCAATTTTTTTTAAAAATCAGATTGCAAATGAGACTCTCCTAACCAAACTGATGGAATATCTAGCTCTATCGCGCAAACATGCTTCTAAAATTTTTATTATAAGAAAAATGTTGTCTCTAAAATGCTCCCAAAAATGGTTTTAAAAGAGAAAAGTTGGCATTTTGGGTCTAACCAAATTCTGGATTTACAGCCTTCTTGGGTATTTTGTTTTTGTAAATATAAGAGGATCCACAATATTATACAAAAAAAAAATTCTAAAGATGCTCATCTTACTAAATGAGTCAATTTTTTAAGTTTTCACGGCAGAGTGGCAGAGTGGTTGCTTAGACTCCTAGTCGGAAAAGAAAAAATAAAATAAAGTTTTTTAACCACTGTATAGAATGAAAGGTTATGCTTGTGATTATATCCATCCCACCACTAAAATCACACTTTGGAAATGAAAAAATTAGAAGCAAATCTAATAGGTCCAATGATGGTCGTACATTGAAATGTCGTATTTTTATAGTATATGAAATTCTATAATGGCAAATATACCCTTTATTCTTAAATTATTTATAGAAGTAAATTAAAGGATTGGATCAAATATGGATCAAATACTAGTGGGACTAAAAATATGTTAATACGAGCCCCACCTATTTCGTAGACAAGCCAAAAATCCATAACATAATCCAACATATTTATTAAATAAGTAACACATCATAGCCTTCCTAACCCACTGAATAAATAAATCAAATAAATGAATCTTAAATGGGTCAGATTGTAATTATATTGACTTGAGGCAACTATTAGATGGATCAATACTTAGATGGTTTCGGACTCTAAATCTAAAACTAGCCTTTTTAATAAATGGGTCAAGTCAGACTAACATGTTTATGATCCGAACTTGTTTTTATATAATTTGAATCTGGTTAATTCAGGATAGTTGCAAGTTGGGTTGATGGTCAAAATCATGGATTGCCACCTTGGAATATCAGGCACCTATATTCTTGTCATAGAATACTTTGGCGATCTAGGTGATCAACTAGGCAATTTAGGTGGCTTAGAAGGTGTCATTTTAGCACAAAACAAAGAAATTCGAAGTAAGAGTCCCATTGTGAGCAACAATTTCTTCCTTGATGCTAAGTCCTTCTTTGGAATATCTTTTGAAGGGAAGCCCGAAAAGTACTTCTAGCCTACATATGTGTATTTGGTAAAAACCCCGAAACAATTTTTTTATCCTCCTAGAAGTTAAAAAATCTCTACTTGGCAAAAGCTCTAATTTAGAGCTTCTTCCTAAAAGGATTTTTCAAAGCCTGTCGAGAGGCTATTTATAAGACCAAATTATCCCTGAACTTTATAGTTATTACATTAATCATTATAATATTTGGATCAAAATATAATAGGGAAGGACTCGTTTGGTTCGTAGGGAAAGAAAGATGAAAAATGTGGTCAACGAAAAACGAAGAAAAGCCACTTATTTAGTTGAAGTTTTTTTAAAAAAAAAGACGGAAAAGTAGTATTCCTATGAAAATAAGATTCTTATCTTTCATAAAAATGAAAAACTCAAGAGGGGCCTGGAAAAGCTACTTTTCTACCAGTCGAAAATTGAGATCTTTTCTTTCTCCAAAACTATCCTTAAGAGTATAAAAGATATTTCACACAACTTTTTTAAAAAAGTAAATGCTCAATCAAATATAAGCCACTATGAAATATACCACTTTCGCAAGGTGAACTAAACATGTCAAAATCATTTTCTCAGATAGCATATTTTCAGGAATCAGCTACTTAGAAAAATATTCCGGTGAAAAAAATTCTTTCCGCAAACCAAACGCGTCCTAAATTATAGATTAACAATATTTTAAACTATATTATATTAATATAAAAATATTACTATAATATATACTATTATAATATTATACTAAAATAATAATACCACATTCATAGAGTATAATAATATTATATAATGTAATAATATACCAATATATAATAATAATTCTATAAAAGTATTGTATTATAAGTATTAACTAATAATAGATATATTATATTATATTATACTATACTAATATTATGATAATACTATGTTACTATTGTTATTATATTATATTTATTTATTATTATTTTTTTATACTAAAAATGCTTTCTTAGTTTGGTTATCAAATAAATATTAAAATTTTATAATACTTCAGAAATATAGTTAATTTTTTATTAAAAGCTCTACTAGTACATTCACAAAAGCTTTGCTACCAGCAATAACTCCAAACAGAGTAGAAACACATAAGTTCACCATGATTGTGCTTCCTTGCAAGTCTATTTCAAGAGTCTGGTTGTGCATCGGTTCCTACGATCAACGGACCAACACCCCAAGCATGAGTTTCTAGACATTGTCCCTATGGTTTCCCAATAGCAACCCGTCAGGCATATTGAGCCCCCACCTAGAGAGTCTTTAGCCTAGCCAAAGATCGGGTACATGAAATTAAAAAATATTCAGTTTTTATGCCATCGAGGAGGTGACTTGACTGTTTGAAGCTTCTCGCTTGCTGGAACAGTCGTAGGCTTTTATAGATGTGGCCAATCTTTAATCGCAAAAGTAACATAAAAGAAGCACCGAGATCAAACAATAGAAGTTTATCTCCAAGATCGATCGAGAAGGATCCTCTTAAAACCAAAAAAAGATTGATATAGAAGGAAAAATAAATAGAAAGATGGAGAGGGTGAGTGAAATCATGATTTATTGCATATGAATTCTTAAGGTTACATTGAGGATAATGATATAACACCATCAAAACACTAGGAAACAGAAATTACAGGGTAGATGTCCAAGTCCAATACAAAGTTTACATGAGGAAAAAAAGATAAAAACACTGAGCACGTCCATCCCAACTGCTGAATCCGCATGAAATTGTCTCTGGGAATAGAGAAAATTAATATACATGAGATTAACGGCATCTATATATGGCAGCTGGTCTAAAGGTGATAAACAAATTAATGAGAAAAATGTAAACGTAATGGAAGTAGAAATTACGTTGCTCAAGAGAGGCCACTTGCAAACTCTTCTGGTTGCCTGTTGATTTGAAAGGTGGAAGGAGTTCCCTTGGTATACCGTATCCATGAGGGACCATCTAGTTCTTCGATCCAGACCTCAGGGATCCACTGAATGATGGGCCTATTTGGTTGATCCATAAGGAAGCTCTCAAACAGTAGTGAGCTGCACTTCAGCCTAAATTTTTTGAGATTCTGCACTGCAGTCGGAGCATTTTGATCCTCCCCGAGTAGGTTCAATAACCACTGTGGGAGTTGCTCTGTTTGTCGATCAAGATTACTGGAAACGTCTGCGAGGCACTCCAGCGAGGGAATCTCTGAGGTCCCCTGTACTGCAGAAGGATGTTTCAGGTTCAGGTATTGCAACTTATCAAGAGTCTCCACGTGCTGTAACCTCGGACTATTTATTATTTGCAAAGATTTCAGCGAGGGAAAGTTGGATATTCTTTCCAACCTCAGGTTACTCTCGATGTGGAGCATATCAGTTAAGGAGGGGAGGTTCTTGATTTCTCTCAGGTTGTGGGCGCCCAGAATTCCTAATTTATGCAAGTTGGTGGCATGCGCCAGACCTTCCGGAAGAGCTATTAGCTCGGGACAGTCCTCCAGATGCAGGGCCTTGAGATGCGGCAGCAGCTTAGAGGCTCCTCTTATTTCATCGCCAACCTCTTCCGCCACGCCTAATGACCATTCTTTCCAGTTGCGCATGTGGCAGAGTTGCAGGTATTCAAGCCTAGGAAATGCAGTTATTGCTGAGGCACGACGACCAAGAAACTCAGGTCCGATAGTTACGATTGCATCTGCTCCTGAAATCCGAAGGTAGTTTAGCTGGGGCAATAGGCCTATCGGAGGAAGTTGGGGACATGATTTACAATTAGTAAGGACCAAGAATGACAGGTGAGGAAAGGAGGGTGACATCAACCAGCCAGGAAACCCACTACCAAAGAAGTTGTCGAACGTAAGCTCTCCTAGGCTGGATGGAGGAGAGAGGTTGTTGCATATCTTGTTCGCATTTTGGATTGCGTCCTCTCCACATCGTGGCTGATTGTTCCCAGCTTCGGGTGGCTGCCAGTGCAAAAACAATCTTCTAAGGAAGCAGGTGTTTGCAAGCGCTGAAGCTCCTGCTTGTGACCTCTCTAACCTATCTATCCGCAGCACTCTCAGCTGGGACAGAGATTGCAGCTCCTCCAAATCGCACCCCGGGTCTTGCTTGCCTCCATCATCACCGACCACAAATCCTCGAAGATCGTTGAGATGTGTCAGTTTGCCTGTTCCTTTTGGGAGATGGCTCAACGGAGTTCCAGTGAGGTGAAGACATCTTAGATTGCACAAACTTGTGATGGCTTTGGGAAGCATGTGAAAGGATTTACAACCTGAGAGCTTCAAGGTCTGCAGATTTTGAAGGCGTCCGATAGACTCTGGTAATATTTTGACATTCGTTCGATCAAGATCTAAGTGCCTTAGATGTAACAGGTTTCCCACCGAGTCTGGAAGGCTCTCCAGTCCCGTATCGGTCAAGTCCAATACTCGTAGCTGCACAAGTCTTCCGAGTTCCTGCTCAACTATCTTTGTCCTGGGATTGTTCCAGACAATTAGAGTCCTCAAGCATTTCTGCTGCTTCACTGCATCAGGGATTTCTAGCCTCTCTCCCACATTTGAAATGGACAAGCGACGAAGCTTGGTCAAGGGATTTGTGGTGCATGTTTTTCCATCACCAACAAAAGTGCTCTCATCTCCTATCAAAAACAGAGCAAGAGAACGCAGCAGATCATGCATTGTGCAAAAACTCTGATCTACGTATTCATAGTCTGGTTGTAAAAGATTTCTGCAAATCAACTCTTTATAGTAATCTTCGGCTGAATCTTCTAACAATACATCTCCTTGTGATTTTACAAAACCTTCGGCCAGCCAGTACCGAACAAGATCATCACGATGCATGGGAAAGTCCTCAGGATATAACGAGCAAAAAAGAAAACATTGTTTAAGATGAGGTGATAAATCTTCATAGCTTAAAAATAAGGCCCCATGGAGTTCCGTCTGAAGTTGGTTCATAGACCATGCATCGCTTATGAGAACATTATTCCATGCTATGCTGCTCTTCTTCGACCTTAAAACTCCTGCAATGGTCTTGATTGCAAGAGGAAGACCATCACATTTGTCAACAATTTTCATTCCAATTTCTTTTAAATTAATGGTCTCTTCCTTCTCGTCATCTCTAAAGACTTTCTTGCACAACAATGCCCAGCCATCAGCACGACCCATTTTGTCAACATGGTGGACAAGTACGCTCATATTCCCAAACACACTTATGTCTCTAGTGGTGATCACAATCCTACCACCATCTGCTGCACTTTCGAAAGGATATCTGAGCAGATCCTCCCATACTTTTGCTTCCCATATATCATCTAACACAACAATGAACCTTCTAGAAAGGATAGAGGAAAGAATGGGTATGAGCTCAGCCTTCGTCTCAGCCTGCCCATAGTTTCCACCTGCGCTTCTAATTATCTCTTGCAGCAACTTTGCCTCTGAAAAATTCTTGGAAACACACACCCATACTCGTATAGAAAAGTTTTCTTTTATTCTTTCATCATTGTATATAATAGAAGCAAGAGTAGTTTTGCCGATTCCACCCATCCCAACAATCCCCAAAATCCAGAATTTTTTTTTGTCTCCTTGGACTAACGATTCCACAAGACTCTGGGTAGCCTCTGCAATTTGTGTCCCTACGATATCAGAACTGTCCTCAATGGGAAAAGTCCTACGAGGATTCACTCCGCTCTCTTGGACATCTTGGTTAGGGTTTTCTAGTTTAGGCAATATTGATCTATCCTCTGCAATCTCTTTCAGCCTCTTATTAAGATCTCTAATTTTGTCACCAATTTCATAGCGGAACTTCATACAACCGAAGCAAGAAAATAAAGGGAAGGGATGGCATACCGCAGAAACGGGCTGTTGGCTTTCCAATAATTTGCCGCCTTCGATGATACAAAGGTCGATGATATCATCCGCATCATACATGATATCTTTCAACTCCCTCACCCAATTACTGATGTTTGTGTCTTCATGCCTCTTCCGCTCTGCTTGCTCAAGAAAACCTCTCATCCTTTCCAGTCTTCTCTGAAGCTTCTGGAGCTCATCCTTCACTCCGAGCATGACTGACACCTCACCCTCTACGAAATCTGCGAGTTTCTTCATGTATCGTGCCACAAAAGCATCTAAGATCATTGCCATCTTTTGATAAGGGAAGAGAATTGGAAACTGTGTGGCACCATGGATCCTTGAAAGCCTATGTATAAACAAGGTGAACGGAATCGCCACAGAAAAAGAAAGTAAAGACGCTTGTTAGAAGAAAGGAAAGGGGATTTAAAGCAAAACTTCTTTATTGATAAATACTTCTTCCACCATTGCTTATTAAAAAAAGAAGGAAAAGGACAACTCTACAGCACCAGATTCCCCTTGTCGGCTGTATTGGTTTTATTTAATTAGTTATCATCACGCCATAGCACCACCATTTGTTAATCAGCTGTTATCATCAGCTACTTTGTATTATAATAGCTAATTACAGCTATCATGCCGTCCATTATTTTATAACCGGTAATTTAACTTATAATTCAATTGGCCAAATATTAGTTGTTATTTTCGTTATAATGGGGAATATATAACAACAAGGTCCTCACTCAAAATGACTAGTTAAAAGGTATTTTTGGAGTTTCTTAGTTCTCACATATTTTTCTCATTAAGCCTTGACGTCCTCTTCGGCTAAGGATCCAAATTAAATCAAATCTAATCACAAGTACCACGATCGGCCTGTGGTCAGCCTCAAAGAGCCTGTGCTATAGAGCCTCTAGTCCGTATGGACTATGGGCCAGGTCCGCTCTGATATTATTTGTCACAATCCAGATTCTCATCCAAAAAGACTAGCTAGAAGGTATCATTTGAGTTCCTTGATTTTGTATAAGTAACTAAGATCTATCCAACGAATAACCGATGTAGAACTAAACACATGCTTATATGAGTCCTTACATACTCCTTCTGTTTTAAACTATCACTAGGGATGCAAATGAGTCGGGTCGGGTCCTAAGTGACCCTGAGCCAATCCGAGTTTTTTTTTTCGGATCCTAATTTTGGTTCCAGATCTGACCCGGTTGAAGATCGGGTCGGATCCGAGTCAGGTCCGAATCGGGTCCGGGTCCAAATCGGATCCATTTTTTTTGCGCTTTTCGAAAAGAATTTAGGCAAATCTAATTTGGTCATATCATAGTTATAAGGTGCTGGGTGACCCATGGCTTGAAGGACTTGCAATTGACCTCCAGTCAGAATGGATGACCCGTGACGTGCTAACTAAGTCGGTCTACAAGCCAAATTTCATATCACACTATTTTTTATCTATATGACTGATTGGACGGAACTTGGTGTCTCCCAGCTCCCCTCTCACGAGGGCAAAAAAAATCCGAGACCTTCTTCCAAAATCCAATTCCATTGCAGAAAACTGGCACATGACCCATATTCAGTTCAGCGTTCCCTCACTTTCTCCCTTCAAAAGTTAAAAGAAATAAAAACCAAAAAACAGAAGGAAAAAAAAAAAAACCAGCTACCGAGACAGAGGCATCAATAGTGTAATAGATCGAGAGAGAATCCTGACGGGCCGAGGTTCCATTGGATTCTGGGAACCTATGCCTGTTGCTATCCTTCCTACTCCCCTTAGAGCTTTCAGGTCGGGTCGGGTCACAGGTCGACCCGATCCATTTGCAGCCTTAGCTATCACATTCTTGCTAGGTTGAAGGTTCAAATTCATTCAAATCTAATCACAAACACCACGATCGATCCATAATCAACCTCCATGAACCCGTACTGTAGTATCCTCTAGTCCACATAGATCATAGGCCAGGTCAGCTCTAATACCATTTGTCCCAACCGCTACTTTACCCAAAAAGGCTAGTCAAAAGTCTAAATGATATCTTTTGGCTAGTCTTTTTGGGTGAGGTCTTGCAGCATGACCCATTGAGACTGACCATAGATTGATCATGGATTTAAATAGATTTGGATTCTTAGAAGAGAAATGTGAAAAATTAATTAATTATATAAATATATTTAAAAAATATTTTTTATGATGGGATTAGATTTGTATTTTTTTAAGTGTCAGAATTAAATTTTGAAGGATGCGTATATTTTCAATTTTTTTTTAAAAATCAGATTGCAAATGAGACTCTCCTAACCAAACTGATGGAATATGTAGCTCTATCGTGCAAACATGCTTCTAAAATTTTTATTATAAGAAAAATGTTGTCTCTAAAATGCTCCCAAAAATGGTTTTAAAAGAGAAAAGTTGGCATTTTGGGTCTAACCAAATTCTGGATTTACAGCCTTCTTGAGTATTTTGTTTTTGTAAATATAAGAGGATCCACAATATTATACAAAAAAAATACTAAAGATGCTCATCTTACTAAATGAGTCAATTTTTTAAGTTTTCACGGCAGAGTGGTTGCTTAGACTCCTAGTCGGAAAAGAAAAAATAAAATAAAGTTTTTTAAAAACTATATAGAATGAAAGGTTATGTTTGTGATTATATCCATCCCACCACTAAAATCACACTTTGGAAATGAAAAAATTAGAAGCAAATCTAATAGGTCCAATGATGGTCATACATTGCCATGTCGTACTTTTATAGTATATGAAATTCTATAATGGCAAATATACCCTTTATTCTTAAATTATTTATAGAAGTAAATTAAAGGATTGGATCAAATATGGATCAAATACTAGTGGGACTAAAAATATGTTAATACGAGCCCCACCTATTTCTTAGACAAGCCAAAAATCCATAACATAATCCAACCTATTTATTACATAGGTAACACATCGTTGCCTTCCTAACCCACTGAATAAATAAATCAAATAAATGATTCTTAAATGGGTCAGATTGTAATTATATTAACTTGAGGCAACTATTAGATGGATCAATATTTAAATGGTTTCGGACTCTAAATCTAAAACTAGCCTTTTTAATAAATGGGTCAAGTCAGACTAACATATTTACGATCCGAACTTATTTTTATAAAATTTGAATCTGGTTAATTTAGGATAGTTGTTGCAAGTTGGGTTGATGGTCAAAATCATGGATTGCCACCTTGGAATATCAGGCACCTATATTCTTGTCATAGAACACTTTGGCAATCTAGATGATCAAGTAGGCAATTTAGGTGGCTTAGAAGGTGTCATTTTAGCACAAAACAAAGAAATTCGAAGTAAGAGTCCCATTGTGAGCAACAATTTCTTCCTTGATGCTAAGTCCTCCTTCGGAATATCTTTTGAAGGGAAGCCCGAAAAGTACTTCTAGCCTATATATGTGTATTTGGTAAAAACCCCGAAACAATTTTTTAATCTTCCTAGAAGTTAAAAAATCTCTACTTGGCAAAAGCTCTAATTTAGAGCTTCTTCCTAAAAGGATTTTTCAAAGCCCGTCAAGAGGCTATTTATAAGACCAAATTTATAGTTATTACATTAATCATTATAATATTTGGATCAAAATATAATAGGGAAGGACTCGTTTGGTTCGCAGGGAAAGAAAGATGAAAAATGTGGTCTACGAAAAACGAAGAAAAGCCACTTATTTAGTTGAAGTTTTCAAAAAAAAAAAGAGTAGTATTCCTATGAAAATAAGATTCTCATCTTTCATAAAAATGAAAAACTCAAGAGTGGCCTGGAAAAGCTACTTTTCTACCATTCGAAAATTGAGATCTTTTCTTTCTCAAGAACTATCCTTAAGAGTATAAAAGATATTTCACACAACTTTTTCAAAAAAAGTAGATGCTCAATCAAATATAAGCCACTATGATCATAGGTTTTTATACATCTGACCAATCTTTAATCGCAAAAGTATCATAAAAGAAGTACCGAGATCAAACAATAGAAGTTTATCTCCAAGATCGATCGAGAAGGATCCTTTTAAAACAAAAAAAAAAGATATAGAAGGAAAAATAAATAGAAAAGATGGAGAGGGTGAATGAAATCATGATTTATTGCATATGAATTCTTAAGGTTACATTCAGGATAATGATATAATACCATCAAAACACAAAGAAACAGAAATTACAGAGTAGATATCCAAGTCCAATTCAAAGTTTACATGACGGAAAAAAAGGTAAAAACACTGAGCACGTCCATCCCAACTGCTAAATCCGCACGAAATTGTATCTGGGAATAGAGATAATTAATATATATGAGATTAACGGCATCTATATATGGCAGCTGGTCTAATGGTGATAAACAAATTAATGAGGGAAATGTAAACGTAATGGAAGTATCAATCACCTTGCTCAAGAGAGGTCACTTGTCAACTCTTTTGGTTGCACGTTGGTTTGAACGGTGGAAGGGGGTCCCTTGGTATACCGTATCCATGAAGAACCACCTATGTGGTGGATCCAGACCTCAGGGATCCACTGAATGATGGGCCAATTTGGCGGATCCTTAAGGAAGCTCTCAAACAGTGGTGAGCTGCATTTCAGTCCAAATATTCTAAGTTTCTGCATCCCAGTCGGAGCATTTTGATGCTGCCCGAGTAGGTTCGGTAACCACTGTGGGAGGTGCTTTGTTTGTTGATCAAGATTACTGGAAACGTCTGCGATGCGAGGCACTCCGTTTCTTGCACTGATATCTCTGAGGTCCCCTGTGCTGTAGAAGGATGTTCCAGGCACAGGAATTGCAACTTAGCAAGATTCTCCACGTGTTGTAACCTCGAACAATTCAGTATTTGCAAAGATTTCAGCGAGGGAAAGTTGGATACTCTTTCCAACCTCAGGTTTCTCTCGATGTGGAGCGTATCAGTTAAGGAGGGGAGGTTCTTGATTTCTCTCAGGTTGTGGGCGTCCAGAATTTGCAAGCGCTGCAAGTTGGTGGCATGCGCCAGACCTTCTGGAAGAGCTATTAGCTCGGGGCAGTCCTGTAGATGCAGGGCCTTGAGATGCGGCAGCAGCTTAGAGGCTCCTCTTATTTCATCGCCAATCTCTTCCACCACGCCAAATGACCATTCTTTCCAGTTGCGCATGTGTGTGAGCACCAAGAATTCAAGCCTAGGAAATGCAGTTATTGCTGAGGAACGGCGACCAAGAAGCTCGGGTCCGATCGTTACGATTGCGTCTGCCCCTGAAATCCGAAGGAATTTTAGCTGGGGCAATAGGCCTAGTGGAGGAAGTTTTGGACATGATTTACAATCAATAAGGGCCAAGAATGCCAGGTGAGGAAAGCAGGCGCCCAATGAGGATGACATCAACCAGCCCGGAAACCCACTACCAAAGAAGTTATCCAACCTAAGCTCTTCTAGGCTGGATGGAGGAGAGAGATCGTTGCATATCCTGTTCACATTTTGGATTGCATCCTCTCCACATCGTGGCTGATTGTTCTCAGCTTCGGGTGGCAGCCACCTCAAAAACAATCTTCTAAGAAAGCAGCTGTTTTGAAGCGTTGAAACTCCTGCTCGTGACCTTTCTAACCTAACTATCTTCAGCGCTCTCAGCTGGGACAGAGATTGCAGCTCCTCCAAATTGCACCCCTGGTCTTGCTTGCCTCCATCATCACCGACCACAAATCCTTCAAGATTGTTGAGATGTGTCAGTTTGCCTATTCCTCTTGGGAGATGGCTCACCGGA
This sequence comes from Phoenix dactylifera, assembly GCF_051530095.1. Lineage (NCBI taxonomy): Eukaryota > Viridiplantae > Streptophyta > Magnoliopsida > Arecales > Arecaceae > Phoenix > Phoenix dactylifera. The sequence goes on from NC_143191.1 coordinate 6,284,761, forward strand.
GTTTCATAGAGGCGAAGGCATCTTAAATTGGACAAAGTTGTGATAGTCTTGGGAAGCATGTGCAAGGATTGACAGCCCGAGAGACTCAAGATCTGCAGATTTTGAAGGCGTCTGATAGACTCTGGTAACTTTTTGACATTTGTTCGATCAAGATTCAAGTGCCTTAGATGTAATAGGTTTCCCACCGAGTCTGGAAGGCTCTCCAGTCCTGTACCGGTCAAGTCCAAAACTCGTAGCTGCTCGAGTCTTCCAAGTTCATGCTCAACTATCTTTGTCTTGGGACTGTTCCAAGCTATTAGAGTCCTCAAGCATTTCTGCTTTTTCACTGCATCAGGGATTTCTAGCCTCTCTCCCACATTTGAAATTGACAAGTGACGAAGCTTGGTCAAGGGGTTTGTGGTGCACGTTTTTCCATCACCAACAAAAGTACTCTCATCTCCTATCAAAAACAGAGCAAGAGAACGCAGCAGATCGTGCATTGTGCACACCCTCTGACTTACGTATTTAGAATCTGGTTGTAAAAGATTTCTGCAAATCAACTCTTTATAGTAATCTTCGGCTAAATCTTCTAACAATACATCTCCTTGTGATTTTACAAAATCTTCAGCCAACCAGAACCGAACAAGTTGATCACAAGTCATCGAAAAATTCTCAGGATATAACGAGCAAAAAAGGAAACATTGTTTAAGATCCGATGATAAATCTTCATAGCTTAAAAATAAGGCTCCTGGGAGTTCTGTCTGAAGTTGGCTCATAGACCATGCATCACTTCTGAGAACGTTATTCCATGCTATGCTGGTTCTCTCCTTCGACCTTAAAACTCCTGCAATGGTCTTGATTGCAAGAGGAAGACCATCACATTTGTCAACAATTTTCATCCCAATTTCTTTTAAATTGATGATCTCTTCCTTCTCGTCATCTCTAAAGACTTTCTTGCACAACAATTGCCAGCCTTCATTGCTATCCATTTTGTCAACATGGTGGACACGTGCTCTCATATTCTTAGCCACATTTATGTCTCGACTGGTGATCACAATCCTACCATCAGCCGCTGCACTTTCCAAAGGATATCTGAGCAGATCGTCCCATACTTTTGCTTCCCATATATCATCTAATACAACAATGAACCTTCTAGAAAGGACACGGGAAAGAATGGGTATGAGTTCAGCCTTCGTCTCAGCCTGCCCATAGTTTCCACCTGCGCTCCTAATTATCTCTTGCAGCAATTGTGTGTCTGAAAAATTCTTGGAAACACACACCCATACTCGTATAGGAAAGTTTTCTTTTATACTTTCATCATTGTATATATTCGAAGCGAGAGTAGTTTTGCCGATTCCACCCATCCCAACAATCCCCCAAATCCAGGATTTTTGTTTATCTTCTTTGACTAACGACTCCACAAGACTTTGGGTTGCCTCTTCAATTTGTGTCCCTACGATATCAGAATTGGCCTCAATGGGAAAAGTCTGACGCGCATTCACTCCGCTCTCTTGGACATCTTGGTTAGGGTTTTCTAGTTTAGGCAATATTGATCTATCCTCTGCAATCTCTTTCAGCCTCTTATTAAGATCTCTAATTTTGTCACCAATTTCATAGCGGAACTTCATACAACCGAAGCAAGAAAATAAAGGGAAGGGATGGCATACCGCAGAAACGGGCTGATGGCTTTCCAATAATTTGCCGCCTTCGATGATACAAAGGTCGATGATATCATCCGCATCATACATGATATCTTTCAACTCCCCCACCCAATTACTGATGTTTGTGTCTTCATGCCTCTTCCGCTCTGCATGCTCAAGAAAACCTCTCATCCTTTCCAGTCTTCTCTGAAGCTTCTGGAGCTCATCCTTCACTCCGAGCATGATTGACACCTCACCCTCTACGAAATCTGCGAGTTTCTTCATGTATCTTCCCACGAAAGCGGGTAAGATCATTGCCATCTTTTGATAAGGGAAGAGAATTGGAAACTGTGGGGCACCACGGATCCTTGAAAGCCTATGTATAAACAAGGTGAACGGAATCGCCACAGAAAAAGAAAATAAAGACGCTTGTTGGAGGAAGGAAAGGGACCTAAAGCAAAACTACTTTATTGATAAATACTTCTTCCACCATTGCTTATTAAAAAAAGAAGGAAAAGGACAACTCTACAGCACCAGATTCCCTTTGTCGGCTGTATTGGTTTTATTTAAGTAGTTAATCTGCTGCCATCATCAACTATTTTCTATTAGAACAGCTATCATGACATCCATTATTTCATAACCAGTAATTTAACTCATAATTCGATTAGGCTAATAATAGTCGTTATTTCTGTTATAATAGAAAATAATATTTTCTTTGTAAATAAATAAATACTAAATTAATCACGGTAGCGATATATTTTACTGAGAGGTCTCTCTGCTGCACATCCTAAACATAATCCAAGGGAAAACCTCACAAGCAGAAGAGAACATTATTCTTTTACCTTGGATTTGAAGCACTGAACTGACTGTTGCTATATCTTTTGCCGGAAAATATTCTCCTTAGTTCATCGTGTAGTGTAGTAAACGGAATCGTGTAAATTGACTGATTATAACGTAAGTTTGCTCCATTTGATAAGTGGGATAACGATATAACGTAAGTTTGTTCCATTCGAGTAAAGCTAGTGGAGAAAAACTGGTTCCATTCGAGTAAAGCCAGTGGAGAAAAGCTGACAAAGATGTAGACTGGCCACCAACCATGAAGCTAATATAACTTGCAGCAATAATTTATAATTTTGTTGGATTATTAAGTCTTTTAATTTGGTGGAATGTTAGATAAGGAGACAAGAAACAATAATGTTGCATCTTTGCTCATCAAGTCAGATTACTACAAAATTTGATGTATCTAACTTTTCCCGAGGATTGACATATTGATTCAACATATATAATTTATCAACTAAAAGAGTTATTAGCTAGGATTTGGTTAACAGCTACTAATACATAAAATTTATCTAATGAGCTGTTAACGCAACTCGGGCTGATGCATGACCTCTATAGGACATAACCCTATTAAATATGCAATATCTACCGGATGAATAAAATTACTTAAACTTGTCATTTCTAAAATAAATAATTATGATATCACGATCCAAATACATTTTTTTTTGGTCTCAAAGTATCAAAGATACTTTTTTTTTTTTCCACGCAAACCTCAAATCTCAGCGCTAAGTATCTTGCAGCTATGAAAAGAAGTAGCTAACTTCTCAGTAAGAATTCCAGACACACACCTCCACAAATAATTAAATATAAAAAATAACAAATAATCAATACATTATCAAAAAATCACCTGCCAACAATCCAGCATAACTTAAATAAACCAAAAAATATGCATATATGCATTATATATCAAAATAACCATTCTATGATATCTCATGTAACATCAAATTAACCATTTTATTCAATAGTGATTTCAAATAACTTATTTGTCATTTTTTAATAAGCATGATCCGGATTTAATGATAGTTATCTTTCGACTTTGGACAAACTCCGATCATATTTCTTGCCTATGATAGGGTAATCAGTAGTGTAATATTTTTAACCCATGAGGAGGCAATTAATGATGCTATATTTCTAGCTTGTAATAAAGCAATCGATAATAACGAGACTAGTCTAGAGTCAATGCCTATTATATAGGTTCATATGCGCATATTTAATATTCTATTTGTGGCTTTAGACTAACAAGTCAATACCTATCAAATAAATTCACATGCACATATCCAACATTCTATTTTTGGCTTTAGACTAACCATAGTCACATTTTCCGCCCGCAAGAGGCAATCAATGATACCACATTCCTACCGTGGTAAGGCTATCCACAATATCACGCACTAGTCCGTGACCGGCAATCTACAATAATATAGCTAATCTAGTGGCAACCGGACCGCAATGGGCAGGGTAGTGCTGGCCGTGAATCACCCCACGGTTGTGCAATAGGTGAAGGCGGCGGTGATGAGGGTGGTTTCGGGCATGGGTGATGAAGGAGACCAATGAGCTAGGCTGGCCCACGATGGATTGGAGGACCTTAAGGCTCGGGGGGGGGGGGGGGGGGGGGGGGGTAATGTCAAGGCCCACTCATCAGGGTGGTGCTCCATGAAGATTTTAGCATGGAACTATAGGGGGTGGCTAAGCCATCCTTCATGACCTCCTTCGGGAGATTCATTTAGTGGAATGATCCGAAGATCTGTTTTCTATGTGAGATACGATTGTCTAGAGACAGTCTATGTCGAGTGCAGCGTCGCATGGCAGCTGATTTGGAGTCCTTTGTAGTGGAGTCCCAGCAGCTGTCTGGGGCATCTTGGTGTTGTGGAAGCGGGGGGTGGCCACTATGGATGTCTTCCGCAACTACTCACAGCAGATTGTAATGGTTATTTTAGAACTTGATGAAGCCCCGTGGGTCTTATGTGGTGTGTATGCCAGCACAGGCTATAGGGTACGAAGAGTCCTTTGGAATGAGATCACCGACTTGGTGTCCCAAGATGTTTTGACAGTGATGGTGGGCGACTTCAATTGTATCTAGAGCCCAGTGAGAAGAGGAGAGGCAGACTTACACTGATTCAGTGGATAGGAGGAACTTTCGAGACTTCATGTTGAGGAATGGACTGGTGGACCTCGGCTTCTCTGGGCTAAGGTTTACCTGGTGCAACAACCAGTCCGGCCAAGCCAGGATATGGAAACGGTTTGACAGGGTCGTCGCGACCTTGTACCGGGCCATCTGGTTTCCCTCCTATTAGGTCAATCACTTACCTCGGATAGCTTCGGATCATTGTCCGCTTTTGATTTTCACAATCTCTCGCTCCACTCACCACAACCCATTCTACTTTGAGAAAGTGTGGCTGTCATACCCCTAGCTTGGGACATTTTTCGAGAGGGTTGAGGATGCCGGTGCAAGGTGATTTTATGCAGAAGATTTCATGCAGGCTGGAGCTCGCCAAGTGGCGGCTTCATCAGTGGAACCGAGAGGTAGTGGGCAACATCTTTAGGAGATTGGAGGAGGTGAAAGCATCGATTGCTGATCTTCAGAAGAGAAAGGATAGGGGAGGAGAGCTCTTGGAGGCCGTCATGGTGACCCTACGACAGTAGCTTGCCACACATCACTCCTTGTTGCGACAGCAGGAGGTCTTCTAGAGATAGAAATTTAGGATTCAGTGGATAAAGGAGAGAGACCGGAACACCAGATTCTTCTACCGGATGACCATCATTAGAAGGCAGAGGAATGCGATATGCTCCCTTAGAGTTAGGGCGGGTCAGACATGCCCTAGTCAATTTCTTCATGTCCAGGTGGACGGAGGATAGTGGACCAGAGGCAGCTAGGCAGCTCCCGAGACCGAAAGTCACAGTTGGAACGGCAGAGAATGCAGCCTTGATTTTTCCAGTGTCGGAGATGGAGGTGTGGGAGGCAGTATGAGCCCTGCAAAACTTGGGCTACTTTGTTGGTATTCAGGGCATAGATAGCAATGCTTCATGACTTCTTTTCTTTCTTCTTCTTCTTCTTCGTTTTTTTAAAGCAATGCAATGCTTCATAACTTGACCTGCAGCTATGGTTGTCAAGCACCTTCCAAGAAACGTTCGAGTTCATGGCCACACTTATTTCCCTTTTTCCACAGTTGTGTGTGAATGTGTGCACAATCCATGAACTATTTCAGTTCATAGCCACTTATTACCTTTTTACAATATTTGTGTGTGTGTGTGTGTGTGTGAGAGAGAGAGAGAGAGAGAGCAAGAATCGACGCAGAAGAAAAAAATGTAAGAAAAAATACTAAGAGATATATTTCATCCATTTGTTCATGCTTAGAAGTGTGTTTAGTCCCACATCGGTTATTCGCTGAGTAGATCTTGCATATTTATACAGGATCAAAGAACCCAAATATTACCTTCGGGCTAGCCATTTTGGGTGAGGTCTTAGGTTGTTAGAAATGATATCAGAGCAGATCCGGCCCATAACCTATGCGGACTAGGGGACACTACAGCACGGATCCATTGGGGCTGACCATGAGCCGATCGTGGTGTTTGTGATTGGATTTGAATAGATTTGAACCCTTAGCCTGATGAGGACGTCAGCGCTTGAACGGGGAGAGTATATGAGGATCCGTGCGGGCGTGTGTTTAGTCCCACATCGGTTATTCGCTAGATAGATCTTGGGTATTTATACAGGATTAAGGAACCTAAATAATACCATTCGACTAGGCATTTTTAGTGAGATCCTGGGTTGTTACACTTAGTATATAACAACATGCAGAAAAGATGGAGGAACTAGTGCTAACGTCCTCAAATCAAGACATGTAGCTGAATCTCGAGGAGACATACCAAGCCATTTCGAATTCAAGACCAGTTCAAGACCATGCCATCCCTCCTGTGAGGAAGTCTTGCAGTTCAGATTTCTGTATAAGTAGAAGAGGATATGATGAACATGATGCTGGTATTAAATTAGGGAGGGAGGGAGAGAGGGAGGGAGGGAGAGAGAGAGAGAGCGAGCATAATTTTACAAGGAAAGTGGAATCAACAAGAGGTAATTTCAGTAGGACACGTGCAACGAGTGCACGATTCTCAGTTGTATCGATGGAGTAGTCCATCACTGTCCTGGAACCTTAAAGGAAATTGGGCATGTCATTTGTAGGCCTTCTATTGCTGGCGTTGGCCCATTTAATCCGGTCGCTTGTACACTTTCTGTCCTTAAATGATTCTCATCTTCAAGAGCTTCAAGTTCGATATCTATAGGACCTTGAAGCAGCATTTTTACTATCTTATTAGCATTCTTGGCATTAGCAACCTTGTTACTGAATGATTATTTGTTGAAAGCTTGAAATTTGATTCAACTAAAATGTTGCCCTAGTCACATGTGCTGAATCTTATATGGCTGATGTAATGAAAGTTAAAGCAATTCACTAATAACACAAATCTCTCCATTCTCCAGGATTTGCTAATTCTTAATGGCTTGCTCCTGCAGTAAAGAACTAGACAACATTCACCCAACTGAAGGGATGCACCATCCCTACAGCTCTCTTTCACAAGTCAGAAGCAAGCTTTAATATTACAAAAAACTGCTTGCCTTTTCTGCGCAGCAGTTTCCAAAGAGCTCCAAGTTATATTTGCAGTATGAGCCTTGAAGTTAATTTACATGAAGTGGACTTGCACAGCAGCTGATATGTTTTGATTTTATTTTTTTTTCTTTTTTTTTTCTTTTTTTTTTTTTGTATGCGTGTGTCTGAAAAGTAAGGGAAGCCTTGTTTTTAGAAAGGCTAAAATAGCGACAATTTAAAATGAGACTATAAAATAAAAGAAAATCACATGAAGCAATTTTCTAAGACAGCTTTTGACTCAAGGTTCCATATGTATTCTAACATAATTTTCAAAATAAAAGATGATGCAGTGAATGAGTCACCTATGTCTTCCAAGAAAGGGTTGGTTCCTGAAATCTGGAAAGCAATGCAGATAGAGCCCACTTTGCCCATATACCTAAAGGTGACATCACATGATGAGTAGTTTCTCGAGTTATGATCACCTGTATGTTTCCTCTGCTATATTAATTACTCCCCCAACTGCCCACAATTTTCAGATGTGAGATACAAGATATTGGTGAAGCTTGCAAATAGCCCATCTGCCACAAAGTACATTCTCAGAAGGGTCACTGGTTCTGTTTTCCGGGGCGAGGTACTGGCTCTCATGGGACCATCAGAAGGTGGCAAAACAACTTTGCTGAACCTGCTCAGTGGAAGGGCGAACATAAAGGGTCATGGTGGCAGCATCACTTACAATGACCAACCATACTCCAAATGGCTCAAACAAAGGTGTGACAATGGTTAGTCATATAATTAAACACATACATTCATCAATCGTTACAATGTTAATCCTTAACTTACACCAGTTTTGATAATTTTTAAGGAAAAAATGATGAGTTACCATAGATAGTTTGGCACCTCATAATAAATTTTTGGTGATGCACAGGATCGGTTTTGTGCTACAAGATGATGTTGTTTTTCCACACCTAACAGTGAGAGAAACCTTGACATATGCTGCTCTTCTCCGTCGTCTGAAAAAATTAACAAAACAGCAGAAGGAAGAAAGGGCTATGGATGTCATCTCTGTACTTGGACTAGAAAGGTGACTTCTTTAACCATCAGAACCAGTCCTTAATACTTGGCAATATATGTTTGGGAAAATATGATTTATGTGTTAAAGATCACAGTACCAATCATACAAAAATGATTGTGCATAAGAAAAGGATCAGTTGGTTTGTTGTCTCGATCCTGTGAATACCAAAGGTTTACATATCTTTGCAGTTGGGTAACTCCATTGTGTCAATTTCAGAGGGAGGGTTTGAGAAATGGAAAAGGAATAGCCATTTACAAATGTTATCAATTGATCGACGTTATGCTGGCTTTTTGTCGGCCACAAGAAAAAAATACATAATAGAGGAGCTTTCATAGTACATTTCACAAACAAGGATTATAGGCCCTCAAGTAGCAAGTGTTTAACCTTTGCATACAAGGAACCAAATTAGTTAGTACATGTAACTATAACAACTACTAAAGTCTTATGGTACTAATATCTTTTCTGGGGCTTCAAAGTATAATGTTGGATGCTAAAGTAAGTGCTTTCGGTTACAATTATCAGTTAAGATATTTACAACTAGCAAATCTGTATCATAACACCTTTTTGCCCTTTTCAAGAGAATGATTGTCATACATACAAGACACCTCTATTCAATCACTTTGTTTCCCTCCCACCTTGGCTTTAGATAGTGTTTAATGCATCATACTTCCTTTTAATATATGTTAAAAACTAGCATCAGTGCTAGGATCTTAAAATGCATGAAACAGACATTTAATTTGAGGTTCTGGTTTCAATTCTTTGGAAGTGTGTCTCTAAAAATCTAGACCTAGGTAATTGTAGGATGAGTGGGACTTTCACCATTTCTCGTAAAAGAAAAAAATGCCTTCAAGCAGTTTTATATCTGTTTTCTCTAGTGATTGGTCTTGTCATTTTATTTTCCTTTGTTTTCAGATGCTGTAACAGATGCATATGATTTAACTATTAGCTCATCTGGATGCAATTGCTTTACACTTCTATAAGGATGGTATGGAATTAATAAGCTGTAGGTAGGCAGGCCAAACATGCTGAAGTAAATCCCAGCCTCTCTCTACCATTGCTAGGGATTAAACCCCAAAACATTGTAGATACAGATGGCATGTAATATTTATATGTACTTTTGTCTGCCATAAGTATCCAAATACATTTAGCATATTCTATCAGAGATGGTGTTTTCTTGTTCAACAAAAAAAGACCATGATATGCTCTATATGCCATTATGAGAATGAGAATATTGTTTCTACTGCAGTTGCCAAGATATGATGATAGGGAGAGCTCTAGTGAGAGGAATTTCTGGTGGTGGGAGAGCAAGATTCTGTATTGCAAATGAAATCCTACTCGATCCTTCACTTCTTTTTCTAGATGAACCAACATCTGGTCTTGATTCGACAACAGCGCTCCGAATTACTCAGATGCTACACAATATTGAGGACCAAACTTAACTCTGCTTCTCTTCTCATCTTCCTGTATTCCGGATACACTTCACTTGGATACACTTCACTCCAAGAACTTCAAGAACTGTGAATAACTACTTCAACCGTTTTCCTGCTTTTAGTTAATCTGTTATCATATCTATTAGTCGGTTATTCCGTCAATGTAATGTTATAAATAGGACATATCATGTAAGAAAGAAATCAATCAATAAAGTCTTCAAATCTTCTTTCAAGCTTCCCCTGTTTCTTCCAACAGCCTTCCAACGTTGATGAGCTAGATTAGTCCAAATATTTGATCTGCTTCGGTGTGAAAAGTAGACAAAGTTTAGAAGAAAGAAAGGCCTACTGGCTTTAAGGCAACACCAAGACCAATTCAACGTATGAAAGGTTGTAATTCCTAGTGTCATTCATCTGTTTGGATGCTTATGTAGTAAAAGAGATGATTTCTAAGGGTTCTCTTCATCTTTCGAGTTATGAGAAAATAATCAATTTTTTTTTTTTTGCAATTAATAAGTCAATTGCAACTGATCGCCATAATTGATGAGATGGATGACCATGATTTATCATCTATGATCGCAGAAGGGTGGCATAGTTGGCATGGCTTGAAATACATAACCATAATTGTAACTATCGAGCCTTATCCCAACTATTTAGGGTTGGCCATGGTTTCGAAATACATGTATAGTTGCTAAGTTTCGTCACATTACTTTGCCATTGGCTCTCATTCAAGCCACGTTCTGTTACAAAAAGAGGAGGCAACTTACTTTGTGTCACATGGAATTTAACACCAGTGGCCCATAGCAGAGTCCTTTGCATGCGCTTGTGTATGGTTTTCTGGGGTGGAAATCGCCCATAGGAGTGAATTGTCACACTCCAAATTGTCTAGATTAGTGACTCATTACACTAGTTTGTTTTGAGTTATGAAATTAACTCTCTAACATAAACAGATCATGGCATATGTTCTTGTCTTAAAAAAGAACTAATGCCTATGAACGGAGAAGGACTTAATCAGAAGCTTTCATGAAGGTGGCTCCATCAGTCTAGACTTCGTTTTCTTTTAAAAAAAATAAAAGTCGACGAGTTCAATTATGAGTTATACCTTATGATTAACTATGCTTTCAAGAAATTTAAAATGAAATAATATGATCCTGATCTTAAAATAAATGTAATTATGCTTTCCAATTCAATCGGGGGAGATTCCATCAGTTGATATACTAACTATGAAAAAATGAGGAGGATGTAAGTTAAAGCTGATATCAATATCTTTTGAAACTATGAATAATTGTTATATAGACTTCACACTCAATATTAGATCTTTGATTAATAAAATTATCAACTCCACAATTAATTATAGGTCAATAGGTCAATCAATTTGATGATCACATTATATATGTTTGTGTGTGTAGAGAGAAATGATTATATGCTTTGGTGATTTTTAACTTATACTTCCAGCTGATACAAAAATAGATTGTATCAAAAGCCCTGATATGCCAAACTACATTGTGGGGCATATAAGTCAAAAATCTACATTCATTTTTCTTGATCATGATCTACACGTTTTAAAATATAGATAGATTTAATTTCAATAAGTTTTAATAAATAAATTATAAAAAATATGTTATTATTCTTGTAAAATCATCCATTTTGACACCCACTTGTTGTTTAGGTTAAATATCAGCAAAACATAGATATTTTTTTTTTATTTTCATCTTTTGTTGTGAATTATGTTAACATTAGATCCTCGATTTAGATGGTCTATCAGGCTAGTTAGTCATTTATAAGTCTATTAGATTTACTTTTAAATATTGCCCTCAACCATAACAACTTGAAATGCTACTCACAAAATATCTTTTTATTAGAATACTTGCGAACAAATCTATAGGTGTGAGGATCTATGCACACATATATTTAGTTCCACATCGACTATGCACTAGGTAAATCTTGATTACTTATACAGAGCCAAAGAACCTAAATAATATTTTCTGATTGGCCTTTTTGGATAAGGTCTTTGGTTGTTACAATTAGTATCAGAGAGAATGCGGTCCATAATCTATGTGGATTGAGGGATACTACAGTATGAGCCCATTTGAATTAACACGAGCTGATCATGATATTTGTGATTAGACTTATGGTACTTGTGATTTGATTTGAAAAGAGTTGGACTCTTATAGCCAGGCGAGGACGCAATGTCTAAAACAGGAGAGTATGTGAGGGCCCATACGAACGTCTATTTAGTTCCGCATCGGTTATGTATTAGATAGATATTGGATATCTCTACAAGGCCAAAAAACTCAAATAATATTTTTTGGATAGTTTTTTGGATGAGATCCTAGATTGTTGCAACGTTGGTACAAACGAAAGTAGTTAAAATCATGTGACATATGCGAGAAAGACGAGGGAGCTATTGTATATTTCAACATTACCATCATATTGGAATAATTCTGGCTTCAGAAGTGGGACCAATATAGAACCCATAGGCCATTACAGCAGTACAAGCTGGTCTTGGCCAAACCATACCAAACTGCACTACATAGAACGCCATGAATGACACTGAATTGCCTACCAAGTCTATGCTGAATCATGATAGGTTCTGTGGTTTGTTTGGGACAGTAGATATTGATGATCCCCACCTAAAAAAGAAGCATAACTAAAACCAGAAAACACTATTCACTCAGCAAGAGGGAAGCCAAAAACGAAGGAGCACAAAACTTCTGGCCAAATGTACACAATATCTTATCATCCTGATGGCTGGTGCAGCCTTGGGAGACTAACCCCATGTGAGCAATGATGGCAGGATACGGACCTTGAGGGCCCCTCCCACCTTGGTACACTACCAATTTATGAATCCAGGAGGCATTGGTGGTGAAGTCTTCTCCTTGGCATTCATGAACAACCTTGGCTTCCAACCCAAGCATGCCTCCATTCTTTGCATCTCAAGTCTGAGCTCACATGGTCAAAGCCCAAATTTGGGCTTATAGTTCGGGTCCATCCACCAAACAATGCCTTCAGCTAACCATCCTGCCCTTCAGTACAAGCTATATTTTAATTAGCAAGTATATATTTTAAGTGACTTTGTTGTGCTTAGTATAGGATCAAGCAATTTGATTTCTTAGCTAGTTATATTTAATTAGTACAGCTAAACCTTGTGCAAGTTCTTGTTCATATATACTTTTTTTTTTTTTTTCTAAATGAATTGTGCTGTATTAGTAAAATAGAACTAGAGGAACATAGGATCAAGCTGCTGGACACCAAAGCAAGCCTTCAAAAACGAGGGCCTTCCCCACAATTACAATATACAGGCCCTTAAAAGCGGTGGCAGAAAAAGTTTTCACCTCCACCTACACGGTACTTTTACGATGCTTTTAAAAGTATCAGTGCAAAAATTACCGAGGCTTATAAGCGTCGGTATAGGCTCTAAAAAATGCCGGAAAAGATTTTTTTTTGTAGTGTGATTTTTTTGGAAGGGAGGAGAACCATCTAATGTAAATCATCCAAGGTCAAATAGATAGAGATGCACCACAATGAAGAAGATCTTCTTACTAGAGGAGTGTGATTACTATAAAAAAAAACCTAGTTAATGTAAAAATATGAATGCAAAACAGAAATTTTGGGTTAATCTCCTCTAGAGAGAAAAAGAAAAAGGTAATGTTCAGAGTGCAATATTTTAACATTAGGCAATTCTAAGTAGAAAGTGTGATTGATAGGAAAAACTAGCAAAGATGCACATAACCGGTCTTACCATATGGAATGCTAATTTTTGTTTTTTCAAGGTGATTGAAATACTAATTTTTTATTTTGTTTGTATTTGAGGTGAACCACTGATCTATTGATAAAGAATTTTGGTAGTAAAGTGTGCAACAAAACTATGATTTTGAAAGGATTCAATTCAAAAGCAAGAGGTCCTAGTCCAAGATCTGAGTTCCTTACTTCTAAGCAGACTTAAAAATTTCAACATTATATAATCATCTAAGTCAAAAGTCAATAGTTTTTCCATTAAATAAAATATCTTTAAATCATTTCTACTAATAACCTTGTGATAGAGAAACAATTTAATAGTGAAAAAAATCCTGCATAAAAATAATATATTAATACAAAGCTCGTTGTTGCTCATCTGGAATTTTTTATTGGATCATTATCAATGTTTTAAAAACCTAGATGGGCTAATTCTTCTACATAGATCAGGTCAATCACAAATCCCTAAACTAGTCTAACTATTTGACATGATTTCCCAACTAACAAAATCAACCACTTTAAAAGTGCTAAAAAATATTATTTAGGATAAGTTACATTCTTTTCTATTTGCATTTTAAAAGTAGAGTTCAATCCCATATTCCCAACTCTCTTTGTTGTTAGTCCCATTCCAACTCCTATACTTGGCATCTTAGTGATATATGATGATTGTGATATTTACTATATCTGTTCAACACACACTTGCTAGTTATTTAAGTTGAAATATGCATCATTTATTTCATATTTAGAAAAATATAATTTATTGAAAAACTTGTTGGTTTTGAGTTCAATTGGAAATAAGTAACTATAAGATATCTTTGGTGGGATCTATTAATTTATATACCTTTTTATACCACATTTTATGATATATGTGCTACATATATATAATGATATTATTATTAGTATCAGTATTAGTATTTATTTTTATCAATTTGCTTATTCATTATGCCATTAGTTAAAATCATGCCCAACAAATATTGAGCCACTGATTCATGATTAAGATGACAAAAGGGTCTGCATCTAGGTTGTGTTTCATAAGATTGGTCGTTAGTAAACAAAAAGTGAATGTAATAGCAAATTCAATGACTTACTGTCGACTAAGAAAATTCAAGATCACGCTAGAATGGCCATTAGACTAAGAGAAAGAAAGAAAATAAAATATTTTGCATGAAAAGAAAATCAAATGATGATCAAACATTCCACCAATAGAATTGGAAAGAACTTAATGGTATCACACAAATATATTAGTACAAGTGCGAAAGAACTCAAGCAATAGAATCTTGTATTTGCAATAAGATGGTAAGTCATACGTGGGAAATCTAATAATAAGGAAGAGGATAGAAAAAAATTTTAACTTTGGTTTTTGCCATTTATAAGAATATACAACAAAACGTACGAACAAACAAACTAATCCTACCATGCTCATCTAAAAAAAAAAATTCACATGAAAGGAAGCTCAAAAGGCTCCTCTTATTTTTAATACTACATGAATACAAATTTTTTTCATTAATTATTAAATAGAAAAATTAAATTCTCTACTAAGTTAGAAGAAAATTATAGGTGTATAATATTTTTTTCTCTATATAATATTTTTTCTCTAAATGATAACTCTGGATCAGATGGTAAAATACTAATCCGAAAGCAATCATATGTAGCTAATGAGATAGCCGACTGGATGGCAGTATATGTAGCGAGTTATTTAGAAAGTATCTTATGGATCGAAGGAGGAGAAATGTTTGGAGTATTTTAAAATTTTTTATTTTTTGATTTGATTGGATGTATTCGTTTTCGTATTAAAAAGAAGAAAGGAGGAGGAGAAGAAGAAAATATCAATCATTGCCTTCCTGAATTCACCCTGCGTGAGTCGATCCGACCGGCCAAGATGACGCGATCAGTGTTCAGCACACGGCAACATCACATTTCTGAGTCCCCGTCACGTCGCACGTGACCTGTTCTCGCCTTTCTTATCCACCATTATAAACATGCCACGCGTCTCTGTCTGGGTCGTAAACCGTATTGACGGCAGCTCTCACGTGGCCCCCACTTTACCCAGTGGTGACCTTACGATCCGGTGGACCACCAGCAGTCGTGTGGCCCAGAGTGCTTCTCTTGGTTGTGTCCTATAGAAGGTGGTGCATTAATTGGACGTCCAGAATCGTACGGCCTTCTGTGATCAAACATGGCAGTGCAAAAACACGTGATCGGATGTACTCCAACTGAAACAGTGGGCTTCTTCTGGTTCATGCTGGTATCGCCATTATGTCTCCTTCGCTGGCCCTTCTTGGCTTGACCAGGGAGAAAAAAATTTTGCTCGTACAACGTTATAATTTGTACGGTATACCATCACTGGAAAATAAATGACAGTAAAGAGTACATTAAAATAAAAAAATTATTTTATATATGCAATATATGACCATGCGTGTCACTAATTCATCCATTGGTTGATATAACAGTATACTAAGATACAATGCTTGATAAATAGAATCCGAAAAAAACGACCGGTTATAATTACCGTCGTGCAGGACTACATAATATATACAGTATAGAAAATAATTACTCGAAAACTAAATCAAGAAATGAGTTTGATATATAGGGTTAGACGTTCTCTTATTTATTTAATTGCTTGTTGATAAGGTATGACCCGCCTATGTCGCGCTTTTTGAATTACACCATCTCTCATGAATGGCAAGAATTCTCTCTTAAAAATATTATTATTTAAAATTAGAATCAATTTTAGAAGTTACACACGGTCAATTGGTTCATTGCACTAATAGCCGTATAGTCATTTGCCTACCTACCAGTCTTAGATTTCAAGTTTGGAATGTTGGATGGCAACGTCTCTCTATGTTTAGGCATGGTTAATTATAACACCGGGTGGATTTCCCTTCATTCCTCTCAAGAAAAGCTACATATCAGCAGTTGTACAAAAAAAAAAGTAAATCCAGAAATATATTGTAAATATATTATTGCTAATAATCTAGAAATATTTTGTATTGGGATGCTCTTGGGTGATCCTATGGTGTGTAATATAACATTTCCATTTCATTAGCCCTTGGGATGCTCACTTTCTGGCCAATTCTTTACAAAATTCCATTCAATGCAAACTTGACTTGTAATTGATTTACCCAAAGTTAAGCTTAGTTGGACCTTTTTATTGAGATAAGCCCAGTCCGGAAGTCCTCTTTCCTTGCATATATATATATATATATATATATATATATATATATATATATATATATATATATATATATATGGTTCACTTCACCTAGGTGTATGTGGAGCTCTCGTTTCTCCATGATCAAAAACCCAATGCTTCCTTTGATCATGAGGAGTGTATTAATTTCCTGGCGGCAGCAGCAAGGCACTTGCTTCCCCTTCTTCTTCCCCCGGGAAGTAGACTCTTGTAGGTTAACCAATCATACCACGACAACTGTCCTAAACAGGGACACGGCCTACCCGCCTACGGAGTACACCGTCCACAGCTATTTAGCTTATAAACAAATCACATCCTTTGTCTTAACTGAGACCAAACCTGGGTACAAACTTGCATGCACATGCACTCACTTACTGACTTGCAGCCTATTGGCTGCAAATAAAACCCCTCCCTTCCCCCCCCTTCTCCTCCCCCTCTCCTCTCTATCTCTACTTCCAAATTAAGCTCCTCTTAGTTCTTCCTCCATCCATTAATTGGATTGGAGATTGGCCTCTTAATGTGGTCGTCGTGGGACGATATACTCCCATGCCCTACCCGGCCGGTGACGGTCGACCGGCGGTGGAAGCCCAACGTCGAGGTTGCGCCGAATTGCCCCCGGTGCGACTCCTCCAACACCAAGTTTTGCTACTACAACAACTATAGCCTTAGCCAGCCCCGGTACTTCTGCAAGGGCTGCCGGCGGTATTGGACTAAGGGTGGCTCCCTTCGCAATGTTCCGGTGGGCGGTGGGTGCCGCAAGAATCGCAGGGGGAAGTCGGTCAGGCTGTCGACGGTCGCCGCTTCAGACTTGAGCTATGGCCGCCGGCTGTCGGGCCAGATTCGCCCGGACCTTGCGTTGGATGGCATGGTGGGGAATTCAAGCAGCTCGCTCCAATCAATGGATGCATCGACCGCTACTGATGGCTCTACAATTGATCTTGCCTCGCTGTACGCCAAGTTCTTGAACCAGCATCCTGAGGTGGAACCTGGCCTTGCCGTGCCTGAATTGCCCCGGGGGATCGATGAGCCTTTCGACTCGAGTGGAGGGCAGAGTGACACCAATTGGAATCAGCAAACGCCTGTCCAATTACCTCATCAGCATAGACTTATGGGATGCCAAAGTGCAAGTGAGCCAGTTGCTGAAGCACCATTGGCTCATGGAAACCAGCAATCCATTGGAGAGCACAACTTGCCTGTGGATCCAAGTGGATGCGAGTCGCCGGCGTTCCCGACCGAAGGCGTCAGCAGCTTCTTCTCATCAAGTTGTCCGATCATTCCAAATTTAACATGCGAAGCGGCTAATTATCAAGGGTTTGGGTCGTTGCAGCTGGAAGACAGTATGAGTCTTCATCAAAACCTTGTCGTTAATGATTGGAGCACAATGGATTACTCAAGTTTGGAAGCTTTCTATTGGTCTTAAGGGAGTGATATATCCTTCTTGTTAATTGTTCTTTCACTTGGTGTTGCATATCTATGAATGAGAGAGCTAGAGTAAGAAGGAGAATGAACAAAAGAGTTGCATAAAACGAACTATGGTGTGGAAAGATGTATACTGATCATGTCATAAAACAATAGAATAAAATGCCACATTTTCTTGGCAAGTTGCTGCCTTGGTGTAAGATCTTCTCCACTCTCCCAATAATTTGACTTCTTTATGAATGAAACGTGACTAACTTGGTGATGAGCAATGCTTACGGTGAAGTGACATGGTGTGGACCCGAGGTTAAGTGGGTGACATCGCCATTGTGCTCACAATGGGTTGCGACTTCTATAGCATCCTATATCAGAGAGAGCTAGAGAAGAGAAAGGGAGAGATAGAGAGAGTAGTTTGTTATCTCATGGGGTTGGTTTTGTCTTTGAAGTTTTAACGCCATCGTGGGCCATCTCATGTTTTGTAGTTTTGTTCATGCTACGTAGCACGGGCAATGGTGGGGCTTACCAATTCTTGTAAAGGGTCCACCACTACCTACTCAAGAATGGTTCTTTGCATGGGTAAGTCGTCCTACTTTACCTAGCCACTGTTACATTTGTTTTCTTCATATTGTTTCCCCTAAACAAGCTTTGTATGGAGATAGATGCCTCATCCCAGCTCAAGAACCTTGTTAAATTCTAATGCAACAATAGTTCCACTTCATAAGCAGGTGGATAATTTGTTCCAGGACTAACTTAAACTCGAGTTCAGCCTGCTCTATTCTGAAGTCAGATTCAATATTCATTTTCCATTTAGATGTTGTTCTAATCAATCCAGTACATGGACCCACTCATGGGAGTTACAAAACAAGGTCAGTTCTGCATACAAAGAGAACATGAATTAATATTTGTGGATTAAGTTCATTTACTTGATAACTTACACAAGCATGTTTAGCGAAATAACCAGCCAAAATATACTTTTTGCTTGAAAAATTAAAACAACGAGCTATTTTATATTTACTGAAAATGTGTACAAAATTTATGAAGCACAATGAGTGATAGTTGGATCAACTTCCAACATATGCAATCCAAAACCCTGGGAATTTTAAGTCTAGGTTCAAGTATAGTATAGGGTTCCTTAATTGTACTTTGTATTCATTTCAACTGTTAAGTTTTGTTTTGACCCAACTTGTACATTCTAACCAATAGGCTTCAACAATGCTGTAGTCATATTGTTATATCATACCTCTGCTGAAACCATAGTTGACCAGTTATTTGCCATATAATTTGCCAAGGAAGAATTTTTTTTTCAATTTAAAATAGTTATAACAGTTGCCATTTACCATTATGTACTAGAAAAAGCAATTATAATGAAAAATTAACATCTTATATTCCGAAATTATTATTGGTCGAATAAAACCATATTCTAACTAATGATTAAATAAACAATTATGACCGCTGCCACAAATTTTAAATCTTAACACTACTATTTTATCTAGTAAATGGTGCAAATGATGAATAGCAAACATTGTTTTCATTACATAATGACTGATACGACAATGTAACAATTAAATTATGGATGTTATTTTTTTTACAGAAAAAGAAAATATGACGCCACACATTTGCACCTCTTTCAAATCACTGTGGATAGCTGTTGTAGGATACTAGTTTTATTTCCAAGGTGTAACCTGCTACTCCAAACTTCTATTATTTGGTATTATTTAGTCATTCTCAATGTTTTGACTCTCTTAACGATCGACACTTGGCTGCGGTCGACCTCAAGACTGTGGACTTTGGAGATTTCAATAATTAGTAAACACATGGGAAAGATCCAAGAGAAGGTCCATGATCCAAGACAATGAAGTTTTTTTTTTTTTTGAGTGGATAGACAACAGTATGTGATAATTATAATACTATAATACCGTTTGGGTATCAGAGCAGTAAGGTCAAGCATTCTTCTTGTAGCCTTTTTTTTTTCGTTTTTTTTGTTTACCGAGAGAATGGCTGGCCGCAATGCATGCAAAGCAGCAATATTAAGTGAGTTGATATCCGGAAAGTGTGTTGATTTTCAGACGGAATATGAAACACCAGGAAATTAATTAATTTCCACCTCCAAGAAGGAAATGTTGAACTGAAATGGGTATTTAATTCATTTCAAATGGCAACCAGCTTTATCTCGGCCCGTTTTTTATGGTTTCTACATGCCATTACTTAAAGGATAATTTTTCTTTTATTTTTGTCCGAATTTTTACATGTCTTTCTCTTAGAAATTCATGCTAAATGAACTAGAGTTTAGTAGGAGTTTGAAAACTATTTTTCACTATTCATTTGATATTTGTATCTTTAGTTTTTCAAAAATTTGTATTCTATAAGAAGGAAAAGCATACTGGTTTTAGGTGATCTCTTCTATAAATACCCTTTGTGTATTTTTAAGAATCAATAAAAGTATCGATAAAATTTTCTCTTGAGATTCTTCTCAAATTCTTGAATGGTGAGAGGTTGCTTGTGGCTCCATGGAATGAGGTTATAGTCGGAGAGAAGGCTTTGGTGAGGGACCAGAGTTCTCTTACCAAGGGCTTATAAAAATAGGAGGTACAAGTTTAAAGGTCTGCCTGGGAAGAAGAGGTGTGGGCCTTCTAAATAACCATAAATTAGGTTTAAGTTCTTAATCTATTAGCCTTTAGTTAATTGCTTCTAATTTTCTAGTCTAGTTTTATTTAACTTTTGGTTTACCATTTTTCTTCTAGTTTTGCTTTAAGATGGTCTTTTGCTGTACTACTTTGATCTTGTACGTGTTAAGGAATCTTATAGAACTCCTTACTAACACCAAATTTGGTATCCAAGTAAGACTTTCATTTTCTTATCAATTTAGGATTCATTTGGTTGGGTGTAATCTAGCATGGGAAAATAAATTCTATATCAGATTATTATATTTGGTACGAAATGAGGATGATAAATGGTAAGTATCATGTGTATTTTATTGAGAGAGAAGATAAAATAAATACCATTGGGGTGCTACCACTTTTTTTCATTGAAACCCAAAAATGGTCCCTTTTAATATTGTCACATTATTATACTAAATCCAAATTTTTAAATTTCTTATATAATGATTTAATTTTTTTTCGAAATTAAGTTTCTGTTCCAGGGGTCGTAGAATAAAGAGAATGATTGTGGTTTCGGCTTTTAAGGATCAATTAACGTTATAGTTGTGTTCAACTATATTTACTTAATAAGAAATTAGAAATATTAAAATTTATTCATAATAAGAATTATATTTTTTGACATATGTATACTTAATTTAAAAATATTTACCAACTTATGTAATATATTTCAATATTCGATATGGTCAATATTGTCACCCTTCATGCAAGCGGGCTAAAAATGGATAATAAATGGTTTGAACAAAAAATATCATTACATGAATTGTTTATTCGAAATTATTGTTGGAAATTTAGCAATGTTGCCATATAAGATTATCTATAACCAAATATAGTAATCTTTTTTTCAGTGCTATTTTCTAGGGTAATTTTTAACCAAATATGGTAAAAATATATTTCAGTGCTTGAAACCTCGGCAGGGTGGCCGGCGAGGCTCGAGCTAAGGCCTGGCCGGTTGCCAAGACCACCCACCAAGATCTTGGCTCCCTCGTGTCCCCTTCCTATTGCCAAGACAGTCGTGTTGTCAAGATACTTCACCACTTCATCAAATCTGAGTCGGTATCCGTTTTTCCTATTCAATCTTTCTCACTCAAGCATCGATCTCGTCGCATTTAGCTGCTGGCTGATCTTGGCTAGATCCCGAATGGATTTTGCTTATATGTATGCATGCATGTATGTATATATGCATATATGAGCTATCTATTAAAAATATCAAATTTGTTATGTATTGTTAACCTTTTCATTACCAATTTTTTGGGGTCACTTAATTTGACTTGGATTGCTGTTCCATATGCACGGGTGGGCTGCATTTGTAGCTTGAAGGAGTGGCTTGAATGTATGATCGCACCTTGGAAGCTCCCCCTTAGAAAAATTCTTGCCGGGCTGAAAATTTAGGGAATGAATGTGATAAATTGATGCATGGTCTGTTTTATACTCCCAATCTACGTCGAATGGCGTGTCATGTGCTCCTGGCGCTCGATGCCCGAGTTAGATCCATGCATGCCACGCGCTTACGTATGCGTTGTCTGCCTCCTAACTTAAACTACTTCAACGCTGCACCAATCGTTGACACATCCTACGATATTATTTATTTTGAGAGAAGGAAAGCTGAGCCACTCAATTTATTGAATATATGAAAGAAGTATATATATGAGAGTCAAAGAAGATAGAAATGGAATGTATAATGCGAAGGGAGAGAAATAAGCAACAGCCATTGAAAAAAAGTAGATGAAGCAGGAAGCAATATGATGAGAAGAAGATCACACCTGGCTAATAGTTAAGAGTAGTTAAGTTCAGCTTCCTATCAGACTGGTCTTTGATTCAATTTAGCTTTCTATCATAATGCTTCTTATCCTATGGTATTATTTAATAGATTAGAGTTTTTCTTACAAGACTAGGTTTATCCTGCAAAAGATTAGGAAGGAAGGATGCATGGGTTTCAATGCGAGCTGTTGTAGCCTGCTATTATGATGGGCCTCGCCCATTCTACACCTGCATGGCGATATGTATGATGGGCTTCGTGTCTATGCATGTCGTTCTTTTTATGTGCAATGGTGTGAGAGAGCAACCAATATTAATTCGATGGAGATGATGATGGAAGAGTTACTAATGTTAGACACTCTAGCACCTGGGGAAAACGCTTATCAGGGGTTTGAACGTGCATGGAAAGGCCTTCAAATGAAGACAAACTGTAAGGACTATGTTAAATCATGGTTCGTCGTAATGATACATGGGAAGGAAATCATAGCCAAGTTTAATCATATCATTTGACGAATATACCTTTATCTTTGGAGTTTAGATGGTGTGCTCATGTTATTTCTCTCCCTTGAGTGAAAGTGTAGCTTATATGAGATTGCTTTTGTTAAGGAGGGGGGCATTTGTATAACGATGCTATAATTAACATGACAGAGGATCAAATTCCATGGACCAAGACTTAGGCAGTTTCTGTTGTAATGATCTTATGGTATGATAAATGCAGGCTTCTTTAATTTTTTTTTTCCCTTTAAAGTTGAACTAATTGAAGTATATTTGTATTAAAACAATGATATTTATAAAGCACCACATAAGTTGAGACGTCAAGGCTACGGCATGGGAAACTCTAAGTCCCATGAATGAAGGCTCGAGTGAAACAAATTAACCACACTAAGAGTATTTAACGTGGTTAAAAAATTATAATACAAATAAATTAAATAAATATTTATAATAATAAATTTATTTGAAAAAATAAAATATAAAAGTATAAATTCATAAATAAAATATAATGCAAATTAATAATTTTGTTAAGTATTATTATGTAATAGCTTTTAGAGTGACATGCTTTTCGATGTTGATCAAAAGTATCACCATCCAAGATCTATAACAAATATTAATTAAAATAAAAAAATACAAAAAATATAAAAATTAGAAGGAGGAAAAAATTTTATATTAAAAAAAAAGGTTATGTGCCAAGAGCCGTGCTCGGCTCTTGCTTTCACTCTTAAAAGGGTGCCTTGTGAGGCACCAAAACCTCACTCTCACCGCTAAACTTCACTCCTCTCTCTCTCTCTCTCTCTCTCTCTCTCTCCTTCTTCTTCTTTTTCTTCTACTTCTTCTTCTTTTTTGATAAATCAGCTACTCACATAGCTCTGACATAAGCATAGCCAGCTACATCACTAGCAAGAAGAAGCATTTAGCTTGATTCTAAAACAAATAAGATTACAAAGTCCGAGAGTTACATATTAAGATTACCCATACATGCGGATAAAAAGATAGATAAACATCGACATTAAAGAATGTATAACTATAATCAGCATATCAAACAGTAAGAAAAACACCATGCTAAAAGCAATAGGGAAGAAAACTGGCTCATAGAATTCAAAAGCCATAGACTCCAAATAGCTGTAAGTCGTAGCAAATTTCCTGATAGCCTGAAAACAAGATAACATAAGCACAGCTCAAAGAATCATAGTGCCTTGCACAGTTGCTAAAGATACTTCCTGAAGAACTTGCAAGGCTCCGTCTGAAAAGTGCTCTGGGATCGTCTTTCCCCAGGAGCTATTCTTGAAGGACGAGGATTAAGATTCCATTGGAGCGTGGGGTTTGTGGTGTGGACGAGACGGTAGACCATGCCTTGTTTCAATGTACATGGGCTAGGATGACTTGGCATCTGGCAGGGGTCCTGTAGAAAGTGTAGAGCCGTAGGACCAGTTCTTACAGGCCAAGCGTCGAGGCTCGGAGTCCCCGGTGCTTCGTTAGGAAGCGGTTCGAGCAATTTATACATCCTACCAGATCTAGTTGGCCAGAAATGCTTGAATCTTTGGCGAATGGCGTATGTCGCCGAGACTTGTGGTGGAGAGTGCCTGCGTGCAAGTGGCAGGGCTATGTCACACCATCCCTGTTGGAGGGATCTTGACAGCTCGGAACATCTGGGTTCCTACTCTGCTTCGGCAGCATCTCATACAGTATTTTTTACCTAGGAGCCTCCACCCCCGAGTTTTCTCAAGATTAACTTTTATGGGTCAGTCTTGGACAGTGGCACGGGGGGCGGTGCGGATTTTGTTATTCGGAACTCGTCTGTCTGGATTGTGGCTGCTGGGGGCAGTCAGCTATTTGACACTCTGGCTCCGAGTGCGGAGCTGAAGGCTGCTTGGGCGGGTCTTCACCATGCCTAGTGCGTGTTATAGACCAGGTCCATCATCCTGGAGGGTGACTCAGCCACCGTTATCAGTTGGATCCAGGGAGGGTTCAAGGTGTAATGGTTGTGACCACCCATTGCTCCAGGACATTTGAGCTATGGTGAGGGATGGAGGGGCCTTCTAGGCCAAATATGTATACCCCAAAGCCAATGGGGCTGTGGATTGGGTGGCTGCTTATGTAGCTGTCACTCCGGCAGTACCCTGTAGGCTAGAGATGGAGAGTTGCCCCGGCACTCCGAGGTATACTATTTTTTGATTTTATCCACCCGTCCTAAAAAAGAAAAAAAAACTTGGAAGGATTTCAAGATAATTCTAAGCAACCCATGAGAATATGTAGAAAATACTCCGTAGATAAATAGATCAGGCAGGTTCTTATGAGAAGCATAGCAGGAGAAATTTATAATGTTACGACCGCAGCAAACGTAGAGACATTATGGTTAATAAAATCAGACAAGGCAGAAGGTAGATAAAGCCGTATTAATTTCCGAAGTCTGCTGCTATAATCAGCTTGATACTATGATAAAGCAATATGGCTCTTAATGTGTTCACTATGTCCATTAGACAATATAGCTTAGATTCCTAGGTGCACGAAAAGGTTTGGAATAACATCCAATATAGTATTGTAACCACCATTAAAATCTTTTTGGTCTCCTCTCAATATTGTATCTACAATAATAGAGAAAAGTTTGCAATTGCCCCAATGAATTATTTAGTGTTATGATGGTATATTATACCAAAAACAATAATTGCCATTTAAGTCTCGGTTAGCATCACATTTATTTTTACATTTTAAAAAATAGAAAGACATTTTTATTTTATTTTTAAATTTAAAAAATATGAACATGTTTGTATGATGAGTTATTTTTAAAAATATAAATATGTGATGGCGAGTGGGACAGCGCCAGTAGTGCTGGTGACTAAGATATAGTGGTGTGAAAGAAGTGGTGATGGTGGCAATGGTGTGGCAGAGGTGGCAACAATGATGACAATATTAGTGGTTGACGATGGTGGCAAAAGTATTGGCAATATGGTTGAGATCGATAGTGATGATGGTGTGGCAGTAGAAGCGGTAACGATGTGGTAGAGTGACGAGGGTGGCGATGGCAGCGATTGTAATATGGTGGATAAGATAGTAGTGATGGTAGCCAGAGGCGGCAGTAGCAATAGAGGAGATGTTTATGATGATAGTCAAAAAAGAGTTTCTTATTTTGGAAAATAATAAAATTAGAATTTCTAACCCTCATTTTTTTTAAAATAATTAATATAATTTTTAAAATAAAAATAAGAGCACCAAACATGTTGTTTGTCTCGACTTATATGATGTTATTTTAAAAATAAAAATAATGCCAAACAAGCTTTAATTTGTACATTTTTTTAATAGAAAAAGTAATTTTTAAATTCTATTTTAACCAATTTTCTCACCAAAAAGTTTGTACAACATGAAAATAATAGTTTTTTTACTTAAGTATATAGTGTTTTAGAAAATGATGTCATTATTCTGAATTATCGTTCGATACTTCTCATTATGCAACCATTATATATAGTAGTCATTATAATCATTATTATTTTAGTACTAAAAATTTTAATTAATCATTATGGGACAAATAATGGTTATTATAATCATTGTTATCAGATTCAATTGGAAGAGATTATAATGGAGTAATACTGTTATTTGAAATCTTGGTAAAGAACATGTCATTAAATGTAATATATCAGTTATGCAACATATGTGGTTAGGACGAAAGGTAGGTTTCAAATTGTAGAGAGAATAAGACACAATTTGGACTAGTGGTGTTTTGATTTTTAGATCGTGTTAAATGCGCAAGAATCCGTGTCACTCACGACAGCAGACTTGTGCATGGGCCACTTATGACGCGTTATAGACACGCTATAATTATTGCCCAACGCTATGCTGTAATGGCTTGCTTTAATTCTCGTGATGATAATTGGACATGACAAGCATGGGCCATGGCCCTTCTGGCCACCCATCTTATCCGAGACGACTACTTTTAGTCCAAGTAAACTGGACATGGGCCTACTTTTTATTTTTTTTTGTTTTTATTTTTGTTAAGACAGATGGATCATATAGATGCACCCAATAAAAATAAAAAACAAAATACTTCGAAGTGACAGGGAAAATTCTTCATCTCCATCCCATAAGGTACTATCCGAGTGACTGACTACATAAGCAGCCACCCAGTTTGCGGCCTCATTAGCTTCACGGAAGACATGTTTGACCTGAAAAGCCCCTCCATCCCTCACCATTGCCTAGATATCTCGGAGCAAAGGATGGACGCAACTGTTGTCCCCTGATGTTGCATTCATTGGATGCAAGATTGAGGGATTTTTTTTTTCTTTCTTTTTTTTTTGGGGGGGGGGGGGGGGGGCGAGAAAAGGAGGATTGAGATTATAAAGTTTCATCAACTATAAGTGTTTTCTAGATATTGCTAATAAAATTGTAAAAGGAGGATTGAGATTATAAAGTTTCATCAACTATAAGTGTTTTCTAGATATTGCTAATAAAATTGTTCTACTTGAAGTGAGGATCAAAAATCACTTGTGAAAGCAATTCAGAAGTCCAAAATGGAAAAGGCTACACTCAGGACCTATTTAGGTAACATAGCAGGATTGAACTGAATTTGCTGCTGGATTCATAGAATGGGCAACCCATTAAGCATGAGGCCTATCAAATCAATACCTTCCAGCTCGAATCAGTATTTCTTTCCTGAAAACCAATAGGCCTGTAAGTTGGTATTTAATCTACGACTTGGACAAGGTCAGAATTGGCGGGCAAATAGACTCAATTCCTCCAAAAATATTGAAATAGATGTTAAAAATGTTATATAAACCTATCACAAGATGTCATATTAGGAAAATCCTGAGTTTTCTAGTATAGTTTTTATTTGACTTTAAATTTGCATATTAGTATATATTTTTTGTAGTATGCCATTTTGTACTTTGTAGATGCAAAACTGTTCTTGCCATTAGACTATACTGATTTATTAGTCTCGATGTACTTCTAGGCCAAGGTGGATTCTAACTTATGTTAGTTAAAGTAAAACAAATACTGAATTAGTGTGATTTGTTATTTTTATTTTTGACCTGCAAGGAAACAAATTAATCAGTCGTAGCTATATATTTTAGATAAATTGAATTAAAAAAAAGTTTACTCATACATATAGTATGGTTACTAGATAAAATGAATTAAATAAAGTGTATGCGAATCATATTTCACATTTTTACCCTAAGAACAGTTAGGTGTGCTAATAGATAGGTTTATGAATTGTTGTTCATTCTTCCAGCTTGAGTTAAAAAATTTCAGCTGGCTTTAGATAAATTTCAGGCATAGATAAATCTCTACCTGCTTAAACCCCGGTCCAACTCAAAGTAGGACTTACCCCGGTTAGGTTCACCCTAAACCCCAAGACTGAACCACTAGCAGCCTTCCTAACAAATCTAATCATATTACTTTCAGTAGATGTTATGGTTCTATTTGGGGGTCATTCCCCTTCTCTTCGAACAAATGAAAAGAAAAAAAAAAAGAAAAAAAAATATCCAAAAATATATGAGAAATGCTCCACCTTGTCACTCTATTTGTTTCTGCCTATCATCCATATGATTTCATATCTCCTACCAATCTCTGTAACATAGCTATTGAAGGAATATGGTGGTGTTAGGAAGCAATTTTTTTTTTTTTTTTTTGCGTGTGCGGCTTATAATAGAGATATTTTAAATCTATTTAGTTCGAATACATCATTATATCACAAGAAGGAATAAAAAGTAAATGAATAATTCATCCAAATAATACTATCAGAATGATCTGCCATATAAGTCGCCATCCAGTTTACTGCTTTATTTTTTATATATATATATCCTTTGTACTATTGTGCATATGTTATGTTCCGAGGAGAACAACTATTATGCTATTAATTTGAGTGAAATGCCACCTAATATGATAGGGATTGACACGGTATTTTAATCCAATTGGAAGATGGTTGGATGCACGTCATCGCATTTGGCGTCCGCCCAATGCAAATACCAGTCTCCAAGTTGGACCACGGAAACCACGTGATATATTATTTTTTCACTTGCCTTACTTGCTTTTTGTTGAAAGTCAAAGCTCAAAAGAACGGTGAGAGACGGATAAGCTTATCCCCGCACCGAGACGTCGGCTTTGATAAAGTAAACGG
Source organism: Phoenix dactylifera (assembly GCF_051530095.1). Classification (NCBI taxonomy): domain Eukaryota; kingdom Viridiplantae; phylum Streptophyta; class Magnoliopsida; order Arecales; family Arecaceae; genus Phoenix; species Phoenix dactylifera. The sequence continues at coordinate 6,313,650 of NC_143191.1, forward strand.
CGTCGGCGTTCCTGGCTAACGTAGATCCAGCTGGAGGGATCCCATCACCGCCCTTCAGAAGAAATCAAACTCTATTTCTTAATCAAAATTTTAAAATCTATTTGGATAAAGATCAACCAGCTTGTAGGAATTTTTCCTTGGCGTGATAAGCACACAGATGTAAACTATGCATTCACTTAACAAAATTTTATAATTGCCCCTCCGGTTGAAATTATTCTCTCAAACATTTGGTAAGAATAGTAGTATTTTTTAAAATATGTAAGGTTGGCTAGCTAGTCAAATTTTACGTCATTGAGATGCAGTATCTATTATCATAAAATCATCCATAGTCGTAGAACATGGAAGCGATAACCACTAACTCGTAACTTATAAGTGATTCTTGAATTGCTCACGATTATGTTAACCCTTTTTTTCGCAAAAGAGAATTATTTAATCAAGCAACAAGAAAAATACTCTAATTATTTGAAAAAAAGTATTACTTGGAAGTCGTGTCCATTCAAATTTTCCTTGACTGACTAATGAACTAATTAATTAGCAAAATATGCAATTACAATTTCTTTGTTGATAAGTAAAAGACAATATTTTCCGGTCCAAATTAACTTCCACTACTCAGTTCTCAGTTTTAGAATCCAACCACAATATGGTACACAATGGTGTGGGTCAAAATTCATATATTCTCCATGACGGTGCCCATATGCGAAGATAAGTAGACCAAGAGAGAGAAGAGAAAAAAAAAAGAGATAACGACAAGGTCAATAGAAGAAAAATTCAGTGTATGGATCCAGCCGCAATGGGCTTCCATGTTTAACTTGTCAACCCTCTTAGGCATATTCCCGCTTCTAACAAAGAATAAAATTATATACAGACCACCCCAAAATGCCCTACTAAAAGGTTGAAACTTCCTTCCCAGAGCGGCCTCCGCGTTGACCTTTTGTTTTCCCCTGGGGGTTTGAATCTTTCCATCTTCAACTCCTCCCTCTATAAATAGAACTAATCTTTTTTCAACTCCCAACAAGATCCCTGATCAGCTTCCATCTCCCCAGAGACAACCTTCTTCCTTTTAGGTGCCTTCAATTCAAAAGAAAGCAGTCCCAAAGTTTTCTTCTCTCCCATCATCTTCTCATTTCTCTTCTTAATCCATCCATTTCAGCTTTCAAAGTTGTCATCTTCCCATCAAGTAATTTCATTTCCTCTTAAAGCTAGCCGATCTCTGTGCTGGTATTAGAATACCCCTTCTAACCTTTCCCCGGCAAAAACTCCAATTCTTTTATCTGGTTTTAATGGCAGAGGTGGAGATCCCATGTTACTTCCTTTGCCCTATATCTCTCGAACTTATGAGAGATCCAGTCACCCTCCCCACCGGCATCACCTACGAGCGCGACAGCATCGAGCGGTGGATATTCTCCGGCAAGCACAACACATGTCCGGTGACCAAACAGTCCCTACCGGAGTGCGAGCTCACCCCGAACCACACTCTCCGGCGACTAATCCAAGCATGGTGCGCTCTCAACTCGTCGGACGGCATCGAACGGTTCCCGACACCAAAGCCGCCGATCGACAAGGCCCAGATCGCCAAGCTCATCGACGATGCCAAGCTGCCTCATTTGCAGCTCGCTTCCCTTCGAAAGCTCAAAGAGGCTGCATCCGAGAGCGAGAGGAGCAAGCGGTGCGTCGAGGCTACTCCCGGCGTGCTCGACTTCTTGGCTTCCATCGTTAAGGAGAACTGCTCCACTCCAGGTGAAGAGGGAATGTTGATCCGTGATGGTGTGGAGTCTACTACTGCTTGTGATGAAGCTCTTAGCATTCTTTGCTTGCTTCAAATCTCCGACCAGCGCCTTCTCGACTTCGCCGTCAAAAACGAAGACCTCATCGAGTCATTAACATCCGTTTTGCAGCAATCAAACTACCAATCGCGTGCCTGCGCAACATTACTCCTCAAGTCCATGCTTGGAGTGATTGCACCGGCCAAGTTGGCCGGTGTTAGAGAAGAACTCTTCCAAGAGATCGTAGATGTGCTTCATGATCGGATTTCGCCCCAGGCTGACAAAGCAGCACTGCAAGTCCTCGCTGGGCTTGGTCGATGGGGAAGGAATCGAATCAAGGCAGCTAAGGCTGGTGCTGTGCCAGTCCTAATCGAGCTGCTGCTTGATGAGCCGGAGAAGAGAGTATGTGAATTGGTGCTTGTGGTTCTGGACTGGGTTTGCGGGTGCGCCGAAGGGAGATCGGAGCTGGTCGGCCATGCGGCAGGCATCGCAATTGTGTCGAAGAAGATACTAAGGATTTCAGAGCTGGCGAGCGAGAGGGGGGTGAGGATATTGAACTCGGTGGCGAAGTTCTCGGCGACCCCAGCTGTTCTTCAGGAGATGCAGCAGATTGGAGTGGTGTCCAAGCTGTGCTTGGTGCTCCAAATGGATTGTGGGATGAAGACCAAGGAGAAGGCTAAGGAGATCCTTAGGTTGCACTCAAGGGTCTTCCAGAAGTCACCTTGTTTGTCTCCTCGGTTCCTTATTTCATATCCTTCTTCATGATAGATAGATGAAAAGATTAGGCTATAGAGGGAGGCTAGTCCAAATTTATGTACATGATCATTGATTCAGTGGGCCTAAATTCATGCCCCTAAAGGCAGAAACAACACTCCGAGAAATGTTTTCCATCCTTTAATTAATGGTATATATACTTTGTAATTTGACAATGAGTTATTATTGAGACAGGAAAAGAAAAGATGATGAGATAAAATTTCTTCTCTTTATTGTTATTATTATTTCTTTTTTGCTTCAACTCATGTTCTTCAATTAATGTTTATAAATATACGGAAGTATTGTACTTCTATAATAAGCTTGGTACTTGTACCATTGGAATTCATATACAGTGAACCTACCTGCATGTGAATGTATGATATAAAATTTAAGTAAACTATTTGGGCGTCGCTGGAAAGGCTGGATCAAAACTTGCATGGAGTGCTTGAAATGTTTTGTTGACATGGCTTTATATCGGAGGAAATAATCAAACGAAGGAGGCCTCAATCAGCAGGACCTTCTTTAGCCCTTCTTATATATTTGTCTTTTTTCATTGCCTCAACTGGATGCTCAAAATGGCCTCGAATGATGTAATTTTATTATTTTGTGAAGTTAAGAAAGCTTCGTAAGCAGCCTGTTTCTCTTGAAAGCAGAGTTAAGCAACTCATTCCTTCGTGTCTGTTATATCATGTCCATGTTCTGCTTACCGGAATGGATCATCACAAGTATTGACTGAATCAGAAAATGCCTGGGCGAGTAGCCAGACGAGGACTTGAGAGGGGAAGAAAACTGATTTATTAGTTCAAAGTTTGAATAAAGAATGAATCTAGGGAGTAAGTCTTACCACCCCAAGGGAATTAATGAACATCTCTTACTTTCCAAACGGTGGTGCCTCCTCCAGATTTTTTTTTTTCTTTTTCCATTTGCTACTCGATAAAATAGTAGGCAGCCTATCTCAAATTTCTTTTTTTTTTTTTTAAGTCTCAAATTTCATATAGGAATTCTTCTACAAATAACCTAAGACCTCATCTAAAATGGCTAACCAAAAGGCATTATTTGAATTTTTTGGCCTTGTATATATGCCCAGGATCTACCTAGCGAATAATCAATGTGAGACAAAATACACACCCGCACGGATCCTCACATATTCCCTCCGTTCCTTATCAGGCTAAGGGTTTAAATCCATTTAAATCTAATCACAAGCACCACAATCGGCCCGTACTTAGTCTCTAGGAGCCCATGCTGTAATGTGCTCTAGCCCACATGGGTCGTGGGTTATGGGTCGGTCGGCTCTGATACCATTTGTCACAACCTAAGACCTCAGCCAAAAAGATTAGACGAAAGGTATTTTTGCAGCCTTGACATGCGTGTGCCAAAAAATTTGGAACAACCTAGGACCTGATCCAAAATAGCTAATCTGAATGTGTTATTTGGATTCTTTGATCTTGTATAAGTACCTAGTGAATAATTGATGTGGGACGAAACACATGGCCGCACGGGTCCTCACATACTCCCTTCATTTAAACCCTGATATCCTCGTTAGCTTAAAGATCCAATCTATTCAAATCTAATCACAAGCACCACATCAGCTTGTAGTTAGCCTCAATAAGCCCGTGCCACAGTACCCCCTAGTCCACATGAGCTATGGGCCGAGTTTGCTCTTATACCATTTGTCACAATACATGACCTCACCTAAAAAAGCTAGTTAGTTGGTATTTTTTGGCTTTCATAGTCCTTTATAAGTACCCAAGATCTCCTAGTCAAATAACTGATCTAGGAGTAAACATACGCCCACATAGGTCCTCATATAATCAAGAAGATATTGGATACTTATATAGGACTAAGGAATCCAAAAAATACCTTTCGGCTAACCTTTTTAGGTAAGATCTTGGTTTGTGACAATTACATAGCAATGAGTTATATAAATAACCTAAAATTGTAATAAGAATCTGATAAAAATAAAATACTAGAGTCCTCATAAAATTCTAATCATAAAGTTCATATAAAAATAAATTTTTTAAATTTTTATATTTTCTCCTGCATTCCTTATAGAAAGGGCCTCCATCACTAGGTCAAGAAAAAATATTATAAAAGGCAGCATATAAATCTATTAAATTTCATAAAAATCATAAGTTTCCCTTAGGGTTGTCCTAGTGCTCATAACTCTCTACCTGGCAATCAAAGTGAAATCATAATTTTCTTCAAAAGAGTGTAGTAATATTGTCTTTAATACTCGAGAATTGTGGGACCTTGCTGTGCTGGATATAGAGAGAACATTAATTTCCGGATAGACATTCGAAATTTCACTTCATTATTTTCCAAACCACTTACTTTACAACCCCATGATTGCTTTCAATCTTTCTGAGCAGGATGTGCTTTGACTTGTGAAGGCCATAGCTCTTCACAACCACATGATATAAAGGTTGTTTTGTGGCCTCCATGCAGTCAAATGGGAATACGTGATCCGACCCAGGAACCCTCCCTAGTGGTCGCTCTACCCTTTGAAGACCTTCCACTCCCACGAAGGACCACCCTTTTGACCTCAACTTCAGTAGAAATGTCAAGAAATGTAGGTGGAACGAGCAGGTGGACTTCATGGCTTCACGTAGCCATATCTTTCGAGTTATGGAGGGATCTCGACTCATTTGACTAGGTGCTTGTAGAAATTGCCTCGTACCCTCAAGGTCATAGCCTTTTAATGAACAAAATTACTCCAATCTGATCCAATCTAGAGGTATAAACGAGCCGAACAGCTCGCGAGCTACTTGTGCTCGACTCGATTTGGCTATTACCAAGCTTAAATAGCAAAATACTCAACTTAAAAGCTCGCAAGCCTAGTCGAATAAATATATTTTTAATGATATTATATTTATTGATAATATATATTATTAATTTAATATTTTAAAATATAATATTATGTCATTTTGTGTTTGAACTGTATTTTGTAATTATGTTTGAGCTCAAACTCGAGCTCGAGTATGGCTCGATTGATATTTGAGTCGAGTTCGAGTTGAGTCAATCTCAAATATTATATTTTTTTTTGATCCATTTCAGTTCAAACTTAGATATTAAGGTTTAATCTATCTCGAGTTGAGTTTTAAGCCCAAGTATTTTGGATTGAGTCGAGCTCGAGTCTCTAGCTATTTACCTCGACTCGATTGCACCCCTATGCTGTACTCTTCCTTCTTTTTATGCATTCGTGTTACGTATTTATGACGGACTTTTACCTTTTCTTGAAAAGCAGGGGAAGTTGTGTTATATAGGAGTGATCACTCTCAACTATAGGACATTTTTGTTATGCAATTAACTGCCTTTCTTCAGCATCTAGATGGCATCAACTTGGATTCAATGAATTAACTTGGAGGCCACCGTGCGGCCATATTATAACACACGGTGGGGTCGTTACCCTCCAAAAACACATGCTACTCTACAGAGCTTTTTGTTCCTCAAAATACCCATGGGTGTCCGCCGCACACCCTTTCTCGGAAATCGTCAAGTTTTTTTCCCTTTTTTTGAGGGTAATTAGACCCGCGAGAATTGTCAAGTTTCAAGACACATGCTTCCAAATTTCTAACCTATCACTGAGCCATCAATGATAACGAGGTCAGCCTAAAATTTCTGCTTATTCAATCAAGTTCATATTTACATATTAATTTTTTTATTTTCAGCTTTAGACTAACCATGATTACGTTTTCTGCCTATGACAGGATAATCAATAAGTATCACATATCTAGCCTATAACGTAAAAATCGATAAGTGTCACGTTTTCCGTCAATGACGAGATAATCAATATAACATGTTTAGTCCAGAGCATCATATCCATTAGTCCAATTATGCAAGTGTAAGTTATACTTATATATCTATCCATCATACTATTAGTCACAAGCATGCATGATCAAAATATAGTTTAATACAAAAACCATCGTAAAAAATATAGTCAGAACCCCTCCAAGGGTCAACCTGACTTCATAAAGTACCTAAACCAGCCACTAGTCCACTAAAACACGTAAAGACAAAAAGAGTGATAAAGAGAGAGAAACAGAGACAGTAAGAGAGAGAAGTAGAGAGAGGAGAGAGAACATAAGGAAAAAAGAAGAGAGTTGTGAGGCCCTCTCTCCTTCCCTCTCTCTCCTTTCCAAAACAGAGGAAGACCCTCGATGACGCTCGTGGTCGGCAATCCCAACGGTCGACGACACACGGCACTGCTAGTGGCATGCAACGCCCAACGATGATCGGCAAAACAGTAAAGAATGTGAAATAGGGGGGACCTTGTTCACAAGCATTTCGGTGACTCACCGGTCGAATTCAAGGTGAGAATGGTTGTTGTGGTGGTGTCTAGGGTCAATGGACCCATGACCGACCAACGGATGGCTAGCGACCGGTGGCTGGTAGCACCAAACCGATCAAAAATATAGGGGTTCCTACCCCTTAAACCATGGAATCCACGAAACCTAAGCGACCGGAATTCCAGCCATGGCCATCAGCCGATGCGAGGCACCGGAGAGAGCCCGTGGCGACAAGCACCAGTAGCGAAAACAGTTGAAATCAATAAAAAACAAGGTTCAACCAATCAAAATAGGGGAAACAAAGCTTTTCCCTTTCTCGTCCAAACTTCGGTGATCACCGGCATGCGTTGGAGCTTCTTACGAGCCCGAAAGAAAGATAGGAAGGGTAGCTCAAGAGGGTCAGGTCCTTACCATGTTTTCCGATGGCATTAGGCTACAGCGATGGTACAGATGGCGACCGGCATTCAGAGAGGAAAATGAAGAGAACGCCAACAGTGAGCTCCGATTAAGGCTGCAACTCCGGTGGGGGTGAGAGTAGACTATGGTAGGGCCTCTAAATAGACCCGGGGCGACTTGAATCCGACTCTCATATGGTGAGATCGGGAGAAGGAAGACTCCCATCGGAAGTCCTCTTCTCTCCAGGCACATGCATGACATGTATCGATTTTTTTTCCTTTTGTTTTGGGCCAAATTCAACTGGGCCGGTCAAATAGACTAGGCCCAATTCACTAAAGGCTAGGTATCACATGCTCCCAAAAAAAAAAAAATTGTCCTCAAAATTAACTTACTTGAAGCTTCAAACTTTGAAAATATGAAACCATCATATCATCCTTGATCTCCTAAATAGTCTCTCTCGGAGAGTGCCACTCACAAGTTTTAGCATAAAGAATTATGACATACAAAAACATGGCATCTCAAAACTTGATCCTTTCCATCTATAATATATAGCAGGTTCTTTTGATCTCCTTTAAAAGCACCAACCTCCGGACCTTGAATTTAAAATACCATAATCCTTTGCTCATGAAATCAATTGCTCTGGATTAATTTCACACAAAAATCATAATTGGCTTAACAAAAATAAGAAAAAGTTTTAGCATCAAATGCTCTTCATAATCTATAATCCTCTTTCTTCACTTAACTTCGCCCATAATTTAATGATCAACCTTTATCCTAGAAAAACCTCAAACCTCTTCAAATTGATAAAGTGAAAATATCAAAGCTAGAAAAAGGAGATATGCCCAAACATTTTAGGTTTGAGCCTAACCAAAGAACCATCAATCTATTAACTCTAAATTAGAGATGCCCAAAAATTCTCTCAAGAGTTATCAACAATAGAAGAATCCATTGGTGAAAATTGTATAGCTACCTTCAGTAGCCAAAGAATCACGATATTCTCGTTCCTTAACTCAGATCTTCTATCATAATACCTTTCAGATCAAATTATTATTGTTTCTAACCAATTTTAAAATAACTTAAACCACCACACTTTTGCTATGCAGTCTGATCTAAGCCATCAAATACTCTAAGGCCACTAAATAATTTCTGACCGAAATATCATTTTGCATTGGGATTAAGAGGATCCAAATTTCAAATTTTCAAGTTGAACTAGAGCAAAACATTTAGTTCTATTTGTCCTTAATTTATGTAGAGTGTACTTACCATAACTAACCCTCAAACTATTAGTCAAGTTTTAAGGTCAATGCATGATCTCCACAACTTTTTTAGAACCCAAAATATCTAGGTTTAATTTAAAGTGAATTAACCCTAGATTTTCTTAGTAATTTGATTAGACAATTTAAATTGATCTTCCTTCCAAAATAATTTACTCCAAACTCAATAAGTTAGAAGAGCTAATATCACTATGAGTAGAATTAACTCAATTAACCTCCAAATCTTTCTTCACTATGCAAATTGAACTACTATTATATTTATAATACAAAATAAAATGACTTTATAAAAAAGAAAGCTAAGTATAGGATATTTGAGGGTATTTTAGTCAATCATATGGACATGTCTAATGTCTCCTACTATTTCCTTTTAGGAGTGCTATAGTTTAGATAAATAGTTTCTATAATTTTCTTTTAATTAAGATCCCTACGGCTTTTTTTTGCTACCCAATACCAATGCTATACCCAGTATCTTGAGGGCTGACTTCAACGGAACTCTCGCCCCAGTGCCCAAGTGGCAAGGGAATATATTGTCCAAGGAAGCGATGGTAAATAACAAAGTTAAATGACTTGTTTTAATATTGGAATACTTAATCTATATAACAACCGTGTATAGCATTCATTAAAATAATAATAATAATAATAAAAATCCTTGCATAGCCAAAGTGGGTTAACCATGAGATTGTGGGGCACTCAGGAGTTAAGACACATCTGTGGTAGGGTGTTGTGCTATACCTCCTAACTTTTCTAATCCTAAACTAAGCATAATTAGATTTTTCTAGTAAACTTCTGTTAAAGAGGATTTTAAAATTACCTAGGAGATTGAGTCCAAAAGAAAACATGAGAAGAACTTGAAAAACAACATTTATATAATAATTTGATTTAAAGTTAAGTTAGATTGCTAAAATCATTGAATTAGGCCAATTTAAGCTAAATCATAGTACTGAAACAAATAAAATACAAAACAAAATAAGTGTGAATCTTTAGAAATCAATCAACAATGTGTGAAAACAAACATCATTACTTCATGACCATAATATTTATTAATTCTTCTTATATGGATTTTATCCTCCAATGATTTGTAACATGCATTTGAAAAAAATAAATTTATTTATTTTAAATTAAAGATATTTTTTCAAAATATTTTCATATCAAGTTGGAAAAATAAAATTTAGATATTGGTGGAAATTGAAATTCTAAAATAAATTGACATATCAAATAATGATAAAAATAAAGATTAGAAAATCATGAGGCATAAGGATTCTTTATATCTTTTGTATTTTTGTTTACTATTGTGATTCCAATTGGTTCATGTTTGCTAGTTGTGTTGCTGTGAGTTGTTTCTTCTCTCACACTGGTTGTTTAAGAACATATTCCAAAGAAGTAATAAAAAGTAGGATTTGCAAGAAGAACAGTGTTTGCTTCAAAAAAGTATGATTTGCCAGAAGTATCTTCTTAAAAAGTAATAAGAATTATGATTTGCAAGAAGAACGATACTGTGTTCACCCTTTAATTGATGTGCTGGAATCACAAGAATAACTTGTACCATTCAAGATCTTATATAATTTTGCAAATTATTTATATATCAATACCACTCTTTTTATATATATTCATATTATTTACAAATCAATATTAGTAAACAAAATTTAAATATTGTTGGCAGCTGATGTTATAAATAAAAAAGTTTGTGTTGATTACTGGTGCTGGCACTTTGCAAATTCTTAAACATTGTTCAAGAAATTATGAAGTATAAGAATTTTTTATCTACAAATTTAAAGGATAGAAGAAGTACAAGTATTGGAGCGAGGTAAAAAATAGCAAGAGAAAATTATATGCTAACCCTAGAACCCTTTATTGCAGAATTCAATACACGTTTAGATTTCTTTGCTTCCTACTTAAAAATAAACAAAATATTTGATGTGATGTTACAATAATATCTCTCTTAAAAACAGAGAAATGTAGAGAGATAAATTAATTTGATGGATATATCTCGGCATTAGCTATTTCTAGTTCTTTTTCTTCAACCTAGTTATGGCCGGTAAGAAATTGATTGGAAATTGAAAATGTTTGAAAACAATATTAGATTATTGTGATCTGAACAATATTAGATTCTTGAGATCTAATCCCTTTTAAAGTTTTATTTTGTCCAATATGTTAAAGACAGAAAACTTGTAATCCATTATCTTTTTTGAGTGCAATTGGTTAAAAAAAAAATCATTCCCATCCAGCACTTTTAATTTATTGAGCATCTGACCTAAATGCCTAAGTTTTATAAATCAATTGCATAGGATTTAAAATTTCTCATATTCACAATCAGCCTGAGTAGAGGTGGCAGCGAGATCAAGTCAGACCAAAAACAAATCAGGTTCGACACAGATTAGGCTAAAAACCTATTGATTCAAACCTGACATAATTATTAAATAGATCAAAATCCAAATCTGAACCTAGCCATATTATTAATCAAGTAATCCAACTAGATATACAACATATTGGATCAAGTTAAACGAGTTAAACAACTCAAGCATTCCCACTCCTATTTTCAAATGTGATTACAGTAGAGAACTTACAAATGTCTCTTAAGCAGAATAGTTGGAATCACATATTTTGTTTCTAATTACACCTTTTTTTTCTCCCCAAAAATGTACCATACATCTACTCTTTAGTGATACTGTTTGCTGATGGGTATTTTACATAAATAGACACTCACATTGGCATACATGCAGAAATGGCCATTCTTGCCTTTCTACAAGATTGATTACTGTTCAAGTCTTCTCTGAATTGCCCCTAGCGTCATATTATGTGATCCACAGATTAAAAGGACACGTATTTAGAATACCCAATGCATACATTTAGGCTTGATATATTAAATAAGCCGTTCGCATCTAAAATTGCAAACATTTAAACCGTCTGGTGCGTATGAATAACAGGTAAATGATCTAGTTATAGATGACATATGTGAAGCCCATAAGTTTAGCATGTACCCACAAAAGTACACCTGATCAACCTACACCTTCCTGAGTGAATGGTTCATCCATAGGCCTAAATCCTTGACACTGAATTTAGTTGCTAGACATTTTAAATTCACATCCTACTCAACCCACTGCATTATCACCTGCTCATATCCATGATATATAGTATTCTCCTCATGCTTTGTTATGAATTCGCATGCACTTACATGCTCGCTTTAACTAGTGCAAAAGGAAAAGTATATATTTCACTTACAAATTGCACAAGATCAACAGATGTACATCAAAATGATCTACTTAAAAAAAGTACGACATAATATATTTTCACCTCACTATATTGCAGATGAAACAGTACATGCCTAAACAAAAGAAAGAGCAAGTTCCTAGAATTATATATTGTGGTAGTGCTCCGCATTCCTCCATCCCCTTGTGTCTAGGCTTACTAATGAAGATATTATTACATCCAAAAACGGTACTGAATTAAAGAAAGTTGTTCAGTTTAGCCTCCCAGTTGAGACAATGGGTTGATTTACTCAAATCAACCCTATGTCAAATTCCGTTCCCTGACTCCACTCAAACTACCACACCATTTACAGAGCTGCCTGATATAAAAGAGGAAGCCGGCGTATGAAAAGGGGATGTATCCACAAAATATCGCATGTCACAAGAGAAGTTCAGAATAAAATCAGCTCGCCGTACCTGGAGGAAATAGTAAAAGAACAGCCCAATGTGTAGGCTGTTTCTGTGTTCTGAAACCGTGACCTCCAAGTCACGATTAAGCAATCTCACAAGTTACCAAGGCTTACCCTCTTTAGTATTTCCTTCCAAAAAATTCTTTTACAAAACCATCAACACAGCAGCACCACTTAATCTGTCAAAAGAAAAATTGTTCAGTGGAAAAGAGCCTACCAATATGTACAACCAAATGCATACAACATCTAATCAAATATGTTACAAGAGAAAATAGTAATTCTTATGAAATATGAATGGACACCTCTAATCGTATAGATGCAATTTAACTTCCATTAGTCCATGATGCTCTGATAAAACACCCAGCCTTAGATGAATTACTAGTGGTCCACCTTAAGGGAACAATTCATCTAATGGCAAATAAAAACCCTAAGAAATAATTCAAATAATACATACTGGACAGGAAACAGGTATATTGTTCATAGTATCATTGGGAAGTCAAAGCAAGTAGCACTCCACACTTGATCTAATTTACTGCAGACACACATGTTAGAGCACACCCACACACACAAAAAAAGGTGCCTGAATCATATTGACCAATCCTTTTTAAAGGTGCACTGTATGCATAAATCCAGCCATGCTGGCCATTTCACATTTGCCTTGTACATAGTAAAGATTATGTGATGAATTCAGAACTAATACAAACATTACAAATCCTTTTCATGCATGCTATCCAAAATTTCTAAGGGATTAAGGCCCCCAGTACCTCTTTTCTAATGTTTCCAAACATTTTGCATTGTAACTCTAATTTGAACCATATTAAAAGTCGAGATGCAAATCCTCAATCAGATATGCAAAGGCAGACTACTTCTTGTGCTGAGATCAAATAGTTCTAGGGAAATGAGTCAGAAGCATATTACTATATACATGGGCCTTCAATTGCAAGAAGAAAAGCTACAGCACTATAACTCTCTAGAATAGGATATAATACTTGAAAATTGAAACCAATTTGAGCAACTTTGAGTGCACATGAACCTACAGTATTGAGAAGATATGAACTGCCTTTCTTTACCCTGCATAAATCTGTCATAACATTCTAGAATTTCGTGCAGGTAAAATATGACAGTGCAAACTAGTCTGCTAAGGAATGAGAATATACAAAACATGCATACCTCTGTAAAGATCCTTCAAGAATGGAATGGATTCTTTCCAATATTTCTTGATGGCATCAACAACTTTGACAGTGTATGCCTTGTCCTCAGGGTAATAAGCAATAGGGTCTGATAGTAGCGGAGCTGGAAGTTTAAGAACACCTTCTAGTGTTGCATGGAGACAGTAAGCTGAGTATGTTACATGATACCCTCCTTCCTGAACAATCAGGATGCATCCATCGGTATAGGTATCAGCCAATCTGCGAACAATTTGCCCAATCTTCCTGTAACCTTCCATTGTCAGGCATTGCCTTCCATTTGGATCAAACTGAAGCAAGAGAGAAGTCAACAAAGGAAATCTTTATTTTACCAAAGATGAACTCATTAAAAAAAACATATTCAGATATCCATATTGGCACAGATAATTGATACTTAAATACAATAACAGAGCAAACAATTTATGAAAGGACAGACAAGTCTTCCTATTGAAATGAAAAAAGGTCTATGCTTACAACAGCGAAAGCTTATATAACTTGATGGCCTGAAGAAGACAAGAAACAACAGTCCCTCCTACAGCATACTAGATATACTAAAAAAGGTAATTGGATACATTAGCGTTAAAAATGGCTATGTTATACAATTCTATTCTTATCTTTGTAAAGGTAATTCAGGATCATGACTGTAGCTTTTAGCACATATTCTGAATTTGTCATGGCTGCAGAAGTGAATGTCCACACTTTAAAAATGTGCACAAGAATACTAAAATGACACAGGCATGAAATCAACTTACCGCACTAGAATCCTGACCAACAACCAAAACAATTAGCATGGGTTCGAATACTTGAACAGCTGGAGAAACCAATTCTTTCATTGCATATGCATACCCTTCATCCCCTGTTCCATTAGGTAAAGGTATATTCAGATTGTACCCAAATCCATTGCTTTCACCAACTTCATTAATGGAGCCACTCTGAGGATGTGATGGACCCCAGGAACCATGATTCATGTGAAGGGAGATAGTGAGAACATTATCTGAGCGATAAAATCCTTCAGCTGTGCCATTGCCATAATGGACATCAATGTCAATTACGGCAACCTTTCTGAAGCCAGAATCTAGAGCAAGTTGTACTGCAAGCCCAGCATTATTTAGAAAGCAGTAACCATCAGCTTGACAAGGCTGTGCATGATGACCAGGCGGACGTACTAAAGCATAAGCAAGCTTCCCGTGTCCATCTAATATATACTTCATTGCTGATAATGTGGTTCCAGCAGCCAGAAGGGCAGCACCCCAGGACCCAGGGTTCAGAAAAGTTCCAGCACAGAGCTCTTTGCTTCCAGCTCCATTGGCTTGTGCAAGTTCCTCTATGTATTCTGACATATGAATTTGAAAACAAAAAAAAAAGTGATTTTATCGAAGCAAGTACTAGGCTTGGGCCATTACCACATCAACATATCACAAAAGTTGCACAATTTCAGGCAAATGCTTTGTACACCCTCTGTGCATTCTGACATATAAAATATGAAACTCAACCAGCTAACGTTTAAGGGAGAAGATGTTAGAACTGGAGATACCTCCACGTCAATATAATTGGTAAATGGCATGATTTTAGTTTTGATACATCAGATAACCTTTGAATTCTGTCAAGGCAAGAAACGTTTTTGCTCTCTTTGTTCTTATCAGAAGGGAAAATTGAATTAGACAGTGGATGTCATATTCAGTTGTACTTCAAACTGCGGCATTTGAACCTTCAAACACCCTGGTTGATATCTTCTTTTTTTTTGTTAAATAAATATATAAAGCATAGATATGTGCATCAATAAATAACCAAACACTCAAAATCTCTTTCTTTCTTTCCCATATATATACTACCATCCTAGTGATGAAGATATATAGATTGCATGAGAGGGAGGGGAGTGCACAATCTATGTTTCAGGGCCTCAAGACTTTGTCTAAGGTAACTATAATGCCCAAGCTTCCACTATCCTGACGACACAAACTTGCTTCCACAAATTGTTACCTAAAAAGATGGTAACTTTCCATTTCCTCTCGCTTTTATTGGACTAACTTCAGTAACAATCTAGCAAGTGGAACACTTTGGAGCTTCGACCCTCGCAACTATAAAAAAAAAAAAAAATCAAATCTTTGAGCATAAAAAATCACAAAAAACTAATTTTAAACCAAAAGGACAAAAATGGCAAACTATCCTTCTTTCAATCCAAAACAAATGGATCACCTGGGGAGTGAAAAGAGAGGAGCTCGGAGACGTGGGCGGGCCGACCAGAGTGCCACGAGATGAAGGGGGCGATGGGGCCTTTGCGGAGGATAGAGACCATGTTCCTTACCCGGTCCGCGTTCTCCGGATGCTTCTCCAAGACCTCGAGGAAACCAGGGTCGATGCCGGTGTCGAAGACGCCGGTGCCGGCGTCGTGGGCGAGCATGCCCTCGTGCCAGAAGACGTGGATGAGATCGGGAGGAGGAGAAGAGGATCGCGGAGTCATGGCGATGGATCGGGGGAGCCGGGGGTTATGGAATCGGAGATTAGGGTTTTGGGGAGGAGGGTTCGAGAGCTAAATGGGGGGCTCCAATGGCGTCAGGGTCTGAGCAGCGGACTCGTCTTTGATAAAATCTGAACCGTTCGTACAAAGTTGGCTCTCTTGGGAAGGAAATGAGTTTAGGTTGTGCTAGGCTTGGCTTGCTCAAATTTGGATCAAATTAGCTCGGAATATAAAAATATAAATAACTAATATATTTTAAATATTCTTTGATAATTATTATGTATTTTAATAATTTTTATAATTATTAATTATAAATAAGTCTAGCATATATAGAATAGAATCTCTCGCCCTCTATTATAAAAAAAAAAATTGACAACCCACCCTAATATTTTTTTAAAAAAAAAAGAAGAAAAAGAAGCTGGATTTATGACACATATTAGCAATTTTATAAAAGAAAGGCCTTAATCCTCTTTCAAAAATACAATATTTCTAATCATATTCTAATATATTAGAGCAAGCTTGTCGTTTGTTTCTCAGGCATTAATTTAATCTAGTTTTGTTTTGAAGGAGTTCTCATTTTCACCAAAAAAAAAAAAAAAGTGTATTCCCCCACAATATCAGTTTTGAAGGAATTTGCAAACAATAGAACAATACCTCATGAAACTACAAATGCTGACACTCAAACTTAAATCACAAGAAAAAATAAATCAAATGGCAAAGGCAGTGGAAATGGTTGATCGGTTGTCAAAAGAGCATGGTAACAGGTAACCTGCAAGCAATGGAATAACTAAACTACAATCTAAGGCATCGTATTAAGAGGCTTTCAATTTAATTTATTCCTGTGTATTTATCTTAGAAGATTTGATTGCTTATTTTACCCTTGATGGTTCGCAAAAATCTGGATCAAGGTACACGAAGCCTTACATCAACGGGTAGGGATCGCATTCGAGTTAGATTGGATCAAATATCGGTCAGATTGGATACAAGATAAATAAAAAATCTATCAACCTAAATCTTACCTATCAATTAAATAAATTAAAAATTCAGATCTGAACCTGACCATTTTATTAAATGGGTAACTTAACTCGACCTACGACAAATTGAATCAAATTAAATGAATTAAACTAATAAGCACGGCACTTAGAGGTATATAAAGCATTATTTTCTTTTTTTTAATATGGTATGGACTTTTTTTTTAGCACCATAGTAAAGACCCTGCTTAATATAAATCCATATCTATAACATATATAAAATAGGAATACATTTATATGTTGAGGTACATAAAGCTATGTGATCTTCTTTCGTGGATCTTAACCATTTAAACATAACCAAGTCATACAAACTCATTATATATTTAAGTATTTAGATCTTGGGATCAACTAATGAAGATGGATTTACTTCTGTTGTTAACCAAGCCAGAATCTGTTTAGTTCCCTACTCACTTGATATACATGGTTTGAAACTTCAAACTGCCAAGCCGCAACAGGTGCTATCTGGACTACTTTCTCACAAGCTCCTCTCCTGGTACTGCTAAGCCCTCTTGGATTAGTCCAATAATATATAAATTTTCTGTGAATAGAAGGATATTTCGATACTTGGGTGATTATGGCTAAGATCATAGTCGATACTACAAACTATATGTAGCTAGAAATACATTCCATGTACAACTGATTGCATATACCATGTGTAGCTGACAAGGTGTGTGTATATAGGGGTCTTTACCCTGATGAATGGATATCAACTCAAACTCAGCAAGTTTCCAAACTCTCCAGCAAGAAGCTATCAAGACCACAACCATTACTTAGCCTAGAAATCTAAAATGAATCACTGTATGGGTGCCATATTTTTCTCATTGTAAATGTAACATATGGAACCCAATTTGTCATACAAGGTATGATAAAAATCTGTGCGCTATCATCCCTAGTGAGACTATGATTCCTCAACACCCATACTGCCATACATATATAATCCACGGAATAATCCTGCTATTCCATTACAGTAATGACAACGCCAGGGCTTCCTCCTTCAGTTAAAGGCTTCACTGTTGCTTTATGAAGGGTCTCGCAATCCCTGAACTGGGCAAGCCGAGCAAGTTCCTCCACTGAGGCAACAATTTGGGGCACACATTGGACTACTTGTGAGAGCAAGGATGCTGTGATAGCTGTTTCTAATATCATTGAGGGGATGCCCTCCTCGGAGAGCGAAGCTTTCAGTGTGGTGGTGGCTGCGGCGATGGCAATATTATGGCGGCAGACACCAGGTGTTGTCATTGTTCCAATGGAAGCTGCCAGTTCTTTCAATGCTTTGCCACACTCAATACTCATCTCCTTGCATGTGGATGAGATCATTTTTCTGAGCTCTAAATCTGCAGGAGTCTGTAAAGGCATAGCCTAATTGTTTAGCAAAGAATAAATAAAGCTCAAATCATAAGTGTTCTGTAAGTTATCTGGGTTAGTCAGGTATAAATTTTAGTGGCTGGTCCCTGTAAGATTCAATAATTTTTGTTGTCTCGCTCGTACCAACATTGCCAAAAGTTAAGGATTCTTGGATAGGTGGAATAGTGTTTTTTTTTTGTGCTGAAAAACACAAAATAGGATTATACCATGAGGAAAGATAAGTAGGAGGGCATAATTCTATTCCACCATTTTGGTGAAGTAAACTTATATTATAGAATAAAAGAAAGTTATCCCTTCCAATAAAGTGGGAGAGCAATTTGGTACTTGTGATGAAATCCAAATACTGGCAGATTCCATGCATATTAAACGC
This sequence comes from Phoenix dactylifera, assembly GCF_051530095.1. NCBI lineage: Eukaryota > Viridiplantae > Streptophyta > Magnoliopsida > Arecales > Arecaceae > Phoenix > Phoenix dactylifera. Next base: position 6,332,188 of record NC_143191.1, read on the forward strand.
ATGTTTGTATCACTCCAACCAAATGTACAAAATTTGTGTGTCATGAGGTAAGCCTTATTCTTCCAAACATTTCCAAATAACATCATCTTATTCTTAAAATATTTATTCTGCCATCCACACTGAGCCTGTCTATAATGCATGGCAAGCTCAGGAATATGAATTGGGTTCAGCGAATGATCGATTATTCGTGGATTAGGATCACACGATGGAGAACGCGACAGGATATACCCTTAAACCTAGTTTGGTAGTTGGATAAGAGGTAGCATAAGGTATTTATCCTAGTTTATCCCTGGAATAAATGATAAGCATGCAAAAAATGAACTTGGTGTTGTTGATCCTCAATAGTTCAGTCAGGTCACGGATAACTAAGGATTAGCAATAACTTATTGGTTAGGGATTATTTTTGGGGATAACAAAAAATTTGTAGCAAAAAATCCATTAATTTATACTGGTAAAAAATAGGAATAAATCTTAATTTTCGTTTGGAAAAACGTGGGAGTTATATGAGCACAAGTTATCCACCCGACAGCTGAAGGTGTTTGAAAGTTATCCCCAAGATAAGCAGGGATAAATCTTTTTTATCTCCCGTTCCAACAATGCCTTAGGGACCTTAGAACCAGTCGAAAAAAGAAACTTATCCCACCTTATCCTATATTATCCTGAAACTAAGTATATCTATTGGAGATTATGATAGCTTATCCCCGAATATCCTATCTCATTTCCAAACTATTTCTTAGATGTTATGATGCTGACAAATGATCTGGTTCAAACTTCAGAGGCCAGATAAAAGGAGCTAGGAACTTGTCTAGGTTCTGGATTCAATGGTAAAATTAAGGGGTTCAAATGAAATGGCACTAAAAGAAAGAATTTTCATTTTTGCACATACCTGGGTCCTTTCATTACTGTTGATGTAGGACATGAGAGCCTCCATGGAATAGGCGCACTGGCGACTGAGAGCCCCAACCTTCAGATACTGTTTCCAAGGATGCCGGAACCCAAAATGGCCGTGTCCTGGCTCCCATCTCGCCAAATTTGCCTGCATTAGTTACTTGCAGACATAAGTAAAGGGATCCCTTTGAGAAACAAAGCGAGTTAGGCCCGCCGCACATTTAATAATCTGACTAATGGCATTGGACCTGACCTATTCCCATTGAGAAATAGCTCAATCTAAGAATAATTTGTAATTAACTTTTGTTATCTGTACACATGGAAACTAATGTATGGTAGTCTATTTTTATTTATTTTTTATTTTTTTTATTACGACCGCCGGCTTGCTCGTGCCTCATCAAAAAAAAAAAAAAAAAACTTTTGATATAAACATAAGCTTAAAATTTGGATGTGTCTAGGATAAAGTCAGGATAAAGTTTTGTTTCCCTTGCTTGGCGAGACAGTTCTTCCAACCTTGCTACTTTAAGCTGAACATGCAATTGTCAAACACTGAAGGCAGGGGGCGGATAATGAGCAAACTCACCAGAGATTCTTCATTGGACTTGGAATTGAGCACACTCTTGTAAGCTTGGAGGAAGCATTTGCTCTCCATTCTCTCTCCTCCAACCTTTTCCCCAAAGTACACTTCTTCCAATCCTGCAAAAATATCCCATTATCAACAATAATGCTAAAATGAAAACAAAGGTTTTCGTTTGGCTTTAAGTGCGGCTACATCATTATCATCGTCTTCTTTTATTCCATATTGTGAGGACCCGTGTATGAGTGTATTTAGTCCTATATCGGTTATTCACTAGAAATATCTTAGATACTTATAGAGAATTAAGGAAGTCAAATAATACCTTCTGACTAGCCTTTTTTTATGAGATTCTAGGTTGTAACGAATAGTATCAGAGCTCATGCCCCATGTGGACTAAGAGACACTGCAACACAGGTCCATTTGGGTTGATCATGAGCTGATCGTGGCGTTTGAGACTAAATTTGAACAAATTTAGATCCTTAGTCTGGCGAGAATGCTTTACCTGGAGAAAATATATGAGGATATATGCAAGCCTATTACTTTAGTTTCTGTTAGCCAAATTGCAAGATTAAACCTTAGTAGATTTGGTTGAGGATTTGCTCCGAGATATGATTCACTCGGTAAATCAAGAGGGACATTTTGAGTCAAGTTCAAAATGAGCCTCCATTTATGGATTGGACTCAACTTCAAAGTTGTTTATGGAGGGTCAACTTTGATTAGCTAATATATATGGACCCATATTATGCATTAGATATGATTCTAGTCATGGTTTGGTCATGGGATATCTTAATTCATATAAGCTTTATGCCCAAGCATGTCCCCTTCAAAGGGGCCCAATTTGGTCAATAAAATCCATAATTACAAAGCTTGTTTTGTGATGTGAAATGATATTGCTTTTGTTATTTTCGAATCAATACCCTACAAAATGGCTATAATACTCTTTAGAGTAAGTTATAAAAAACCTCCTTGAGATTTATATTTATTATACTTACATCTAATAGTCTATAAAATATATACCACGCTCAGTTAAATTAACGACATTAATAAAACCATTTACCTCATATAAAAAGTCAAAATTATTCTTAGATGGACAGAAAGATGTACGCATTTTCTTATATTCTTGAATGGTTGTTATGTCATTTAAAGTTATTTTGGTTATTTTTAAAATTTTTTTCTGACATAGTATTTGCTTTCTATTTAAGGTTAATGATTTGACTGATATTCTGCTAAGTTATGAGTTAAAGTATTGGACAAAAATAAACCTCATGGATGTAAACATAGTTTTTTCAAACTATTAGGTATAAACATAATTTATCTTAATATTTAAAAAAATTTTGTAATTTATTCTACTTTTTAGTATACTTCAAAATCATAGTTGTGGTGTCGGGTCTTTGGCCCCTTCTGTATATAATAATAATAACAACAACAACAACAACAACAACAATAATAATAATAATAATAATAATAATAATAATAATAATAATAATGGTGGATGATATTATAATAATTTGCTTATAGTTCATAATTCTGAAAATAACAAAACTTGTTCTGACAATATTATCCCCCTTTTCGTCATTATTTTTACCTTTTGTTTTGAAGTTTCATCTCCCATTTTTTTTATTGTGAGCAAGTAGGAATCTTCAATCACAATATTTATGGGTTTCAAAATGGGCTTAGGCCTGATAATACAGAGTTAGGGTTGTATCATTGGCACGAAAGAATAATCGATCTTCTTTCGCGATGTTAACCATTGGATCACACCCTGCATAGATCTCAAAGCATTTCTAACTCCTCCATTTATCTGTTGCATAGATCGCAAAGCAACTATTGCGTGATCCAATGATGGTGGCTTCGCATGAAGGAAGATGGATCCTTCTTTGGTGCAAAAGATACAACCCATGTCCCATAATGTAAGCCCACTCTGTTTTAGATACTGGACTTTTGAGTTTTACCTTCCAAGAAGCTGGCTAGCTTTTCCAAGTTGGCAGCCACAAGCTTGTGGAGATCTTCCCCGGCCCACACAGGGCAAATGAAGACGGAGGTCAAGAGGCAGATGGCTACCCCAATGACAATGGTGGAGATCCTCTGATGAGCTAACTGCAGAAGCTCAAATGCATCTACTGTTCGATTACTCGACACCGCCACCAGGCTAAATGTCAGTATAAATATGGTCACCCCGTAGTCATATCTTGCTTTGATCTCTGGTATGAATCGCGAGAACGTTGCCGCTGCAGCTGCATGACCAGTGGCCCAATTATCATGTACGTTAATCACCACATGCATCTAAGAATGACCACATTGGCGAACTGGTTATGCATCACCATGCGGATGTTGATATCTTCATATCACCTTAATAGCGATGCAACATGACAAGGCTCCCCCATATGTTTAAACATGAAGAACTATGCATGCATCTATATGCATGTTGATGACCCATGTGTGCTTATATACCCAGTTTGCGTATAGAATATTGCATGTTGGGTGCAACTGTATGTATGTATGTACTAGACAAGCATAGAATGATGTACCTAAAAGAAACACAAAAAGCCCAAGGAGGAAAGGCTCTCCTTTCTCCCCTGCGAGAATGGCTATCTGGTGAGCACCAACTCCAAGTGCAGCGGCCAACAATGTTGCAAAAGTTCTGTTCAAGCCTTTACTCAGTGTTCCACCTAGAGAACAGCACATGAAAATAATAAATTGAATCAGAGCTCTTTTTATTCAAGTAGGACGAAGGGGTAGTATTTTTTTTGTGTGTGTGTGTGTGTTCCTTTCAGCTGGTTCTATGAGATATCTTGATATATATGAATTACCTACCGACAGTATATTCCATGACCACCACAACGGTTAGTACCGCCCAAATGGCCGATGTTCTGAAGCCGTCGAATAGGGCTGAGATGTAGTAGAAGAGGGAAACTAAGGAGAGTGCGAAGCCTACTTTGAAAGAATGAACCACTCGTCGGGGATCGTCTTTTCCTATCTTCTTCACCTTCTTTGCCAATCCAACCACCTTGGCCTTGAACTTGTTCAGTGCCAAGCTAAGACTTGACCACCATGGTAAGTAACTGACCTCATCGGTGCATCCTTGACCCACTTCCATGGTGAGAGAATTTAATGGATATGGGGGGTTTGAATGAACCAAGGAGAAAATGGTCTCGTTGGGCCTTCTTTTGCTCTTGTCTGGGGAAAAGCTTTCTTGAGAGAAAAGGCAAGTGGGACGGAGGAGAGAAGTCCCCAGTGGTGGAGCTTTTATACGGGAAGGAGACTAGTAATTAAGTCTCAGTAAATATAAATGATCTTGTGCGCTGGCAAGGTGCAATGGGGCAGCAGCAAAGATATAGTGGATATGGTCCTTCCAAAAGGAAATCCTTAATATGTTGACCCAGGTATACACCAGCAATGTAAAATCTTTGAACCAGATCAGTGGTGGTTTTAAAAACTAGCTAGAGTGGCAAGGGTAGCACGAAATAAGCTTTTAATACTATAGGGAAAAGCTAATCAAAAGGGCAGTGGTCTTGGTTAGACCGACCCAGTTTAGAGACTAGATCCCAAAAGGATAGCACTTGATATTTATTCTCCTTTAGATAGATGCCAGCCTCCTGCAGGTGGGAGCTAGCAAGATAAAACTTTTTAGGGTCTATTTATATTTTTCTATAGAATTGGACTGAAAATCTTATAGGATTTGTAGATTGGGCCAGCACAACCACCATGATCAAAGGTTAAGCACAATATCCAAAAATAACTTTAGAGTTGACTGGCCCAAATCCTATAGAAAGCAAAAAAAGACCTGCTGAGATCTTTTTTCACCCTATAAGATTCAGGTCTGTCCACTCCAAAGCTATTTTTGGGTATTTTATGAATACATGCCTAATCCGGTATGTAGTCTGTGTTATTGTCGGTTGGACTGGCCTAATCCATAAATCATATAGGATTTTCATCCCAATCCAATAGGAAAATCCAAGTAGGCCTTTCGAGGAGGTTTAAGTTTATTTTTAAGTGTGTTATTTGGTCAAGAAGGGTCAAAATTCTCACATATTAGAAACTTTATTGGGAATATTAGCAAATGTTTCTATTATCTTGGCTAACCCCACAAATTACCGAGTAACCTCTCTAGACAAGTTTTCATAAAGGCTCCTGAGATTGAAAAACTAAATACCAACTTCGCTTTGGTGCATTAGTGTTCCTAAGATCAAATATATCTCACTTTCGAAGAGAAATAGAGAACAAACTATAAAGAGATGATCTTGATAATGGAGAAAAAGATTAAGGCCCTATTTTGATCACACATTTTTCTTACTTATGTGATGGTAAATGCATGGCCGATTATAAGTGAGCAAAGGATGCCAAGAAAATATTGTTAGACTTAAAACATGAGACCCCTACATGCATGGGTTTAGTCCTACATTAGTTTATACTAGAGATATCTTGGTTACACAGAAATAAGGAACTCAATATCTTTTGTCTAGCTTTTTTGTGTAAGATTCTTAGTTATTATATATAGCATCAAAAAGGACTTGGTATACAACCTATGTGAACTAGAGAATATTGCAGCACAAGCTCTTTTAGGACTAACACAGGTTTGTTGTTGTGCTTGTGATTAGTTTTGATTAGATATGGACACTTAGACTAGTAAGGATATCATGGCTCAAAAAGAAAAGTATGTAAGGCCCCACACTTATATAGCGAAAAAGAACCAAAATAACACCTATCAACCATCCTTTTTGGTTGAGATCCTGATTAGTCGTTATATGAATTCTCTATATTTTCATTCTAGGTCAAGTTCGATAGGTTTTTTCTTTTCTTGACCTCCACTTATCACTCTCGCTAGATTTGTTTTTGAGAAAACCCTAAATTGTGGGAATATATAAATCCCTTTTCGTTGGATTTTAGTATTTAAAATTGTAATTTCTTGTCCTCCACTAGTATTATAGATATATAAATTGGAGAAGGTTGAGGTTTATACCTAGTGGCTGCAAGACAGAAAGGAATGGTCAATGAAAGAAGCGAAGATAGATCCAATGCTTCCCATGCATTGAGTTGTCCCCATTCAAAGTACAAGAGTGACTGTAAGAGAAAGGGTGTTATTGGATAATGCTCAAGCAGCCATCTCTTCGTTTATTGAGATCACCATATATAGTGATCCAAATCTTCTCCAAACAAATCATCTTTTGTTGAATTGAAATAGGAAAATATCTTAAAAGAGTAATGCCATGATGAATTGAAGCTTATCCTAATAGAAACATCCATATACTTACTAACCAGAAAATATGTAGCACTCATTTCATTCCAACATTATGTGGGCCCAATAAACTTTATAGCACCCACTTCATGAAAATATTATGTAGGCCCAAAAAATAAAAACTTTTCTTATTCGTTAGCAAACACCATGAAACATTTTTTATAATAATCTAATTGAAGTGGAGCTAGGCACACGCTGTTATAAGTTCTCATTTTTTTAATCTAGAAAATCTAGGAAGAGTGGAACTCACAACTTGTAATGAACAAACATGCATATTAATGGAACCCTAACTTAACCAAAAAGCTTATGCCATTGAATTTTGGGTGAATTAGTAGCTCAACTCTCTCACTTTTTCTTTTTACTATATGGAACTATCTTTTCTCATATAAATTTCCAACAATCTTTGGCTCATGTATGAATTTCGTCCATATCCTTATCAACTTCTCTTTTCATTAGATCCACAACTCTCAATATGATCTCTTTCAAATGTTTCATCATGTGCTCCCACATGCTTCCATCATATGCACTCAAATTTACTTATCATATGCTATTCTGAATGTACATGATGTGTTTCTTCATGCTTTTACCATGCTAGGGTTTAGTTGCTACATCATGAGACCTGCTCTTCTAAGAATCATGCTCAAGTTTGTGCATTGATATGATATCTTGAACTATCGACCTTCCTTGCCACATCAAGCTCAAGCTTCAACCTAACTTCCCTCTCCATCCAGTCTCCTTTATCAACTTAGCATGTCATTATTATCATAGCTCAACTCCATCATCCATAATTATCTTTCTAAAAGCCATCAATATTTATGTGCCTTAATGCTTCAAGATTCATGCCCAAAATCATTACCATTGGATTTGCTATCACTTATTAAGTAGACGAGGAGTTGGAACCAAGTGACTTAGCATAAAAATCAAAATCCAACTTGATCCAAAAACTTATGCCATTGAGCTTTGAACCTAACTAGCATACCAACCCCTTCACCCTTCTTTTACTATTCAATGTAAGGCTGTCTTTTCATGTAGATTTCCAACTCATTTTTTTTTTTGTTTTCTCTCCTTACTTTTTTTCAATGATGCAAGGCATCTTTCTTATCAAAATAAACATCAAAATAGGACCTAAAATAAGCTTTCCAAGAATGCATGTGGATATTGTTCTTATTAGTGAAATTATTAGTGATTCTAATAGTAAAAATTAAAGAAGAATTAATAATGGAATACTGGGAAGACATTTTTGGTTTGAACAAAGAGTGGCACTCCCACTAAACTTCTAGTTAAAAGAAAAAAATAATAAATTAAAAGCTCTTTCACTTTTATATGTCATATATAAATCTACATTAGGCCTCTAAATTATTTTGATTTCAATCAAAATCATCAAAGAGAAATGCTGGTAAATCCCATTTATGAATTGGAAAAGGTGGCATTTTAATATTAGAATAGAAAATAAATTATAAAATAAATAATAGTCATCATTACAAGGCATTTCTTCTTATATGATCGAAGAGTGAAAGAAGTGTTTTACTTTCATCTGCTCAAAATAAAACCTTCACAAAAATAATATGAAAATAAAATATTTTTGAAAGTATGGTTTTAGCATTTAAGTAGTGAATTCTATCTTTTCCAATTCTTGTCAAATTCCTCTTCTAATTAAGAAAAGATGAAAGTTTTTAAAACAATAAAAGGTTATGTGAAAAATCTAATTTTCTATATCAACTTTGCCTTATATCTCCTAATTATTTTTAGATTGCAATACATATGTTAAGTCAAAAGCTTACTCAACAAGAAATTTCATTTTGAACCGCTCATTTCATGCCCCGAACATCAATAAAATCTATGTCGATGAGGTCCGATAAATCTCTACAGGGATGGTACGTAGCAGTCCCCTAGTACTCGGTTGTATTTGTCTCGCTAAAAATTAATATTGCATAAGAAAGCTAAAGTTTCCGAAAGTTACGTCTTTGCTTCTAGACCCTATCCAGATCTATTTGAACAAGCCAAATTTGTCTATAATGAGTCTTGTGATACTCTTAGTTCTCAATAGAAATAATTATTAAATGGAGATCACATCTAAAGCCAATCTAAAATCCTTCATAAAGCTTTATGTTTATGGGACAAAGAGGCTCCTTTAGATATCTCAAGAACAAATATTTCGATTAATCCATCATTGTTCTCACGATGTATTGCCTATTATGAATTACTAAAATGCAAACATTGATATCTACTTCAATCTCTTGTTCTCAGATTCTTAACAACTATATTTAGGATAACAAAGCCTGAAGCCCGTGATTAGACGACAGTCCCACTTTAATTCTTGCTCTTATCTAACTGATGCTTTCAGCTCTCGCTACACAAGTTGGAGGTTGTACCTTCTCACGAGGAAACTGGTGGTGCTTCTACAGCCCACTATACCTTTACCATACTCCCACTCCCTTGCCTCTCCGGCTCTCCGTCGTACCCTAATTCTTCTGGATGCTCAATCCCTTTACACACCTCTAGCCATGCATGCATACCTGCTATGAAATGGTTCAGTCCCCTCAGAAAGATGAAAAGAGAGTTTATTAGCCAGACATGGGGAATATATGAGAATATATACATTCACACAAGCATTTGCATGCAGACACTTAGTTTATCCAGCTATTGCCAAGTTATTCCTGAACATTATCAGGGGTTCTTAGCCTTCTGGGCTCTTGTTTAGGATGTTTACTCTGGAATATATTTTTCTCATGTCCAAGTGTGTTTGATTCAGTAAAAGAAACCTCTGTGCTTTGAAACAATCTTTTGATGATCTGATGCCCATCAGATATGATTCTCCATGCTGGCTCAGTTACTTATTCTGCATGGTACACAAAACCCAGCTACCACTATCTAGTTCTCCATCAACCAGAAGACATGTGCTTTACTATTACATGCCTTGATAATTTATTAAAAAAAAGAAGAAACATCATGGACAGAATCTTAGTGAATTAATACTAAATTTGTCCGCATGCATACCTTTGAGTAGTATATTCTTAGTGAATATTGCATACATATGTTTATCTCACTTGTGAGTTGTGACCTTAGGTAAGCTATCAATTAATTAATAGTATCATATATAGCTAGTGAATCTGCCATTATCTTTTTTCTTTCTTTTTTTTTTTATTGAAGGGGTACTATTACCAATTGTGAAAACATATATATTTAGCATAAGACCTCCACAAATTATGAAGATGATGTTACATCCCATGCAAGCATATATAGTGAATTTTTGCCTGGGGATATTTTGTCCAGCCAACTGTTGATTTGATTCAGTAATTGGCGGATAATAAACAATTAATGAGTGATATGCTCCATTCACACAATTCACTTTGATTCATTAATATAATATGTACCCCTTTTTCTTACCAAAATGTCCATGAATTTTGTAACAACCCAAGATCTCACCCAAAATGGCACAAATTTTGTTTTTTCTTTTCCTTTGATAATACGTTAATTGTTTTCTACCTGCTTATAATAAGTAGCATAGTAAAATGAAAGAATGAAATGAAAGAATATTAATTCTTGGGCAACAAGAGTTCAGTGATGTCAGTCCTCATATTTGTTTTGAAGTTGTTTAAAGATTTGTCGGTGCTGCATAATACTAAAGTTTTTCTGCTTGCTCTTTGATGAGGAGCTTAATGATCTTATGGGCAGCACTTTACTTTTCTTTCCTTGTGTTTTGGGGTTTTTTTGGGGTGTTCATCCAATACAGTTAGTTGAGGATCTGGTTAGTGCCCATCTATGGTACTTTCTATAGCTTTCTTCTATAAATTATGAGGTGGCGTTCATGCAATGATGTTTCATTTTCTAAGCGAATGCTAGTCATAGTGCCTATGACCTCCCTGGTTCCAGACGTAGACTTCTTAATGGACAGCCCCATGAGATGAGCATGGGCTTCTTTAGTGGAATACCCTAGTGGCTATGCCATTAAGATTTCCTTCTCATTACCTAAACTGCCTATTTGTCGTGACTAAGACACGGATTAGTTCGTTCATTCTCCTCTCTCTTTAGTTATTTTCTATAGACAGTAGCAAAAATCTAAGAGCTATTAGCCCCTCTCTTCTATTAAAACCTTTCCGTACCAAGAATTGCATGTTTTCTTGTACTTCTTAGGCAACCATTATTAATAATAATAGGTTGCTTCAAGTATAGTGTTAGCTCAGTCAGCCCCTTAATTTATCTCATGTTGCTTCTGAAAAGTATGGTGGTGCTTTAGAAGTGTCACATAGGGAAACAAAGTTGATTATGTTGTGATGATAACACTTACTTGGTCTAATTATGTCACGGTCACGTAAGCGCATTCTTGAACTAAATGATAAAGCACTAGCATGATTATGTTAGGTTAAACTTGTTTTAAAAAGATAATTTGATGACACATGCTACTCAGATAGCCATGTTTGGCTTACGTAAACGCGTAAGGGACAGTATAATGGAGTCCTTGGATTCAACCTTTTAGTGCTTAGTTTGGCACAGCTTATCCTTTTTGGAGTTCAATTAAGATGAGATGGATAATGTATCAAATGTTGGGTAAGAACTTTTATCCAACCAGAGAGGATCGCAAGCTCACGCCAGGTGCATCCATTAAGATCCTAAGCTTTCTGAAATCCAATCAAAGTTTGACATATTTCTGATAGCCAACTAAGTAGTTTTATCACTCAAATAGTGAAAGTTACCTGTCCCAAAATTTTATTGACTATAAAAAGTTGTTGACCACAATCAGCATGAATATGAAGGCCTCATGACTTTTGGCCTCCACATGTCATGAATGCCTGCACATAAGACATCTGGAATTGTCAAATAAATCTAGTTGAGGGATCATGTAGGATTTGTTGGAAACTCATATATATTATTGCTATCTTGCCTGTTTGCTGGCCTTGGTTGTTATTGTCGCTTTTGTGCTTTGCTTTCCCCCTACCTAAGTGAAATACTGCATGGAGATTAATGCTGGAAAGAGTACTAGGATGTTCTTAGAACATGCCTCATCTACTAATATAGTTTCACTATGATTAGAGATTCTCCTTTATCTTGGGCACTCAAAGCACTATGAACTCCGTCATTCATCTGCGTGCATAGATCTCAAAATGATCGGTGGATGATCCAATGGTAGATTCGTGCAAAAGAAGGTGAATCCTTCTCAAAGTGAATCCTTCTTACATGCGAAACATGCACCCCCGACCCGGGCTAGTTAATAGGTTATATAGGGGTTCCAAAATTGGCTCTACTACCACAACTCCACTATATCACTGGAGGCATTGTGGGATGGCCCAGGTAAGAAAAGATTCTCAGGATAACTTCTTGAAAGCTATTAGCTGAAATAAAGTATCAAAATTACTAATTGTTTCCTTTTGATTGTATACCCAAGTAGATGAATTTAAGCCAAGTCCCTTCTTTAGAAAAAAGACCAGAAGGTTCAAATATGATTCTGCTTGTAACATTTACTTTACATAAATCTGTATATATAGCTATTATTAGTATAAATATAGGCATGGCAATTGAAGAGAGAGTCTTGATACTATGACTGAATAAACTTATAATATATGAATCTACATGAGAAATTATTTAAATATAAAGATCAAGTTTAAATATACTTCGCTTGGTAGAGATGTTAAATTAAATATTGATAACTATAGCATGGAAGTATTTTTAAAAATTTTAGTAAGTGGTAAATAGTTAACCCAAAATGACATCACATTTCATGTCCTAAATTTGATTAAATAAACATATGAACTATACATGCTATTATATTTTGAAATGAAATACTTCCTTCTACTAATATATTGTTGATAGTTAGAGATGATAACATATATAGCTAATAATTTTTTAATATTTTTTAACTACTATCTCGAGTTCAATCATGGAAGATGCAATATATATATATATATATATGTATTGTTTTAAATTGTTATTATGTTGTAGGAGAGGAAAAGTCTACTTTGTTGTGCAAGCTATTATTGAGAAAAAAGAAGATAAATCTACATCATTATTTTCAATAAATACAATAAATTATTAGATATTTATTTGATTATTAATATATATATATAACAATCTAATTATTTGTTTTATAAATTAAATATTGATCACTATCATGGCACATGCGCACTACTAGTTAGGAGTGGATGTGAAAGTGGATCAGATAATGTTTATGTATGCCCATTATTATCTTGGAATCTATAAGAATATGGATAGAAATTTGAGCATCCGACTAATATTCATATTTATATGTGTATCCATTAAAAAAAAATAGATATGGATATGGATAGAAAACTATTCAATGCATATCCGAATATCCGATTCTATTTGTAATCCTATTTAATTTTATTGAACACTCATGAACATTTAAAGAAAATAAATAACCACATTAACATGCTATTAACTTGATTTACCTTCAACTTAGAAATATCTTTGATTCTTTGATCATAAATTTTAATTCTTCGATATATATCCGTATTTATATCCATACTTCCAGCATCTGATTTATACCCATATCTGCTTAAAACAAATATGGATATAAATGTCTACATCTGACTAACATCCATATCTATATTTGTATTCATCTAACAAAATAAATATGAATGCAGATGTAATGGTATTCGATCCAAATTCAACCTACTCCAACTTCCTCATGTCGTGTCGCTGATATCTTCATCGCTGGAGAGCCATGGTTGGCCAAACTCGCTCTATTCCTCAAAACTTTTTGAGTCGTGCCATCCCTTATTGTTGGGATTTTCACTCCAAGGAGTCAATTTCATTTGAGCCAATCCAACGTTAATTTGAGATGTAGAAGGCTTAGTTGTTTGAGATGCACAATTCTTCGTTTGCCCTTCTCTCTCTCACAATGTAGTATTTGAATGATGATGCCGAAGTGGACCTCGGTGATAGCCAATGGCAAGAGTAGAGTTGATCACCGTGGTGGCGAGTAACTTCAACCGTATTGATGGGCTCTAGGAGAAGCAAGGGGCAAGGCATTCTCTGGCAAGGCCGAGGTCAAAGAGTTTCAAGATTTTATCGTTGCTGATGGTTTAGTGGACCTTGGGTTCACCGAGTTGAGGTTCACTTGATGCAACAACCCCCAAGGTCGGTGAGAATTTGGAAGAGGATTGATAAGGCTTTTACCATGGCAGGGTGAATCTTCTCGAACTACCACATGCGTCACCTACCCCACATTGGATCAGACCACTGCCCGATCCTCATTTGCATGCAGTCCTCCATTCCCTATTGCTGCCCCTTATGCTTCAAGAAGATCTGGCTCTTGTATTTGAGGTCTGTCAAAGAGGTGTGGCATATGGCGGTAAGGGATGACATGATGTATCGAGTGACCCACAAGCTTGAATTACTCAAGCACCATCTCTGGAGGTGGAACAGAGAAGAGACAGGCGACATCTTTAGGAGATTGGAAGAGATAAAAGGCACAATTGCTTCTCTCCAATTCAAGGAGGAGGAGCATGAAAGTGTATCTTCGAAGGCTTTGTCAGAGCTGAGATTGAAGCTGTCTATGCATAACTCTCTTTTACGCCAGCAGGAGACCTTCTATTAGCAGAAGTCCAGAGTGCAGTGGATTTTGGAGGGCGACCGGAGCACCAAATTTTTTCATCAATTGACAGTGATCTTGAGGCAGAGAAATAGTATTCGGAGCCATAGGGATAGTAGTGGATGGATGATGGAGGGTGCGGGGTCCCTCTATCATCACAAAATTTTTAATTATTATATGACTTCAAATATGTACTTTGATCTAACAAGGGGAATGGAAAATATTTATCTATACAGCAATAATATTACTCAGGTTAAGATTTGACGTGGAGTGGAGTAGTATTTGTTCAGTCCACGCTAACTTGAACCTATCGTTGAGCATTGGCCCATATGTGATGTAACTCATAACTCTTGAACTTTATCAGCATTGTCTATCAATAGTTAGTTCTTGATGGAGATGATATGTGATATTATATCCCAACAAGATAATTTTAATGAGCAAAAGCTTTTTATACTTGAATGCTTCGTTCTTTGCATAATCTTATTTCGTATATGTTGGACTAGTAAGGAGTTGCAAGCCATTTTGACTAGATACCGTGATGTTTGTGATGACAAAATATTGAACACCACATATAATAGTCTGCAAGATATGGATCATCATGATTGCTTGTTCAATTTTTAGACTCCTTTTTAACCAATAATTTATTTTTAATAAATATTCTATTTAGTTTATTGAAATTTGTAAATGCCTTTCCTGTGAGGCCCAATAATTCCACATCGGAAAGACTCATTCTAGGCCAGGGAATATGAGGCGGGTGTCTCCAAATCCTGCAGACGCATTTTGGGAGGAAAATAAAATCGGGAAGGGATGAAGGATGCTTACGTGAAGCCCCGGAACCGGATAATATCTGGCAGGGGAGCCTCGTATTTCTCCTCCTCATGTGGCCCCCACGTGGGCACTAGGTGCCTCACGTGCCCCGCGGAGGTGGGGGCGTGATATTTGGTATCAGAGCCGAGGACGACTCTTATTCGATGGTGGGAAGGGCGTGAGACCCAATAGTCCTATATCGGAAAGATTCGTTACAGAGCCTAGACATATGAGGCGGGTGTCTTCAAATCCTGCATACGTATTTTGGAAGGAAAATAAAATCGGGAAGGGGTGAAGGACGCTTGCGTGAAGCTCCGAAATCGGACAATATCTAACAGAGGAGTCCCATATTTCTTCCCCTCATATGGCCCCAACGTGGGCACTGGGTGCCTCACATGCCCTGCGGAGACGGGGGCGAGACATTTTCAATCCTAAATTGAAGGTCTAGGTAATGCAGGGCATATTTAACCCGATATTGCATGTGAAAAATTACACTAGCATAAGTCACCAAAATGGTTTCCTTGTCGTGTTAATAATGGAAGGTTTCCCTGCAGATATTTGATATAATCCTTCAGAGAGAACAATAATGGACGCACGTGGTATACGTATGGATGGATTCCCCGATGGAGCCGCTCCTATCCGTCACAATCGAGTGCCGAATCCAAGTTTCGAACTCCCATCGCTTTCCGAGGCATGTAAGAAACCCGGCGGTGGCGGTTTCAAACCTGCAGGACACGTGTTGATCTTCGTGTGGCTCCTAGAAACTGCACAATATCAATCCACCCGCAGGCGATCAGACGGCGTCTTGCGAGATACAGAAGCAAAACGTTCGGAACCGTTAGATACGACACTTGTCTCCCATCTACGTCCTCGCTCCCGTAGAAGCCGAAGAAGGGAAAGTAGAAACCGGTAGCCTCCGAATCTCTCTCTCTCTTCTTGCCGTCGTCCCTTTCTCTCTTCGGCATCGGGATCGAGGTAGCACTCCTGAGAGAATGGGGCTTCTTTCCAACAGGTTTTAATTCCTTTTTTTTCTGGATTTATTTGTGTTTTCTTTGAATCAGATACCAATTTTGGTTTTTTTTTAAAATTTTTTTTATTTTTTTTGGATGGTGGTGGGTTGGTGAATTTGATGATGAATGGAATAGGATCGGGAAGGAGAGCTTGAAGCCAGGGGATCACATCTACTCGTGGAGGACTGCTTACGTCTATGCCCATCACGGTCGATTTCTTTCTCATCCCTTCTTTTTTCCCGTGATTTCCCTTGATGGTATTATTACTATTAGGGCTAGTGATGAAAACTTTTTAATATTGGGGGTTTCTATCTTCTTTTATGTTCTTATTGGCATTGATAGATGGATTTTTTGTTTCTTTGGTGTTGGTTATAGAGATCCATAGGAGGAATTATTCCAAAATTGTAAACAAAGGGACAAAGGTCCTTTTTTTCTTGTTATAACATCACAAATATATTGGTGTGAATTCTTCCAGTAAAAATATAAGAGGACGTTGTGACGTGGGCTTGATTGGTAGTTAATTGTATCATGATTCACCTGGAAATAGACCGCCTTGTCAATAGGTAGGAACTAGTAAGCAGGCTATTGGTTGAACCCAAATGTTTCAGTTGTTGGATGGAGGAGAACTCTTCATGTTGACTAACTCTTCGTGTTAATTAGTTTAGTTTTAAGGCATTGATTGAAACAAGAGGCGCTTGTAGTGGGGCATGATGAAGTCATTGTCTCCTGTCCATTTGATCATCATACAGCCTGGTTGTTAAAAACCTTCATGTCTAAGATTGAGCTCTCGCTGCTCAGTTCTCTGCTCGTTAAATCGGACCTTACCAGCTTGGATTGAGCATCAGATGAAGGGAAAGGGAACCGCAAGTAAGGAGAAATATGGATGTCTCTCTATGTTTCAGTCTAAATTCAATGATGAATACTGAATGTTACCTTATACTATCTGGGTTGCTCGTTGATTGCATGCAACTAAATTTGTCATGATATTGAGATAATAAATATGCGAGGCATTTTCTTTAAGATGGATCCTTTATTTTCATCAAAAGAAGGAACCATTATGCTATTCTGATCGACATACTGAACTTAAGATTCCTAAGCCAGAAGTAGCGAAAAAGATGACGCCTAAGAGGATGAGGTGGCCTACTTAACTCTGGAGCTTTTTGGTTTCTGCCAGTCCTGTAGCCAGCCAATCATGAGATTGGGTCCTACTCAACTATATGTCTGAAATTTGATCTGACTTACATGATTTCATCTGATTTTTTCAGAATCGGTGATTTTAGTGAATGCTTTTCTGGTGGAACTCTTTCCTTTTAAAAATCACTTCTATTGGTTTTGTAGAATTCACATTTAAATGCATCAATGTGGCAATTCTTAGCAATAACTGGTCAAGAAGTTATTAGTTTCGTTTAGATTGAGAAGCTCGCCATATTTTATGTTTTCGGTTATGAAAAGTTAAAAAGTAAGGATGTGGAGTAGGCTGTACATTGTTAGTATGGTTTCTTTCATTTTACCCTGGTAAACACGTTGCTAAGTGTCCCTTTCTTTCAGCTCCCCTACGGATAACTAAGATAAAGAAGCTTTGCCAAAAATGAAAGAGAAAATGGGTGGGGGTCCAAAGATGTTTTGACTGGTACCAGTTGGTGCTAAACCATGTTGAACCGGCATGGTGCAATATTGACAATGAAGCATCCATGGCTTTGTCTCCCTAGAAAGTTTTGATAGGTCGTAAGCATAGGAGAGTCAGAAATATTCGACAAATTAGCATCATCGTGGGACCAAAGACTCATATACAAAAATTAACAAACAATTGGCATTCTTTTTGATCAAAAGTCCAATTATGATCTTCAAAAAGAACAACTTTTATTATATTTTTTTTATATGAGTGAGGATGGTAGTATTCCTTAAACCCACTTATTATGGGATATCTATTTTGGCGAGGTGTCTGTTTGACAAAGGAGCAAATTTTAGTGGCTTAAGTACAATCTTAGAGTGGGATAATTCTTACTCTTGCAAATTTGCCTTTATATTTTACTAATGGCATTTACATAGGCTTCAGCTTTTGTCATGTATCTTTGCTGTTGTGTGTTTATTCCGGATTTTCAGATATCGTAACTTTTTTGCTTATATTGTTGATTGAGTTCTTTATTATGTGTGACTGCAAGTACAGGCAACCTAACAAATGACAAGGAGAGCTCTTTCCTACATCATTCTTTATCACGTATTGTCAATTTATGCTTCTGGTGGCTTCACATGTTTATCTTTCATTGATGTTTTGCTTTTTTTTCTTTTTTCTCCTTTCCACATATAAGTTTATGTCTCTTATTTTCTTATCATCAAATAATATTCGCAGAACACCTCCTTGTTAAATGGCATTCCTATTGTTTACATCAAGATTCTTGTACCTTTCGAAGATTAAAATCTGTTGCTTTAAGAACTAATATTTGGACCAGCTTAGATGATCATGTATTGTAGCAATGTGATGTTACTGACTTCTTCCCTCCATAGCTTAGACTTATACCTTGCTTGTTCTCTATTTATGTGCATGTTTAAGATATATTATCATGATACAGTGTAATGTTTTGGCAACTAGAAAAGTAAATATATTTCTTATGAGTCATGACTACTCTTTCCATTTCCTACATGGAGGTCCAGGGTGAAGTTAGGGTTTTTTCCCCCTCATTTCCAGAAGGAAAAAGTAATGTACAGAGGATTTTGGTAGATCCATCAAGATATGGAGTGCAACTGCATAAAATTAATCTTGCTTCTTAATCTATTTTTGCTTATGAATTGAAAAGATCTTTATAATGCTAATTAATGGGAACTTACATTTTAAGAAGTGTTTGATGGCCTTGAGTCGACAAGTTTATCTCAAGAATCATTCTGAAGTACCATTTTTCTCTTCAAATTTCCATTTCCATTTCCATTAAGATTGATCTCCTGTTGTTTTCATGTTTTATCCTTCCAAGATGTGTTTGATGTTCATCTATCAAACAACAATATTACTTCCACATTTAGATCTCTAGTATAACTGACTTTATTTTTTTGAATCTTCCTATTATTACTTTTCTTTTGATTTATTTCTTATATGCATAACAGGAATTTACGTCGGGGATGATAAGGTCATCCATTTCACTAGAGGACAAGGCCAAGAAGTGGGGACTGGAACTGTTTTAGATCTCGTCCTTACAAGTTCTGGCCCCAACCGAAGACGAACCCCCTGTCCAACCTGCAGCGCCCATCTAGCTGAGTCCCATGGTGTAGCGTCCTCATGCCTAGATTGCTTCCTGGCTGGTGGAGTCCTTTACCGCTTTGAGTACAGTGTTAGCCCTGCCCTCTTCCTTGCCAAGGCTCGGGGTGGTACATGCACTCTTGCTGTCTCTGATCTGGATGAAATAGTGGTCCATCGGGCTAAGCATTTGCTCAACAATGGCTTCAGATGCTACAATGTATTCAAGAACAACTGTGAGGATTTTGCCATTTACTGTAAGACAGGACTTCTTGTGGCGGAACAAGGAGTGGTTGGACAAAGTGGACAGGCGATATCAATCATAGGTGGGCCACTTGCTGCAGTTCTATCAACACCATTCCGACTTATTACAACAAATGTGTATGGAATGGCAGCAACAGCTGTTGGAGTTTACTGTGCCAGCCGATATGTTGCTGACATTGGAAACCGGAGGGATGTCATAAAAGTGGCTGTGGAGGATCTGACAGCAGGACTAGCAACAGGTAGAGTTCAGGTGGTCGAGAGTGGAAGTCAGATGGCTCTGCCTGCTAATGGTTAGTGCTTCTGATTATGCCTCATGAAGGTATATCATTTATAACTTTGCTTGTATTCTAAATATATATCTGTTTCAAGCATACATTAAATTGAGGCTTGCTTGCACAAATGGCCTTCTATAAGTTGCTTGATTGGACTGATTTCATATGTGTTATTCTATGTTCTTTGTAAAAATCTTGCTGTTAAATCATGGAAAAGATGAATCAGTCAATGTTATTTATATTCTGGTTTCATGTCTTTGGATGTTTATTTTTAATTTAAGGGATATTATGTGGCAGTGAAAATATGCTAATTTAGTCATTCATGGTTTAAAATGCTTTGCTGAGTGGACTCACTTGATATTTGAAAATGTCTTGGGATATATAGATAAACTGCGATTTGTTGGTATAAAGCTAAGCTTGATTGGATAGGACTATTTACAGTTAATATTTGGGCTATTTCCGTCAGCGTTGCCCACTTGATGCTTACCCTATCCTCGAACACACGCTGGCGCATGCGTGCACACACACATAACTTGCTATACTATGAATCCTCTAAAGGAAGAGAATGGAGCCTGTAACGTTTTGAACTTGATGGATTAGTTAATGATGTTTTCGAGGTCATATGGTGGTGTTGTTCACTTTGGCTGCTGCAACAAGGGAACATGGTAGAAAGTTCTAGTGCATTAAAGTCAGAAATTTATCTGAACTAGGAAAGAGTCTGTTGCAATAAAATGTAGGATTTAATTAAAGACAAGATTTTTTGGATTTTTGTCTATCATGATTCTGTAGTTGAAGGGAGTGTTATCTGATTATAGATTATTACTGTAAGATCTTATTTCCATTACAAGTTGGAGTTGTTTGCTTGTTAAGTTTCATTAAATGGCTTTAGACGAAACCAAAAAGCAGCGAGTTCTATAACAATATATGTTTACTTGCTAATATAGTTTTATTGAGAGAAAGGAATACTGTTTTGTGATTGAATGAGACTTTGAATGAGATACTTAACTGCAGGTTGCTTGGATATGAACTAACGACAACATAGGTTCTATAAATCTAGGCGATGTGAGGCAAAAACTTTCATATTTTTCCGTTCTTGGTCATAATATGCAATCTTCATCGCCCCCTCCCTCATAAGGACCCATATTTCTGTTAGCATTTTTGCTTTTCCGATCAATGGGATCATATGATTTTGTATGAAGTCCTCATCTAACAAACCTCCTTGGCTTGAAGAATGAAGGAATAATTAGGTCAAGAATGTTTCTCAGCCTTATCTGGCCTGAAAATACTAGGCTTTAAAGTGGAAAAGGAGGGGAGGGGGATAGCCTCTATTGTCCACTGTGCCATCTATCACGCTCAAGGATCACTATCATGGTTGATGTGAATGCAAGAGCTAAAGTTAGATGGGAGCTTGAGATGGTCTTGGAGATGAAGGAACTGGCAGAATGAGGCGATGGGTCTTAGCTAAGATGGAGGGAGATTGCAGTCGAATCCCAGTCTGAGTGTCACTAGCCAGCCATGGGCAGAGCTGAAAACCCACTTCTGATTGAACTCTGGGAGGTCAGCAGTGTAGAAACGTTGGTCTTGTGGGCTGAGGAAGGGATGAGTGGATGAACTCTTGCTGAATGATTAAAGTGCCCAACTCATGACTCGCAAATTTATAGGTTGAATTATTGCTGGATGCATGCCACGGAATGTTCAACAAGTCTACTAGGATTGGCTCTAGGTAGAGCTCCTTGACTTGTCGTAGCCAATCCTGTTCGAACTTCATGCAGCTTTGCTTTGTGACTCATTGGCATTCTTCAAAGGCCTTCCCAAGTTGATGGACTTCAGACATGCCAGAGGCATGTGGCAAGCATTAAAAAAGCTGCGAGGAGCTCCTAGGCCTCATGAGGCTAGTAGACAACTTTGTCTATGAAGGCCCAGACTGGGCCAAGGGTAGAAAACTCCCAAAGGGAGTCTTTTTCTCCTTCGGCGACTCCGACTAGGATTCAGAGTCTTAGGGTCGCCGGAACCTTAGGGATCCTCTATAAAGAAAGAGCTATCTCCCTCCAGAACTCTCTATCCTAAGCAATCCTCCTCTCTCTCTCTCTCCCCTTCTTTTTTCTTTTTCCTATTGAGTTTGCAGCTGCACGTTATTGTGCTCGCCGGACCACCATGACCACAGCCACCAATCGCCTCCTTTTCCTCTCTTTTGCCAAGAAAGAAGAAATAAGAAAAAAAGAAAAAGAAGAGGAGAGAGAGAACCATCCCTCTCTTTCTCTCTCTTATTTTCTTTCTCTTCTCTTTGTTTCTCCCTTTATTCTCTCTTTAGAAGATCTAAGGAATCTAGAATTGGGTCATGTCGACCTGATCTATAAATCCGAGTCGATCCCTGAAAGGAGGCTCTAAACTCCCTTGGTGCTCGAGATGCCTAATGGACCGATCGCCTGGCCTTGTCTAGTGTTCATAGAACCCACTGATGATGAACTATGTTAAATGATCTTGGCTCTGATCGAGTCCATGTCCTATGATTCATTAATCGAATTGCTCAGGCCTGATCCATCCAGAATCGTCGAACGCTATCATTCGGTTAATCATCCATGTTTCTTATTACTTTAATTCGATTATAGTTATCAATTAGAAATTAGTTTCGCTGTTAATATTTTAAATAGGTCTAGCAGAGTCGTCTGGCGAAGTCTGACAATTTAAGACAAAAGAGAAAAGTAGATCTTGCACTTCTTATTGTTTTTCAAAATATCATATTTTTTCTTAAAATTTTGAATCAACATATGTGCTATAAAAATTATGCTTTATTATGAAAAATAATTTTATAAAAATAACTTTATTATGAAATATGAATCTGATTGTGCTATTTAGTATTTTTTCATCTATTTATGTGTATGTTTTAAGATAAAAATATAAGTTTTCTAAAGACTCTCAGATAGCTATGTATGGTCCTTAATATTAGAAAAATCGATATCCTGAAACTAGCATCCAACGAAAACGACTATCTGCCGACGAGTTAAAGTTGGTATCGATAGGAACAAAGGATGGTCCAGGCTTAAAGTTCGCGCTAGCAAACTTGGCAATTTTGTAGAAAAATTTTAATATTTTAAATTGACTTTGAATTTGTAGTCAATGATTTTCTGAATATTGAGGATTATAGGTTTGGTATTTATATTTGGATTTAGATGCTCTGAACCAATATTGGTGGCATTTAATGGATAATGAAATTAGATTTCTATTTATTCTATTTTCTTTTAGGTGAATTTGGAAGTTAAGATGGATTTGAAATTTAAGATGTAATGTTTAGCTTCGTGTTATCGTGGGTTGTACTCTTCGGTAGTACGGTCGTGTCATACTTCGAATCTGAAGCGTGACATTGTCAATTGCTTTGGTGTTGCCCGTGCAGCTTCACGACCCATCAGAGTTGACGATGGGTGCATCACGGCTGCACCATTGAGGCTGAATTACATGCATGGCATATCGAAGTCGTTGAATCTAGTGGATTGCATAGTCGAAGACTATCCACTCGGGCTGCGCATGCCATCGGAAGTTCCATCGCTGTTGGTCGAACATGTCATATGCCTTCCTTAGGTTTGGTCTTAGTTCATTGAATGGGAGGCCAATAGTGGCCTTCCTTCCATAGTCGCCGGCGGGTTCTTGAGGCTTGGCAGGGGAAGTTCTACTAGATTGATGGAACAACATAGACATGGGGAGATTTTAGAAAGTCTGAATATTTGTAGGGGTGGAAAGGAAGGAGACCTAATGGCCTTTCTGAGCTGTGTTTGGAGAGGTCAAGGAATGGTATATGGTGGCCTAAGGCTTGCCATGTGCTATGGACCCACAGTCTAAAAACATAAGCTGCTACTAGGACGATCGATCCAGGCTAATAAACCCATGTGGCATTATTTTTATAAATCGATGTAGGAGTATAACAATTTTCCTACCCAATCTTGTGATGCCCTCCTTACGGTTGGCTCCTACTCGAGAGAGGAGGCCCATATCCTACTTGATCCTATCAGGTCCTCGACCTTGGTATCATAGTCCAAAATCTTAAGCTGTTGAGAGGAGGACCAGCCCAAACTAATATGCCCATGTGGCACCTTTTTCATTACTCAATGCGGGGCTATGATACATAGGGGCATGACAGTGTGAGGGCTGCCTGTCTCTTGTGGTAAGGCTGCAAAATGTGGACAAACTGGAAGGAGAGCTGAGTGTTGTGGAAGATACAAATGTGTTGTTCTAGGGGTTTAAATGAGCTTGAGCCTGCTGACTCGAGCTATTCATTGTCAGCTCATTTAAACTGAAAGTAAGAATATATAAACAAATTTATATATTTATTAATTATAAATCAAAATAATGTATCATAGTAAATTTATTTCAAATTAAGACTATGATGCAATCAAAATAATTAATTACACCAACATTAAGCAAGCTAAGCCATATTCCAGCTCGGCTCATTTGCTAATTGAGCAAGCAGAGATCAAGTAGAATTTCATGCTGAGCATGAGTTGAGTGTTTTGCAAGCAGCTCATTTAGAACCCAAGCTGCTTGTTCTTGTCATGTGCATCTTTTTTCTCTTTTTTTTTTTGGTACACATCTTCAATTTGCTAAACTAAAGAACCTTCGATCTCATCATTCTATGATTTGTATTTGCAGGAGGATTGACCCTTGAAAAACAAGTTAAAACTGCACTTTTTTTTCTTTTTAATCCATAAGCAAAAGAATTACAATCGTTGGGTAATGGCTCTATGCTAGTATCAAATGCATCAAACTAACAACTTCAGAAACAAAAAAGTTACTCGACTTGTTGATCACAATAAGCTGCTTGTCTGCCACTTTATTCGGCTCCCTTACCACATGTCGATGTCTAACCTACTGCAGCATTCTTGCGACCTTAGTGTCCATTAAGATAGCTTGATATCATGGTCCTTGTTTCCTGTTGAAGTATCCATATAATAGCAAGCAGTCATATTCTATAGTAATAACATAACACGGATTGCAATTGGAACAAAAAAAGAAAGAAAAGAAACGTAATATGCCTTACCCATTTGCTTACCCAACATCAAGGCCTCTTTGATTGCCCAAGCTTCAGAATAATTTGGCTGCGTGCAGCTGCATATGCTTTTGAGTTTTGACCTTGATGATAGAGGTTGTCCCATATGGTTTCATTCTATTATTCTAGCCCTTGCCACCCTGGAAAGATCAACATAAGAATAGTCGTAACACGAAAACCTTCTAGCAGTGCCGGCATCGGCTATCTAAGCTTCTTCAATTGAAATTTTATCTCTGACTTTGCATAAGATCCATGGCATAGTAGCAAAGGGACATCTAACCCATTCTAGTCTCTTGGAGCCCTGCAAAAATGAGGCTTCGAACCAGTCCCATGCCTGGCTTAATTCTAGTCAATCAGACTATCTAAGTTTATTACATGGCATGCAAAACTACTTAGGGTGATTGATAGATTCTGGTAAGAGATGACAAAAATGCAGCAAGTGGGATCTGTCACAGCCATGTATATATATAGCTGGTCTCATAACAGCTTTCATTAGACTGGTTGGCACTCTAGGAACAACTTGTTCAATAATATAGCTAGCCGGATGATCTGTCACGGTCATATCCAACACTAAAGCATGTGAAGCCACATGAGAATATATCTTCTGTGGCGGCCTTATTTCGTCACAAGCCAAAGCTCATTCCCTTCTGTCAATAGCACTCAAAACTCATACAAGAGAGGAATATTGTGAATTTTAAAGAATTGAGAATGTTAGTCACAATGTAAGCATAAGAGAGAGCTAATTTTGGTCCTGTTCTGACCAATAGCATAGCATTCAGCAACTCAAATCCACACTGTTTGGCTGAAGATTATTGGGAAAGCATGGCCACTTAAACTAAGGAGGTACATTATGTAACCAAGGACTGCTGATAAAACTTTATCTGCGTGCAATTGCCAACTTTAAGACAAAGTCCATCTCTAGTATGACAGAAACACGCTGAACAGCCTGCCATCACCATATAAGGATCACATCAATCTAACCTAGGGAATCCTTCCCTTCCAAGGGCTGTGACATGATGACACATCATAGCCCATCTAGGATTTCTGAAAAGCTACCATCATAAGCCTCAGGGATCTCCAGCCATTCACCAAGTTGCAAGAAGCTTGGTCATGTGTCTTGCAAACATGTCCCTATGTTTCAAAAGCTGTGGAGCAGGCAAGGGAAGAAATGAAGCAGTTTGGTCATAAGTTGGATATGATGCATCTCAGAAATGAATGGAACGCTATATGTTGCAGTCGAGGCTGTCGATATTACTCTTTGTCAAGATCCCAGATAGTGATCTTGCAGTTGAACTTCATGAAATCAAGCAGGCGATGATCAGAAGAGATATGAGCTATGCATTTGGAGCACTTAAGAGCTCCTTATTGGTATATTGATGGTCATTGGTATCTGGTTCCATAGTAAATTTCCTCAATGTTAAAGGACAATCTCTCCATTAGGGATGGTGACAAAGTGGAGTACTACCTACTACTTGTGGTGGAAGAAAGTTAGAGGTCAATATGTATTTTTTGAGAGAAAGGAGTCAAGTTCTGCTACTTCATTATGGCCTAAGTAGTAGGGCCTTAAGCAAATGAGAAGGTAGAGAAGATACGGTATTTTGGAAGGTAGAGAACATGGTGAATATGTATAACAGAAACTTGGAAAGTCTTGCAGATAACTGAGAGAAGTCTTGCATGTTCTTTGCGAGACGATACATAGGTAATTCTGTGGAGTTCAATTCTGCAAGGTCCTGTGGAAGATGATCATCAAAAGACTAACTTTGCTCAAAAACTAAAGTAAAACTCTCTATTCAATGCATAAAACTCTTGCTGATGCTTTCCACATCTTTGCTGCCAATATGTTGAAGGGTATGGAACCTTCAAGCTGTGCCCTGTCTCTTAGCTTAACGTAAATATGCAGAGGCTCCAGATCAGTATCTTGGAATGAGGGGAGCTAAGCTTCAGTTATATCTTGAATGGTACTGCTATGGAATGTGTAGATGATGCAAGAAATATTTGATTAGAGAGTTCATAAATCAGATAAGTGATGTAGTCTTGGTTACTGGACAGCCTTCTGTAGAGAGATTAATTGGTTCTGTGGAGCTCCTTGGACCATCAAATTAAACCTAAACCAAAACAATTCTATACTAGCAAATTAAATCATTGTTGTAATTGTGGTTATTTAATGGTTGTAAAGGCTTTGATTAAGTTAGATCAGGTATACAAGTGTGCAGTTTCAGATGATGTCCTTGCATGGTAATCTCTCTCATTGGCTGGCTGCTCAACCATAGTTAAGTTGCTGTCGGTTAGAGTAATGCACAAATTTGAAAATTTTGATTAGATTTTTAACCTTCCATGTGCTTGTGCTAAGTCATTGTGTGCAATGTAACATGTTGCGCCATTTTAAGTAGAAGGTCGAGAATGGTGATGGTACCTTGAATCTTCAAGATCTGTGGTTCTTTAATGTTGTTCGATGTTAATGCATCAATCATAGGGCATCTACAATCCATGTAAAAAAGTTAATGATAGGTTTGAACTGGTCCAAGAGTCCATAATTTTATCATTACAAAGAGAGTTGCAATATTGACTCCTTACAAGGGCCACATGCAATCATTGTGCGAATTTTCAACTAGTCCCTGCATTCTAAGGGCTGAGACTAGTTCAGAATTCACATACTGCTTTTTAATACAAAAAGTAAAATCTAATGTTGAATCAGTATTACTTAGAAAGATTCATCATGTCAATTTTACTATTCCAGGTGCTTGTGTGTAAAGACTAGATCATTTACAGAACGGATATTTAGTAACCTAAGTAATACAAGAGGCTAGACATAAATGACTTCTTTCACATAACCCTTTGTAAAGAGTCAGTACTGTAGAAGGTTAAGTAGTAAAGAAGCAACCAAATTGCAGCCTGGAAAATTTGAAGGGAAACAAAAAGAAAATAAGATCAAAGAAGAAGGAGAACAGCCTTTCTTATTTCTTGACCTTCGGAAAAGATTATTGATACTGATTTTTGTTTTGCTTCCCTAGAATTAAATGATAAACCTATGTTCCCCTGTATATTGTAATCATTGTGATCAAAAAAAAAAAATCGACCAATGGTCTAGTGGTGTCTGCTCTCTGAATGATGCATTCATGATCAAATTAAAATGCCCATCGTGGGTAATCACCAAAATGTCACCAGTGTGCCTCAATTGCTGTAATTGGCTGAGCCAGGTCTGAGCACAATTCTGCTATAGATTAAAACATCAGGCCAAGTCCAGTTGTACTAAGGATGGCCTACAAATGCTAGAGCTAAGGGTAAGTTTGGTTGGAAAGAGTTAGATTCTAGAATTAGAATGAAAATGAGTGACTCACATTCCAGCTATTTGGTTGGGGTAAGTCCTATCCCTATTCTGATCCAATGGGGAGCATAAAATGCCCCAAAACCCAATTCCTACTTTTCCTTAGTATTCAAATTCGATTTCGATTTAGGTCACAAACCAAATATATCGGAAAATATGGCTATTCCAATTCTCATTTTAATTCATTCTGATTCTGATTCTAGTTGCAAACCAAACGCGCCCTAAGTTTAGACTATGGTTGGATTCTTATTGCGCTAGATTAGGCATTCATGCTGGTTGGGCTCATTAACACATTGGATGCATGGTGAACTTTGAGATCCCCATTCCTTCAATCCATGTTCGCTCTGCATGAATCAACCTATAGCTTTACTTGCATCATCTGCTGAACCTGACCAATCTAAAGTGCAAAGTGTCTGACTACATTTAACATTGGAACATGAAGAGCATAAATTACCCACTATCTTTGTAACAATACAGGACCTTACTCAAAATGGCTAGCCGGAAGGTATTATTTGGGTATCTTGATCCCTCCGTATATGAGGACCCATGCGGGCGTGTGTTTAGTCCCACATCAGGCTAAGGGTTCAATCCATTCAAATCTAATGACAAACACCACAATCGATCCGTGGTCAGCCCCAGTGGATTCGTGCTACAGCGTTCCCTAGTCCACATAGGTTATGGGCCGGGCCTGCTCTGATACCATTTGTAAAATCCAAAACTTCATCCAAAATGACTACCCGGAAGGTATTATTTAGGTTTCTTGATCCTGTATAAATATCCAAGATCTATCCAACGAATAAGCGATGTGGGACTAAACACACACCCGCACAAGTCCTCACAATCTTTTACATAAATGGAGTGGCCCCACTCCAACAGATAACTTTTCAGATCAGACTACTGGTTAGCAATTTCAGATGCTGTATCCAAAGTTTGCAAACAAAAGCCAGAGGGAGGGGGAACATTTCTAAGGACTCAATGGTTAGAAACCTCTCCAACCATGTCATTTTCAGGGCATTCAGAGCCCTTTGTTATCTGACAAACAATAGCAGACTTCACCCCAGCAAATGACAAGGGAGGCTACGAAGTGCGACCCCAGCAGTACCTATTAGTTTGTCTTCTGATATTCGTTTTCTGGAAGCATGCATGCCTTGTCTTCTACTACAACAGAAAGTATGGCACTGATTTGTACGCGTTCCAAACTGTGACAGAATAGGACAGTATCCAAGACTATTTAAATAAGAACGATGGGTGCTACCATCACATGCATATATGTACGTTGGAGCTGGATTGCTGATAGACATCCAGACCAGTGCTAGGCAGGTGCAATGCACTACAAAGTTTAAAAAGAAACTAGAATTATTGTTGTCCAGCAACCATAGAAGATTTCCCACCCCTAGCTCCTCTCGCTACTGGAAAACTTGTGCATTTTTTAATATAATTGCCGATGCTAATAAGCGTCGAAAATCTTCTCACCAACACATAAAACAAAGCATCGAAGAAGCGTCGACTATGTACGTTTAGCGAATGATGCTTTTAAGGTGGAAATTCAGCCTGTTTTAATTTGCCATATGTTATGTAGAAAGGTCTAGGTTTGTATCTGGGAAGTGTTTCGAGATCTCTTACTCAAGTTAAAGTTTTTAGCTGACAGTTATCCTGCTGTAGTTCTCAAACTTATTTCATGCTAAAGAAGTCATTTATGCAATAATAAGTTAATGTAGAAACTCATGGAAATAAATGCCAAATAACATGATGAAGGATTTATGTATGCTTAGAGTCTACAATGCACATGTATACTTTCAGTAAATTAACTTTGATGGGAAAGTCATGTAATTGGTTGGGAAAATAGGGCTTTTGAACTGATAAAATGGACAACAAAACTTCCCTGTCATGTCTGGCCTGGCATGGTTTTCTCTTTTTTTGTAGGATTAAAAAAGGAAAATATTTTTTAGTGCTGACTTTTGTAATGCCTTTCATTGAAGTTTTTAAAGGTTATTAAGAAATGTTAATTCAGTGAGAGCATAAAGTTCTTGACAAGGGTATTTGCTGAGATGATGATTTACCATCTCACAGATGTTACCAGAAATATGTTTTTTTTCTTAAAGAAAAATGTCATTTTGGATGCCAAGGAGTGTTGCAAGGGCATTTATATTTATCTATGCTCTTCAGTTTCTACACACGTTATGAAATATCTCAATAGGTAGGCAAGACTTACAAAATAGATTCAACTTGTGATGTTTACATTAGCGTGTTAATGAATAGGTGAAAGTTTTAACAAATGCAAATAAGTTTAGGATTTTATTGATGGGCGTATGAAACAAAGCTATGTTTGGCATAGGTCTATCAAAGATGTGGCATGATTAATTTGACATGTTTTTCAAACATTTTTCTTGCCAAACCCTGCTAGATTTGCTTTGTTTGTAACCTGAAATGTTTGGAATTATAATGACACCTAGCTTAGCTGCCAAAACAAATAGATAAGTTATTGACTAACAAAAAATCTTCATCATGATAATCAAATGAACAAGGTAACAAAGGTAATTAAGTTTAGTCATCGTTGATGTAACTTGTGATGTTATGATATCAATACAGCCTTGATATATGCTTTGTATTCAACTATTTAATTTTTAAAGAAAACATCACAAATGCACCCGAATATGATAATCTTAGTAAAACTCAAAGAGGTTAGGAAAAATCAAGATCAGTAGAGAAGTCAGGTCAGATGTTAACCGAAGTCTACCTAACAAATCAAAGAATTCCTTAAAAATTCAAGTTACAAGTCTAGTAAGTGACGAGGCATCTCTAAATTTATACACCAGAAGATACTGTATCACCATATACAATGTATCAGTCATGTATCACCACATACAATCTATCAGTCAATGTACCATTGAATCAGTCAATGTATCACCATTTAAGCATCACAAAAAAGACATTGTATATAAAAAAAATGTATGACAAAACATGACATCAAGGTCTCCAAGGAGTTCTTTGGGATGAATGGTTAGAGGTAGAGCTTGAGGCTGCTAGTTGACTCTTGGAGGTTGTTGTTGCTGAAAATGATGCTGAAGCTGCTGCTGAGGCTGCTGTTGAGGCTGCTATTGAGGCTTCTGCTTCAGATAGCTAGCTGCTCCTAGGGGTGCTTTCATGCATTTGAAATTGGTGGTGACAAAATAGTACATATAAACTAGTTTGAGATTGTATTTAAATAAAGGATGATCAATGCACCTCAAGTTCATTTCTTCTGAATGTGCCAGCTTCTTGTTCACTACCTAAAAAAATGCAAACCAAGCATATTTATCTCTGGGTGCAGCTTAGGCTTAGCCTTTGTTGGAAGCTTCTTATCTACAGGGTTTGTCCTTCTTAGGACCTTTGCAGGTCCTGGCATTGTGCCCCTACTGCATGCAGTTGCTACACCTAAGACTGCCTCCAGTTTTTTGACCTTGTGAGAGTCCTGCACTTCATCCTCCTCCCTTCTTCTCGACTTCTTGGGCCTACTAGAAGCTCTCTTAAGTGCGGATGCAGCTACTGGCTGAAACTAAGACGGATCCCATGACTGCATTCCTAGTACAGGCTTGATAGATTCCTCATATGCTCTCATGAACATGTTCTTGGAATAGCAATGATCCACATAATGCTCAACTTCTTTCCTAGAGAACATAATTGCTGCCGCTGCATGGCAGCATGATATACTAGTAAGCTAAAACTTTCTGCATCCACAAGTTCTCTTTCGATCAACCATATGGGTAAAATCATAGTGATCCACCTCAAAACTGCTGCCTCACTGCATGGCCTGTAGCTTTGCTAACTCCACCTCTTGAATCTTAGGATATATAGGACCACTGTACTTTAAAGCAGCCTGCCTCTTGGCCTGGAACCTTTGCATCAGAAGCCTTTCAATGGTCTTCAAATATGTGACAATTGGCTCATCCCTGGCTTCCATGATGTAACTGTTAAATGATTCATTATAATGTTGAGTATCATGTCACACCTTAGCCTAAGACTGAATGTATGCCTACACCATAGGGATAACCTAAGCAGCCAATCTGCTTCTTTTTTATCTAAGTCAGCTAGCGCCTTCATCTTTAACCGGATTATATATTCAGTAGAAGCCCTTCCTGCTGCATATAGGGTATTCTTGAAGATCTTGCCGGGGTTAGTCCTCTTAATAATATCATAGTACTTCCACAGCTTTCCATATTACTCTCTATGCGACCCATGATTAGCTAGGAGCGCCTTTGTCCTTGCCCTATAGGCTTGAGCTTTGGAGATCTCTTTGCCCTGTAGGCTTGAGCTTTGGAGATCTGCACTGTAACCTTCCTTTTGACCCTTGCAACAAATTCTTTAACACTTCATTTGGTATCAACTATCAAACCTGATATCCTCCATGTAGATCTTAGCAACCATTTGTAGTTCACATGGTGATTCTTAAAATATCTTCCACATTTATGTGTGGGTTTAAACTTCTTAATCTGAAACGTAGATGCCTTCTATAGATGGGAGCCATGAATCCTTTAACCATAATTCTTCTTGTACACAACCGTGACTGTAGATTTTTCATTGTGTTTGTACACATAGTCAAAGCCTTGCTATATAGCATACTACCTCAAAGCCTTTCTAAATACATTAATTGAAGCAAAAAAACATTCCCACCTTCAATTCTATAGGCTTTGAGAAATTTGTGTCCTCATTGAATTCTGGAAAAATGGAGCTATCACCTTCTCCTACAGATGAGCTACCAATGCTTCTAAGCTCATCACTATCACCAAGCCCAGGCTCTTTCCTAACCATCTTCTCTTCTTCTACAGCTCCTCTCTGAGGACACTGAACATCTGTATCATCCACTAAGTCATCAATATACTCCTCAGACAGCTCATCATCCTCCTCATCAAAATCCAGGTAGTCACTCAATGGTAGACAACCATCACTGTTGGAACTGACTATATGGTACTCTTCTTTTTTCATAGGCCTCTTACTAAACCTTCTGCCCTATTCAGGAATTTTCTCAAATCCTTGGATGTTAACATCCATTAATCTCTCGCCTTGCTCCTGCCCTTGTTCATGCCCTTAGATGCCAGCTTCCTCATCAATCTCTTATTGGGTAGATGGAAGTGCAGAGGGTGCCTCTACTATATCCAACTCTATCTTATTGGTTTCATATTCTATATAAACTGTCATATTGCTCTCCCCCTTACCGACAGCCATCATCTAAAACACATCTTGATCACTATTCGTGGGAAGCATTTTCTTCCTAAAAATATGATTCTTGAGAAGAAGATTTTTAGAAAGAGAATGTCTGGAAATGTACTTTTGGCATGTTTAGTTAAAAATGAGAAAGTGACAGATTTTCAGAGAACTTATGTTTGGTTGACTATCCACTTTCCTAGGAAAGTATGTGTAATTTCTATTATACTCTTAATAAAAATTAGGTGTTTAATGCCTCTTTAACGCTGAAAGGCCTTTTTGAAAAAAAATAAAGATGGAATGATTTTCGCCTTATGGAAAAATAATTTTTTCATGTTTCTCATGGAAAAATAACTTTTTCATGTTTCTCATGAAAAAAACTTTTTCATGAAATATGAAAATTATATTTCTATGAGAATACAACTTTCTTATTTTTATAAAAGACATCTCATTACTTTTTTTTTTTTTTTGTTGGCTATACTTTCTTACTTTCTTTCTTTTCCGAATCAAACGAGCCCTATATTATAAAGCGTAGAGGCGATAAACACCCCCAAGAGTGTGTAACATTGTGGGAAAGGTCTCCTCCCATTGCGCTTGGCGTCAAACTTGTCGTCATACTCACGGGTTGCGGATGCCGTCCAATTATCCCACAAACGTACTGGCTTCCAAGAAATATAATATAAAACGTACCATCAAACCAGACCAAGAATTATCAAACCAGACCAAGAATTGATCAATTAATAAAAAGGCTAGAGAAAACTTAAAACCACCGGAAACAAGGCAACTGGATAACTATTCACTACTTCCAATAGCCCCCCGTGGGCATTCCTTCGGGAAGCGAGTTGTAGGCGTTTCTGGTGATCCGCAGTTCATGTTTGTATTATTGCTCACCTGGCCCAGCCAATATAACTCTCCGCGTCCATCACTAAAAATTAATAGAATAAAATAAAAGTGATGACGCCCTCCTAATCCAGCTCTTCCTCCGATTGGTAAAGTTGCCGCTGCTTTGGTCTTCATATTAATGATATTGCAAACTGCACCATATCTTTCTAAATTTCACTAATTATTTTTTAAAAAATAGAAGGCTGGAGGGACAACAATCTGTAATTCAATTACCTAAGTCGAAATATCTGGAGATACATCATCCAAGATAAGATTCGAACCTAGAAGTCCTGGTTGTTAGGAATTACTTAAATTTCATTAATTGATATATCTATTTTCTGATAAATTTTTTTTCTGACAATGGATGCTCAAATTAACAAACGCTGCAATTCCTTCCAAAACATCCATGTTTACATCCAAGAAACCAATAACATGATCCAATTCTGCCATGGATTAAAGCATTGTAGGGAGCGGCTTCATCTACTAATGTTCTTGCTGCAAGAAAATTGTAAGATCGTTGATAAAACAATTTTCACTTAACATTATTTAGAATTTCATAATTAATGTTATGACGCTGGCAATGTTCATTGTCTCCTCTAGGAGTCTATGCTAGCTGCACGTATTAATGCTAGGCCTATAGACCTATACTAAGTCTCAAATGACTGCCCATGCTATCTAAGTATATGACCAATGATAATGTCGATCCTCGTTGTTTCCTCTACGTGTCCATCAAATAATTCTAACAGTGCATAATACTCTACCTATCTCAAACGCTTACTAACGTTAACGATGCCGGCAATGTTGATAATAAATGTTCTTTGCTGTACCAGTGGAGATAGTTGGGCACTTGGGCCACACTTGGTCGACTGTAAAGAAAAAAAAAATTATGACCAAGAACTTGATGTTTGCGAGGTGCAAATGATCATAATCGAAGAATAGATATCCTTTTCCATGGTGGTTAATTCCAGCTTTATGAGTTATTATGTTTTTCCAGAGCTGTTGGCTAACCTTTATCTTCAGCTTTTTTTAAAAATTATTCTTACTAATTAGTTAAGTCTATGAGTAATATCCTCCTGAATTTTTATCTTGTCCTTGCTCCAAAAATTTTAACATTGTCTCTTGGTCCTTGCAAGGCAGCCGCCAGGCTGCTCCCTCGGCTAGTCTGTGTCATGTCTGCATGCCAATCGGCGTGATTTGGACACTATATGTTACATAAAATGATGTTAGCTCTACAATTAGCAGGTTATTATGATATAAATTTCTGAAATCTCTCATTTTATAGGACGATTGACCGTACAAACTTAATATAAATACATTCAGAAAAAATAAAAAATAAAATATTATAAAATGTAATTGGAAGAATCTACGAAGTAATCTATAAATTTTTTTTAGAAAATTTCATCCTATACAGAATGACTCAGTCTACCGCACTATTTGTCGCACAATACAGGTAAATAAATAAATAATAATAGAAAAAAAAAAAGCGCACTCTCCCAAGCACTCCCAATATTGGCCAAGACTGGTGTGAGACTGTTGTCTCCGTCCTCCTGGAATCCAACCGAGGGAAGGCACCCTCAGCTTTCTGTAGGGAAATGCGTCTTTCTTGTTTGTCTTCTTCCGGCGCGAGTCCAGCCCCGTCCATTACCTCGGAGTGCCTCCGCGAGTGAGCAGGCCCCAGAATCCCTGACGGAAACGGGAAAAAGAGAGAGAAAGAAAAAGAAAGACGCCACCGAAAGGTGGCAGTGTTTGACGCTTTCTTGCTGTTGCTGGTGGCTTCTTCTTCGCGCTTCCTCACGCCTCATTCCATCGTCGTAATTCCAGTTACCATTTTGCGTGTCTTTCTTGCCTTTGCCACCTCCGCTCTCTCTCTCTCTCTCTCTCTCTCTCTCCCCCTCTCCCTCTCCATATCCAGCCCTGTTTCTTGTTTCTTTCTTTTATTTACTCCAAATCTCCGCGTTTCCGCTGTGCTGTTTTTTTTGTTTTTTGTTTTTTTTCCTTCCACGCATCTCTCGACTGATCGGAAGACCCGAAGAATTTTCAGATGGCTTTCTGCTCCTTGCTCTGCTGTGGAATGACTTCCAATAGGTATGTTGTTCTTCCTCTCTCTTTTTCTCTGTGTGTTTTTACTTTTTTCTGTCATAAAGAAAAGGGAGCACTGGAAGAGGTGGGAGAAGAATTTTTAGTGAATTTGATTGGGCACAAGTAGGAAAGATGGGATCTTGGGAGGTTTTGATTGGAGTCTGAGTGAAAAGATGGAAGCTGGCGGGATTTTTGATTGGATTATGAGGGAAAAGATGGTGACTTTGGTGTGCAGGAGGGAGCATAGGAAGAAGAGTTCGACGACGTGGAGGGTTTTCTCTCTCAAGGAGCTGCATTCGGCGACGAATAGCTTCAATTATGACAACAAGCTCGGGGAAGGGGGGTTCGGCAGCGTTTACTGGGGCCAGCTCTGGGACGGGTCTCAGGTTTTGGATCGTTTCTCTTCGTCCTCTCTCTTTCTTGATTCATATCTGTTTTGTGGGTTTGGACTTGGATTTTGGATCTTTTGTACCGATTTCTTATGCAAGTTGTCGAATGATTTCAACTCTATCCCAGAAATTAATTTCTGAACATTAGGGAACTTGTCTTACCAAAGTTTAAAACTGAAATTGAAACCAAGTTTTCAAACCTTTCTTCCTATCATATTCAACATCAAGTAGCAACCATGGAGCTAACTATATGCACCTGTTGTCTTCCAGATCTTGTATGTATTTAGATTGTTAGTGCCTTTATTTTTCAGTGGCTCAATTCGATTGGAGGTGAGGTTTCTTGCTACTCTCACTTTTCATCCCTATGAGACATTTCCTTATGGTTATAATGCACATCACAAGAACTAGTAGTTTTTGAAGTAGTTTGAGTGAACAAGCCAGGATCTTACATAGAACTGGTTTTAGCTCCCTAATTGATATTCATTTTTCAGGATCCACTTTTGCACAATCAGATTGCATCTTATGAGTTAGATTCACATCCATCTCATGTTGGATTAATATTCTTGCAATCCGAGCACCCTTGAGTTGTCGTGCTTTTTCTTTTTCACTTATGTGGTGAAGTCAGATCCAAAATATGTAAATTTTTGGAGGAAGTTGCATATTGCACTCGTTTTATTCGATAAAGCTTCTATCTGCATGATTAGTCTTGGTGATATCCAGTGATGATGGTTTTTCTTGCCTATTGTTTGGATTTTTTTTGTTGCTGTCACCTAACATATAAAATGGAAGCCCCAAATGATAACTAATCAAGATGAACCAGAGCCTTTATCCAACAATTTGATTCTAAATATTGGTATTAATCTGAACCATTAAGTCATGAAAATCCAAAGCTTGAGCAAGGATTTTGAACACAGTAGATTTGGACGACGAGATCCGCACAGCACAAGCATCTTGTGCAAATTAAAGTTACTGAAAAGCTTAGAACTAGATGAGTTTTTACCTGTAGAATATAATTCTCTTCTCCGTAACAGCCATAGCTTTCAAGATACAAGTTATGATTATTCTTTTCCTAGCTTGTATAATTTTTGGAGTGCCTCGATATTATCATTACTTGATCATATTATCATATTTGCAGTCCCAATGAGTAAGCAAGTTACCCTGTTAATTAACCATACTTGGATTTCTTAAGATCATGATGCTTTCACAAACAAGTGTGCATAAAACTCACTGTTGTAGGCTAGACTGACTTTTTCTTTTAGAGCTTAAAGATGAGAGGTATTTTATGGTATAGGATTCTGCAGTTTGGCATGCCATGAATTACAGCTCCTCCTGAAGATCCATATGCAATGCAGAATAAATCAGGAATGCATTCAAGATACCCATCAAAATCATCATTCTTTAAATTTGTTGGTGCTATGTCCTTGCCTAATTTAAGGAACTTCAGCATTGCATCTGAAGCAGAATATCTACTGAGCTCTATCAGTAAATTTGTCAGCAGTAAGCCCTCGTCTATTTTAAAGATATTCAGGTAACTGCATTTTCAAAATTGTTGTTCCTTGGGGTAATTATACGCATAGTGGGTGTATCTTTCAAATTAACAGCACTTAAGGAAATACCTGCTGTTCGTTTAGCTGCGAATTAGTTATCTTACATTCATTTTTTTTGTTTCTGTAATTTTTATCTCGCTTCTTAGTTCTTTTGCAACAGTACTTCATTTTGTGTCATCAAAGAAAGAATTTAGTGCCATTGACCTTTTGAGTGCAGATAGCTGTTAAAAGGTTGAGAGTTTGGAGCAACAAAGCCGAGACGGAATTTGCTGTTGAGGTTGAGATTTTGGGTAGAGTAAGGCATAAAAATCTTCTGACTTTACGTGGATACTGTGCTGAAGGGCAGGAACGCCTCATAGTATACGAGTACATGCCTAACTTGAGTCTGCTTTCACATCTTCATGGTCGGCACTTAGCAGAATGTGTTCTTGACTGGGGTAGGCGAATGTCTATTGCAATAGGGTCAGCTGAGGGGATTGCGTAAGTTTGCAAAGTCCAGTGCACAGCTTTAGGTATTGTCTATCGCATGGCTTCTGACTTACTGTTTTCTTGTGACACAGCTACCTTCACCACCATGCCACACCTCATATCATCCACAGAGACATCAAAGCAAGCAATGTTTTGCTAGATTCAGATTTTCAGGCACGGGTTGCAGATTTTGGATTCGCAAAGCTCATTCCGGATGGTGCAAGTCACGTTACCACAAAGGTGAAAGGCACGCTTGGTTATCTTGCTCCCGAGTATGCTATGTTGGGGAAGGCCTCAGAGAGTTGTGATGTCTATAGTTTTGGAATACTCCTCCTAGAGCTTGGTAGTGGAAAGAAACCCATAGAGATGCGAAGCCCAGCAGTGAAGCAAGCAATCACAGACTGGGCTCTTCCTTTGGCTAGGGAGAGGAGGTTCGGGGCAATTGCTGACCCAAGACTGAATGGGAACTATGAGGAGGCAGAACTGAAGAGAGTTGTGCTTGTTGCTCTCATTTGTGCACAAAGCAAACCCGAGAAGAGACCCACAATGCTTGAGGTGGTGGACTTGCTCAAAGGGGAGTCCAAGGAGAAGTTATCAAATCTCGAAAATGATGAGATGTTCAGGCCAGAACCAACAATGAGTTGCCAAGGAGTGTCAGGTCCAGATGATAACTCAGACTGTATTACAGAGGAGACGGATTCAAGAGTTGATGTGAAACAAGGGACTTATTCATTACGTGAAGCAGCAGCACATATTAGCTAGTCTTTTAGCAGCAAATTCCTTCCTGAGTACAAAAGTTCTTTTTTGTGATTGTAGATAGCAGATTTTTTGATGGTTCTTCCTTGGTTCCAAATATATTCAAAGGGTTTTGGAAAGTAGGGCTTGTATCTTATGTGGCTTGCTGTTGTAACCTTCATATTGAGGGATGCTGAGAGGACTGGAAGAAATGCATGATGTTATAATGTTCTACAAGGGATGTGTCCTGTAGTGATTTGCATTGTTAGTGTCCTCAACGTAGACTATATGCATGGTTTAGACTGCACCAGATCCTTGGTTATAATTGTTTCTGCTGTAACATTAATTCGATGACAACTTACTCCAGGTAAGAGAGGATCAATGGTGCAGCCGGCCAGGTGCACCAAGCTGGGATTGGCTGTTAAATGGACCGCTGCCATGCTGCTAGAGGGATAGAAGGCACGCGGTTTGAGCTTTCAAGGTCTAAACAATAGACTGGATTTATTTAGTGTTGGTTAATTGACAGGAGAGAGACTTTTCTTTTCTTTTCTTTCCTTTCCTTTCATACAATGATGTCCAACAAGACCTAGCTTTTGCTAAGCTTAAGACATTAAGTTTTACAAATCGTAGCTGAAATGATCATATAAAACAACTAGTGTTGATCGTCTCGCCTGAACGTGTCATGGGGTCCGCTGGTGGAGTCTCGTATGGAAACATACATGGGACAATTAAAACATATCTTTAAGAAGGTCCAAAAATTTGACTTCCCTTTGACATTAAGAATGAAACTTTTGATGTGATTCTTCATGAGAAATTTGTACATCCTGGAAGATCATATTAATCGTAAATGGATAAAGCACTCTGAGGTTGGTGGGATTTCGGAATCCTTTTTATCTAGCTTCTCAAATGAAACCACTAGTTGCCCAAGACACAGAGATTATACTAGCAAATGGCAAAGGCAGATTTGATTATTAAAATCCTAAGTCTAGATGCTTTGAGAAATTTGTATTGGCGTAGTTTTAAGAATCGCATAATAATCTATATCAACCCATAATATTTTTCAATATTAACATGATCCTACATCAGGCTATGTTATTTTTCTTAAATGGCATTTGTACACGAGTATATATTAATTCTGAGATGTACCGAATATAATTAAATGAAAAATAAAATTACTTTTCTTTCCTTCTCTTTTTTTTTTTTTTTTTCTTTGGCAAATATTTTTACAACCTGCATATTTAACTCCTGGGGAGGTCACTCTTTACTTAGGAAGTATGAGATGAGGGGGGATTCCAGAAAGGGATGCAGTTTGGTCGCCATCCCAAGGGGGGCAGCAAGCTTGAGTCAGGCATCTCTGACTGTGGGTGCAGAGAACCCTGGAAATGGCAGAGGAAATGAAAATATAGCGGACAAGGCACGGATTTGGGGGCCCCTCATCAGTCATTGACAAGCAAATTGATATTCAAGTCATGTTATTATTCTTACCAACATGTTGCAAAAGTGATAAGTGGAACTGGTGATCATGGTTCTCAAGCTTGGTTTGTTATAAAAAGGGCATATTCAAGCTCAAAGTGAGCTTGACAATGGATATCGAAGTACAGCTCGCTTGACAAGCAAATTTAGCTCGACCACGCTTGGTTCATTTACGACTCAAGCTTCCATTTAAGTTCAAACTTAGCTTATTTTCTAGCCAAACAAGCTCGGCCGAGCCTACCACCGGGCCGACCCTCAACTATTTGCAACATCTCAAGCCTGTCATCAATCAAAACCAAGCAAAAACTTTTAAGCAAAAAGTAAGCTTCCATTTATTTTTATGAAATCATCAAGCACAGGCGACTCAAGCTCCAATTTAAGTTCCAACTTGGCTCGTTTTCTAATGGAACAAGCTCAGTCTTCCCGGCTATCAAACCGTTCTGAAACGGCTAGCAACATACTACGTGACATGTGTGGAACTTGCTCACTGGCCATTGACCAAATGGGAGCTTGCGAGTTTATTAAAATACAGAATGTTTGACGATCCGACCTGATTTGATCCCAGACGCAAGATTACACCAAAACTCTTTAATTTCCTTTCCTATTGTCGCGGTCAAAGGCATAGATTACATAGGATCTAGCGGGATGGAAGCAATCTATGGAGCTTTTCATCGTATCTCATATTTATAGAGAAAGCTATCCGGCGGCAAATTGGATTGCCTTCCAAGCATTGCACAATAATATTGTAATCACCAAACCTGTGCCCTTTCCACCGCAATTTCAGAGCATTTTGATAGCCGATGCCATGTGGATGCAGTTCCATGGACTGTAGTTCTCTTTATTTATTTACGATGGTCTTTTGTATTTCATTACGTTTTCTCCGTCGGACCATTTAATTTTTTTAAAATATATATATATATATAGTTCATGTTTAGTGGAAAACAAAAATTTAAGAAAAAATTTTTATCAGTTAAAAATTAAAATTTTCTTTAAAAACAATTTTTAAACTATTAAAATTTATAGATAAATTTTTTTATTAGAATATAAGAAATATTTCATATTTTTTTAAAAAAATAAATACTCAACTAAATATGAATTAGTTTATAGCGTTCAACCTTCCGTTGTGAACTAGATATGCCAAAATAATTTTTTCATATATCATATTTCAAAAAAATCAGT
The DNA here is from genome assembly GCF_051530095.1 of Phoenix dactylifera. Classification (NCBI taxonomy): domain Eukaryota; kingdom Viridiplantae; phylum Streptophyta; class Magnoliopsida; order Arecales; family Arecaceae; genus Phoenix; species Phoenix dactylifera. The sequence continues at coordinate 6,374,313 of NC_143191.1, forward strand.
TTTTCAAAAAATAATAATAATACTAATAAATAAAAAATTACAAAATTAAAACCAAACGATGTGGCGTCGCCCCGAATAAACAAATATCCGCTGCTGCTACCACCGACGTACCAATCACATCGAGCCAGGTAGCATGCTCTCAAATCTCCTAAAGTTCTCTCGCGAGCGACCAGACCCAAAGACCGTCCCCGTTTGGTTTTGACATGGAAAGGGCGCCGTCGCCGAAACGATTCTACTTGGCTCTCCCCGCTCTCTCGGAAAAGTAAGAAAAGGGCCGTCGAAATTTTTAAGTCAATAAGAAAACACAGGACTCGGCCGGCCTTCTATAATATTTGGCGTTCGATTCAAAGGAGATGGGCGATCGGATGGCGCCGAAGAGTGTGCTGCTGCCGGTGTCCGATCCCCCGCGCCGTGGCAGCGGCGGAGACGGCCTTGAATTCAAGGGCTCTGCCATGTCCAAGCGAGGCGCCTACGCCGCCCTCTCCTACATGACCTGCGCCGGTCTCCCTCTTCCCCCCTCTCTCAAGTCAAATCCTCTGTATTTTGATGTTTTCTTTGAATTTCTTGTTAATTTATCTTTTGATCTCTTAAAAGTTTGAACTTTTAATCGATCGACGTATGATATGAATGTCTTAGATCGGAAAAACGAGGAAATTTGCCTAAGCAATGGTATTGATATTTTTACATCCTAAAAGGTTGTGTTTTCTTGATTCTGTAATGGGCCTACAGTATCAACTTCTGAAATGCGGAAATAGAAAGAAAGAGGAGACTGAATCAATTAACTTTAACTTGAAATAGCTTTAAAGATTCCCTTTTTTTTATGTGCATAGCTGGCATATTATTTAAATTCTCAACAGCTGGTAAATTTAGCTTCCTTGTGATGTGATCTTTAGCTTGCAAGCTGCTACGGAAGTTCCTAGTAATTCCTTTTTTATGAGTTGGTTTGGGATAAAATACTTGGATTGCCCTAGCCATTATTTTCTAAAGGATAATAGTTTTCATAGGAATATCGTGTAAATTTCTGCCATTCACGTACTTGTGGGGCATGATTTCAGCAGAATTCTTGTCTTGATTTAGCTTAAAAAAGGGATTATCTTTTTTTCTGTATGGTCGTGTGTTTTTCTATTTGAATTCTCAGTAGCTGATAACATCTGTTCTCTGGGATGTGATCTTTAGTTTGTGATCTACTATAGCAACCGAGTGTAGAATGTTGTTGCTTTCTTTTGGTCTCTCTTACCTCATATTTAGATGAGTCAGAGAATTCAAGGGAGCGTTTTATCTCTATGCTGTCCATGAGCTAAGGAAATTGCGTTTGTGTCAATGCTAGTACATGTGAAGTGTTGGATACTGACCATGGGAGAGTTAAACACTTGCTGTTAGACTATCTTCTAGAGGTCTGTTTAAGTAATAACCTTCACAGATAAATAGCTGATTTGAAGCCAAACGTAATGTGAATCTGCTAATCGATGACATGAAAACCACATAGATGTATGTCCAAGATGAGGGTATTTTTTGTGCTGTCCTCTTCTGCTAATTTGAGTTGATTAAGTGTAGAATTTTTAACATCCCTTATTCCAACTACTTGGACTGCCAGTGCCATGTTTATAGAACCACTATCTATGCTAACTGAAGAGTTATACAAATGCTTGAGGTTTTGATTAAGATTTACATACTGTTGGATTCATGACAAGAAGTTTGTTTAGCCAATTGAGTTGGTTGTTCATATGATATGTAGTGTGGAAATGTTAAAATTTCCATAGGAAACATGACTAAAATGTCCTACTGAATAATGATTCTTCAAACAAAAAAAGTAGTGATGGAAGTTTGGTTGGACTTGAGAATGTGAGATTACACATGAAAGTGAAGAAACTAGGTGCACTATCCTCCTCTTGTGTTTTGTTGTTGACTTATGATGCTGACTTTTGTATGCTAGTCTGGACCATTTTTGCATGACTACTATTTATGCAATGTATACACCCAAATGTAACTGTCATACTTTCTAGTTTTTGCGTATTGAGTATTTGGAAGATTGGAGCAATTTAAATAGCTAGGGTGACCTCTTTCATCCTTGGTACAAAAAAATAAAAAATGCTATTCTAGGAAATGCCAATGCTCCCCCCCAAAAGGAAGTAAAAAAATAAACCAAACTTTACTTGTACTCTCAGGAAAGAACATGGGTTTTGGTGTAAATAGTAACTGCAAACTAGTGCAAAAGTTCCTGGAAGTTTGAAGATTGTACTTTAGGAATCTTTTGCATCATTTGTATGATTGTAACAGAAGGTGACCAACTAATATTTACCAGGTAGACATTACCAATTATTTTGTACCTTTGAACCAGTGGAAAACATCCATATATTTCATGGAAAGATGAGTTTTAAGAAAACTAGTTAGAGCATAGATGACAAGAGCCAAGAAAAGGAATTTAGCATGCTTTTCTCCCTTGAGACATAAACATAATTCAGTTTTTGCCACCACAATATCAGTCCCTTGCACTTATTCCTCTTGTTTTGTAATTTAGTAATAGAATTGCAAAATAGTTAGATGAATTTTAGCATCGAAGTTTCTTCTTTGCCCTTGCCCCTGGTTTTGGAAAGCTTGGTTACCTTGAGGCAGGGTGTATTGAGGAAACAAGTTGGGAGGCTGAACTGGTAGCACTTGGGCAGGTTGGACGGGTGGAGGTAGAGCTGGTTGACTAGGAAGGTTTGTTATAGGATTAGGAAGAAGTGGAAGAGGTTGTTGGAGAGGAACTGAGATTTGCAAGGGTACCTAGTTCTGGTTTGGGGAACGCTGGTAATTCCCTCTCCTTCCATTTTCCTGAAAAATAGTGTTGATTTGGTTGACACCACTAGACTTGATGTCAGCCGTCTGCTTCTTTTGAGCACCTCCACTTTGGGAGGAGGGGGAAGAACCATAACTCTTAGGAAACATAGAACCAAATAATCCTTTCTTTAGATTCCTCTTGAATTGAGAGGCTCTTTCAAAAAGATCAGGATAGGTATTGTGACTGGGCGGATAATAGATCGAAGTGGATCTCTAAGATTTTTTACCAGCATCTGGATAGCTTGAGATTCGGGTAGATTACTTTCAACAGCATATGTCATGAAAATTTGATTGCCTCCCTATTTTCTAGCAACACGAAGGTCACAAATTGGCTAAAAGCCTTGGTTATATGTGCTATGTATTCATAAGACCCAAAGATTAAAATATTGTTTGCTGACATCATGCTGGTATATAATTGGCATGTCCACTATGCCTTGCTTCTTGGCGCGCATCGGCACTATGACATGCCTGGTGATAGCACATAACTGGTGCCATACCAGTTCTTTTTGCTGATAAGGCACTGGCAGGTACTTGCTAACTGTGCTTCCCAGCACTCTATTCTGTGCTGATCCAGGCCTTTTCATCTGTAGTTATCAATAAGAGAGACAGTCAATGGGAGGCATGAACATAATTGGTTTGTTCACAGCACATTAATTAAACAGAATGAGGATTTTAGCAAGGACACAGGCCTCGTATTATTATTTTTTTAATGTTTGACAGATGGAGAATGATTAAAATACCATAATTTTTTGCCTTATAGGAGCAATTTTCACTTCTGAGTATGAATAGCCTTCAAATGCAAAATAACTGAATATGATCTCTTGAAGATAGAAAACATGGTAGGTTGAGAAAAGAAGTGAAAAGATAGGTAGAAACTAGAAACAAAGAGATGGAGAAAGGAAGGGAAAGAATACGTGAGCCAAAAGATAGGAAAATGAAGGAGATGTTATGATGGGAAAATGAAGGAGATGTTATGATGAATAATCCATCAGCATGCCTCTTCTTTTTATGTAAATTCATATACTGCACATTTATGGACGTTGCACCATTCTCAGATCATGGACACAGAAATGGTAACTAAACTATGTTGTAATTTTTTTTCTTTTTTTTTTCCTTTTGTATCATATTACCTTAACAGAAATTTGACTTTGCCCTGTGGATCTTTATCTGCAGTATTTCTTGTGATGTTCAACAAAGCAGCCCTATCTTCATATAATTTTCCTAGTGCTAATGTTATAACTCTCTTTCAGGTATCTTTTTTTTTTCTTCTATGACTATTTTCATTGAGTGATGCATGTCAAAAATTTCTATTGAATATTCATATTATATGATATGTATGTTGGACTATTCTCCTCTCAAGGACAGAGTGTATGTACTTGTCTCAACTTAAAAATCAATAAAACGGCACTTGAATCGAAGATCCATATCATTGATCGCGATCTATACTACCAAAAATGTTTAGAAACAAGAAATTACATGCTTTTGTGGTAACCATGTTTTACCATGGACTAACTGTTAAAATTATTATATTTCAATCTATATATGTTTTAGCATATATTGATCGTGATTGATAAGGTGGATTCTCAATTTAAATATTTTATCATGTATTGTAGCATACTAGCATGGTGAAAACCTCTATTTTTGTGTTTGCATAATGCATCGATTAGAGACCATTGAAACATGTGATTTTTGGTTTCCAGGCATTTTAGTTGTTATATCATGATCAATAATGTGAATCTTTGATTTGGGTGCCCTATTACTGGATTTGAAGTCAAGAGGCCCTTTCCTCTCAAGAGGAGCAAAATCCATCCGATATATATATATATATATATATAAGAGGAGCAAACTCTTCTCTCTCTGTCTGTGTATGTATGTATATATATGTGTGTGTATATATATAGTCCGTGATTTCATATCTACAATATGCTAGTTGCGACATCTATAGTTCTACATATAGACATAGAGTCATGCATAGAACTGGTGATAGAAAAATAATCTAAGCAATCCCATATATTTAAATACATAAGTTGTCATTTTGTCTTAACAGGTACTAATGGATAGCAAAGCCCTTTGAAATGGGAAGATGCTTAACTTCCATGCTTTCCCCTCTTATACTTGTTGCTTAAATTTAAGACCCTTTCTCAATTAAAATCAATATTGGCTTATGCTCTTGATGTGCAAACCATCATAGCTAGTTTCAAGCAAGGTTTGAAAACTCAGATTCAATTTCAGCCAGGTTTGTGGAGTTTCGATTCGTTAGTGTCAGTGTTTTAGAAGTTTAATTCTAAGTTTTGGAGTTTTGATCCAAAAAAAAAGAGAAATATAAAAAAATTATAAATAGAAGAAAAATAAAAGAAGCCAAGAAAAGTTATCAGATGTCATGTTTTAGTATCTTGTATTTTATAGGCTCTTTATTTGTGCAGTTTCGATGGGGCGATATTAGGCTGATATTAGTATTACATACGAGTGAACATATATGGTTATATCTTTTTGCTGTGAACATATATATATCATAATCATCTAGCCTTTTCCCAACTATTTGGGATCGGTTTTATAGATCCTCATTCGCCAAGTATTCCTGTCTGGGGCTACCTCTAATGTTATTCCAAGTTTCTTCATATCCTTCCTCACAATCTCCATCTCCATCTATATAGTTCCAAATCTAGGGCCACCCCTAATGTTTTTTATCCTCAATGACCTGAATCATGCAATACATGAAATTACATACAGTTCCAAATCCATGATCATCTATCTGGAGTGCCCAAGGAACAAATCAGAGAATCAATATCTTTTGAGGTCCAAATTTAATCATTGGAAAAAGGCTTTCCTATAGCTTGAGTTTAAGATACAAATTTTAGGGGAAATTTAATTGCTCTTTTTTAGGAGTTCTATTTCAGGCATTTGGACTTTTACATGGTTATTAGTGTGACAACAATGGCTCAGGTTCTAGATGGTGAATCTGGCAATAGACAAGTCTCACACAAGAAGTCTTTGAAGTAGTTGATTATTGACAGTTGCTAAGATGCATGCTGCATAGCCTATGATGTGGTCTCTACCTGACGTATATGCTGGTATACTATATATAGATATTTCAACCAAAAAAAAAACCTTAACGTTGATGGAAAATTATAAAGAAAGGCCTAAATATGCTTTGTTTCACTGATATGGCCATTGATGAGAACATATGTGATTCATTTAATAATACTGACTTGATGTGAATGGATTATGCCTTTTTTTGATGATCTAGTAATGTTTAAGAGACAGATACAAATAAGTATGGTCAATCATCATTTTTCACTAAAAATTGTGGATCCTTGAAGTTTATAAAACAATTAAATACTTGATGTTGCCTGTGACTATCATAGAAATCATTTATTTTTCCTCTTCCTTTTTTTAATCTTTTTTACTTGTACTTTTGCAGATGATAATTTCAACATGCATTCTTTATGCAATGAAACGCTGGAAGATTATTTCATTTACAGTTGTGGAGCCATGGACTGCATCTGATACGGCAAGCCTTGTACCACTTAAGACTTTATTGCATACCCTTCCACTTTCATCAGCGTATTTTTTTTACATGGTATGTACTTTGTACTGCAATGTGAAAATGAGTGCATGTCTATTTCCTCTGATGTTTTAAGCAAACATTCCTTGAACTGTAAATAAGGTCTGAAATTCCTGTTTTGGTAAAGTTGGCTTCAATGGAGTCTGTGCGTGGGGTAAATGTTCCAATGTACACCACCCTTAGACGTACGACTGTGGTGTTTACAATGATTGTGGAGTGTCTGTTAACTGGGCAAAAGTATTCATCTTCTGTGGTTGGCAGGTAAGTGACCTTTCTATACATTTGTCTTGGATTTCATGCGCTTTGAAAGTATAATGCTTCTGTAGCTCTAGAACGATCTCATGCTTGTCGCTGGGTCAATGTGATTGCCTCACAAGGCTACTCAGCATGAAATTTTCTGTTTAACTTACTATATGTTCCTTCATAAATGTTTTGCATGCTTCAACTCTTCAAGGCTACAAGCCTGTCAGAGACTGCACTCTAAATGGCTTCTTGTGAAATAACATTATTTCATACATGATTATGTGGAACACATGGAGTTATTTTTCAGTAGTTCGCCATTCTTTGATTATTTATTCCTCCAGATAGAAGACCTAGTTAGGACAATCTTCTTTGAGGTGGTCACTTCTGAGTGCTCTGTTTCATGACAAAACAGTTTTACTTTTCAACAGATGTTTTTCACTTTCTGATTTGTTTCTTAATGGCATAACCAAGGGTTTTATCAGTGTGGCATTGATTGTTTTCGGTGCATTTGTTGCTGGAGCTTGGGACTTGTCCTTCGATGCCTATGGCTATTCCATTGTCTTTATAGCGAACATCGCTACTGCAATTTATCTTGCAACTATAGCCCGTGTTGGTAGTATCTATATCCTTATATTCTCTATATTTCCCAATAATGTGGCTTTATGTTCCCAGTGTTTTTAATACCTTCTGTTTTCCAGGAAAGTCTAGCGGTCTCAATAGCTTTGGTCTCATGTGGTGTAATGGTGATAATTCATGGCATTGCCCCCAATTTTTTGAAGCTTGCTTGTCTGTTCCATCATTATTTGTCAACTTGCAAATTAACTGTATTCTAACTTACCCTTTGCTGTTACTGAGTTTCAGGATTAGTCTGTGGACCGATTTTTTTCTTCTGGACATTTATTTGGGGGGATTTGAAGCTCACAATGAATTTTCCTCACCTTTATTCTCCTGGATTTCAGGTGGATTCAAGTTTCCTTTATAAACCTAGACAATGTATGTGTGCATTAATGAAACTGTGCATGTAAATTTGTATGTTTCTTTTGTACATTTATAAGGAAAATCTTTTCATTAGTTTGTTTCTAGTAAGTATGGATTGATCCATGACCGCTGCCCATGGCCACTACACTGCCTCCATGTCCGCTGCCCTCAGCACCACCATTAGCACATCTTCGATGGCTGGGGGATTGGTCCTCAATCCAGTTCTGAAGGTGTCCTCAATCTTCTCCAAGTATCATCTCCTGAGGAGTGGTATTGATGGTCCACTTCAACTGTTCCTTATCGATCATAGCTTTTGTATCCTCTTTCCCTATCGCTTAACCAGTAGAATGGAAATAACAGCTTTGCAATCTTGATAACTGTGGCCCACTTGTTCATATGGGAACATACCATATGAAGTTTCTCATGTTGAAATTTGATCCACATGCTCAAGCTTGTATCTCCATTTAAAATGCTAAGCCAAAGGAGAGAGGTGTAGCCCTCAGTTCTGCTTCATGCATGCATGTTTGCAACAGTTGGTATAATTGTTGGTAACATAAGACTTGAGGATTTGTGTATTATATGGCAAGGGCCCTTCTCCAGTATTTGGTGGAGTGCTGGTTTCTATCCAGTACTTCACACTGAACATATATATGTTCCATGTTTCCCACCACCTGCTAATTTCTTAGATTTCTTGTACAGTTTCAATGATTATCTTATTGAGCTCAAGGGACAGTCATTTTAGGATCCCCTTTTCTTTCTGTCAATTTATCTTGCTCATTCCTCCTTTCTCTTGGATCCTGTGATGTCTCTTGGTAGTCCTAAACTAGATGATTAGAATGATAGGATAAGCTGTCAGTTTTGAAAGGCATTTGCTAATTGCTATCGGCAATTTCAATTCAAAGTGGAAGATGGTTAGTCTATGACCTTTCCATATCCATATATGGAGATCACAAATAACTCTGTTGCCTTTCAAAGATTGATTATGGACTCGTTCAGCTTCACCATTCTGTTGACCTATCTGATCTTGCCTTGAGTGATTTCTTTGTATATACATCTGATGAATTATTACGAGTTCTCATCCCGTGCACACCGTGGTGTCCTTTGTTTATCTCAAAGGAAGCTCCCTACACTTTTCGGGTGCTTGTTTGTGGCTAAAAATCCTGGTGAATCATTTGTATGCATCTAATTAGATGAAGTAGATCTTGATATTTACAAAAGCTAGTTGCTTACTAGTGATGTCAGTGCATCTTTAGCCATTCTACTGTAGCATGTAGACAAACATGTTTTGCAAAAATATTTAAATTGTGACCCTCCAAACTATGTTCATTTGTCTATTCAATTTTTGCAGGCTGTGATGCTCCTTTCCTGTATAATGGCGTTTTTCTTGAATTACAGCATCTTTTTAAACACAACCCTGAATTCTGCAGTCACCCAGACCATATGTGGTAATCTAAAGGTTTGAATTCCCTACTAAATCGCCCATATATATTTTGGTTTTCCTGCATTTTGTGAGAGTTTTGCCAATACATCATCTGATCTTCCCGGTACGATAGGATTTCTTTACTGTTGGATTTGGCTGGTTAGTGTTTGGTGGACTTCCTTTCGATCTGGTGAGTTCAAATTCCTCTTTCATTTTGTTGATGCAGATTCGATCTTTTCTTTTCTCCATTGATTTTAAAAAATTCATGCTATCTATTCTCCAGCTCAACGTTATTGGCCAAGGTCTTGGTTTTGTTGGCTCTGGCTTATATGCCTACTGCAAACTGAAGGGAAGCAGTCATTGATCGGCTAAAACCTATTTATTGCAGCAGTTCTCCCTAAATGGAGTTTTAACAAGATTTACTGAAGCAGCTTCATGAAGTAATTGTTGAGGCCAAATTTTTGGTCATGCCATCAATGGTGATATTTTTTGTGCATGTTTTTTTTATTTCTTTTGATCAAATCTATTTATCTATGTACAAGAATGTAGGACATCATGAATTGGGTAGGAGACATTAATACTTGTTTGACCAAGAGATAGTGGATGCCCAACTATTTGAGTTGTATCTTTGGCATTGCAGATGATTGGAAAAAATTCATTTTGTGAATTTCAAATCACTAATTTGTCTCAAATTAATCTTTTAAATGTGTTTTTCAGTAGTTCATCACGGTAATTTGGCAGCATGATTCAATTGAGGGGTTTTTTTTTTTTTTTTGTTCCTCCCTTTATTCGTTATTTCGTCTAAATGGCATCAATTCCTTGCAAATGGCCCCAGGACTTGCTGTAGGGTATATTCTCATGCAGGATTTATTGGTATACTGCTCTACTCATAGTATGTCATAGCAACCAATATACAGTGCGGAAAGTGTACTGATGTTCGGTATGGTGGATCGGCCTCATATCGCACTATACCAACAGTGATAATATGGTGCCGGTATAGAATTCAGTATTGAGATTGCGTATCTTGGCTGTACTGAGTACCTCAATTGTGCAAGAATATCAGTGGTATATGCTTTAATCTGTTCGCATGTTTCTATTTTTTGTCGATCATCACCAAGCACCTCTTTTTACTTTTGAACAAAACGGTGGAAATGCTACCTCTCGTTTCATTGATGTATGACATGAGTAGTGCATCTGTACCTGGGTAGGTTTCTATAAAATCCCTCATCAAAGAGTAAAGCAAGCCTTCCATGTCATCTCATTTGTTGCGAACTTTTTGTTACTTAAATTAAACAAAAAAGAAAAAAAAAGTGTTAGCATAATTTTAAAAATTATATAACAATCTGTACTAATTTATAATATTTTTTTTTTGTTAGCATAATCTTATATTAATCTGTATTTTTTTGTTAGAATAATTAAGAACCATATATCAACTCATATTAGCAAGTAATATATTTTTTTGTTAGTATAATTTTATATCAATCTATTTTTATTTTTTTATAAAAATTGTATATGAATATTATATATATATATATATATAATTTTTTAGATATATCGAATATAATAGGACAGAGTTATAATTTTTTTTTTCTCATTCTGTCTCTTTCCCCTGTTTTTCTTTTTTTTTAACAATTATTTTAACAAAAGGCATGCTTGGCTACAAATCCAGGAGCACAAGATTTGACGTTTGTTTGATGTTTTAATTCAATTTCGTTTTGTGGGGTTTAGCTGCATGCGGACGCGTGCAGGTTGGCCTATTGTTTCCTTTTTCTCGGTCTCATGGTTGTCCGGACGCGGCCAGAGATGCGACCGTCCGCTTCGCTCTGCTCTGTTGCATGATAACAACAAATATGGCACGTTACCACATGTGGGGTTGATGGCATCTTAACATTATTTGGTGGGATTTTTTTGCATAAATATTTTTTTTAAAATTTAAATTTATGTAAATACTTTTTAAAAATTTATATTTATTTTTGTACTTCTATAAAATATTAATTTTACACAAATATTCCTAATATAATGATTCTTCTAATACCGTTAATAAAAATTATATTTATTTTATTTAAAAATAAAATAAAATTTTAAAATTACTTTTTTACTTCTCCTTGCAATCGGCTTATAAATGTTTCTTTTTGCACATCTATCCATTAAGAATATTTTAGTTATTTTAATTTAAAATTGTTAATTTTTTTAACAGCGTTAGATGGCGTGGGTATATATACAAAAATAAGGATTAAAAATGGCAGAGTAGCAAAAACAAATATTTTGAAAGGGTATACATGCAAATATAAAATTTGGAAGAGTATTCATGCAAAATTTGATATTTATAAGAGTATTCATGCAAAAAAATTCTTTTTGGTGAGACAGAGCGCCTCTCCATCTCCCATCGTTGGTACTTTTGTGTACCACATGTTAGGATGGTAAAATTATGTGGGATGCGGCCTGTCAATGTTTGGGTCATAGAGGGGTATAAAATTATCTATTCTTGATGGATGATGGTTATATGCCGCTAAATTTAATTTTTATTTTTATCTTGATGAAAAGAAAACTTTCGTTGTGATATTTGTTATTAGAGCACGCTAGCTAATTTAGTTTTTTTTTTCTATATTTTATATGGTTTTGTTTATTGAATTATGTTTGGCATATATGTTGTTTGAATTATCCCTCCGCACTGAAACACCAAGACACCAAGTGTTAGGGGAAAAACCCTAAGTCATATATCCACAGAGGCGCTCGGCCGAAGAGCGCCGACCGGAAAGCTGCTCGGCCAAGAAGTGCCGACCGGAAAGCCACTCGGCCGAAGAGCGCCGACCGGAAAGCTGCTCGGCCAAAGGATGCCGACCAGGAAGGCGCTCGACTAGAGGGCGTCGACCAGAGCGCGCGCCAAGAGGTGCCCCATCCAAAGCTGCTCGGTTAAAAAGTGCCGACCAAAGACAGCGCCAAGGCGCTCTGCTAGAAGGTGCTCGCCTAAAGGGCGCCGACCAGGAGTACTTGAAGCAACCCCGCCACAGGGCGCCCCATTGGGCGACCAGCTCGGCTCGGCACTCTTGCCGAGCCGATGCCTTAACCAAATGTTCAACCTCCGCCTAAAGTCCAAGGGACTGACAACTCCTACGGCTTGCGACCTGCCACTATCTCCAAGCCATCAAGGCATAAGATCTTCGCAGGTATTCGGCACGACCTGCCATTAATGCACGAGACTCTCTCAAGTCTCCGATGCACTCAGTCATTTAATGAACACGGCCCAAGACGATCTCCGGATCACTGAACCATCAGAGCGCATGGCTCTACCTGACCGCCGGTTCATTCGGTAATAAATGCACTTACCATCCACAGACCCCAGGCCCGCTACGGCCGGCGGTTCAACCACTCCAACAGGTCCGATCGACCGTGACAACTCCCTGGTTCCGGTCTGATTCGGCCTTATTTTCCACCACGCCATTAATGGGCCAAATCGTGCCCAATTATCACATAACAGGACAAACCTCATGTCACCTCCCAGGTAACCGAATCCTCCTATAAAAGGGAACCTGGGGGGAAGAGGAAAGGGGGACCAAAACGGGAGGAAAAACCCGAAGCTCTCTCTGTCTTCTCCACATACTCTCTTCCCTGCTCTCTCCACATACTTGCCCCCTCTGACTTAGGCATCGGAGGGCCGGCGCCGGGGAGCCCGGCCACCGGCTTTTTTGCAGGACAGGACAGGACTGGACGCACCACCCCTCTTCGGACTTGCACACCCCCCGCGGCGGAGGACGCAGCCGGCCGGCGCACCGCCGTCCGCCCCCCGCAGCAGCGGAGCTCCTCCTTCCCCGGCTTCGCGGCGGCCCCCGGGTCCAATTTCCAGCAACAGTTGGCGCTAGAGGAAGGGCCCGAGTTCGCTACCATGAAGCTAAGAAGCAAAGGGGCTTCCAACGCCTCTCGACGTCCTCCACCAAGCCCAGAATGTTCCGTTCGGAACTCATCACCCCCGGTTGAGCCAGCACCTCAAGTTCGACCGGAACAATTTGATGCCCTGGTGCAGCAAGTGCAGGCGTTGGCTACCGCCGTTCAAAGCTTGCAACCCAGGGGCATCCCAGCAGCACCGCCTCCCCCGGCTCCAGTTCAACTGGGGCCCCCTACTAGCGGGCTTCCTCTTCGAGGTCAGGACTCTCAAGTCCAGGCCTCCCTCTGGAGAGAGCACCCAGTCAGAGATCACGGAGGCTGGCCACAGCCTTCAGAAGCCGAGTCGGTTCCAGGGCAACCTGCACCCAGAGGAACCGCTGTAGCGATCCTCCAGAATGATGAACTCGACAAGAAGGTCGAAAAGCTGGAGCGCCAAATCCAGGCACTCCACGGGAGAAAATCGGGACGTAACGGCGACTTCGAGTTCAATACGAAGTCGCCCTTCTCCCAGGAGATTGAAGATGAACCGGTTCCCCTCCGGTTCAAAATGCCCCAGGTGGAGCCTTACAACGGCAAGGCTGATCCCTTTGACCACCTGGAGAGTTACCGGGTCTTGATGGCCCTACAAGGAGCCTCGGAAGCCATGATGTGCAAGGCTTTCCCGGCGACACTCCGAGGACCAACCCGGCTTTGGTTCACCGGGCTGAAGCCAAGTACTGTCTCCTCCTTTGAGCAGCTCGGCAGACAGTTTGCCGGCAACTTCGCCGCTAGCCAGCCCCAGCGGCGGACATCCGACTCCCTCCTCGACATCAAACAAAAGGAGGGAGAGTCCTTCAAGGAATATCTGGACCGGTTCACCGCCGCAACATGGGAAGTCCGGGAGCTTGACCAGTCAATCGCCATGTCGGCGCTGAAGACTGGAGCCCGGTCCTACAGATTCCTCTTCTCGATTGAGAAGAATTTCCCAGCGGACCTCACCGAAATGTTCGCTCGGGCACGGAAGTATGCCAAGGCAGAAGAGGCCGTGGCAGTTAGGCGGGGTGGAACCGAGCAGAATCCCAAGAAGAGGCGCCGCGAGGAACGCGGCCGACCCAGAAGCTCGTCTCCACGACGAGCTAAGAATCCGCCCCGCCCGAAGAGTCCACCCCGATTGAGAGGACCGCCGCAGCAGAGGTCACTCCGCCCGAGGTTCCCACTGCAGGCCCGTGCACCTGAAGGGAGGTATGAAAAGTATACTCCCCTCAATGCTCCTCGGGCTGAAATCCTCATGGAGATTGAGAATCGGGATTGCATCCGGCTCCCCCCTCCAAAGCCAGACACCAGAATCCGGCGTGATCTCCGGAAGTATTGCCGTTTTCACCGGGATCACGGCCATGATACCGAGGATTGTTATCAGCTCCGAAATGAGATCGAAGCACTCATTCGCCGAGGGGTGCTCGATCGGTTTGTGCAAGGCCGGCGCGAAGGGAAGAAGCCAGCCGAAGGAGCAGCACAGCCTGAAGGTTCCAATGCCAACAGGCCCATCGCCGGCGTCATCAACACTATCCGAGGAGGGACCTCGGCTGGAGAAGCCTCAGGGGAAGGAACCTCCTCGAAGCGCCCGCGCACATCTGAAGCTATCTCCTTCTCAGACGACGATCTAGAAGGAGTCGAAACTCCCCATGATGATGCCATGGTCATCTCCATGATCATAAATAAATTTGATGTAAAACGCATCCTGGTTGATAATGGAAGCTCGGCGAATGTTTTGTATTTTGATGCTTATTGTAAAATGGGGATGACAAAAGCATAGCTACGGAGGATGAATGCTCCGCTAGTTGGATTCACTGGGGATTCAGTCCCAGTAGAGGGCGAGATCGACCTTCTGGTCACAGCCGGGCTCGCCCCTCGTGAAAGTACCGTGGGTATGAGCTTCCTTGTGATACGCGTGCCCTCGGTTTACAACGCCATCCTTGGAAGGCCAGGACTCAACGCCCTCCGAGCAGCGGTCTCAACTCACCACCTGCTGATGCGATTCCCCACCAGCCAGGGAGTCGGTAAAGTCCGAGGGGACCAAATGGTGGCAAGGCGATGCTACCTAGCGACCCACGAGGCAAGACGACCAGCCGAGGTGCCCGCCCCAACGACTGACCAGCCCTCAACTAAAGCTATGGAGGCACGGGCCAACCCCCAGAAAGAGCGGGTAGAGCCTGGTGAGTTGTTAATTCAAGTTCCCTTGCGAGAGAACTTTCCCGGGCTAACCGTGCAGATCGGCTCTGGCCTTGGCGAAAATGGGAGGAGTCGCCTCGTCAACTTCCTGCGGGACAATATGGATGTCTTCGCCTGGTCGCCTATAGACATGCCGGGAATAAACCCGGAGGTCATGGTCCACCGGCTTCAGGTAAAGCCGACCTGCAAGCCCGTGCGACAAAAGAAGCGAGGCGCCGTCCCTGAACGACAACGAGCAGCAGCCGAGGAGGTCGGTAAGCTCCTTGAAGCCGGCTTCATCCGGGAGATATCCTACCCGGAATGGCTCGCCAATGTGGTCCTCGTCAAAAAAGCTAGCGGAAAGTGGCGTATGTGCGTGGACTACACCGACCTGAATAAAGCCTGCCCGAAGGACAGCTTTCCACTTCCTAGCATAGACCAGCTCGTGGACTCCACCTCGGGTCACGAGCTGCTGGCATTCATGGACGCCTTTTCCGGATATAACCAGATCCGCATGGCGCCAGAAGACGAGGAAAAGACAGCCTTCATCACCGACGGGGGAACCTACTGCTACAAAGTGATGCCATTCGGTCTAAAAAATGCCGGGGCGACTTATCAAAGGCTGGTCAGCCGGATCTTCAAAGACCAAATAGGCCGAAACATGGAGGTCTACGTGGATGACATGCTGGTGAAAAGTAAGGCGGCGCAAGACCACATAGCCGACCTCAATGAAGCATTCTCCACACTCCGAAAGTACCAGATGAAGCTCAACCCAGCTAAATGTGCATTCGGGGTCACCTCCGGCAAATTCCTCGGCTTCATCATTACACAACGAGGAATCGAGGCCAATCCAGAGAAGATCCGAGCCCTCCAAAGGATGACGCCTCCTAGGACGGTCAAGGAGGTACAGCGGCTCACGGGCCGAGTGGCAGCCCTCGGGAGGTTTATCTCCCGCTCGGCCGAGCGCTGCCTTCCATTCTTTGCAGCCCTCAAGAAGCCGAAGAACTTTTTGTGGTCGGACGAGTGCCAGCAATCTTTTGAAGAGCTCAAGCACCTGCTGGCTTCCCCTCCCCTACTCACGAAGCCTCAACAGGGTGAGCTCCTCTACTTGTATTTAGCTGTCTCCCCTGTAGCAGTAAGCTCGGTCCTGGTCTGAGAGGAGGGGAAACTTCAGAAACCGGTGTATTACACCAGCCGGGTCTTAAGGGATGCTGAGACCCGATACTCCAAGCTTGAGAAGACCGCCTATGCTTTGGTCATCTCAGCTCGGAGGCTCCGACCCTACTTCCAAGCTCACACAGTGGCCGTGCTGACTGACCAGCCGATCAAGCAGATCCTGCAAAGATCGGATCGTGCGGGTCGGATCACTAAATGGGCCATTGAGCTCGGGGAATTCGACATTGAGTACCGGCCCAGACAGGCGATCAAAGCACAAGCACTCGCAGACTTTATGGCCGAGTGCACTATACCAGATGAGGTCAAGCCTGAACCTGAGCCACCGCTGGAGCAGACCCCGAGTTTTACATGGGCTCTACATGTCGATGGCTCTTCAAACTCGGAGGGTAGTGGAGCAGGATTTATTCTCACCAGCCCGGAGGGGGTGGTCGCCGAGCAGGCCCTGCGCCTCGAGTTTCCTGCTTCCAATAATATGGCGGAGTATGAAGCGCTCGTCGCCGGGCTTAAGCTAGCCAAAGAGCTAGGAGTGAAGGACTTGAAGGCCTTCAGTGATTCCCAGCTTGTCGTCAACCAAATTGTGGGCGACTTCGAAGCTAGAGACCCGACCATGCAGAAGTATCTCCAGAAGGTACGGGATCTCGCCTCGACCTTGGACTCTTTCCACATCCAACATATTGCCAGGTCGGAGAATCTCAGGGCCGACCGGCTATCAAAGCTGGCGTCCTCTCGCATGAGCGAGCTTCCCAAAGGGGCAGTCCTGGAATATCTCCAAAAGCCCAGCACGGACGAGACCGAGCAGACCCTCTGCACCGAGCTCGAGCCAAGCTGGATGGATGGACTCATCAGCTATCTGCAAGACGAAACTCTCCCTGCTGATGTACGAGAGACTCGCCGAATCAAGCGCCTCGCCACCCGATACATACTATACGAGGAAAAGCTCTATCGGAAATCCTTCACCTCTCCCCTTCTCAGATGCCTTCGCCCAACGGAAGCTAATTATGCCCTGCGCGAAGTCCACGAAGGAATTTGTGGAAACCATCTGGGAGGACGAGCCTTGGCCCATAAAATTCTGCGCCAAGGGTATTATTGGCCGACACTCCAGAAGGATGCTATGGATTTCGTCAAGAGATGCGACCGGTGCCAAAGGAACGCCAACGTTCAGCGCCGGCCCTCGGCTCTTTTGACTTCTATCAGCTCCCCTTGGCCTTTTGCCCAGTGGGGAATTGACATCCTCGGGCCATTTCCTCTGGCCACCGGGCAAAGGAAGTTCCTGGTCGTCTCCATCGACTACTTCACTAAGTGGGTGGAAGCTGAGCCCCTCGCCCGGATAACCGAGCAGAAGATGCGGGATTTCGTTTGGAAGTCCATCATTTGCAGATTCGGGCTTCTCCGCATCCTTATCTCTGACAACGGTCGCCAGTTCGACAACATCCATTTCAGAGAGTTCTGCTCCGAGCTTGGCATTGACCACTGCTTCACCTCGGTCGCGCATCCTCAGACAAACGGAGAAACCGAGGTAACAAATCGTACTATTTTGCAGGGTCTCAAAACCAGGCTCGACAAATCCAAAGGACAATGGGTCGAAGACCTATACAATGTCCTGTGGGCTTACCGGACTACGTTCCGCGTCCCCACCGGCGAGACTCCCTTCAACCTGACATATGGGACGGAGGCCGTCATTCCACTAGAGATTGGGCTCCCCTCTCCAAGAGTCGAGCACCACGATGCTAGCTCCAACTCTTCGCAGCTCAGAGGCAACCTCGACTTGATCGAGGAAACAAGGGAGGTCGCCCGAGTGCGTATGGCGAGGTACCAACAAAAGACAGCTCAGTACTACAACGCCAGGGTCAAAGTCAAATCTTTCAGACCAGGGGACCTTGTCCTAAGAAGAGCTGAAACCTCCCGACCAACTGAGCGAGGGAAGCTGGCCCCGAATTGGGAAGGACCATACCGAGTCACGCGCATTCGCCGGCCCGGAGCTTATCAATTGGAGTCTCTAGATGGGACTCCCATTCCGCGGAGCTGGAGCTCTGAAAATCTCCGCGTGTACCACCAGTAGAACCCTAAGAGGTCCCTCATCATTCAACCATTAAATTTCATCTTATGAATTTCACTCTATAAATTTCATTTCACGGTAAACTGATGGATTGCGAACTTATTCCGAGCTCACCAATTTTCTTGATTATCTCATGGCATCAGGTTTATTCTTCCCTAACCACGGTTGGGATGCCCTGATACCTCGGGATGATGGAGTACCTGCGTGGACTCCCTGAAGATGTCCATGAGTTTATGGTGCGCTCTCCATGGACGAGCTCGGCTCGTGCTCCATCGATTATTGAATAGCGATCCTCTCTGACCGGACGAGCTCGGCTCGTGCTCCATCGACTATTGAGTAGCGGTCCTCTGACCGGACGAGCTCGGCTCGTGCTCCATCGATTATTGAGTAGCGGTCCTCTCTGACCGGACGAGCTCGGCTCGTGCTCCATCGACTATTGAGTAGCGGTCCTCTCTGACCGGACGAGCTCGGCTCGTGCTCCATCGACTATTGAGTAGCGGTCCTCTGACCGGACGAGCTCGGCTCGTGCTCCATCGATTATTGAGTAGCGGTCCTCTGACCGGACGAGCTCGGCTCGTGCTCCATCGATTATTGAGTAGCGGTCCTCTGACCGGACGAGCTCGGCTCGTGCTCCTACCCCGACCTCGGCCGGGATGCCCCGATACGTTGGGATGTTGTCTTTATTGGCCAAGCAAGCTCGGCTCATTCTTTACCGGCTTCAGCCAACGAGCTCGGCCCGCTATTCCATTTCTGGATTTCTCTGCCGACGTCCTCGAAGAACGGAGTCCGAGCAGAGAAGCGTCCTCAGTCGCCTCGGCGCATGGACGCATACGGTACAAGGTACCCATTTATTTAATGTTTTTTACATTATCTATTCTGCTTCTGGACTTCTCTGCCGACGTCCTCGAAGAACGGAGTCCGAGCAGAGAAGCGTCCTCAGTCGCCTCGGCGCATGGACGCATACGGAACAAGAACGGAGTCCGAGCAGAGAAGCGTCCTCAGTCGCCTCGGCGCATGGACGCATACGGTACAAGGTACCCATTTATTTAATGTTTTTTACATTATCTATTCTGCTTCTGGACTTCTCTGCCGACGTCCTCGAAGAACGGAGTCCGAGCAGAGAAGCGTCCTCAGTCGCCTCGGCGCATGGACGCATACGGTACAAGGTACCCATTTATTTAATATTTTTTACATTATCTATTCTGCTTTTGGACTTCTCTGCCGACGTCCTCGAAGAACGGAGTCCGAGCAGAGAAGCGTCCTCAGTCGCCTCGGCGCATGGACGCATACGGTACAAGGTACCCATTTATTTAATGTTTCTTACATTATCTATTCTGCTTCTGGATTTCTCTGCCGACGTCCTCGAAGAACGGAGTCCGAGCAGAGAAGCGTCCTCAGTCGCCTCGGCGCATGGACGCATACGGTACAAGGTACCCATTTATTTAATGTTTTTTACATTATCTACTCTGCTTCTGGATTTCTCTGCCGACGTCCTCGAAGAACGGAGTCCGAGCAGAGAAGCGTCCTCAGTCGCCTCGGCTCATGGACGCATACGGTACAAGGTACCCATTTATTTAATGTTTTTTACATTATCTATGCGTTGCTATACCATTGGTCGAAGAACCGAGCAATGGAGCTCGGCAAGCCAAAACTTAAGCTCAGGCCCTAGAGCCCATATCCTCGGAACCTAAAATAGATCCGAGCAGAGAAACTTAAGCTACAATAGACAAGTTTCCACACATGAATATTCATTTCAAAAAGCCCGGAGGCCTAGTACAAGAGCTCGGACCCGGCCTTAACAAAGTATAGAGGCCGCTCCGGCTTACAAAAAGGAAAAAGAAGATAGGAAAAAGGGGAAACTACACAAAGGGCTCAGGCCCGGCGACTTCAGGAACAGCTGGCTCTTCTGCGGCCGAGGCCCCCACGGTGGCTTTAGGAGCTGCCTCGGTGACCTCGAGAACGATCTCGCCTTCTTCAGTTTGACCCTCCTGGTCGGTCCCGCCAGAGGTTGGAACCTCTACCTCCGCCTCCGCTTCTGGGTTTTCGACCCCAGCGCCTGGTTGAAGCAGGCTAAGGTCGAAATCTGGGAGAAGCCGCCGCAACTGATTGCGGAAGTCCTTGAAGCCCTGGATGAGACCATTGACGCCTTCCTCTTCCATCAAGTTGCGAAACTCTTCCGATTCACGGAAGAGCTTGACGGCGTCCTGGGCCTGCTCCCGGGCCTCCTTCTCCCGAGCCTCATGGTAGGCGGCCTTCCGCTCCAAAATCTTTATTTCTCTTTCGCGATCCGCGAGCAGAGATTGCACGTCAAGTAGACGGATCTCGAGATCTCGGACCTTTATTCGAGCCTCCCCCACCTCCTGCTCGTGTATAGCGAGCGACGATTCGGCCTCCGTCCGGCGGGCCTCCGCGGCGCGCACTTCGGACCTAGTCAAAGAGTGCGCGCCCTTCTCCTCTTCAAGTTCGGCGACCAGAGTCCGAACCTCGTCTTCGGCCGCCCCTAGCTTCGCTTGAAGCACTTTCTGCTCGGCCTCAGACGCGAGGAACTTTGTTTCGGCCTCCTCGCGCCCCCTTTGATGCCTTCGGGCCCGGTCCCGATAGTCTTGGATGATGTGAATCATCGTCTCGGTCTCGTGGAGGCGCTGCAAGAGGGACATGTAAGAAACAGTTTTAAGCCGAAACACAAATTTGCACAGAGATAAAAGCTGACTTACTCGGATGGAAGAGCAAATAGCGGAGTCCATGAACTCGCCGTAGTTCATGGACCGAATTTTGGCCTGGTCGGCCGGGAGCAGCGCGACCCGAAGAACTTCGCGCGCCACTTGTACATTATCGAGGGCCGAGTCGCCCTCGAAAACAGCCCATCCAGGAGCGTAAGGCACCCGCTCCTGAGGACCCGAAGGACCCGCCAGACCGGCCTCAGCTGGCCTGGGTGCGGCCGACCCCGTTGCTTCTTGGCTATTCCCCGGCTCAGAGCTGGGGAATTGGGGTCGAATAGACGGCTGACCGGACCGCTGCGTGGTAGAGGTGGGGCGTGCGAGCGCCAGATCTGCTGAGGTCCTCCCTCCCTGGTCGGAATTTGGAGCTTCCCGCCGACCAGGGACTTGCGAAATCGGCACCGGACACGGAGGTGCCATCGTGGCTCCGCCAGAGCCCACGCCCTCTCCCCGACCAGCCTCAGGGCGCACGGGGCGAGAAGCGCGCGCCTCAACGGTTGTGGTCGTCGAGGTCTTCGCCGAGGTCTTTGCTTTCTTCCTCGGCTCGGTCGGTTCTCCTGAGAGTTCAGCCGCCCTCTTTTGGAAGCGGGCGTAAAGGACTTCGCTCTTGGTCACCATTTTTGCGATGTCTGCAAAGATGAGCAAAATTAGAACATTAGAACAATAAGGAAATAAGAAGTTGCTGTAACTATCCTTACCCTGAGGACGTGCCGAGCTCAAGCCCACGTTCACCAGGGCGTCCTCGCTAATGAGGCCGTTCAGCAAAATCCCGTCCCCAAGGCTGCGGATGGTATCGAAAATCTCCTGCTCACGCGGAGAAAGCTGGGGGAGCCTGTTGATGGATTTAAGTTGGGCCGGCCTCCACCTGGGGTCAAACCCCCAGGACCGTTCGGAACCCAGGAAGAAGAATTTCTCCTTCCAACCATGAATGGATGAGGAGGCACCATGAAAAAGTGGACGACCCACCCGGAGGGCGATGTAGAGCCACTCCCCGTCTCCCGGGTTCGACTTAAAAATAAAAAGTCGCCGGAAGACGTTGACAGAGGTAGGAATCCCCTGTAGTAAACACAGTGATAGGAAACCCATCACTGCCCTCCAAGCGTTTGGAGTGAGTTGCGCCGGGACCAACTGGCATACCGCCAGCAACTCATTCACAAAGCTGTGAAGAGGAAATCGGAGGCCGGCCCAGAGTGACTCCGAGTGCACTCCGATCCGGCCTACCGGAGGATCGGTTACCCGATCCCTTCGCCTGGCGGGTTCCAAATGGAACCCATGAAGAGGGAAAAACCACTCTTCGGTCATCTCGACCTCCAGGACACTCATGGTGGATACTACTTCGCTAGGCAAAGAACCCATTACAAGAGAGGGAAATCAAAAAGAAGGGGGACCTGGGAAAGATGCCGGAGAAAAGGGACTTCGGTCTGAGGAAGGCTGGGAGAATAGGAAGCTGGAAGCAGAAGGCAATAGAAAGAGGACAGGGGGCCGGGGGAGAGTTTATATAGACCTCCCCAACGGCCCGGATCAGCGAAGAAAGCGCTGCGTCCTGGTTAGATGATAACACGTGTCGGCCTAAAAGACAGAACGACGCATTTAATTAGGGCTGGCGCTTCGAATGTCGAAGCGCCCCATCGGATCGTGCGGAAAGGCATCCGCAATCGAAGATCGTGCGGCCCCATCATGAGCCCACGACGCGAGGATGCTTCGCAAAAGGTGTCCCAATAATGAGGCTCTTCGGGAAAGAAGAGACGTCGCCTATTAAAGGCTCCTCGAAGCGTTCGACAATTCAAAACGCACAGTAAATCAAACTTTTCGGAATTCGTGATGACCCAATTAAAGCTACTTCCCGCGCTCCAGCTGATAGCCAACTGGAGCTCGGAAGTCGGGGGGTAGTGTTAGGGGAAAAACCCTAAGTCATATATCCACAGAGGCGCTCGGCCGAAGAGCGCCGACCGGAAAGCTGCTCGGCCAAGAAGTGCCGACCGGAAAGCCACTCGGCCGAAGAGCGCCGACCGGAAAGCTGCTCGGCCAAAGGATGCCGACCAGGAAGGCGCTCGACTAGAGGGCGTCGACCAGAGCGCGCGCCAAGAGGTGCCCCACCCAAAGCTGCTCGGTTAGAAAGTGCCGACCAAAGACAGCGCCAAGGCACTCTGCTAGAAGGTGCTCGCCTAAAGGGCGCCGACCAGGAGTACTTGAAGCAACCCCGCCACAGGGCGCCCCATTGGGCGACCAGCTCGGCTCGGCACTCTTGCCGAGCCGATGCCTTAACCAAATGTTCAACCTCCGCCTAAAGTCCAAGGGACTGACAACTCCTACGGCTTGCGACCTGCCACTATCTCCAAGCCATCAAGGCATAAGATCTTCGCAGGTATTCGGCACGACCTGCCATTAATGCACGAGACTCTCTCAAGTCTCCGATGCACTCAGTCATTTAATGAACACAGCCCAAGACGATCTCCGAATCACTGAACCATCAGAGCGCATGGCTCTACCTGACCGCCGGTTCATTCGGTAATAAATGCACTTACCATCCACAGACCCCAGGCCCGCTACGGCCGGCGGTTCAACCACTCCAACAGGTCCGATCGACCGTGACAACTCCCTGGTTCCGGTCTGATTCGGCCTTATTTTCCACCACGCCATTAATGGGCCAAATCGTGCCCAATTATCACATAACAGGACAAACCTCATGTCACCTCCCAGGTAACCGAATCCTCCTATAAAAGGGAACCTGGGGGGAAGAGGAAAGGGGGACCAAAACGGGAGGAAAAACCCGAAGCTCTCTCTGTCTTCTCCACATACTCTCTTCCCTGCTCTCTCCACATACTTGCCCCCTCTGACTTAGGCATCGGAGGGCCGGCGCCGGGGAGCCCGGCCACCGGCTTTTTTGCAGGACAGGACAGGACTGGACGCACCACCCCTCTTCGGACTTGCACACCCCCCGCGGCGGAGGACGCAGTCGGCCGGCGCACCGCCGTCCGCCCCCTGCAGCAGCGGAGCTCCTCCTTCCCCGGCTTCGCGGCGGCCCCCGGGTCCAATTTCCAGCAACACCAAGATTTTACGATAGAAAACCATCCTTTTCTTTTCTACCTGCATGAATGTGCTTGCAATGTGAGCATGTGACATGAAGACATAGATACTAATTATGTTGGAAGTTTAGGTTCTAATATGTTTTATTTATTAAGCTATATTGTAAAATAAAATTTATATGAAGACGAAGTTATTGATGTCTTGATCTCTAAAATCAGCCTAACTGCAATCATGAAAAGACGATCTGGATGTGCTCCTTGCCGCCCACGAGTAGTACCTTGATTTTCCAAAGGGTTATCGATGGAGAGGATCTCACAAGTACTCTCCGATAAGTTGAAAATCAAGTATGTAGGGTATCTTTTAATTACGGAGACTAAGATACGGTTAGAAAATAATCTATCTGCTAAAATTTTATAAATCTCTTTTACGTAATTTTATTTAGAGTAGAATTTGCTCTACCCAGGTGTAAACAGTTGATAGCGGTTTACTTCTAAAATACAACGAACTGTTTCGTGTTCTTCTTGAAGTGTACTCTAATAAAGAAGAATCAGGATCGAACCCGAACTAGCCAAATCCAGATGCGATGAAAATCAGCAAATTTGATTGAAGCAATTTCTCTCAATCCTCTAATATATGAACACAATCCTCTTCTCAAATACTTATTAGGTGCACTTGAGTTCACTCACTTAGTGAACCCAATTCTCTTCTCTAATTTGTACTATCAAATTCTACAGTACAATCCTTTTCCTATTTATAGCTGTGAAATGGTGAGTATGATTAGATGCTTAAGTATTCCTTTAGTTAAGTATTCCTTTAGTTGAATGTATTTCTTCACATAATCCATCCATTCATCAAGGGTTGTATCCCTTGGGATCACCATCAATGAGAATGCATTTTTTCATGTACGGAAGTCTTTCGAAGAGTCCGTAGCATCCTTTGAAATACCTTATGAGAAGAGTGCGTTTCAACGCTTCTTTTTAAGATACCACGTCAGAAACAATTAAAAATATTTTCATAGAATTTTAAGTAAGAATAGAAATAAAGATAGAAAATTAAATCTTATCTATTTAGAAAACTAAATAATTTGGGATTAAGATAAATTTTTATAGTTAACTAGATTTATATTTTGATAAATATTCAATATAAAATTCTAAAATCTTAAAATTTTGAATTAAATATTTTATTAATAAACCAACAATCTCTGCTGTGGTTGCATAGAATTTAACTTTATCGCAATCACCACAAAATATATTACATCACCATATTTGAGGATTATCTTCAATCAAATTAAAACAACTAAAATAATTTTCAATGTGCGTTGACATGGGCTAGCTCAATTGAATAATCGGGATACATCAGTATGAGTCCTTTGTTTTTTTTTCATGTTTTATGTGATTTTATTAATTAAGTTATGTTTATAATATATGCTGTTTGAATCACCTCTTCACACCGGAATACTGACCAGTGGGTGGAGAGGATATGGCCATTCGCCCGCAATATTTTACACTATAATTTCAAGAATAATATTTTTTTCTTTATCATTGTTATAATTTTATTATTTCAAATAATTTGAACTATTCATGTACATCCCAACAATTGATATCATTCATCAGGGACGCCTTCACCATCTACTGAAATAATTATTAGTTGGATTAGATTTATAGTGAATCAGTCCAACACGAAAGCAATATATAATAATAATTATTTTTTTATAACAATATTTGTTAGGATGAATTTAAATTCTTTTTTTTTTTAACTAATAATTTCTCGCCATGGTGTAATATATGCACCACCAACGAATATGGGGATCTTAAAAACAACAGACCAAAAAATTAGCTGCTGGAGGGATTGGAGGGCTGCTTTTATTCTATTAAAACACACAAGTAGCTAGTAGGTCAGCTGGTTGATACCATCTCCACCCAAGAGATTTCAGGCTCAAACATGGAGGGTGATAAACAATATCATGTTTTAAAAATATAAAGAAAAGCTCAGATAACATAGAGCAATGAGGAAGCAATCCCATTTCTGTGCACGAGAGGGGCATGACTTCCTTCCTCCAAACTAGCCACAAAGGAAAAATATATATTAACTTGCAATTTTATTTTTTTTATAAAAAGCTATGCTTGGTTTGATTAGAGCTTATATGGGCAAAGATTTGAGTTGGATTTCTAAGTAACCATACAACAACCCAAAAACTCATCCAAATAGGGTAATCGAAAGTTATTTTTTGAGTTTTTTTGCTCTGTATAAGTATCTAAGATCAATCTGGTTGGATCTTCGCATACTCTTTTTATTTAAGTTCGGATGTGCAGGATTCAAATTCATTCAAATCTAATTACAAGCACCACGACTGTCGATGGTCAATCTCAATGAGTCTGTGCTGGAGTCTTCAAATCCACGTAGATTTTGAGCCAAATCTAGTCTGGCAGTAACAATTCAAAATTTTATTTTAAAAATATTTAGTGAAAAATATTTTTAAATTTTTTAAATTTAATATAAATATTTAAGATTTTTGTGCGAGAGTAAGCACGCTCAATCAATCGGGAATCTATGCGGGCCCCAAGCATTATATTGACACGACACGTTTGTTGTTGAATAATTAGGGCGCCCACGTAAAGATGCCTTTGGGAGTTTTAAATATATTATTTGCCGATCCTCACGGATCTACTTTGGAGCTTGTTGCAGGTAAAAGACGAGAAAAAGCCACTAGCACTTTTTTTTTTTTCTTTTTTTTTTTCTTTTTCTTTTCTTTTTTTTTTTTTTTTGTGAAAACGGCAATTTATATGGCTACCACTTGCACCTTCGTCTCCTCCCAAGACTGCTGCGGAGTTGCATCCTTCGTGTCATCGCATGGCAACTCTTCCTCCTCCTCCCACTGGCTCCCTCCCAGAAGAGTCCCAGAAGGAGAAGAAAGTGGAGGAACAAAACCCAACACCCTTGCAGGAGTATGACAACCTCATCTCCACCCTCCCACTGGATGAAGGATGGCTTCCCGTGCGGCTTCGGAAATACCAAGGCTCTTGGTTCCCCGAACTCAATCTGACAAGATGAGGTCTCCGGAGATGGACCGAGTTCCATTTGCGAAGGCCTTGGAGATGTTCTGCGAGGGTATTTGCCCCTCCGGCCCGATATGGAGTCATGTTCTCGAGTACTGGGAGGAGAGCTTGAGAAGGCCGGAGAAGGTGCTGTTCTTGAAGTATGAGGAGATGATGGAGGAGCCCATGTCGCATGCCAAAAGGTTGGCCGAGTTCGTGGGGTGCCCGTTCTCCCTGGAGGAAGAGAGAGAAGGGGTGGTAGAGGAGATCTTGAAGCTCTGCAGCTTTGAGAAGCTGAGAAACTTGGAGGTCAACAAGACGCATAAACGCGACGCCGTGCACCTCGCGAAGTTTGACTCGCTCTTCAGGAAAGGAAAGGTGGGGGATTGGAGGAACCACATGAGCCCGGAGATGGCTCGCAACCTGGACGAGATCACCCAGCAAAACTTCAAGGATTCCGGTTTGACCGTCTGACAGTGCTGTGGGTTTGCAATAATCCTTTTTTTTTTTTGGCTGAAATTTGCAATAATCCTTCGCAAGGAGTTTAATTAATAAGCCAACTGCAGTTCTAGAGAGAGCTGTTTCTGTTGAACTGCACTGCAAAGCAGCCAGTTTTTTATAAATTTGTACTTCCTTTCGATATTAAATCTAAGTCATGCAGCTTGTGATCTCTGGTTAGCCTTCGCTAACCGAGTTTGGTTCTGGTTTTGAATAAATTTGATTTGTGTTTTCCCCCAATCCTTTTCTCTCGTATATGTATAATGGTTGGCGTTGCCACTGGACCTAGCTGAGCTATTGGAGCTATTGGAATCAAGGCCGGGGGTATCTTTTAATTACGAAGACTAAGATTCAGTTATCCCTATTGGAAAATAATCAACCTGTTGAAATCTTATAAATCTCTTTTATGTAATTTTATTATTTTATCTTTGATATTTAATTAATGGCTTTATGCACATACTAAACAAATAAATTAAGTTTGGATGTTACCCTTATAGAGTAGAATTCGCCATATCTAAGTGCAAACAGTTGATGGCGGTCTACTCCCAAGATACAACGAACCGTTTTATATTCTCCTTGAAGTACACTCTAACACAAGAGAATCAGGGTCAAACCCGAATTAGCTAAATTTAAAAGGATTAAAAATCAGCAAATTTGATTGAAGCAAGCTTTCTCAATCCTCTTATGTGTGGACACAATGCTCTTCTTAAATACTTATTGAGTGCACTTGAGTTCACTCACTTAGTGCTCTTAATGCTCTTCTATAATTTGGAGTTATTCAGATGGAAAGGGGATATTCTGATTGATGGAAAGTATGATTCCTTTTCTATTTATAGATGCGAAAGGGTAAGTATGATTAGTTGCTTAAGCATCCTTTCGTTGAATGCATCCCTTCACATAATCCATCCATTCATCAAAGGTTGTATCCCAAAGGATCACTATCAGATCGGATGCATCTTTTCGTGAGAATACATCTTTCATGTACGAATAGGGGTGCAAATGGGTCGGGTCAGGTCATGAGTGACCCCGACCCATCCGATTCCTTGTTCGGATTCTAATTTTAGACCCCGATCCATCCGGTTCCTTGTTCGGATTCTAATTTTAGACCCAGACCCAGCCCAATAGTAGATCAAGTCAGGTCGGGTCAGGTCCATGTATAATCCGGACTCAATCCAAAAAATTCAGATCCAGTTCGGATTCGGTCAGTTCAGCCCATTTATGGCCTCCCTCTTCTTACTCTTTTTTCCCGTCATCCTCTTCGCCGCTCTCCTCCTCATCCTCTTGGCCCCCGTTGTCTGCCCACACGCCTGCCATCGTCTGCCCACACGTGTTGGAGTGATTCCCTGTATTGCTATTCCGAATCAATCCAATGTATTTACATCTCAAATGTGTCTTGGTTTAAGTAAGCTTTAACCTCATGAGTGATCGAAAACGGTCCTTTTTTGCATTAGACTGATGCATAGCAAGCACCAAGCAAGATAATTTGAATCCTTCTCCCAACCAACCTCGAGCACAACCTGACATTCTGAAGCAACATAATGCTACCCGAACTAGCCAGTTTGTCATCCAGTTCAAGTAATTAATGGCTGTATGATCCATAGTAAGCCTTTTTTGTTGTGTGGCCCACAGCCAACGCACCTATTTCTTTGTGATTTGAGAGGGTTAGGTGTGGGTCGTGTAGTATTTTGATAGTTTTCACCTACATATCGGTACAAATTTAACACTACCTATTCTAAATGGGTCCGCCCATGCTTTTATTCGAGGGCTACAGCTGTAGCTTGCTGCGCAAGGACGCCTACTCAAGTTTATCCATTAATTTGTTAAGACAATGATTACGAGCCGAACTTCAACAGAACTTATTTACACCTCTACATGCGTGGTCTATGTGACGATCCGTGCGGACGTGTGTTTAGTCCCACATCGGTTATTCGCTGGATAGATCTTGGATACTTATACAGGATCAAAGAATCCAAATAATAACTTCCGGCTAGCCATTTTGGATGAGATCCTGGGTTGTTACAAATGGTATCAGAGCGGACCCGGCCCATAACCTATGTGGACACTGCAGCATGGATCCATTGAGGCTGACCACGGGCCAATCGTGGTATTTGTGATTTGATTTGAATAGATATGAACCCTTAGCCTGACGAGGACGTCAGGGCTTGAACGAGGGGAGTATGTGACGACCCGTGCGGGCGTGTGCTTAGTCCCACATCGGTTATTCGCTGGGTAGATCTTGGGTACTTATACAGGATCAAAGAACCCAAATAATATCTTCCGGCTAGCCATTTTGGGTGAGATCTTGGGTTGTTACAGTCTGTGAGCCCAAATAATTTTATAAAGTTAGATCGAATTACATCAAAGCTGGTCCTAGGATTGAAACCCAAAATTATCTAAATTTCAAATAGATTAGGTCGGATCGGATCTGAATTCAGTAGACTAAGATCTGACTTAAAAAATGAAATGGATCCAACTTTAAGATCCGATCCGGCCCCATGGATCTTTCAAAATGGATCGGATCGGATCTAAGCAGGTCAGGTCGGATCGAATCACGGATCAACCCAATACATTCGTAGCCTTATGTAGGAAAGTCTTTCCAAAAGTCCATTTGCAAAGCATCACTTCAGAATGAATGTCTTAAAAACATCTTTTCAAGGGAAGATAGAGATAAGAATAAAAAATTAAATCTTATCTATTTAGAAAACTAAGTTATTTAAGAGTCTAAAATAAATTTATATTTAAATAGATTTATATTTTAATAAATATCTAATATAAAATTTTAAAATTTCAAAATTTTGAATTAAACATTTTATTAATAAATTAATAAAGTTATATAGAGGTTAACTTCATCGCAATTACTACAAAATATATTTTATCATTATATTCGAAAAAATCTTCAATCAAATCAAAACAACTAAAATAAATTTTGATTTAATATGGGCTCAATTGAATAATCCGGATATATTAGTATGAGTATTTGTTTTTTCCATGTTTTTTTATTTTATTAATTAAGTTGTGTTTATAATATATGCTGTTTGAATCACCTGCTCAGACCGGAAAAAAATACTGAGGGTTTAGTTTCTAATATGTTTTATTCCCTTCTACGCGGCTGATGTAGAGGAAGTGATTTGCTACCATACATTCAACCAAACCAGTTGCATCATCGAAGGGGATGGGCCATGGAATCGAACCGTACGATTTGGTGATCAATGGAGGAGACACGGGGCCAGTTGGTCTGTATGAGCATCCAAATTCTTTTCAGTGAATAACCAATATGAGATTAAATATACATCTAAATGTATCTGTGCATGTTTTTTTTAATTTAAGTTCTTATATTCTCATAAAGGCTAAAGATTCAAATTTATTCAAATCTAATTACAAATACCACGACCGGCGCATAATCAGTCTCAATAAATCCATGTTGCAGTATCTTCAATTCTACATAGATTATGGATGTGATCTATTTTGGTATTATCTCTAACAATTAAGAATCTCGTCTAAAAAAATAAAAAATAATTTTAAACTTTTTTTTATTTGGCATAAATATCTAAGATCTTTTCCATGAATAACGTCGATGATGAACGACGCTTATAAGCGTCGGTATAGATCAACGACGCTTTCTTGACGCGTCGGCCTAAACCGAGCCCACGCCCACTTGCCCGATGACTTACCCACGCTTTGGGGGGTGTGGGCAGGAAATCTACCGACGCTTTTAAGCGTCGGTAAAGACCAAACGAAACGTCTGGAGATATCCTTTCTTTTGTGGTGATAGGTTATGGATGTGATCTATTTTGATATTACCTCTAACAATTTTGAATCTCATCTAAAAAAATTAAAAATAATTTTAAATTTTTTTTATTTGGCATAAATATCAAAGATCTTTTTCATGAATAACGGGCGTGAGACTAAACACGCTCAATCAATCGATAATCTATGCCGGACCACAAGAATTTGATTCACTGATTGATACATGGTCCACCCTTTTGTTGTTGAGTAATTAAGGCGGGGGTTGGTGCGGCAAAGATGCCTTTCGGAATTTTAAATATATTATTTGCCGATCCTCACGGATCTACTTGGAACTTGTGGCAGGTAAAAAAGACCAGAGAAAGCCCCTTGCACAGCTGCATCCTTCGTCTCTTCCCATGGCAACTCTTCCTCCTCCTCCCACTGGCTCCCTCCCAGAAGAGTCCCAAAAGGAGAAGAAAGGGGAGGAACAAAACCCAACACCCTTGCAGGAGTATGACGACCTCATCTCCACCCTCCCACTGGATGAAGGATGGCTTCCCGTGCGGCTTCGGAAATACCAAGGCTCTTGGTTCCCCGAACTCAACCTGCCGGGTGTTATCGCTATCCAGCAACACTTCAAGGCTCGACCCACCGACCTCTTCGTGCTGAGCTTCCCCAAGGCCGGAACCACCTGGCTAAAAGCACTGACATTCGCCATCACGACTCGGACCCAACATCCCTTGGGTCACCACCCTCTCCATAGTCTCAACCCTCATCAGTGCGTGGTCACCATGGACAGAATCTTCGCCCTTGGTCAGGCTTCCACGATAGAAGCTATGCCTTCTCCTCGCATTCTCAGCACCCACATGCCTCTCTCTCTGCTGCGGGACTCGATCGAGGGCTCCGGCTGCCGGATCATATATGTCTGCCGGGATGTCAAGGACGTGTTGGTCTCCTGGTGGCACTTCAATGACAAGATGAGGCCTCCGGAGATGGACCGAGTTCCATTTGCGAAGGCCTTGGAGATGTTCTGCGAGGGTATTTGCCCCTCCGGCCCGATATGGAGTCATGTTCTCGAGTACTGGGAGGAGAGCTTGAGAAGGCCGGAGAAGGTGCTGTTCTTGAAGTATGAGGAGATGATGGAGGAGCCCATGTCGCATGCCAAAAGATTGGCCGAGTTCATGGGGTGCCCGTTCTCCCTGGAGGAAGAGAGAGAAGGGGTGGTAGAGGAGATCTTGAAGCTCTGCAGCTTTGAGAAGCTGAGAAACTTGGAGGTCAACAAGACGCATAAACGCGACGCCGTGCACCTCGCGAAGTTTGACTCGCTCTTCAGGAAAGGAAAGGTGGGGGATTGGAGGAACCACATGAGCCCGGAGATGGCTCGCAAGCTGGACGAGATCACCCAGCAAAACTTCAAGGATTCCGGTTTCACCGTCTGACAGTGCTGTGGGTTTGCAATAATCCTTTTTTTTTTGGCTGAAATTTGCAATAATCCTTCGCAAGGAGTTTAGTTAATAAGCCAACTGCAGTTCTAGAGAGAGCTGTTTCTGTTGAACTGCACTGCAAAGTAGCCAGTTTTTTATAAATTTGTACTTCCTTTCGATATTAAATCTAAGTCATGCAGCTTGTAATCTCTGGTTAGCCTTCGCTAACCAAGTTTGGTTCTGGTTTTGAATAAATTTGATTTGGGTTTTTCCCCAAGCCTTTTCTCTCATATATGCATAATGGTTGGTGTTGCCACCGGAAATCAACCAAGACGCCGACTTAGTTGAGCTATTGGAGTGCTCAGATAGTTTGCTCCTCAAACTATGAAGGACGGCAAAAGATCGCAATGTATCTCCATAATAGCGATGTGGCCACTGTGCTCGGATGGATGATGATTTCGATGCCAGTCGCTTCTGAAGTGATGTTGGATGGAGAAGATTGTACTCCGACTTTTGCTACCCGATCTGAAATAGTAAAGATAGACGGATGTTGGATGGAGAAGATTGTGCAGCAATAGACCCTTTGATGCCTTAGTTAGACTGACTCTCAGAGAATAGTGAAGATGTTGTGAAAGCGGCAAAGTGATCGCACATGAACGTAAAAAAGGCCCGAGAACACTTACCTCAAGGATCTTCCAGAAATGGTTTATATATGCAAGGGTCGATGCCCATTGTCGAGGAATTTGGACATGCAGATCAACCATTTTTTATAACCAATCACACGTCCCGAAAATCATGTGCTGGCGTTTTACCCTTGCATCTAGCTCGTTCATCATATGGTTATAAAAATTGTTCGCGATCGTAGCAAACTGTCGCCAACTGGGAAGAGGGTTTGAAATTTGAAGAACTTTTTGAGCGCTACTAGGGCTGACTACATGGCGAACTTTGACTTGGTCTGAAGCTTTGTGGCGAGCTCTCATTGATCGGCTTGTCATGTCGGCTATGCTTGGTTCTAAGGCGAATTATATGAAAATATGAAAAGTTGTATATTTTCTTTTGAATCGATCTTCCTATGCTTGATAGAAAAAAAGAAAGAGGAAAAACAAAAACAAAAAAAACAAGCGCCATGTGTTCAAATTCACAAGGTGGGGAAATGGTAAGTAAGAGAACGAACAGACTGAAAGGCAGTGAGGATGTGGCGAATCATAAGAAGACGACAAGTAAACTTGGGGTCCTCGGCGATGGAATCAACCCATGGAGGCCTGTCGGGTGCAGCTAACCGTTCATGGGTTGCGGTTTCTCGAAGAGGTTCACTCAAATACTAGTCATTGCTCTCTATTTCTAGGAGCCCAAGTTTATCTAGTGCAATAACAAGCAAAGCACGAGATGGGCATGGGAACAACTATAAAGAGTATTTGCAATGGGAATGGATGCTTGAGTCCCAGCACAGTCCTGCTTGATGGTGACTGCTTGATGGTGACTCAACTATAGTGATCGGCTAGATCCAGAAGGCACTAGCAGTATGGATAACTGCCACCCATTGCTCCGAAATATTCAGACCATGGTAAGTAGAGACGTTGCCTTCCATATCAAATATATCTCCAGAAAGGCCAATAGAGTTGCAAATTAGGTGGCCTCATATGTAACCAACCATTCTAAAAAAGGTCCTTAGGTTGAAGAGATAAAGCTGCCCAAAGCATTCCAAGACTTTTTATTTTTTTTATTTTGTTGAATGTTTTCGCACTAAAAGTGTATGAGTCATCTGTTGTAACAAATAAAAAAAAAAAAAAGATGCTTGGGTCCAATACTCACCAGCTTATGCTTACTTTTAAGGTGGTATGCCCAGATTTAATTAAAGTAAATGAGAATATATGTTGAGTATGTATACTAACATATATAAGCTTAAAAGTGATAATATGAGCCAAGTAAGAATCCATCCTTCTCCCCTCCTGCACACACCAACATGAACAATTTAAAGATGGAAAACAGTAAATAATCAAATACCAAAATAACATAAATACTATGAAATCACATACCGGCTATCCAATAAGCCAATATATATGTATATATATCATATATCATCAAAATAACGATTTCATTGAAAAAAAATATACCATATATACATAAACTATTTCATTCAATGGTGACTTTAAATAATTCATTTGCCAGATCAAAACGATACAGCTCCAAGGATGGTTATCTTTTCAACTTTAAGCTACTCCATATACTTTCTAGTCTTGATGAGGCAATCAATAGTATTACATTTTTTTGCCCGTGATAGAGCAATTGATAATATCCCATTTCAGGCCGACAATGGGACAACTGATAATAATCCTGTAATATATGTACGTACAGCAATATATCTTACCAGCAACTTTCTGTTCATTTGTATCACAATCGTTTTATAAAGAAAGCTACATCCACGACAATGCCATCTATGCCTATACAGTTCAACAACAAATAACATGATCATAAATTGACAAGATTTACAAAAGCAAACTGCTCATGAAAACATCTGAATTAGAATGAATGCCTGAAAACTTTCATCATTTTGGCTGCATTCTCACCGAAGATGAAGTGTAGCATCCACTGACCAATTTTAGAAATTGCTGCTGTACAATTTCAGGCATCCCCCCAGATTCATTCTCCATGAAAACAAAGGGCATCCCCTTTGATTCACTTCGCATGAAAACAAAGGTATGAACACACCAGAATGCTAGGAAGTCTATCAACAGGTTATTCAATTACAGAAGACCAGTATTCAAACAAAATGCTAAAAGCAATTGAATCTTCTAAATCATCACCTTAGCAATCTCAAGAAATTTCCGTATAGGCATGCACGTTTACAGACAGGTAGAATGATTCATAATATATCATCTTCCTGAGGATAGAGCCCCATGTCCGTCTCAACAGGCAGGGATGGTGGTGTTCCAGGTGGAATGCAAGCAGCTCCACTCTCTCCTGCGCAAACACACAAAGCTTCTGCATCTCTTATCATCCCATCAAGATCGATGTGGCCACTAAGTTCATTGATGAACTTTAGGAGGGTATCAAAATCCATCTGCTCACCCATGATTTTCTTGCGGTACCTTTTCAGAACTGCTACACACATGTACAAGTGGAAGTGTTCTGACAAATAATGTGTCCATAAGACCTCCCACAAATGCATGACCTTTGTGTACTCAAATTCCCTAGAGTTGTTGCAAGCAGAGAGCAAACAAAGTTAGGCACTGTATATAGATACGCTTGTCTTCAGCAAAATCTTCAATAAGAATAAGCACATAATTGAAGTTGGCTATAATTTTCAGAGAGTGGACTAGAACAATGAGACCAAGTGGTATTGGAAAAGGATACCAGCATTTGCAGGTAGATAATTGCTGGGTTTGTGACTGACTTTGGAACTATGCAATTGTGAGACCATAGGGCCAAATCTAGCTCACCGATCATGCACCTTTATTTCCTAACAGAATAAAGTTTTGACATTAGTTTGCAGACTTCTCCTGTCTATTATTAAAGGGTCATTCTTCTGGGGTCATACGTGGATCATACTGAAAATGATAAGCTTCCTTGCAAATGACAAACTGCCTTTTTGTAAGATAATGGAGAAGGGAAATGATATTGTAGCATGCATCTCTGAATATATCAAATATTCTTTGAAGATTTGACAACGATTTGAAAAAGATGACCTTATTCTATCACCAGTTTCTCAGGATATTTACATATGGCACTGTCAGATATGACAGTATTCCTCCTGTTTGTTGGATACATATGTAAATCACCATTTGCACGAGTATGTTCTGCATGTTACCCTCCTACATCCTTAGAACTTGGACATAAAGAGATTTTTTTGGTCTGAATGTGAGACATATTGATTAGAACCACTTATATATGTGTTATTTAAGTTGAAATTATGACTCTACCATATTCTTTTCTTTGATCTTTTTGAGAATATGGTGGTTATTCACCACCACTCATGTTTGAACCTGAGATCTCCCACTTGGAGAGATTGGATATCAACCAGCTAAGCTACCAGCTGTTGGCCACTCTACCATTTTCAAAATTTAAAAAAAAAATAATTTGAAAGTGAGGTCTTTTAGAAGTTAATTGTTCGTCAAAAAGAGAAGGCATAGATGTAGAGAAACATATAGTGATAAGGAGAGTTATAGATTTCGTTAGAAAGTAATCATGTTTAAAAGAGAATGTGGAGATGTCAACAACCACAAGGCAAGTAAAACATGAATTTGGAAAATACTACTAAAGTATAACTTTTTCAAATCCATGATTTCACATTTTTATGGATCTCCACTAGTTTATATGAGACACAATTCATGATTTGATAATCATGTGAAATTACAAAACTGTCATGCTTTTGCAGTACACTGTCAGATGCACCCTTAGCCTCTTGTTATACAAGTCAGAATTTTTTTTCTCCAATTCCTTTTACAAGAATGCTAATACAACTAAATCTGCTATTTGAAGATTTTGAAGCTTGGTTTCTAGAAGACATTGTCACTAACATTTTCTTTAATCTCATCCACCCATATCAGAGCTGATAATGTCATTAGGAGCAAATCGTTTCATGTATACATGACAAGGCATGAAGTAATTATAAAAGTCATATTCAAGTATCCTTTTGATAGGCTCGAGAGCATGGTATGATTAAGGTTCAGCAGGAGTCCTTCACGACTAGTTGCTGCCAGGATGTGATGACTAAGACAACAAACAGAAAGAGGGAAGATAGGCAACAAATGAGTGAAGCTGGAAAACCTAAACTACTAAGAGACTGGAAGCAGGGCCATTTCTGTTAACAGTGACCAACAGAAAGTCAGAAGAGGAAGGGGTTAACAACATTATAAGGAGAACAAAAATTAGGAAGAGAGAGAGAGAGAGAGAGAGAGAGAGAGAGAGAGAGAGAAGCCCTAGACTCTGGGAATTGATTAATTCTAGTTGCAAGTAAGTGGGATAGGGTGATATTGATTACCTTTACTTAAAACAAGCTACCCTACCTCCTCAGTTGCAATATCTAACATCTGACTTGGAGGGAAGGCTGAAGAGAATAAATGAAAACAGAAAATTAAAAGAAATTTAGAAGTGTCTGGTTTATTGATGTCCACATCAATTATTAGGTTGTCTTAAGAAAGTGAATGCTTGTGATATTAATGATGAACATCAGAATAGATGTGGTGTTTTAAGAGCAAAGCTAAACAACTAAAGGGAATTTGTATTACTCCACAATTTGGGAATTAATAGTCAATATAGGACTTTGCCTACCCACTAAATCAGTTTGCTTTCTTTGTTTTTCTAAATTGGTTAGGGCCTTTACATAATAAATAGTGCTTGACAAGATTCTCTGACAGGTGCTAACTCAAAGGACATTTCATCTCCAAAATTAGGGTTTTTTTCCTAAAAAGCCTATTGTATTTAACCTGCTCTAGCTCCTTGAGTTTGTGATTTCCAAATCCAAATCACTTATTCCTTGTAATCATGGTCTCTAATTTAATGCCTAATGAATTGCACTCACTCCAACACTTGGTCCTCAGCTTTCAGCCGTAAATCCAGTTATCAACATTAGAACTACTTTCCATGCATCAAGTGATCAAAATCAAAATGATAAACTGCATAACTTATCAAAATGAAGCTCCCAAATAACTGATAATACAGAGATATTTTTAAAAACTTGCCACAGAATATAGAGTTCAATATTATCCACTCGATAACATTTGCAAGGCTCGATTGACCTCCACCTGCTTGGTGTGCAAGCCTTCGCAGCACCCTCAGTTACGAAGGCCAACCTTGTGGCCTCACTAGACTTTGTTGCACAAAGCATGTCCATAGTGAAGCTTGATAATAGAGTAAGAGAAATTATGGCCATTACATCTAGCTCTGGTTATGCATACAACTCATAGTAGAATCAAGCTACATGTAGCTTGTTTTGGAGCAGGGTGGAATTTATGACCCAACCTGCAACCAACCCAAGATAAATGGGCACAGTTTGCACTTTGCACAAACGGGTTCAGGTCATAAACGGGTCAACCCAACCTAATCTGCCAGGGTTCAAACTTAGAGTCTTGACCCATCAAACCAGTTTCAACCCATTTATTAATTAGGTGAGGTCAACAGAGTATCGACGCACTCATTTAAGACTTGCTTAATCTGTTTAAACCGTTTAAGACCCATTTAACCTATTTAACTTGATCCAACCTATTTATTATATGGGTAATGGGGGACGGCTCAAGTTACCTATTTAGTAAAGAGGTCGGTTCCAGTTTTGGAACTTTGGCCTGTTTAATAAACAAACTAGGTTTAGGTTGATAGGTATTCAACCCGATTCATATCTGACCCAACTTGAATCATGCCACCCCTATTTTTGCGAGAGCTTATTGCTAGTGCCTACTTTTTGACATTAAAGCACAACAGTTCCACTTAAATCTTTCATTCATTTCTCCAAAGTCTGGTCTTTGGGAACAATCCTTAATTCTGATCTCCCATCTTATGGAAGACCACTTAAACATTTCTTTCACTTTGGAAAAATATGGTGATTCTTCCTTTTTATAGAATTCAGAGAAAAAGCAAAAGGAGCCAACTTAAACCTATAACCAAGACATTTAATGAATATTTTCATATCATATTATTGAATATTTGGCAAGAGAAGTGTTGGTCATCTTAATGAACTTAATTCAAAGAAATATGCAAGGAATCCAGCAGAAATCTATATAAAGACCCATGTCAAACATAAATGTAGTTACCTCTTGAATTGTATAAGAATCCAGCGGAAACAGAAAAAGTAGTTCAAGCAATCAGCCTGCTTCAAGTAATTATGCAACGGGCTGTCCAGAAGTTCCACCAGCTGGAAAATGTAAAAAACGTAGCTCGTCACTAGCTGAAATTTGTCGTGTTTTAAAGCTTAAAAATCATAATGTCAAGAAGTTAAAGGTGCAGCTGCAATTATTCATCAAATTGCATGATGCGCTAATCACATTCTTTCCCCCAAAAAAGGAAAAGAAAAATAAGAAAGATGTCTGATTTGATAAGTTGTATAGCTAAAAGGTGATATCAAGGCACACTATAAACTATCTTATCCACACTTTTTCCTTTCAGATTATCAGCACCCAGGCTTACAATTAATTCAAACCAAGGTTCGCCGAACCGAGATGAACCACCCTGTTCAGGCAGTACCAAAAACCGGGTCGGTTCGCTAATAGGAAATGGTTTCGGCCCACCGCAATGGGACCGGCAGAAACCGGTCCTTTTCAGGCCAGAACCGGGCCGGAACCAATCAGTTCTGACCGATTCGATGCCGACTCGGTGCTTTAAATATATATAACTGATTGTATCTTGATTTGAGGATATTTTATATTGTTCACTTTATGATTTGTATCATGTTCAAGCAATAAGTTGCATCATTTAGGTTAAATCGGAAAAATAGAAACATCAAAAAATATCCAAAAAAAATCAAAAAAAACATCAAATTAGACTTAAATTCATAAAAAAGTTCGAAACGAGTGAGAAGTCCAAAAAAAAGTTAGTGCATGTCAGTCCGTGAATCGGCACGCCCTACTAGTTCGGTCAGTTCGGTTTGGCCCGAACCGGTACCAAACCGTACCAGGCACTGACTGGTACAGGTCACGGTACCGGTTCGGCGGACCTCGATTCAAACACTGCAGATACATCCCAAGAGTGGACAATCATTATATTGGATCTCTCAGCTGATTCCTACAAGGTTGCATACTCTAGAATGGTACAAATGTCATGCATGTTGGCCCTCAAGCATCAAGCCTTATCAAGTTACAGTTTGGCAATATAGCTAATCCATAATTTACTGATGTTTGAAAATGTTCTTTGAACATTTCTCAACCAATGTCAGCTTATTATGATTGATTGCCATTGAATTCCTCACATAGAACTTTTGAGAAGCAAAGAGCTTGCCATGAGGCCAGAAAGGCCAGACAATTTCATGGAATTAACAACGAACACCCCATATTTCTCTATATTTAATAAACGGCTAGATAAAAGGGGAAAGGCAAGGTTAAAGATAACTAAATTTACATTAGAGGCACCAAAAAATGGGCAAAAGATCCAATGTAGGAGATAAAACACAATCGCCAATGTGTCATCTATTTTTCAAAAATAAAATCATTTTCAGTGACAATGAAATGGATATTTTCTTGCTTAAGTAACCGAGTTTGCAGACATAAAATGAGGGTCTATAACAATCTTTATTTCACATGTCACATCACATAAAAAATGTTCAAGTTTAAATAGGAAAGACAGCCTGGGGACCTAAAGCAACAATTTCCAAGCATCCAAGAAACTGGAAAATATTTGAGATAAAAGGTTTAAGATCCGAGACATGAAGGCTACATGCTTTATATAGATAAAAGAATGGCATAGTCGAGTGCGCAATGATGCGACTACCAATGATGATATAGTAATACATGAGCTTGGGATGAAGCTCAAGAAAGAAGTTAATACAAGAAAATCAAGAACCATTTTTACAATTTACTTAAAATGGAACTACAAATTATAGCAATATCAATTAAAAATGGAATAATGACCATAAGATGTCTTCAGAAACAAATTAGGGCAAAATTTATGATAAAGAGAAAAATTGGCATCAAGATTAGTAGATGAATATTTCCATTTCCCTTAAACTAACAATTGTAGTAAGCCTTCCAAATACAAAGAAACCAAAGAGCTTTTAACCATTAAAAAATGCCAGCAATGCAACATTAGACTATCAGTTAACTGTTTAGACATATACGAGCGAGCTTATTAAGATCACTTTCATATAATGAAAATTGTGACACCAACTGGATTTTTCGTTTCTAGGCTTATTTACTGTCCAGACATTTGAATTGCCCACAGCAGGTTTTTCTTAAAAAGAAGAAACCAATAACTGCTTTTGGAGAGGCCAACTAAATTTCTATTTTTTAGCCAAAAAAAACCTGCTTAAATAGACCAGATAAAGCAGGCCGTGAAGCTAACTTTTTATGCAGAGAGTAGTTTCTCATCTGAAGGAGAGACTTTTAATCTGAATAATTTTAGCAAAATTTTCTTACCAATCATATGTCCCAAAAGATAGGACTTATTAGTTAGGGTCTAAGAGTTAATCCTTTAAGCCGATTTATACAATAGAACTTTCTAGCCAAAACATGCATGCAATCACAGTAGTCAGGAGTTAAGCCTTTAAGAGCATTTAATATGTTATAACTTTTTGAAGTGTTACTTGATTATTGTGCATCAAATGGAAATCAAACACATCTACCCAAAATAGGACAAGAAAAAGACAGCTATATATGAAGTCAAAACACACACTTGCATGTACACACAGACATCTACATAAATATGCACATGTATTTTACATAGATAAACATATATTAATATCCTAACAACCAAAATTTTACGTATGCATCCATACTAGGCACATGGAGCTATACCTTTGGTAACCTATACGGTACAAGGGCTTGCACCAATATATGGTATGGGTGCATTTTCAGCCTAGTACCATCACTATGTGAGAGTACAATGTCGTACCATACTGTGCTATAGCATACCAGTAAGGCACTAGTAGGGACTTGGTAGTAAGACATAAAAACTTGCCAACAACTATAAAAAACTGGAACTATTTCAAACTTTTACACCATAGTATCAAGAATACCTCAATTCTTAAAAGAGTCCAAGAAAAGATTCAAGTCCTGGTGGGACAGTCAAGGTGTCCCACTTTCCCGACCATAGCTATGAAAACTAAACCGATGACCACCCCAGCCATGGGGCCAAGTCATCAGATTATTGGTCCAATTGCCAAGTCAATAGGTCGAACCTAGTTAAAATATTAAGGTATTAAAATATAAATAAATATAATACAAAATATGTAAAGTATTCACAACTTTTTCTATTTTTGATGAAAATTATTTATATTTTTTAGATTAAATATTACTCTTTAAAACACATTTATCTACATTCTATATTGCTCTCTAATTACAACATAAATAGAAAATTTATTATTTATTTGATTTTTAAAAAGTATAAGTTGTATATAATGTAGGAAAATGTATAAAATTTATTGAATTTTATTTTTAAATAGTAAATTTTTAAAAGAATAGGACTCAAGATTTGCCATACCGGTCGGTACCGTACAGTCTCGAGCATACCGTACCATATCGATACCAAACTGGTAATGCAATTCCGTAGCGTACCGATATTTGGTAAGTCTCGTTGTCTCGTACCGTTCCGTATACCGACATTGTAAGAAGATTGTATCGGTATAGGGTCCAGTACCGAGATGGTGACCCATGATAGGAGTTGTTTAGTTTTTTATTGGATAAATTTGATTAATAAAACAGTGAGTAAATGACATCTTTTGAATAACATAGATATAATTTCACTTGATAAGTTTTCAACAATCAATTATTGTCCTGATGGTTGAGAGGTTCCTTCATAAACCCATGGTCATTGGTTTGAATCTCTATCCAAGCATTTTTTTCAAAAATTTTGCAGACCAATTCACCCACTTTACACCCACCCAATTCATCATTTTTCTCCAAAAACTATAGGGTCAGCAATTTTCATGTGGTTCAGCTGCATTTCTTGTCCTGTACGAAAACTGGACCGGCTAGTGATCCAATTCGCCGGTTTACCTATTACACCGGCTAGAATGGTCCAATTTTTATAACTATGGTCCCAAATGTCAAGATAGGACCAGGATAGGATAAGGCATCCATCATACCAAGTTTCAGGACACAGCATGTCCCGTTCCATGGATGTCATGTATACAATTTAAGTATCAATCAAAACTTGCTCTTTATTTTCAAAGCACGTGTATTCTTTAAATTCTATCACTCCTATTTATAAACAAAAAATTGCACTACCCCTTCCTCACTCATCATCTCCAAACAAACTCCACCACCAGCTACTCACAAGCCAAACTACTAACTCATAGCTATTATGTGTGAGTTGCAACTTTAGTTCCCAGTATCCCAGGAAAATTAGGTCTAGCATGAAGGCATCAAGTGTTCTAATGCATAAGTCATTTCCTTTCAGATTTAGACTTTTCACCATCAAGAAAAAATACATCATCCTTCGTACCAACTCCTTTCATCGACTATGTGATTCCTTTTGGTGAGTCCATACATCCCATACAAAAGTATACTGTCAACAATGAAGAAGCACAAACTTTAAAAAGGGTAAGGTGGAGCAGAATTGAGAGAGTTTTCCATTTTTTTAACATCATATTGAAAATTTTTTTGCTTTGTAGTTTTAGATAGTTTAAAACCAAATTAACAATTTTATTAGTGGCAATTTAAATAAAATTATTTCAATGCTTTTTATTTGATATCGTCTATTTCGGGTATTGCTATTCATGAATCATACTTTTCTTCAGTAAACAAGCAGACATATACATGTGCCACAGACATATATACATGCCCACATATTCATAATTACGTGTATACATATATACAGAATACTGATACCATTGCCTGTGCAAATCCCAGAACAAAAGGAAACTATGCTTTCTTGCAATTATAAAAGTACTGCCCCTTTCTATCACATAATTTTTAGAGATCATATTAATTTGAAACAAATGAGAAAAAGATTTAGAGAACCATTCATATTATCATGGTGACAGTTGTCTTAACACATTACATGTGATTTATATAATACTTTATTTTTGAAAGTACTTCCCCTTTATATCACATAATGTTTAGAGATCATCCGAATTCAAAACAAATGAGAATAATAGTTATAGAAACATTCATATTATCATGGTAACAGAGTTGTCTTGACGTCTTACATGTGATTTATATAGCACTGAAATAACTGCTTACTGAAAAGAAGTAGCGTACTTGAGCACAGACCTGCAAGACAGTGTGTGTGCCAATGTTGAAGCAAA
This sequence comes from Phoenix dactylifera, assembly GCF_051530095.1. Classification (NCBI taxonomy): domain Eukaryota; kingdom Viridiplantae; phylum Streptophyta; class Magnoliopsida; order Arecales; family Arecaceae; genus Phoenix; species Phoenix dactylifera. Next base: position 6,418,957 of record NC_143191.1, read on the forward strand.
AAAAAGGTACCTTAGACAAAGCAAGAAGTTGGGAATGCATGCCATTTTGATCACGGTTAAAGTTGGGTCCCAGGCGTTCCATTAATGCTACAAAGCACCAAAAGGACTCAGATTCGTCTTTCATGACATAAAGTATCGGTGATAAAAGATCACTCATGCCCTGAAAGCCGAAATACCAGGTTAGTGATACAACTATATCAACCAGATACATTATAACTCAATAACCAATATCATAACTTCCATTAAAGGAAAAAAAAGGACATGTTAAATTGACAAATTTTTAGTGCTTCGGATTATCAGGTCTTACAAGAATATGTAAAACATACATAAAGATTAGATTTGCTCAAGATGAAAGCAATAGGAACTTGACACAGAATTAAGCAAATTGAGAAAGCTAAACAAATATCATCGAAACTGCAATTTAAGAGGAAATACAAAAAGACATCATATGACAAAAGTACTATGTTATTAAAACTTTAATTCAATATCTACCGAACCGAGCCAAACCACCCAGTTCGGGCAGTGCTGAGCCGACCCAATGTGAAACCGGGTCGGCTCTCCAGAGAAAATCGGTTCCAGCCACATACTGGCCTGAACCCCTATCGAGCAAGCCAGAACCGGTCCCTTACCGACCGGTAAGTTCCAAACTGACCGGAACCGGTCGATTCGGTGCCGACTCGATGCGAATCGGCCGACTCGCACCGAGTCAACCTGGTTTCAAATTGGGTTATTACTGTGGAGCCACCTGATGCTTTTAAAGCATTAGGTGGCTGTTGGGAAGACCCGAGAAGAACTTCCTAACAGCAGATATTTTGCGGCGGCTCTATCCGCAGCTTTTTCTTCCTAAACAATCAAAAAAATTGTCGATTCAGCAGCTCAGAAGGAAGATCCAAGCCTAAATCAGGTGTCCTTCCTCTCCCTATCTAATTTTCTCTTTTTTTTTGTTGGGGGGGGGGGGGGGGGGGGCTTGAAAAAATAGCTCAAAAATTGCAAAATAAGAAGAGATCATGCCAAAATTTTCGATATGGACTTGATTTTTTTATATTTGTAGATATATGGATGATCTACATGCTGATATAAAACTTTTTAATTTTTGGATTATATAAAATTTTTAAAAATTAAAAATATATTTTTGTATTAAAAATTAAAAATTAAAAAAATATATAAAATCAGAAATGTATTTGGGGGTATGTAAGTTGCTCTCTATAAAAATTTGGTGTTTATTCGTTTAAGTTTTGATGCATATCCGAGGGCCTAGAAAAATATATGTAGCATTCATTGTTGTATTCACATGGATCTGAGCTAAAATATTTTTTTTAAATATTCAAATTTAAAAATTATTTAAAATTCAAAAAAAATTAAAAATATGTAAATAATATCAAAAAATATGAAAAATTAGTAGTACATATTACATAATTCCGGAGTAATTTCGGAGGTAGAAATCATATTTTTTTGAATTTATGATATTTAAACATATTTTTAAATTTAAAAATTATTAAAAATATATAAATAAATAAAAAATATAAAAAATTAGCATTATGTATTAGATAAATCAGATGTATTTTTTGAGGTAAAAAAAATATCTTCATCGTAACGAAATTTTGCTATTTTTAAATAATTGATAAACTGATGTACTTGATAACCTGAAGAAATGGAGCCAGAGCATCAAGAAAAAAGGAGCCAAAGCATGAGATCATGGGCAAATGCTCTCGGGCCAGCACCATTAGAGGTGCAACTGATGCAACACAAAGTACAAGGAAGGGTAACTAAGTTGAAGCAGCACTTAGCCCACAGGAGGTTCGGCGACTGATGAAGAAGCACTTCACTAATTTCAGAGCAACGAAGGAGAGAATTTTCAAGAAGATAGAGGTGGACCGCCAAGATGCACGATCTGGTAGAGCCCACGAGGATATGATTGCATATAGAAGACGGGCTCGTCGAGGTCATTCAGGATACGTTACAGCTGCAGATGACCTCGCACGTGGAGTAAGATCCATAGATGTATCAAGTTTCGAGTCATATACTAGATCCTATTATCCGCAACCACAAACAACCTATGACCCATACGGATATAAATATGGATATAGTTCTTCTGAAGCATCTTTCCGATGACTACTACCCTATGCAGCCCGGAGCATCTTACGGATCGAATTTTGCTACCAACATATTCGGATGGGCCCCTCCACAGTTGTATTATCAGCCAGAGAACACCTCTCAAAGCCAAAGCTTCAGCGAGAGATCCGAGAGTGCTTATAATCTGGCGCATGTTGCTTATAAGATGAACGTACAAGAGTACAATGTCACTTGATTAGAGGGGTGGGCTGATATGCCTCCTGACTATGATGATGATCCAGATATCTATGAGAGACAGCGCCACTCGATCCGATTTTAGATATCGATATGTATGTTGGACTTTAAATGTATGTAATTGATTGTATTATTTTTTAATATTCATGTCACTACTTGATTTGAGGATATTTTATGTCGTTCATTGTAGAATGCAATATCTCACTAATTATTTTATGATTTGTATCATTTTAAAGCAATAAGATGCATCATCTAGGTTAAGCCAGGATCATACAAACATCAAAAAAATATCAAGAAAACATCAAAAAATATCAAATTAGACTTAAAATCATTGAAAAAGTTCAAAAAGAGTGATTACTAATTAAATATTCTTAAAAATTCTAAAAAAATGGATGTGTTGGTCCGTGAACCGGCATGCCTTATCCGTACTGATTCGGTACGGTACCGAACTGTACCAGATGCCGACCTATACAGATCCCGGTACTGGTTCGGCGGACTTTGCTTTAATTAATGATTCAATATATGTTGTTTTGTCATTTAAGTAGTGAAATTCCCACATTGTCATTCAAGGAAAGGTTGTAAATCAAATTAATTTAAAAAAATGATAAAACCTTAAGACAACCTTGACTCAGAGAAAAAAAAATCTGAGGTATCAGTACTTGAATATTATGACCAAGGTTTCAAATACCAATACCGGATCTCATGCTAGTATTTTGGAGGAACGGTAGGTACCAGGTACTGACAAGGTACAGGACTGCATTCCCATACCAGCACACTATGTACTGGTGCCAGAAAACTGCAGGAACCGTATGGTACCATTCGTAACATCCCATTCCGGCGAAATTTGAATCCTTGGTTAAGACTAAAGCGCAAGGTTCCACAACTGGCAGATAGAAGACATAGAACTATAAAACCCAGAAAAATATGCAAGGAGATTCCAGAAAAGCTGTCAGGGAACTGCAAAGTAATTAGAAAATTAGAAATGGCAATGTCACTTTAGAAATGGTACAATAAAATTACAGGGCTATCTATATAAATTGCTTAATAATGTTAATAAACTGTACCCAAGTTTTAATGTCTCAGTACCAGGTCCTCTAACAGTACCTTACTGGTACAGTATGGCATGTTATAGTATGACCTTCTATAGATACATGGAAAAGGGCTGTCAGAAAAACATCCACACTATGTATTGGTGCAGTGCCATATCGAGCCCTTGTACTGTACCAATTTCCTTGTGGTACAGTACGGTTCACCCTTTACAAACCAGTACATAAAACCTTGATTGTACCGAATAATAAGTAATCAATATAAAGTTGGAAAGAAAATAATCAGTCAAGAAACAATGAAACTTGTATGCTATAACTATGTTGTTAGGGCACAAACAAGAGAGACCATGGAGGCAGGAAGAGGGTCATAACCTTCCACCAAGCCTGCCTAATAACCACCCCGCCTGACCAACCCAAGCCACCTAAAACGTAGTCCAAAACTAGACCTACCTAGGTTGCCCAGGGCCAAGGGGTCACTTGATTGCCCACAGGGCAAGTTGGCTGCATCCAAGGAACTTAAAAAATTCTCTTGACAGAACCAACCAAAATCATCTAATACTGGACTCATATAATTCCCCATCTTATATCATGAAAATTGACTACCAGCATAACTTGACCACTGGAGGAGTCATAGTAGTATATAATGCCCATGACCATCATACCCCTTTTTTCTTCCACTCTTCAAACAAATAGGGCTCTTACAACTCCATGTAAGTTGGGTAAGCTTTGCTCATTTCACATGCGAAGCACCAAAGGTGTTGCACCAATATTGATAAAGTTAAACATCTCTCACAATCCCTCTTATGAACTGAAGTTTTTCCCACTCTTATTTGTGAACACTATCAATCACAATTTAATTCTCATTTCCTCACCTTAAACTAGACAAATTTCAACCCCTATAAGACAAAGGCCTTCATATCTTCTCCATCTCTATAGACATTTATTTGGGGACACTCATACTTAGAGTTCTCCTAGATGTTACAGCAGCATTAACAGACTTGTCATTCATTTCCATTTACTGTTGCCAAAGTAAAAATTTATGACCTCCAACATATGTCACCAACTTAGAATAGTTAACAGATTAAGATAAATCCACATTTTCCATAAGACCAAAAATCTGCTTCCAAGATAAACTCTGCCTTCTTATGTTTGATATATCATCTATAACTATGCTTAGTTGCTTCAAACCTTTTAACCAACTCTTTTCTTTTTGAAATTCCTTTTCAACTTGACAAGTTTAGTCATCCATTCTTTCCCATTTTCTTCCTCATTAAAATACCTACAAAAAAGATGATATAAGAACAAAAATAACTTTTTAGAAATGAAAGTAAAAACTTCAAGGAATCCCTGAAAGTTAAAAACACCCTGTAACCCCAAAATGGGAATCCTTCGCAAATGAATGTACCTTAAAACAAGCCTCGCAGGTTAAGGTTATGTTTACTGAAGTGAATGTACCTTAACAAGCATTACTCTAGTTGAGCCATAAAGAGAGACATAGTATGTGCAAGCGCAATCAGTGGAAAAATAATAATAAACTGATAACTGCAACCATAAACAGAAGTAATGGCATAATATAACACGACGTCCCCATTATATGAAGGTATTTCATCCCAAATATCAATTTTCTAGCATAAGTAAGAAGGGCTATCAAAGGTCATTGACTAACAAAGCATTCATTACTTACAACAACATGATATATGAAATACAGAAGCAACACATGCAGGCATGTAAAGTAGGATAAACATGCCTAATTTACCTAACAGTGCCAGAAAGAATACACATGGGCATACCAAAGATAAAAGATAGAACTTACATGAAAATGCAACTAGAACTTGCACGAAAATGCAACTATATAAGCTATAGCAGATGGTAGTTATGATCTGAAATAAGGTCCAGAATTACTAGATACAGCAAAATGACATAGCTTATGTATATATGATTGTTTAAACTTTAAACTGCTTCAGTGACCAGAAGCAATAAATAGGGTATGAATTAAAAACCGTAGGATCTGAATACTGTTTTGTAACACAAGCAAAAGAAACTCTTAGCATTTGCAAAATTTCCAAGTGTACTCTTACCTGACAGTAACCAAGGTCAAAATTGTAAAACGAATATGTCAACAGTATATCACGTAGAACTGCCACATTCGGATTGTCCTCTCCTTCATAGTAAGAGACAGATCTGTCTGTTCTCACCTTAACAATGTTAAACAGAAAAATTAACAGAATACAATATAAGCTAGTGAAGCATCAATGCTCTTCTATTTCCATGTTTCTATAGTCTAATAGAAGCTTTGCAGGTTCAAACAAGGCAATAAAATTTTTACCACATCCTTTTCAATCAGGCCTTTCCGTTCTCTGAACTTCGTAAATCTTTTAGCTTGTGTGGCTGATATACTCTGCACACGTATGAATAGATTTCCTAAAAAGCTAGCACATAAATATAGATTGAAGAGTGAATGACCAACTCAGTTACTTTAAGAATTTTAACCACATACAGAACATGGTCAATTCACAAAAAAAAAAAAGTAATAGAAGAAGAATTACTTTTACTAGTACTAAGTTTCACATGAAATAGGCAATTTACTTGTTTCTGTTAACAGAAAAATCACAGAACCTGTCCCACAATCCAGGACTTGGGTATCAGTGTCAGTACCCATGCACTCAGCCGACGACATAGCATCTGCCATGTTGTGCCGGCATATGTCATTCTGTGCCGAAGCAAGAAATTTATTAAAGAAAAACTTTTGATTAAAAATATTAAAAAGACAGATTTAATAAGTAGCCTGCCAACCTGTGCCAAGTGTCTGTACTGGCCTGGCATGGTACTATGATGGTTGGCATTCACAATCATGCCTACAATAACATCAATCAACAAAATGATACTGATCGGATGTGCTAAATTAGTTCGCTGGTAAGTTCTGCTACCATTTGTTGCATCGTGGATTTATATCTAGATCACAGACCTCCGCAAATCACATGAACCAAAATAAACAACTTGCGTGGGTTAATTTCAGATATTTCAACGCTCTGCCTATAGTACCTGATTTATTTACAACATGGAAGTGTACTAAATCATTTGCCTGGTACTGTGTAGGCATGTAAATAAGCAAATTAGCTAGCATGTTTGATAATAGCTATATCATTTGAAGGAAAAGAAATTACATCAAGCAATTACAGACCTGCCACTGGGATTTTATGATTTCGTACTCTGATCTCTTGACCGCTGCAAGATACTCCCTCTCAGCATATGTCGAATCATACTCATGGTATCCCAACAGATATTTCCAAACCTGCAGGATCACAATGACCAATGCAATGTCCAGAAATTTGTGACTAATATCAGGTATCCATCATGCAACCAGTTATTATTGTAAGCTATTAACCTCTTTTCGGAGATTGTGTTCAACCCCTCCATAGAATATTCTTTTCCTAAATGCCTTTGAATCCATGACTCGTCCTTCAGAGTCCAAGAAAGCAGCCCACTATCACAGGAATTTAGGAGTAAGCAACACTAAATTATACAAAGCCCTTGTATAACATTTTTCTGAAACACTAATGAATAGAATTGCCAAGAAATCCACATTCTTCAATTCAAAGGAAATGACTAAAGAAAATATCTAACAATGGCAATGTGAGCAAAAATATGATTAACATGATTTGTCCCAATCAATTAATATCTCCAGCAAGGAAATCTAGTATGATAGGAGTGTGAAATCATAATTTGCTCTAAAAATAATGGGAAAGTCCCAAGGTGACTTTAAGGCCTTCCTGTTTGGAGCCTAGATACATTTCCCCCTAGTCTTGATGATAGCACATACAAGGCATGTGTGGCACACTAGAATTACCAAAATATGAGAACACCAACTACCTGTGGCAATTCAGACCCAAACCTGTTGACCTAACCTAATCTGACCTGGCCCCTCTAAGCCAACCCATACTTGGGTGAAAGTAGGAGGGTTCTAACCTGTTTAGTCATGACCATTATTAACATGTATAGTTTCAACATAATATTTTAACATATATATAATCTTATATGTCATGTTCCACATTAGATATAAAAAGAACCAAGATTCGCAATCTCAGTACCGGACCCCATACTGGTGCCTCACTGGCACTATGTCGATGCGATATGGTATGGAATCCTTTTGACGTACCGAATATCAGTACACCTCCTGTACCGGATATTGGTACCGAACCGGTATGGTACAGTATGCCCCGTACCGCCCGATTAGAGTCGGTACGGCGAACCATGAAAAGAACCTTGACCTCAAACCATATAGTGTCTCCTCTCATCATGCAACCAGTTAGCCCCAATTTTCCTCTTCTTCACTCAACTCCTCTCCTCTCCTCTACTACCTTCTCTTCCTTTCATCTTCCATCCTCTCCCATTTTTGTTGGATGCCCCTTTCTTAGCTCTCCTCCTCCATTTCCCATCCAAAGATGCTAAAGGCCACCTTCTTGTCACACTCAGTTCACTGATCCTACATGATAGTGACTGAGCAAATTGAGCACAGGCACCCCACGTGACACTGCCAAATCCCTGTGTACTGCACTGATCACCAACTGCCACATGAGAATGGTGAATGGAGCAGTGGCCTATAGCAGTACTCTTTTCCATCCCCTTCTCTTCCCCCTCTCAGCCACTCCTCACCTCCAACTTCTGGCCCAACATTATTCCATGATCCATCTCCACCACATGTTCAAGCATTGATGTACTGCCTCACCCTTGAAGCCCCCCTTTGCACTGCTACGTCAACTCATACATAGCCTGATCCCACAAGTGTCATGGGCATTATTCTGTTCGAGGGAACACCCAACATTATGTGAACAATATAGAGTCAGAAACACAAAATCATCATCACATTGAACTAAAATAGTTACTCAAAAATTAATCTAGCATTCAATGTTTTAAGAATTTGCCATTTGCAATTATAAAGAACTACTGAAAGGATATACCTCTTCAAGGCATAATGGAGGTTCTCTTTGTTTTCCCCATACCAGAGGTAACTTATCAAACTGCCAAAAAAAAATAAAAAATGAATTACCACATTGAACTAAAACTAATTTTTATCCAACAGCAAACTATCATCACTAATGATGTAATAGATAATAATAACAATTATAATAATAATAATAATAATAATAATAATAATGCACATAGAGGTATAACTTAATTATCCATATCAAAGAACTGGTATTCTCATCATTCATTACTGAACGTGAATAAATATAATTAATCCACCACTTAAAAAAACATTGACAATTGTTCACCAAGCTTATTCTTTTCGAAATAGAAAGGTCAATCATTATTCAAGATCTTAAGAGTCAAGAAAATTTTAACTTGAGTTACTGAGGCACAAGATAAAGCACTCGCATAATCATGCATTGCACACAGCAGCTGCAGAAGACTTTGGGAGTACCATACAAGGTCATCAAAGCTTGCTGGGGATATTAAAGTGTTCTGAACTTGAATATATTTTTTATTTTTACTTTTCCAATTAACTAATCAAGTGACTACACTACATAACCAAAACTCAACAACCTGGGATAAAATGTGCCTATTTCTGCAACCATCTTTTTGCTCCAAACATGATTGACAAATTAAAAGTTTGGTAATTTGATTATATCTGTGCCTTTTAAGTATTTCTTATGTACAACATATTTTCTTTTCATTATCATATCTTCTTTAATCAATTAATGCTAAACAATCATATTATCCATTATCCACATAAGTACAGCATTACAAATTGAGTTTTTGATGATTGTACCAGCTATCAGCTTTCTATTTCATTCACCTAATTGATTGATCAATAACAAAGTTAGTTCTCCAGGGAGGAGGTGGGAGAAAAAATAAGGGAAAATAAGAGAAAATATTCTCCAGTAACATTTGAACATAGGGCAACTGAGATGATACCATAAGGACAAAGACAGGGGCCGGGTTTAACCCTAAGCAGTTACTAATTTTAGATAAATATCTAATAAAGCTTTAGCATGCTTGGCTGTACCAATCATAATAGCAATTTTCACAAAAATCATTCATAATATTCCTCATTGACCAAATGTCTCTAAAGTCTAAACTATACTTTAAAATCAAATTAATCTAGAATTTCTAATGAATCACATGTTCTGCCATTATGTATGATTTATACAAGGAGAGCTCATGGATTAGAAATACGTAAAGCAATCTATTTTGCTGTTGGCCATGCCGTCACTATCATTTTATTCTTGTTGCTGCTCCAATGCTTGACTTAAAAGGATAAATATAAAAACAAGTATAAGAAAATATGTCAATATTTTAGTCATCCAGATTCTTTCCAAACTTGACAAGTGTTCTTTTCACTTTTTTCAAATGCCAAATTTTTGCCTCTAGCTACATTTCTCCCAAATACCAAACTTGTGACTGGAGCTAATTTATGCTCTCAATGACCTTCATTTGTTTGCACTCATTTATAGAATATATAAAACAACTAATCATGCAGAGTTCTTAATTCAGATTAGAATGTGAACTAGACATCCTTTGTATACTACAGATTCTTATCCTAGGACATGAACACATTCATAGGGACTAGTGCAATAGGTCCATTGCAACAGAATTGCAAATAATATGACATGCAATTTAGAAGATGTGTAAACATATGTGCTGCATATACCCCGACTCCTACGACTTAAGCAAACTATTGCACCATCTAACATCAAGTCCAACAGGATGCTCACAATACAGGCTGAAGATCAGGCTCAATCCCAAATCAACAAGCCCATAGTCTGACAGCCCAAAGATCCACAATTCCAAAAACCCTCCTGCTGACCCATTTTTCATCTTATTAAGGTAAGGAACTCGTTATGAGCCTTACTGTAGAGTAATTTCAGGTGGTGCCATAGTTTGAAGCATCAAAAACTCAGAATCAAACCCTTGCTGGTCCACTTTTCAGATAGTGAGTTACCTTTTGACTGGTAGATCATGTCACAGTTTTAGTAAGGAAAAAAGTAGAAGTTGACACCCAAAAGATAAGGATTATTTAGATACATTTGTGGGTTGGCCCTGCAAGTCAAGCTATGTTAGAACTTTTTGGTTCATTATGTTGAACAAGTTCATTATTCTGATACCCTGTGATGATACTATAGGAACATCCATAATTCGTGTAGGAAAATTAATTTGATTAAAAGCACCTTTACAATCAAATTGCACCTGCATTTCTGAATAGGTATGTAATGATACCCCCCACGTCTACAACTACGCCAGTCAGAACCCTTCATCCAGTCCCAGTGCAAGGACAGCCCAAGAAGTGATCAGGCACGTAAAACCCCTCATTCATGGCCAACAAAGTACAAGTCCCATTGTATCATTAACCCAAAGCATGGGATGAGCTTGCTGGTCATCTGGTAATTATCTCTAAGAAACCATAATCCCATAATTTGATTACAAGAAGTCCCATATGATGCACAACATCTCATATTCATAATAGCAAAGAGAGTTGAAGGGCCCTTCCCGTGCAGGCATTGTTCCCCTGAATACACATGTTGCCTGTCTAATTGGGTGCAAAGATGCCAAAAATGCAATAGTAAATTTCTTGAGGTTGCAAGATCTCATTTCTTTTTCCCTCATTTAGCAACAAAATTATACCATAATGTGTCCAGGATCATTTGTATCATAGAAAACAGCATTTAATCCAAAGTACTATGGATCCATGCTAGGTACTCCATCTCGGTCCACTATAAGAACAATTTATTCTTCATTTTAGTATTCTAGCTGAATAAAACCTATTCCAAAGCAAGATCACAAGCATCAGCTCATCCTATATATTGTACAACACATTATGATGAGCCCTCACTAGCATGTTTATCACTTCGTATGCAGCATTCTAGTATTGATAGTTATAAATCAATTCTAAAATACCCTCAAATGTGATAATGTAATGATAGTTCTAAATAGTTTTGAGAATTGTATACCCAAATTATGAAAATTGCATAAGGTCAAATTCCCTACATAACATAATTCTTCATAGGATAAGTATTTCTAGTGATATCTATCAGTAGCAGCAGTGCTCATATCATATCCAATGTGTTTATAAGATCCGAAAAATATTCAAAAGATCCAAAACACATGCCCACTGGTTCACATTGTGTGTTAACCAACAAGGTTGTCTGACATTTTATTTTGCTACTGCCAAGTGTCTAGATAGCATGGTGTGTTACACTATGTTGAACACTAATCCACAGAAACAATCTGCAATACTTTAAATCTTCTCTTATGAACAGTCATCAACTAATGCAAAACAGCAGTTGATCCTATTAGTAACAACAGCCAAGGACCCCAGCATATCAAAAAAAACCATTTAAGCCATGACAGCAAGGTGTACATCCTAGAGAATGAGTCATTGTCTACTCCAACCTATGCAACTACAGGCCACATAAACATTGTTTAGTTTTCTAATCGGATAAATCCTATTAGAACTTACAAAACATATTATATGTAGTAAGAAACTTAACTTCAATTAGTAACAGTACCCACCCAGTTTCACTAGTGTACATGTGAAGTTGTTTATAAAGTGTAGAGAGAAGCAAGAGGAAACGAGCAAATGCCCATGATTTATTGTATTAAGATCGCTAATGATTAAATCAAAGATTATCAAGTATCTGAATGTGAAGTATGGCAAAAGTAGTGTAGTACAAAGCAACTTAAAAGTGATCCTGGTACTGTCATGGAATAAAATATGAGGTTAGCCCCCCTTCCATAAATAATAATAACAATAGTAATAAGATTCAAAGAGAAACAATTCAGAAAGAATATCAAAAATCCTGATCTTGCAAAATAGAAATATCCAGTTCTAAGAGCAGGTTAGCATAACATACTATACACAGACTGAAAGTTGATACTGTCTAGACATCATACAGGAGAAGCCTGAATATAATTGTATATTACAAACTGCAAAAATCAGAAGCCATTTGTGGATAGAATGACAGAAAAAGCTACTTACAGTTAACATATCAGCCAAATCCAAAAGAATAAAAAGATTACCATAAAATTTGGGTTTATTCCAGACTCTAGTAACTTACATGCTTTCAAAAACATGTTGAAAAGTCAATAGGAAGGATATATAAGTTTTCCAAAATATAGTGGAAAAACAAAAACACAGAAATACAGAATCTGTTATTGCATAAAAGACAGTGACTTCTTCAAAAATGCTTTACATATATATATAATATAAACTAGGTCCTGGAGCATAAATAATTACATCTAAAAACTAGGTCCAGGAGCATAAATAATTACATCTAAAAACTAGGTCCAGGAGCATAAATAATTACCTCCAATGGATCTGAGGCCACTGAAATTACATCTGCATTTTTTGGCACATCAGTAGGCCTACCACCCACCGAATTAGGTGAGTCATAATTATTTTGCTGCCTTTTCTCATAGGGGCTAAAGCCATTATTGTGACTCTCACGAAATAGTTGTGAGGTCGTTTCGCGGGCAAACTTTGTAACAAGTGAAAATTTCTCCAAGACTTGAATTGAGAGATCACGAGCAGGGTCATAAGCCTTGTGCTTATGCCTCACACTATATTCAGAAGTGCTAGCAGACCCATCATATGTTTCCTGATTCCCTCTCTCAGAATTATCAGCTGAAGAAACTGAACTCAGTGAGTCACGTAGAGATGCTCGGTTTGCAACAGAAACAACCCCTGGCAATTCTAGGGATGATAGGCTTTTCTGCAACCAATGAATGAACGAATGAATGAATAACATAGATTGGAAAACCGAGTTGCAGGAGTTTCACTGAAGAAACAAAAGTATACCACAAGACAAATGATAATCCTAATAGACCACAAGCCTTTCCAATATTTAAGACTAAGATGAACAGGTTATATCACTCAGATATTACACATATTGTCTTGCAGCTGGCTGTTTAAAAACATAAGTATGCTTCATTATGAGACGATGGGAAAAGCAGTTTTATGTATGACAAAAAGATCATATTGCGAAAAAAAAATTTGCTGCATGACCACGTCACTTAATGCCATAAGAGCATATCTTTATCCAAAGCAGTAGTTCTTTTTTCTTTTGGTCTAAGAAAAGCGGTCATTCTATTGATGCTACACAAGCATTAGGGGATTCTACCTAAAATTTCAAAACGCAGAACATATGCTGCTTCTTAAAAAATTTCATCAGTGTAAAATCAAACTACAGAATCTCAAAGATGCACATTCAGTTAAAAACAGAATGCAGAAAATGCTGTATTTGTCCAGCAACAAACTGCAAACAAGAGAACTATGGAATTAGGTTATTCTAGATGCAGGACAATCTAAAAACCTAAGTCAGGAAGCAACCATATATATCTTAGGACTTGCAGCAGGAGCAGAAATGACAGAATGCAATTTTATATCAAACACTAATATAAGCATGACTATACTTTGATGCTATGTGAATTTCAGTATTCAATTATATTTCGTATGGTACTGTTGCTGAAATTTTTTAGCTACATGCTACAGCGCTACCTGTGAAATAATGTGACCTTCTCATACATTGAAAAGAAAAAAAAATTATAGATGATTTTCCTAACATATCTTTGCTTATTTTAATAATTCCTAGAAAATCTATGAAGGTGATCTGTAAAGTTTTCTTCACAAAAGTTCCCACAAGTACAAAATCATAGGCCTAAACAAGTTTTTGCACTACCCAAATTAGCCTATGTGTTATTCTCTTCTATTTTATAACAGAGTATTGACTGCTTGCAGTTTTAAACCAAGATAATCTACCAACAAACCTGCAGCATGATTTGTCTTCAACGCTTCCCAAAAAATAGTTTCATTAGTCACACAACATCATGCACTGAGTAAGTATAACTTGCCAGAAGCATGGTAACTGTAAGAACCTAGACCTAGTGAAAATCATTTTGCAATTTTTTTAATAATTCCCATCATTCACCGTTTTAACAGAATGTGCTTACAAATTTAGCCTATGCAATTAAAACAGCATAGTTGAATGGGGATTTCAAAGCACAATTAATGAATAAATTTGAGCAATTTCCTGTCAATCCTGCCTGCATGATACTGATTGAACTGGAACCTTTTTTTTATTAACTAAATAAGATTGCACTATTATAGACAATAAGATTAATTTAATTACCTTTGTAATGTCTTTGTATTCCTAAACATAAAAAATAGAGGAAAGAAAGACCATACAGGATACATCCAAATAAAAAACCAAGTGATCGAGAATGAGTACAATATCAATTTTGATGAGAATGATATTGATCTTTCAAAACAAAGCATAAAACGTAACATAAAAAAAATCTCAAAACGGCAAGCTAACACAGGGGTAAGACACCACACTCTTTTAGGGAGTGAACATGGAAGGACTCTCAACAGAGGCTGGTGTATGAAATCCAGAACCACTATATAAAAAATAAGAGTAAACAAATCATATGCCACCAAGCATTCGGCCAAAATAAGAATGCCAGTTTCTTCATAATGTGATTATGAAATTTTTGACATTACTGACTTGACTGTTAAAGATGACCATGATTTTGTGTCAAAACAAATGAAGCTCTTTATCATATAAAATCACTGTAAACTCTTGATTATACTAGAAAACCATCAGAGATAAGCAGAAAAGCACACCTGAAGAGGGTCCTCGAAATCATTCACAAGAAAGACATTTGCATCATCTGCAGACCTGAAAATATTAATCTCTTTAATAAGAAACTTGAATTATAAGCTTGGTCATCCCTATGATAACTAGCAGAACACTATCATGTGTGACAAGCTAAATGTGAATGATTGTATGCATGCGCATTCATGTATGCTATAAATATATAGATGCTTCTTAGAATTGATAGCCAGTTCGCCATGATCATAACATTACAATAAGATTAAGACTGGATGGATAAACATACCTATAGGGAATATTATACATGGCGATAATCAGGCCAAGTGTGTTGTACAAATCAAAAAAAGTGAACATACAAATGAAAAATGTAGCAGAGATAAGGATGCCTTGGTCAATGCAACAAAACTAGGAAGGATATAGTTAGATGTTAAGGAGTGCTTGTAGTAAGTCTAAACACTGCACAAGTAAAGGAGGAGATCTGGACAAGGAAACTAAGATAATTTGTTCAAAGGAAGCTGCTATTAGAATGGGGAGCACAAAAATCAGTAGAAGGAGCAAGGAGAAAAGAGAAGGAACATACCAGAGATTACTTGGATAAAAAGTATACAGAAGGAAGAGATTTGTTCTAGTGATTAACTTAGACATCAAAAGAATAAATGGAAGAAAAGAATCTTGAGGCCAAAACCCAGGTAGCTGGGAATTTTGGATACTACGAATGCAGATGTGCTATAAGCGTAGTATAAAGACATGAGATCATATCAGCAATGGAAATATTAAATCAGACAGCGAGTTTAATTGGTGTAACTTCTATTTATACGCTTACAGTGCCTTCACCATTTGAAATTTTCTTTCATAAATTATTTATTTCTATGTTTGTCAGTTCATTCCTGCCCTGCCCACCAACTAGTGTAAAAACAGGAATGTTGGCAGAATCTACATGATGCAACACATTAGGTCAAGACAGGTTATAAAATCCTAATTCAACATTCCATATTTTAAGTTGGGTACCATAGTTGATCTCATGTTGATGAGCAGGCATCACTACAGTTGTTGTTGTCGTCATCATGTTAATGTTTGGCAACCAATAGTAGTAAAAATGAAGAATAGTAAAAAAGGCAGTAAGGGACTACCTCATTATAAAAATGTGTTGCTTCAAAGTAGCAAGAAATTCACGAACCCCACCACTATAGAAGTAAAGAGGAGGAAATGCAAGACCTGCATATGTATCTCATGAAATCAGTTGATAACTGAAATATACATATAAGTGTGTGTGTGTGTGCATGCGCCCGCATGCAAGGATTTAAATCCTGCCGGAACTGGATTGTACCATCAGTACTATACTGATCCAACAAGAAATTGGGACATGGGACATCAGTTATCTTGAACTAGAACATCCCAACCACCTTGGTTGCATCCCAATACGCAGGATACACTCGGATAGTCAGGACTGACCAGATGCAGTAAAAAAAAAAAAGCCTTTTTTGTGTGTCATTGTTGGCTGTTTCAGTTAGGCCTGACCTCATGGCATACCATCCCAAAAGCAAACCGGGACAGCGCACAGTACTGAGATTTAAACCCTTCTGTGTGTAGCAAACAATATCTTCAAATTCAATGCATAGGCCAGTTCATCCAAGCTAAACAAGACTAATTTAAATATTCATTTCACATTTTGTCAAAAAACTATAATGACTTTTACCCCAAAAAAACACTATAATGAGAGGTGACAATGGTAGGAGTCCACAACATTACCCAGAATAATGATCCCAAGAAAGTGTAAATCATAAATCTAACAAACCTCTTGTTTACATGCAATAATTTTGCAGAAGAACATGAAAAACTACAGACAAGATTAGTAGAAATTTCAGACAAATATTTATTCTATCAGAAGAAAAGCACTAAAACATTTGTGATGTAGGATCATGAAATGATGTAAAACACCTCCTTCTAGTTGCAAAACATAGCTCAACTATTTACCTGATGATAGGACAACAATTATGTATTGCCAGCCAAGTGTAGGGGTATGCCTACGTATAGAACGGACATCACTTAAAGGCACACTTTTGATGGTGTATAGGCTTCTATCTGTATAGCATTAGAAAACAATAAGCATAAGATTGGTTGTCAAAGCCATAAAAGCTTGCATGCATCCATGACATTTCCCACAAAAACGAAATCTAGACTGACCTTTTTCCGTCAGACCTGAGTTTGAACTGCGACCCACACAACCTACTCCATCGGTACTGGCTTTATAAGGTATCCATGACTGAAAGACATATCCAAAAAATAAGAAAGATAAAGAAAATTGAGATTTATCCATTAAGAAACCAAACCACTATTATAAAAATGAACGGAACAAGCACGAAATTAACTAAATAAAGCATGACATAGGACATGTAAGATGAGTGATATTAAGGGAAAGAAAGAAAGAATCAAGACCTAATCATCATCAATAAAAGTAAAACAAAATAACTCCTAATTTATCAGAAAAAGGGTAAAAAGATCTATCCACTAAATTTATTCAAGAATAGTACGGGATCTTTGAAAGCAATCACCATTATCGAAGGATCCGAATACATAACAAGCAAGAAAACCTCTGAAAATCAAAAGTTTCCCAGAAATGGGATTCAGAAACATAATATAACCAGAAATTAGAGAACATGTGTTGCAGAATTTAAATTCTTGAACTCGTTCCACTTGCCAAGAGGGGAATTACCATGAACAAAGAACCTTGTTTGACGAGGAGCAATCGGCCGCTGATCCTTTCCGACGCGTATTGCGTAGGGTGGATCGTGACGTTGTCCTTCGAGTAGACCACCTCCGACCCATTGGGCTCGCTGACCGCACTCTTTCCCGAATCACATCGCATAACGCTCCCGGACGCCTTGAAACAAGATCAAGAAACCGGTATCAATCACCAGATCCAATTCACACAATTCGTTGAGGGATTTGCGGCAAGGAAACAATCAGAAACCAATCAATGACCGCATCCTTATCCAAATCGAGTCGGTTACCGCATCAGATTCAAATCGATCACCTGCTGCTGGGACGCGGCGTAGTCGGAGTCGTCGGAGAGATCGTGGAGCTCCGCCTCGTGCATCGCGAACGAACGCCGACGGGAGGGACGAGGACAAGTCGAGAGACGGGGGAGAGAATAGAGGAAGGGGGGACCGAAGAGAGAGCTTCGGTAGAGAGGAAAGGGGAATCCAGAGAGAGCCACCGCCAGGATGGGGACGTTGGTTTCTTGGGTACGGTTTCTTTGGGTCCGTGGGCCAGCGTAAATGAAGGATCGGCTGCCTTACATGTGGAGCATTATGATTCGTGTATCTTGAACCAGTCGATGTTTCCGATCGCTCTATGCCGCGGACCGCCTTCGGCCCTAAGCAACGCGTGGCGCCAACGCCCGCGGTGCAACTCCCAGCCGCACGAGGAAACGGCAATGTGTCCAGGATTATGTGCAAAAGAGTGCGCGATGCATAAAAAACTATACATATCTCGCTAATAATGCTTTTGATGGAGGAATAAGGTAATTAAGATGGAAGAAAAAAAATAGTCAAGAAAAAAACTAAAAATGGAGAAAAAACAAATGAATAAGTATCTCAATAAATCAAGAGTCTCGATAAATTCATTTATTGAGATCAAAAAATCTTCAAGACAAATGTATACACTATCATGCCAAGGATGCTAAAATATACAAATGTATATATAATTAGAATTAGGGTGCAAGCAATAAAGAGAAAAGAGAAGGAGAAGTGTTATCATATGGTCACATTAACTTTTACTCTAAAGCCGCCTAATATGGTTGGAAATAAGATTATCGAGAAACTAGAAGTAATATCAGAGGGAATTCTAGATAGCAATATTTGGCGAACAAGGATTCATGAGGCCAACTCCAAATAATTAAAAAGATAGATGATTATAATTATAATTATGCTAATTAGTATTGTATGTACTATTTTAGGTAACACAATGCAATATTATATCCTAGAATAGCATCAGCATTCCTAAAACATGTAGTATCATAATAAAAACATAATTCATGTTAACTATCACAATATGGAGCTGCATTCCATCGAAAGAGGATTTATTTACATGGGAAACTTTGAGCCAAAAAACCTTTCACTTATATAAAATACAGATTCCCAAAAAACAAGAGCCAAGAGATATACTGTAATACACCCTACAACATTAATACTCCAACGAAGCTATGCAAGAAAAAGAGTCAGGTCTATAATTCTAGCATGAGACATTTCAACATGCAAGTAAAAATAAAATAAAATAAATAATTTTATTCACTAATTTTTAAAAGTGCAAAATCAACCAAAGGAATTCGTTTCAAAGGGGAACATAATACCCATGCTCATCCGGATGGTACATAATATCGAAGATTGTTCTCATAAAAATTGATTTGCATACCTAATATATGTCTTGATGGGAAGCAAAATAGATCGTCTTACTCCGGCATAGAGTCACCCAATTCTGGCCATGCTGACCTCGGCCCCGCCAAGAGCCAGGCAGACCCTGACCCCGCCAAAGGCCGAGCCGACTTTGCCAAGCACATGTCGGGCCTCTAAGCCTGTTGATCTCGCCCGCAGCCGTACCTGGCCACGTCATGACTCTCCAACCAAAGGTCATACTTACATTTGTCAAGGATCATACCCTGCCACACCTATCAAGGGTCACACCCTGCCGCACCCGCCGATACGTTATCTCCATCTATTGGCTAACTGGTCACATCTCAACTCGAGATTTCAGGTAACAGTCATCACCCTCACTCTATAAAAAAGGGATAGGGAAGGCCCTCAGTAAGCTTTTATAAGCTTTGACAAGCATTCCTGAGCTTCTACAAGTCATGATAAGCTATTTTGAGCTACAAGAGGCTTTCAAGGGCACTCAAAAATCTCCTCTCCACAAAAAAAGGCCCGGTTAACTTAGCCATCGAAGGGCCTTCGTCGGAATTCTCCAGCCAAGGCTTTGTGCAGGTACCCTGGAGCGTAGGGAGATGGCCATTTTTCTTTTTTCCGGCCGGCGTCGTCTCGAAGGTACCCAAACCACCGAAGGCAGCCCATTTTCTCCATCTCCGGCCGGCGTCTTCTCGGCTCCCTTCCGGCACGGTCACCCTCAGGCCAGATTTCAACCACAACATGTCTCAATCTACTTATTTTTTCATAAAATAGGATATATATTGAAAGGTTCTTCGCGTGCATAGCATGCGCGCTATATTAGTTTAAAAAAAGTTTAATGAAGATTACAATGTGATTATTTCAAAAGTCAACGGTCAACCATGCATTCTAGATGAAATAGTTGCTAGTTTGTCCATGTCCCAGATTTAATTTTTAGTATTGATAATTTAATATTCCTTTAAGTATATAGAATAATAGACTTGTCAGTGATACCTAGAAGATCATCATCAATTTTCGACTATTGAATCAGGACTCGACGATTAAAGATTAAGGCAATTAATTTATGGGGTTGGTGCGCAGGTGGTAGATTTTAGGATTACTATTTAATTATTTATTTATATACTTCACTGTTATTGATTGGTGGAACTCACTTTATAAGATGAGGCCGATGACATTGGTGTTTGAAAAGATGCCATGAAAGATGAGATTTCAGATATTAAAAAGAATGAGACGTAGGATCTTATACAAAAAGGTGCATAAGGTGAAAACAAAGAGCAATGGCTCTACTCAACGCTACAAAACTGGGCTTGTAGCAATGGGATCCTCACAACAGTCTATAGTTAATTTTGATGAGGCCTGGAGCCTAGTTGCAAAGTTAACTATTGTCAAAATGCCTGTTTCCTTTACAACTAGGTAGTAAGGGTTGGCCTTTATGGTAGATAGATGGAAAGAATTAATGGTTTCTTATATGGTTAACTTGACAAGAAAACTTATATATAGCAATCACCAAGATTTGTTAATTCCTCTCATCCTAAGTTTGTTTGCAATCTTAGAAAAAATTTGCATGGTCTCAAGCATGCACCCGAACATGGTAGAGAAAAGTTGTAGAATATTTATAATTTTGTCATTATTCTCTATCATCTGTGTATTTTAAGTTTAATTGTGAAGCACGCTAGAAAGGGTGTGATGATATTTTGCTTTTACACTGATAGCTTGATAATTATCAGTGATGACATTGATGAGGTCCTAGTTTTCTAAACAGCTATCTTTAAGTTTTTTAATAAAAAAACTTGGTGAATTGAGTTTATTGGTATTAAAATAGCTAAACTAAAAGATGGGTATTATTTATCAAGAAAATATGTTATTCATTTATTGAATAATTATGGATCACCTAATTGCAAGCATATGTGCATATTAAAGTTGAGCAAAGAGTAAAACCAGATTCTTGATGATCCTACCATGTATAGATAGGTTATAGCAGTTTGATTCATTTGACCATTATAAGATTAGATATTGGTTATGCAGTTATTGTTAGCCAATATATGTAAAGTCCTAATCAGCTGCTTCTTGATGCAATTTTATAAACCCTAAGGTATATTGCTAAGACTAATGCTTATGGTATTGTATAATAATAATTCTTTAGTTAAGTTAGCAAGCTTTGCAGATATACACTATGCTAGTGATGTGTGTACATAAAGGTTTACCTGCTTATTCTTTAACTTGTTATATGGTGTTGTTTCTAGCTGCAACAAGAGGCATTCTACTATTGTATTGTCTATCACAAGAGGTATTTTATTATTGTATTGTCTATGATGCTACCATGATCGTAGTTCAAGTGTAGACTTGGCTCACAAGATTGTTTAGTGATTTAGGTCAAGACATCGATTATATTGTTTCTATTTATTGTGATAATGAGAGTGCTAATTGATTAGTAAGAAATCCGATGCTTCATACAAGGACAAAGCTTTGCCCATTTTTTTTTCCAAAAGATTGGTAGTCGCGTAGTTTAAAGCTTTGTGTGGCAAGCTCAGTGTTGTTAGCATGGAGTTGATAAGCCATCACAAACTCCTAAAGCATTAATTAGATACTTTTTAAAGCTAATAGAAGCGTTGGTTTATGTTAGTTGAGTCTTATGCCCAATAAACACAAACTCTAATTCCATTGGAAAGAAAATTATTAATATATTTAGATAATAATAATATAATAAGTAAATTACATAAATTTTTTGAGATTTACCTTTTCTATACTTACACCCAATAGTTTGCAAAATCTACACTTACACCTATAAATTAATGGTCTTAGTGAAACCATTTGCCTCATGTAAAAAGTTGAAATTATCCTTTGGTAGGGAGGAGGATGCACACGTTTTCTTATATTCTTGCATGGCTAATGTGTCACTTAAGATTATTTTGGTTATTTTTGAATTTTTTTCTGATAAGATATTTAGATCCCATTTAAGGTTAACGGGTTGACTAAGTTTCTATTAAGTTATAGATAAAGTATTGGATTAAAATAAAACTCAGGTGGGTAACCATAGGATTTTCAAACTATTAGGTATAAGTATAATTTACCACTAATCTTAGAGATTTTTTGTAACTTAATCTAATTGTTAATTGGATTATTTGGTGCTACAAGATCAAAATATTATTTGATATTTGTATTGTTTTCTTTGTGAGATATTATTTAGTTCCCAAAATCAAAATTCTTTTACCAATTGTTCCTTCAAAATAATTTGTACCATCTAAAAGTTATAAGTATATAGTAATCTCACTAGATTTTTTTTTATTTTTTATATAATAGTATAACAATTATTGTAACAGTCGTCACTTTAAGTTCGATAACTTCAAATAAAACATTCCAATAAATAACAAAATGACCCCTAGTGAAACTATTACTGGCCATTATATCAATTATAATGGCCAATATTTGCCCCATGTGATGTGACTTGGAATTATTAAATTAAAATTAGTAATAAGTATTATAATGGATATTTTGATAATAAATAAAGATCATATTATTGTCTAAATCATTGCTTAATAAAAAATATTTTTTGAACAATACAAACACTTTTTGAGCAAAATTTTGAAAATGTTACTTTACTAAAGGAATTGTGGGGCCAAAGCTGCAATAACTATTTTCAGAAGTTACTTATTAATAAAAATTAATTGTTCACATTTCATATATATGTTAAAAGGAAAATATTTAAAAATAAAATTTGAAAATATTTTATTAAAGAATCATTGCAAATAGCAAATAACACATGGTATTTGTGGCTATGTAACACTAATAACCTATTATAATAATTATTATCCAAAAGTAGTAGGCAAATGGAAGAAAATTTCTCTCTCACTATTGTACAGAGTATAGACTATATCGGCAATTAATAAAAATGATGACAGAATTGGTTAAACTTTTGTTGCTCATCATTCTTATATTTACTTGAGGATGTAATACGGCGATTATCTCATTTAGTAGAAGGTTCAAGTTTAATAATATAACGAGTTAAGGCTCCCTAATTCTTATCTCAAAATAAGTATTGCTCTTATTAGATATAGATTACTCATGTTATTTTTCCTCAAAAATTACTTTTTTGCTTTCACTTATTTGGGCTCATATTCTCTAAGAAAACTTAACACAAACTCATAAGTAACTCCATGCATAGTGTACTTCTCTGTTGAATACTTTAGGGTTATACTTACCCATTAAAAAAAGAGAGGCAAGAACATTATCTCAAAAAAAAACAAGAAGAAAGAAGCAAGAGCAAAAGACTCAAAATTCTGGATTTATTGTCTTTGATTGTGATCTACATCATGTGGTCAATTTGAATATTCATAAATATTGCGGATTTTCTTTTTGAGTTTATGTTATGTTTAGGATGCCGAAAATTGTACCACTCACTGTATTGGCCTGTGAGATTATAAAACAACTTGCCATATCGAATGCAAAAAAGAAAACGGACTGAGAAAAAGCACACACAAGAAAAGAAAGAAAACATATTCTATATAAAAATTAAACTCAGCAAGCCAGTCTCTTAACACACGCCAACGGAGATCATAGTCATGCATTTACATGACCTTTCACGGTGCATGCATGGACAGCGTCTTGCCACCAAGGTGGTGGCACGGTTGAAATGGAGCTAAAATTTCATCAGAGTGGCTTAAGTTCGAAATGCGCGAGTGTCGATTAAATGTGGAGACCGGATGCTCTTCGCCTGGTCTTTCCGGTAGAGTCGCCATCTGGTCCGCCGGTACTGAGGTGGTGCTGAGATGACGTACTCATACGTGGGGCAACCCACAGGTCGAGGAGTGTATGAGTAAAGGATAGCCATTCCGTCTACTCGCATCGAACATTTTCTGGTGGAAGGGGGGCCTAGTGAGGGCTGCTACATGGGTGGAGTTTCACCTCCTTCGCCCCCCCTATCGTTTTACCCAAAAAAAAATAAAAAGTACTCAAATGATCAAATCCATCAATGAGCGCTCGAGACAGAAACTATATTGTACACTGCATGCATCACATGGCGGGGACTACACCAATTATAGATATTTGTTCATATAAACCAGTCACCGAAAACGAGCGCTTGATGAATGAAGCCTACAAGTGCAAGCATTTATGACTGGTGTGGTACACCGCTATATAGTGCACATGATGTAGGGTATAATTTCTCAAAATCTTCGAATAAAACTTTTTTGTATGCAGACAGTTTTACCATGCTTACAAAGGATAGGGGTTGCATCTTTTCTATCAGAGAAGAATTCATCTTCCTTTGCATGCAACACCATTGATCGCCCATCACACATATCTCAAAGTGCTATGAACTCTGCAATTCATCTGCCTGCATGGATCTTAAAATGATCGACAGATGATCCAATAGTGGATTTGCATGAAAAAAAAGTGGATTCGCACGAAGAAAGGTGAATCCTTTTTTTCATGCCAAAGATATAATCGCAACCCACTAACATAGTACTGCAGGTAATGAAGTACTCAGTGCTTAAAGCTCGTTTGGTTCGTGGGAAAAGAAGGGGAGAAATTATGGTCAATAGGAAAGTAAAACGATGCTTCTTGTTTGGTTAGAGTTTTTAAAGAAGAGAGATGGAAAAGTTGTATTTTTATAAAATAATAATTCCTATGTTTAATGAGGAAGTCTTTTTCATGAGAAACATGAAAAAGTTACTTTTCCATGAGCTGAAAATCGAAATATTTTTATTTTTTTTAAAAAGACCCTTCAGCTATCCTTATTTGATCCAAAGCATTAAAAACCTAATTTTTATTAAGGGTATCATAGGAATTACACATAACTTTTTCAGAAAAATGGATGGTCAGCAAACATAAGCACTCTGAAAATCTGTCATTTTCCCATAGTCAATCAAACATGACAAAAGTACTTTTCAGATATACTCTTTTTAGAAATCTGCTTTTTATAAATCATATTTTTATTAGAGAAAATGCTTTCCGCGAACCAAACGGGCAAGAGTACAAGGGAGCGGCCGCAAAACCATGGATTATGGAGCGCCAGGGAGTAGCCGCAAGAGGGAGTAGCTGCCAACTCGTTCCCTCAACTTAAAATACAATATATAAATGCATATGAGTGTTAAGTGTAACATATATAATTGATAAAATTATTAAAAAAAACTGGATAGCTCCTGCAATCATTAGAAATTGGATAAATCCTGCCCTTGGCCAAGCTTTCTTCCATTCTATTTGTCAAATAAACACAAATGCAATTTTTTTGATAAAACAAATACAAATTTTACACTAACTAGGCCAATCATGAACACCTGCCTCCAATCATTTTAGTCCTAGAAAGAAAGCTAATTTTAGCAATAAAAAGTAAAACAGAAAAAAAAAAAAAGAAAATTCCTGCCTTTGCTTGCTAACTAACACAAAGAGGGGGATGGTTAATTAGGATGGAATGGTCTGAGGTCCTCTAATGAGACGACTCCTACTAGCTGCATCAGCGCAGATCATGTCAGCTGCATCTAAAACCATGCTGTTGGCATTTTATTTTTAATAATCAATATCTTGAGAGCTTGCCCAGTCTTCATAGATCAAATTGATAATAAATTTTAATATCTAGTTGATTTAAGGTGCTAGTCATTTGGTATTCAGAAAAGATATATGTATGTTTAGCGAAGATGCATTTATCAATCATTTGCCGTATCTTTTCACTCTTTGATGAGAATCTGGTCTAGCCTCCAAGAAATTATACCCTACACTGCATGCATCATGTGGCCGAGCATATAGATATTTCTATAGCGGTGCACCGAGATGAACATTTGATTGGGCCTACAGGAATGAGCTGTGTGATTGGCTGATTTTATCCTTTCTTATCTTACCAAGATGCAAAAGAACTTTTAATGCATGAAAAGGACTGAAGAGCTTGTTGCTCACTTTTGCATAAAGAACTCCATCACTTTTTTGAACAACCGCACCACAGTCAAGTCTACAGCACATTCCACTATTTACTCTCACAAAAAGTAGATAAAGCAAGAAACTGAACACGCTCTGACCACTCCCTGCTTTCTTTCCAAGCAGCCCGTGATTTATTCTCTTCCAAGATCCAAATAACCTGCCAAAAATTAGGAAGTCAGATTTTCTTGTCCAAATAAATCAGAAATAGAAATAAATCCAAAAATTTGTGAGAAATCAAAGTTAAAGCACGAAATTGGACACGAACACGGCCAGGGGCCCCTAACTTACAAATCGTAGCTTTAGTCAGGCCAAATTTGACTGGAAACATGCATGCCTGGTGTTGAAACCAAGCCTATAAATGAATACCAGTCAGCTGGTCGAGCTAGACCCCAAAGTTTGTGTCTACTGTCAAACCTCTCATCACTGCCCATCTCTCAACACTTTGACAGGCCTCGTGCAGATTTAATCTAGACCACACTAACCGGTCCCCTGTGAGCCAGACGGTGCACCCACGAAAAAAAAAAAAAACTGTTGTAAATTTATAACCGCTATTTTTCAGAAAAAAATATTCTAAAAAAAAAAGTGATGATAGACCACTAAAATAAACATAATTTTAAAATAATTTATAGCTTCAAATTAAAAAATTATTATTTACATTATATACACCACATAGCCGTACATGCAGCCAATCACGGCCGAGCACTCGTTTTTATAGACCCCATTCATCAAATATGTACCATGCACGTAGGCAATAATTTTTTCTACAATGCTTATAATTTTTAGGAAATGATAGGCCACAGATAATTTTTATTTATAAAATAAAATCTAATACATTTGATCAAGTCTTGACCGAAAACCAAAAAGCAAGAACATACAGAGAAATCAAAAACCAAAAACCAAGAAAAGGTTTGGGTTACCAGATAGTAGATATATATTTAGGCAGGTGCAGGACACTGATAACCGGATGGCGGGTGCTTCCCACACCCAATCATCAGCTCCAACGCAATCGGCAGCACGATGTTGATGTTGAGAAGCTTGGCTCTGATGGTCGTGCACAGACAGAGGGCTGCGTCCAGATCCGCCAGCCCTTCAAGCAGCGGGCAGCACGTCGCCTTGGTCTTCTTCCCGATGCCAACGTGCACCAAACCCCCTAGCAAGTCCACGCACGCCCCCAGCTTCAGCGTGTCCACTGGGCACGTCTTCGTCGCCGGCGGCGTCGGCGACGGCGGTGGCGGTGGGCACGGCACCTTGCCTTTCGGTGGCCGGCTGACCACAGGTGGTGGCGTCACGACGGGCGGCACCGGCGGCGTGACGACGGGTGGCGGCTTCACGACAGGTGGCACCGGCGGCGTGACGACGGGCGGGGGCTTGACCACGGGTGGTGGCTTCACGACAGGCGGCATGACGACGGGTGGTGGCTTCACGACGGGCGGGGGCTTGACCACGGGTGGTGGCTTCACGACGGGCGGGGGCTTGACCACGGGTGGTGGCTTCACGACGGGTGGCGGCTTCACGACGGGTGGCGGCTTGACCACGGGTGGTGGCTTGACCATGGGTGGTGGCTTCACGACAGGCGGCAAGACGACAGGCGGCGGCTTGACGACGGGCGGGGGCTTGACCACGGGTGGTGGCTTCACGACGGGCGGCGGCTTGACCATGGGTGGTGGCTTCACGACGGGCGGGGGCTTGACCACCGGTGGTGGCTTCACGACGGGCGGCAAGACGACTGGCGGCGGCTTGACGACGGGTGGAGGCTTCACGATAGGAGGCATCGGCGGCTTGACATGGGGCGGCTTGAGATGGGGTGGCTTGACATGGGGCGGCTTGGCATGGGGTGGGCGTTTGACGATGGGTGGCAGTGGAGGCCGGACTACTGGAGGGGGTTTGACGTAGGGAGGAGGCTTCACGATTGGAGGCATTGGAGGTATGACATGGGGTGGAGGTTTGGGTCCGACGATGGGTGGCAGTGGAGGCTGGACTACTGGCGGGGGTTTGAGATGGGGTTTGGGTTTGGGGTGGGGGCGGGGGCGGGGGGAGGGCTTGACCTTAGGGGGGTGCTTGGGTGGGAACTTGCAGTAGGGGCAGGCGAGGGAGGAGGGAAGGAGGGAGGAGAGCTCTATGAGAAGGAGGAAGAGGGTGGCTACAGTGAGCCTGAGCTTGAGCCTCGCCATGGTGGACAGGAGGCAGTGGGAGTGGGAGATGAGCGCAGTTGAGGTGGAGGTATATGGTCCTTTTTATAGAAGCCCAGGAGTGGGCTGGTGATGATTTCGTATGCGTTTTCAACTTGTGGATTTGTCTTGGTCTTTTAGCGTTAGCAGGTGTGCGGGGAAAACCGACCCAAACCGATGACCTGCACCGACTCGAGCCTGTTTGAATTCAGTATGAATGGATGGTAACTTTTGGGGTCAAAGTTTGTATCAAATTCTTCAAATGGTGTTTAAACAAATCAAGTGCATATTCACCAAAACAAGAAAAAAAAAAACAAATCAAGTGCATGTTAGAGTTTTGATTTAACTTAATTCATAAGGTTAAATTTAATAGAATTAGTTTGGATCACATGAAGTTGCTCTAAAAATGATAGAAATTAAAGTAGAGCAAGTGATCATTCATTCTGCTCGATTCACCAGTTCGGTGCGGTAATCAAGGATTATTGAGATAGACGGGTTGTAGATAGTGTCACTTAGGGCTCGAATTCCACTTAATTAGCTAATTATTAACTCCCATGTAGGACTGGTAACTTAGGCGTTGATATAACACATGGTCACTAATATTTTTCCTGATGGAACTATTGTTACGTACTTCTCAAATCCAAGGTGCAATAAGTTAGCTAGAAATGCAAAATCAAGAAAAATCAGTCAGATTGGGTCAGGTTGAATTGATAGGCTACAGCTCAATCCAGGCAACCCACGTTAAGATTGGTGTATACTATCGATCTAATATACCTAACAATTATTTTTTAAAATTTAAGTGATAAAAAAATATGGATATTTTTGCATAAATATTGAATTGTTCCTGAATACCCTTCCAAAATTAATATTTGCGTGCGCGCACACACACACATATATACAGCCTCATAAAAAACTTGTTTTGCTATTCTATTCTTTTTTTATCTTTATTTTTGCATATATATCCATGTCATCTAACGTCGTTAAAAAATTAACGTTTTCAAATTAAAATGACTAAAATACTCTTAATGAATAGATGTAAAAAACACGATAGAAGAACAAAATAATTTTAAAATTCTATTTTATTTTTTATTAAAATAAATATAGTTTTTATTAACGGTGTTAGAAGAACCGTTATATTAAAGGCATTTGTAGAAAAATAATATCTTAGAAGAGTAGAAAAATAAATATAAATTTTAAAAGGACATGCACGTAAATTTAAATTTTTAGAAAGATATTCACTTAAATTTGAATTTCTAGAAGGATGTTTATGAAAAAAAATAAAAAAATATACTGCCCCTGTAGACCACGTAAGAGTAACTACAGTGCCTGCTGGTAACTCGTATAAATTACTTAAAACAAGTCATTGTACCTGTCCTCAATCATTCACTTTGCTCCATCGTATGTCACGATTCACAATGCCGATTCAAATGGTGCAATGACAAAACATCATACAAGCGACCTTTTGAGATACACAAACAACTGCTCAATTCATGGCTAGTTAGTGGGCTTGTGTAAAGGAATCCCAATCAAGGCCTGAGAATTACATTTGCCATCCAACTCATTTCCACCTCGCATTTTTGTGCTCATCTTCAGACTCGAGAACGAGCCACGTAATGAACTGTGCATGGAATTGACAGCATATCTCTGATTCTGAGTCCATTCCCGGTGAATCTCTGGCCACAACTCAGAGATGTGGGGTCCGAAGGTATCGTTTTGGTGCTCAGGCAGGGAAGTGAGGGGGGCCATTCCAAGGACAAGAGCACTGTCTTCACAACCCATAGAGTACAGGGTCATGTGCCACCCGTGACTCCAAGAAAAGAAGAGCTGGCTTTGACCCTATCATCTTTTCGGACTGGAGCTTCTCTCTTTCTCGACCCATCCAAAACACCATTAATTCCGGCCGAAGCTATGCATGGGATCACCTCCATCCTTTAGCCGATAAACTAATAATTGAGTGGAGACCACGCTATTGCAGCACGAGGAAGAGGGAGGATAACGACACCAAGGGTGAAGGCGATCCTGCTGTCTTCACGTAGCCTGGGTGGCGGGAAATGGGCAAAGATTACCGTAGTATGAGGCCAATAGAAGGGAGGAAAACTTGGGTGTCGGCAAACCTAACTCCCCTGGACCATGAAATAAAACAAACTCAAAAGGATGGGGGCCACCGGTGAGAGTCTCGGGTCGCGGTCGAGTCACCGCAGCTTTAAGAAAGATGACAGGATGGGATGGGAGTCACTTGGGTTGGCCCATGTCTGACGCGCCACTGAACTTCTATTTCCTTGTTAGTGATGAGGAGTGATTAGATTTACTGTGGATTAGATTTACTTTTTTATTTAAAAAGCACCGATATTTTTTTAATGTAGAAAAAAATTACCGATGATTCTATCCAACGTCAGCAATTATAATTTTTGTTATAGTATTTTTTTTTGCAATGTGAAGTTGTATGGTTAAAACGAGCATGTGTATTAATATTAGCATGCAATGTACATGGCTGTTGTCTAGTAGAATCACACTGTTAGTATATCAAATGCCATCCATGCTTCTTTCCATATGTATCGTCTTGTAATTTTTCATGACCGTAATTAGTTTTGACCTAAACTATTTTCTTCAAATTGTAGTCATGACTTGCACTTGTTAATTTTTTTTATTGAGTAATGCGAGAGGGTATATGTTGGCTTGAGAAGATTGGTGCAATGCATAGGAATTGATAGGATTTGCAAAGGGAGGGATTCATGTGAGATTGGCAGCTTCTTTTTATTAAAAGAGGTTTTACTCTACCATCTCAACAAAAGAACACTGCCCATATGATGTTCCCCTTGTAATTATTTGATATTTTCTGAATAAAGCGTCCAAAGTGCATTATAAACAACTGTGGGCCATACATTGGAAGGGCTTTTCGTGCAATATTTAGGACAGATTAGGATAGAGCATGTGCTTTATATGAAAAGCCAACATACATTATTGTCGGCGGGCAGAGATTATATTACAAAATCATATCTTGGTCCGGATAAGAATTGTCTACAATTTGAATGTTTGATAAGTAAAAGCATCAAATGCATCGATAACTTTCCATAACTATTTCAATTCTTCTAGGCCGTAAAAAATATCAATATCATTATCATTATCTGAACTCTGATCATCCGAAATAACTATTGACAGAATAAGTAAAAATTGTTTCATATACATCCATGACGGCAAATTATATGGAGTCAAAACAACCGACCAAATATTATATGTAGAACTCATCATTCGAAATGGATTGAACCCATCGGTAGCTAAATTCAGCGTAACACTTCTAGCATCGGAATATTGTCGATGCATCTTTCTAGTGCTGGTAATATTCGATCACCTTTCCTACTTATTCCTCTAGTGCATCTGTTGTGTCTTGCCTACCTTTGGTCTTCAACTGTTGCGCGATGAAAGGACTCACGCTCGATCGTACTGTTCCCTTTCCTGCGTCCAAACTGCGGAAAGACGAATCGAGAAGAAGAAGTAGTAGAGAATAAAATCAAATCTTTTGCAAAGACAATAATTTTACGTGGTTCACCCAATACGGGTTACGTCCACGGAGGCCACACACACAGATTTCAATATATTCAGCAAGGGTTACAATGATCTCTCTTCCTGTTGGAGATTGCACACCTAGGGCTTACAAGAGAGATAGAACTCCAAAAGAAAACTCACTACAGCCGCTCTCATCCTTCCTAGGGTTCACAAAAAAACCTATTTATAGGTTTTCAACACATAAGGAAACTTCCCTACAAAACCCTAAGTCAAAAAAAACTGATCTTGCCACCGTTTCAATCAATCCCGTGATCAGGAGTCGACTCCTCACTTTCAGGGGTCGACTCCTGATAAGTTCGAGTCGACTCGGACATCCTCGGGTCGACTCCAAGTATCAGCACCGAAACTGGCACGTTCTGTCTTTCTGAGAGAGTCGACTCCTGCAGAGCTGGAGTCGACTCCTGCAGGACTGGAGTCGACTCCTGCAAAGCTGGAGTCGACTCCTGCATGACTGGAGTCGACTCCTGCAAAGCTGGAGTCGACTCCTGCAGGACTGGAGTCGACTCCTGCAGGACTGGAGTCGACTCCTGCAAGCAACCCAGAAAACTGCTCTCTGTTTCTTCACTGTGGCAGATGCGAGTCGACCCTCTCATCCCTGGGGTCGACTCAAGCTTCATAGGAGTCGACTCCAGCTCTGCAGGAGTCGACTCCATTCAGTTGGCACAGACTTTTTCAAGCAAACTTGAGCCGAATTCAATTTGCAGTCGTTTCGAGTTTCGAGACACATTTTTCTCAACATCAACAAGTCCAGAAAGCAAGATATCTAAACATCTCGTAAAGATGGGAGCGTGTTTATCGACTTCTTTTATTCTACTGTTCATAGTATGAGCTGTGGACACTATTGCACCGACATCAATGGACACAATTGGACTGTTCCCACTATAAGAATAGATGTAGGCAAATTAGTAGTATTGATATGATGTCTGTTTATGCACAATGATACCCATTGTTTGTGAAGCACTGCAATGTATAAAAGAATAGCGGACCTAGCTATGGCACTAGGTTTACGGAAGCCCATTGTAAATATTCTAGCATACGGGATCCGTACGTGCTATGAGGTACGATTCTCCTACCTCTTGTCATTCCTGCAATGTAATAAATCTTTGCTGAAAGGATATGTGTTAGGTTTGCTGATCACGTACGGTTGGGACCCATTCACCTTAAGATTATTTGTAGAACCAAACCGATTTATGCGGATTTTTTAAAATGAAAGTTGATATTGAACCGATTTATTAAAAAAAATTGGTTAAAATTAATCAGAAAAATACGGTTCCATTTAGTTCAATTTATCTGGTTGGCGTTCAATGAATTGGACTGCATAGGTTAAACTAAGTCTGAATATATAAAAAATAAAAAATTAATATGTATATATATACACATACTATCGGACGGATCGAATCGGACCAGATTGATTGGAATATATATATATATAAGAGTCTAGCCGGATTTTCTAAAAACTCAAACTAAAATTAAATCAAATTTTTTGGGTATTTAAAACTTTTTTAAACTAACACCAAACCAATTTTTTTTTAAAAAAATAATATAAACTGAACCGAAAAGAAAAACGATTCAGCTGATTTTTTTGCACACCACTATTTATTTTTATTGCAAAATTCCACACCATGTGGAACAAGCTATGAGACGTGAAAGGAGCAAAACTATATTATGGCATGGAGATAAGTAATACATCTGTCACGTAGAAGAAGCATCAATATTTCACGATCAACCTAAAATTGGACTATGAATCAGCCAGTATCTGCTTTTGTATTCTTACCTAATTACCTCTGTTGTATGGCAGTAATTTATATAAATCATTAAAATTCAAATTAGATTTACAAAATAATATATTAAAATATATAATCAAAATGGCTACGAGATTTTACCTGATGTTCCATTATAAGGTTGTTTGACAATCATGTTATCAATACTATAGGACATAAGAAACTGTGTATTAGGGTTTTTTTTTGTTTTGGCAGCAATATGAAGCTGCTTGGTTAGAATAAGCATGCTGTGTACTAGCCATGCAATGCACATGGTTGATGTCTGGTATAGAATCGCACCATGTCGATCACATGCAAATCGTACGTGTAATTTACTTGAGTACATCAAATTCATCCATGCATCATCCCTTATTTATCATCTTGTAATTAATTTTTCACAATCGCAATTAGTTTCAACCGAAACTATTTTCTTAAAAACGTAGTCATGACTTGTACTAATTAATTATTTTTATTGAGTAAAGTGAGTGCACTCATACAAAGTGTTTCTCTTACCACGTGGCTAGAGAAGACTGGTGCCATGCATAGAAATTGATAGGATTTGCAAAGGGATTAAAAGAGGTTTGATTCCACCATCTCACCAAAACAACACTACCCAAGTGATGTTTCCTTTCTATGATTCCATTGTAATGACTTTGATGTTTTCTAAACTGAAAGCACATCTCACGAAACGAACACTACCGACGTGATGTTTCCTTTCTATGATTCCTTCATAATTACTTGATATTTTCTAAATCGAAAGCAAAAGGTGCATTATAGAGAACCGTACGTGCATGGGCCATGCAACGTTGGAAGACCTTTTGGTGTAATATTTATATGAACAGCCAATATCAAACAAGATTATTGCTGACTCACAGAGATTTTGTTGCAGTCATCCGTTTCGTCACGTCCAGAGACCAAGACATCTAAACGCCCTCA
This sequence comes from Phoenix dactylifera, assembly GCF_051530095.1. Taxonomy (NCBI): domain Eukaryota; kingdom Viridiplantae; phylum Streptophyta; class Magnoliopsida; order Arecales; family Arecaceae; genus Phoenix; species Phoenix dactylifera. The sequence continues at coordinate 6,453,656 of NC_143191.1, forward strand.
TAAAGATGCATGGGAGCATGCTTATGAACTTTTCTTCTGCTCATGGTACGAGTAGAGACAAATGTTCCGATGTCAATATATGGACTAATTGGACTGTTCCCACTATAAGAACAGAGATAATTAATATCATTATTAATATGATGTCTGTTTCTGCATTATGATAACCATTGCTTGTAAAGCACTCTATATATATAAGAATAAAATTTCTAGCTATACAGTGCACTAGATTTACGTAAGTACGTACGTAGGCCCATTGCAAGGGTTCTAGCATTTGTCTGCACTTTTGAGGCAAGGTTCTCTTACGTAGCTCTCATTATCCCTGCTATATAATAAATCTTTGCTGCAAAGATGTGTGTTAGGTTTGCTGACAAACCTAACAAGCTATGATGAGATGCGAAAGGAGCATCAATGCACGTGAAAGAAGCCATTGCATAGTCATTCTAAAATCTTTGAACCTGAATGATTATAATGTGTTGCAGTCTTCCTCCCTTTTCCTTTCTCGAAAGAAACAAAAGAGAAAAGGGAAAGAGAAACTAATCTTGGGTGAGCATTTCAAGTTGTGCTTAACACTCCTTGATTTGCTTAATTTTGATTCTCACTTTGGCTCAAAAACATCCATGCAACTGGCTCTGCCTCAAACCCAAGATTCAAGCATCTTGGAGGGGTGGAATCCAAAGAAGTAAGGCAAGATCACCATGATACCATGACATTTAACATGATCTAAAATTACAGCAAGAAACGATGAGTCAATATCGAGTCGACTAAAAGAGCCCTTATGTGCTTTAGGAAGTAGACTCCACAGTCCACTAGCACCAGCCCTAAAATCTTCTCTAGCCTTTGACAATATTCCAACTATTCGGTGGCTTACTGCATGCATAATTGCATCATTTGTACCACATTCCATTCATCATCCTGCTGTTATCCCCGCCACATACCTATCGATAGCCATCAAAATTTTAAAAACTTAGAGCAGCTGAATAATATTAGATATTCAATTCTTTGCTTTTCACTTATTTGTCTAAATTAACTTACAAGTTAAATATTGATATGCTACTGTCCAATATTGAACCCCACAAAGATATGTTATGGGATTAGGAAAATGATTGCCGCTAGGTTTCTATTAAAAAGTAAAGAAAAAAAACTTGCATTTAGATTCTTTAGCCAACATATGTTGTGGTCCCGTATGAACTGATTGACCAATTGGTCATGCAGAAGCAGCTAATTAAAGAGACAAACCATAATTAACGGGTGGGCCAGATTTAGGAGTAGCAGGTTGGTTTTTAATGCTGCAGATCAATCATGTAATGCCACTTTGTGCTTGTAGTGGGCTTGTTAGGCTGTCACACTTAAATTTATCGAAAAGTGTTACGTGATAAAGATATTAGGCAATCCTCCACTCCTCAAGTCCACAATTTCAAGATTTTGATTACGACTCAAAAGATAAAATATATGAGGTGAGTTTCTATCGCTGAACTTTGAAAGGTGGATGTCGGTGGAACTCAATTTATAATTTGAATTCACTTAGCAGAATACCCTCTACAAAGGATTTGCTATGATGGGTGCTAACTTCACCTTAGAAAAAGCCTGCTTTGATCAAGACTACTTAATTTATAGGGAAGGAAAGAAAATGTTATGCAGATCCACCTCTAACAATAGTATTTTGGCACTGGGTCCATAGGCATGGACAACAATGGTTACATATCGAGGAGAAGAAGTTATATCCTTCGTTACATGCACCACGCCAATCACCTCATCTCTCTCCTATGGACCAGTCATCGAGACAAGCATTTGGAGCCTATGCGAAGGAGATGTGGTGATTGGCATGATGCATGTGGTGTAGGTTATAATTTGCCCATGCCGAGGATCATGCATCCAAAAGTATATGATGCATGCATGTTGTGATAAATAGCCCTCCATTGAGGTTAAAAAAAAAAAAAACACAAGCTTTTGCACTTCACAACTCCACCATATCATTTGGCATCGCCTTGGAGTACTTTTGGACTACTACTTACATATTGATGCAAGGGCCGGCCAGCAATTAGTAGTCAAATAATTAATAAACTGTCAAGATTCGTGTGTGAGTGAGATGGACTGCAATTTTTCTTAGCTGGCTCCATTTGCTCATTTTCCTCCAAAGTTTCTGCACATTGTTTATAGGGCTTCAGGCGGGCTTGAGGCAATATGGTATAAGTTTTAATGTTAGACCTTAATTTTTCAACAATTTCTGTGAATCCAAATTTGGTCCCTTGCTTCTGGCTTAATTCGGTTCAATCTAGTGTAGGTAATGGGGTTCATGATCTACCTAGTTATAAGTTGGTCATGATTTATGGACCCGTACTCAGCTCATGGGGATCTAAAACCATGTATGAGTCATCTCTAAGAAATCATGCAGGGTTTAGCTCTCCCCATTATACTTTTAACTACCAAATTATCACCAACTAGAGTATTACATCTTATCCCTGCGTGGTTTGCACAATGAGAGATGATAAAAAAAAAATAGAGTCAAATAACTTTACTATTCAAAAAGTTTACCTTGCAACAACCATGGCCACTAATGTATTGCACCATCTTCCCACTGTGGTTAGTCTTTGCATATTACTAAAATAATTGTCAACTAACATGGTCAAGTTGTTTCCCACTCAAAAGATAGCATTAATTCTACCTTAGAGCTACCACCACCAAGCTTAGCATCGCCTCGTCCAAGTGACCAATCTGAAGAAGCCTAGTCAACTAACATTGTCAAATAATTTACTGCTTGAAATCAAGACTTGCGACCACAATGGAGTAAACCAGGGAAAGAAATTGACTATCAAATGTAGGGCAATGGTAATAGATGCGTAAGCATGAGGGAGTATCAATTCTTTCCTTGGGTTTTTACTTATTCAGATGGTGAAAGAATTAACTCTCTATTTTGATATTTACTGGTAGTTCAATTGCATGATGAAGGTTAGATGATGCTGAGCAATATAACCAGCAAAAAGAGGATAACACCCTTGCTTGATGCCAATCTTGATTGAGGGTGACTCTGCCACTATAATTGATTGAATCTAGGGATGAGCTAAGGAGGTGTGTACATACCTCCTGTTTTAGAATATATGGAATTTGGCGAGATGATGTATCTCCTTTGGGGTGAGACACATCTACCAGAAAGTGAAGAGACAGCAGATTAAATAGCCTTCCTTGTGGCTAATTACTCCGCTGGGGTGCTCTGAACCAATACAGCATTAGTTCCAAGTGCTTTCGGGGACCTGTTGCTTTCTAACTTTTTTAGATGTATTTATATTAGAGTGGTGTAAAATGTTCGTCTTAGAAAAAAAAAAAAAGGGGATAGTATGCACTGTGTGCAATCACACGATATGACAAATAGACCAAATCATGTATGGGCCTCTTAGGCGTAAGACAGTAAGAATTTACAACAATAATACACACACACACACACATATATATATTTAGTGTATATATATATATATATATATATATATATATATATATGTATATATATATATATGTATGGATATGTATGTATGTATATGTATGTATGCATGCATGCTTGTGTGTATGTATAACATATATATATATATTGTTGAAAATTAATGGCTAGAAATCGCTATATTGTTAATATAGAATAGTGTTATAAAAGAATAATCTACTAAAATAAATTCAGAAGATTGAAGAGATTTTGTCTAGATTGAGGCATGTGAATAGCATTACCCTAAGAACATGATTCGCACCCAACGTGCGAGTCTGCGGCGATCTTGTCTTCAAGATACAACAATCGAGCTCAACTCAATCCTTCTTTAGCGTGTATAATCGCTAAAAAAATTTGACCTGACCAACTACTTTAGATACCTAGAAAATAAAAAAAATAGGAAGCAGAAAGTTGAAGAATGAAAAAGCTTTTGAATAATGAAAAAACTCTTTGCTTTTGAAGAATCTTTCAGAAGATAGAGGACGAGTGAGAGAGAGATCGATTATTTTGAATTAATCCTGGAGGAGTCTATTTATTGACTCTATCCGGATGACCGAAGAAATGCGATAGTTCTAAAGATGCATAATGTTTTGGAAATATTGTATCTTTTTGGAAACCAATATTCTTTTTTGAAGACTCGGAACTCTTCTGAAAGAGATGTTTGACAAAAAAGTATTTTAAAGTATTTAAAATAACTAAAATTTAGAAGATAAAAAAAAAAAAATTTAAATTAAAATATGTATGCCAGCTTGTGAGCATCGTTATTAGCAAGTTGGTTATTGCAAAGGCAAACATCTCTGTGTTCTAAAATTTTCTTGAATTAAAATGTTTAAGCTTGTAGCCCATTAACGTATAAATGTAAGTAAACCTACTTCTTAATGTACTAAAGTGTATATATATTATTCATGGAAAACATAATCTTGTGGCTCCCAGGGAACTTTTGATTCACCCGATCATCTTAGATTTATAGATATGAACAAAAAAGAAATCACATCACATACAAATATTAAATCTTAGATTACTATTAGTAGTAAGCCAGCTCTATTTGTTCATGCCCAATAATTTTTCAGGGTATTCCTTCTCTGTCTCTCTTTGAGGATCCGCTTGATTCCTGAGAAGAAGAGAAAGAAAAGTAAGGTCAATGAAAAACTAAAAAAAATACCTTCTATTTAGAGTTTTCAAAGAAGAGAGATAAGAAAGTAGCTTTTTTACGAGAATAAGATTTTCACATTTCATATGAAAGAAAAATTCATGTGAGATATAAAAAAGTCTAATTTCAACCGCCTAAGAATTGAATTTTTTTTTTCCAAAAGTATCCTTAAGCATTTAGATAGAATGAGCTAGGTATTATCTTTTTTTAATTTAGGATATAACAGATATTTTATATAATACTCAACCAAACATATGTTATTCTGGAATGTGCTACTTTTTTATACTCAACCAAACATGCAAAAATTACTTTTTAATGCATCATACACTCCAGCATATAGTTCTAATGAGAGAAAAAAAAAAAATCCTTGAACCAAACAAGTTTATAATCTAAAATTCTATGATGAGACTCAAAAATAATCACAAGAGTTCTGCAACTTTAAATCTCTTGGTCCTGACAATGGTTTCTGAAACCGGTACCAGCTGTCAAGCCAACTTATGCCCAGGTTTCCATTAGCCGGATTGGGCTCAAATCAGGCCCTAGGCTCGAGAAAGTTAAGCCTAGACATGCCCCAATATAGTTTGGGCCCAGTTGGGCGTTAGGCCATTAATATGAAGCTGGGCTTAGATTGTCAGGATTTCTTCCGTACGTTTAGACTTGCCAGGCCCACTGATAGCTTTAGGACTGCGTTTCTACTATAAGCTACGATGATGGATCCTAAATTGTGCACAGAGATCCAGGTTAAAAATATGGTATTTTCCTGTTCTTGCAATGATATTTTAAGGCACCTAAACTCTAGTATGTGCATGTTTGGAGCTGTGTTTGTGCTCGTCAAAAATGATTCTGGGTTCAAAATGTAGCTTTTGTCAAAACTTACTTTTTCGCCAAAAGCTACAGCATCCCCAAATTGACCCAATAATGGGTAATTTAGGGCCTTTCTCACTAAGAATTGCAATGCTCTGCAGTCTACAATCTGCTTGAGTTCCACCTGCCATGCATGCTATATGATCATGTCATCTGGTAAGCACTAATCATGTTAATGTTGGGGCAAGAGGGGTGTTTGGGTTTCAAATCGGACATTTTCTTTTCAACCTATGATAAACACATCTTATAGCATTAGAGCTACAAATGGGTCTGGTCGGCCATCCAATTAGAACTGTTTCTAGAGCCCGGTGGATGAGGTCGGGTCAAAAGTTGAGCCAAGTTTGGAAACGGGATCATTTGGGTTTTACATTTTCTGACCCAAACCGATCCAATCCAACCCAATTCCAAAATCAATATTATATAAACCCCTTCTCCTTAGGTCTTAATATTTTTCAATCCATTGAATGAATATTTTAGGTCGAAGCCAATGAGATCTAAAACTGCATATTTTAGATTCGGTTTGAGCTATACTTGACCTTGACCCACCTAATTAACCCGTTGGGACTAAAATCTTTTCTCTAGGCTTGACTCGACTTACTCAATCAATCAATGTACTAGATTTAATCCAAGATCCGGACATGAGATTGGATGCCGTTAGGGTCAAACATGCCCCAGTCTAATCAATCCATTTGTGGCTCTATGTAAGTCCTTGTGCTTTGTAGGATAGAATCAGGTCCTAAGGATGCTGTTCGTATGATTTGTCTTGGCACACTGATCAGCGGGCTTACTATCTTTCGTGATAGACGCAAGCGGCCTCGAAGGTGTTCAATGTGCTAAGAGCCCATGGATGAACTAATAGAATAGAATAGTCTATCTCCAACTCAAAGGCTTCTTCCATAACCAAGAGATAGTGGTGCTGGAATAGTCCATAGATCTTGCCAATCCTTCCTTGTATCTGTTATCTCTGAGAGTTGTGTCAAAATTGACTCTACATTCCTAAAGTAAGGAGCCAAGAGGGGCCAAGGCAGTTTTGAGATCCTAGGCTTCTCCAGCAAAGGATACACATCAATGGTGTTTATATAATCCTCGGCTAGGAAGAAAAGACTAGATGTGATGTTGGTTTCTTCTTGGAAGGCATACTTCTTACAAGCATTCCAGAGTAGCCCAAATGCTTCTGCTTTGTACGGCAACAACAACAACTTGTAAGGCTCGTTTGGTTCACGGAAAGCATTTTTCCTCATAGAAATATGATTTCTGGAAAACAAATTCCTACGAAGAGAATACCTAGGAAAGTACTTTTGGCATATTTGGTTGACTATGAAAAAATGACAAATTTTCAAAGTGCTTATGTTTGGTTGGTCATTTACTTTCGTAGGAAAGTTATGTATAATTGCTATTATGCCCTTAATAAAAATTAGATTTCTAATACCTCTTTAATGCTTCTTTAATGCTGAAGGGATTTTTTGGAAAAAAAGTAAAAATGGAGTGATTCCTGCCTCATGGAAAAGTAACTTTCCATGAAATATGGGAATTATATTTTCATAGGAATACAACTTTCTCTTCCCTCTCATTTGAAAACTCATCTCATTACTTTTTCATTGACCACACTTTTTCTTCTGTCTTTTCTACGAATCAAACTAGCCCGTAATGCAACAACAGCAAGTTCAGACGTTGCGCAATTTGAAACGTGTCAACGAACATCCAAGATCTATGCCAAATTTCATTGGCATAAGGGCAGATGCAGATATTATGTTTCACTCTCTCGTTAGCTTCGCAAGAATTTGTGTACTTCCGTTGAGAAGATCGCCGCAGCCCGGGCTGTACGCTTGTCAGGATTAACACCGATTGGTAAAGAGTTGTACAATTGTACCAAAAAACGGGAAAAAAAAAAGAAGCTTGTACAAGCTCTTAATTGCAGATTGTTCCACATCTCCGAGTCCCCACCCCAAGGGGAATTCACGTGAAGTTAGAGGAGGCGACGAAGTATTGCAAATTTCTTATGTAGCCTTTTTATTTTTTATTTTTATTGGCCGCATCGTTGTAAAAAAAAAAAAAATATTATAAATTTTACGCTCGAAGAATTATAAAGCACACTTTTAGGCTGCTAGTTTTATTTTTTAGTGTTTTCTTAGAACATGCCAACTGGCATATGCCAGAAAAACTTGTTGGCCCTTGGAGGATCGATAATAAGTTTTTGTTGTTAAATTTGGTGATCGAGCAAAAACTTTTGCTACCATTATACTGTTTAGAAAAGAAGGATAAGAAGCAAGATTACTCTCAAACTGCCCTCTACTGGAAAACTAAAAGCAAAGAACTTAAATTTTTTTTGGAAAGGACCTGAAAGGATAAAAGCAATAATAAATTAAGAATAAAAATAAACTTTGATTGTTTGAGTGGAAAAAGATCCTTTCCCATGATTATAATATAATAATTATAGATGGATTCTGTTAACCAGTAAAATAGGTGCTACTATTTATTTTGATTATTTGTTCTCACCATTATGTACTGACCAATTGTTGCTATGTATTATAAATAGTGCTATCCCTTCCCTCACATCATAAGTATGAAAAAATCGGTACCACAACTTATTTTGAATATTTGTCTTTATTATTGTTTGCTACATAGGTTACTATTGCCGTGCATGATAGGTAGTTTGACTACTCCTTTATATATGGTTAGTGGTAACTATTGGTCAACTATTGTTTTTATACGTCCGCGCTACTCCTCCAAGGCCGATAAATCTCACTCCTTTAAATTTATATTTTCTGGCTTGCATCTTTGGTATATTGGCATGCATCTTGCTTGATATATCGGCCTTTAGATTAGAGTCCTCGGCGTGGATGTATAAACACCTATCACATAGTAATTGACCATCTCTGAACTAAAGTTCGTACGGTAAATCCCACGAATAGGAGTTCAATTCCAAAGGATGTTGATCCTTGCTTTGACTTTGATTGCACCAAGTACTAGATTTGTGAGTGAAGGCTCGGTTGGTCTGCGTGCTGGATACAGGGTAGATTTGTGAGTAAAGCCGGGAGTAGCCCTTCCTAGTCTGAAAAAAACATTGTGAATCACACCTGTGATCAACCTAAGACCATGATCTAAAATAATTTGCTATAACATTGTAAGATCCATTATAATAGTTTTAAAGGAAGTCTAATATATTATAAAACTCTATCCTATTATACATGTTACTTATAATGAATTATCTAAAAAAACGATCATTTTTTATCAGTTATATCATTATAATCGCCATTAGATAACGAGAATAAAAATTCATACATATTAACGAGCCAACACAGTTAATGCATGAGAATCACTCCGCTTGAGCCCATCCAACCGTTCTTTAGGGGATCTCTATCTTTTTCTTCTTCTTCTTCTTCTTCTTTTTTTTTTTTTTTGGGTACAACAGTGTCTCACACACAACGGTGCATGAGTGTAGCTAACAAATAGAAAAGAAAAATTAGTACAAAATAGAAGAAATGAATAGATGGTTCTCCTATCCAAGAAAGTAATCTAGTCTATAATATTGTTTGTCTTTCGATAAACATGAGTGATCCGGAAGGAACCACGCACTCTCGAGAATATGCACATATTGTAAAGCAGTGGTAGCTCACTAGTACTGTTTCACTGGCCACGAATCTATCTGATCACTGTAGTCGAGTTTTTTTTGAGAAGAATATAATCGGCATTCAAAATAAATCTAATATAGGTGATAACCTCTCGTGCGGCTCTAAACTATACCGATCCTTATCTCTCTGCCTCGTACGCCCTTGAGCTGGCAGCCTGGCTCCATCAAGCCATGAGTCCTGTAAAAACCCAAACCAAAGCGGTCAATAAACCGGCTAATAAAATCTGAAGAGTACTATAAATCCCTAACCCAAAAAACAATTCGTGTCTTCCAAACCTTTTCGCTTCCTCTCTCTCTTCCCCGAAGCGAAGCGGCGGAAACTCTCTCCCTCTCTTCTCCTCTCCTCTCTTCTTGTCTCCGGTCAGGAAGAAGCCGGCGGTCGCCAGAACCCTAATCGTAGCCGTAGAAAGAAGGAGATGGCGTGGGGCGCAAGCCCAGCCCGTCGGGATTGATTTCTCTCTTCTGGAGCTCGTTTTCGTCCTAAACCCACGGTCCCTGTTTTCTTCCCCATACATGGCGACCTCCGCGCTTTTCAGAGCCATGAGGCGGCCTTCCTCGCAGTCTGCTCTTAGATATGTAAGTTTTACTCCGAATTTCTTTCCTTCTCCCCTTTTGTTATTGAATTTTTCTTAAAATCGTTTAATGATTCAGTTTGTCAAGAAAACTGGGTTGCATCTTATGGGGGTTTCTAATTTTTACCTTAAGTATATAAATAAGGCTATAATCGACTTATATAGCAAAGGGTGTTCGTTTGGTTGGAAATATGTAGATAGCGGTGAAAATAAAAATATTGACAGCATTATAAGTTGGTTCCGAGTTTGTCGTAAAGGGGGTAATGATCTTTGAATCGATGTTCAAGGTGGTTACTGTCGCTAAAATTTTACTATCCATGAGAACATCTTACCCGATAGTTTGAACTTTCATACCATAATAGAGTATTAAAGAGTTTTGTGGATATATTAAATCTTCATGCTTGGAATTTCGCTTTTTTTGACTTGGGCCTGATGACAAATAATGTGCGCTAAGCATAAAAATAGAAGAAATAACTTTGATGCAAATAAATAAAAAAAAGATAAATTATATCATCGCGTTTGCTCATTTTACAACAATAATGTGATTTATCAGAGATCAACAATAATGTGGTCATGTTCTTTTCTTCAATACTAGAAAGATAATGTATGTACTTTACCAGCTGGTAGGCCTGCACGAGGGTTTCATAACATTTTTCTGAAGAGGCTTTCTGAGAAAGTCTCTTCTGAGGAAAAGGAAAACAAAGAGGATCGAGGATGGGGGATAATTTTATTGGGATAATATCTGATTCAATAGATATGAAACTAAATGGTTTTACATGTGATTTGCATGATATACATATTATTTGAGTTAGTAAAATAGCAGGACACAAATACAGAGTCAAGGTAAAATTGCATACTTTAGTTGCGGCCAAGTTTTGAATAAGTGACCTACTGTTACAATTTAATCCCTCAGAGCATATAGGTCACACAGTTTTTTAAATAAAAATTACAAATAGAATGAACATTTTAACAAAATTTATACTTACGCAAAATTTAATTTATTGTGCGCAAAGGAAATAATGCAGTATACTGTCTGATTTTTCCCCTGGGCAATAAGTTCAGTCCAAGTTTTTGACAAAAATATTCTCTAGAAATGAAGTCCTTTGAATCCTTTGTCCCCTAGTCCTTTGTAGGGGTGTAAACGAGCAGAACACAAGTGAGCAAGTCCAGCGCTCGAGTTTGGCTTGACCTAAGAAAATCGAGCTCAAGCCTCGGTTGCTCGAAGTCAATCTTGGTGTGTTCTGGCTTGAGATTGTGGAGAGCCGGGGTTTGAGGATGTATTGTTGCCTCGTATGACATAAATGGAGAGGCTTGCATGGAAGATCTTAAGACAATATTGCTAGTGTTGGAGGCTGAACTTATGTTGCTGGAGGATATTGAGATGTCACTTCAAGAAGAAGCCTCACAATTTTGTCACAATTTCTTTATAGTTTTTTGTGGATTAAAAATTTAGGAGTGTAAGAAATACTCTTGGGCACATCTAGATGCCAACAATGAAGAAATTGTGGAATAAAGATGTTATTGTCAATGGGATCTTTAAATTTGTTATGGGATGTGTGTTGCTGTCTCCATCTCCAAGAATATTATATTGTTGACTGAGAAGGTAATACTTTCGGTGGATCTTGTGGAGAGGGCTTACACTTGTTATGATATAACATTGCATTTTATGTTCCCATTTCTTGTATTTATGATTTCAATATGTGGACCTTGGATATTGGTGAAATTGATTTTGATGATTGTATAAACAAATGCTTAGAATTTGAGTTCTAGATCAGACCAGGGGAGATTGATGGCTGGGCTGATGGGGCCCTTTCATGGAGTTTACAGTCAAATTTGAGGGGTGAATGCTTAATTTCCAAGACCTAAACCATGGATAGGCATGTGGGTTCACTGACTTTCCTGACAGAGAGGATAGATATAAATTATGCTTCAATATTGTTTGTAAAAAACTTTAAAAGAAAAATAGAAAGGCCACCTCATCTTGGTTAATTGGTATGATGTATATCCTCTCCTGACTAAGATGAGCTTCTTAATCTATCAAAATCTCTTAAAAAATCAATTACTATTATGGTGACGTGCAACTTATCACTTAAAAGAAAAAGTAGCAAGAGAGAATAAAAAAGATAGCATAAGATTTTTTTTTCCTAAATTGGTAGGACTATAGGTTTTGAAGAGTCCTAAGAACTTACGTCGCACCTTGTAGTAGCTTTTTTGGTTGCCTATAAAATGAAAGAAAATAGATCAACACAAGAAAAAGAAACTTACAATTTTTTTTTGTTTGGATGAATTGAGAAAATTGCAAAGAAACTTTTATGATTAAATTGCTAGAGTTTTTTTTGTGTGATTTTCTCTTGAAATAACTACATCCTAAAGAAAATGTTAGCCCTTAATTTTTCTTGTTATTTTCACTCCTTGAATATTTTCTTTGTACTGCCAAATGGCAACAAAGTTTCTGCTCTTTCACTTACTCAACAGGCAAACATAGACAAAGACTTTCTAAAATTAAACCTATAATTTGTGAAGTCCAAGATGAATCAAAGATAGTTATGTCTAGCTCTATACAAACTGATACATTCTTCTGTCATCTCAACACTCTTTAGTATATGTCCTTAAATATCAGATGGTTGAGACACATACCTTGAGTTCTAGACTTTCATTTTTGCAATACTATAGTTTCTTCATTTTGTGGTTACAAGGTTATGTTCTAAGGCTGCCACCTTGTTTTATGCTCTTGAAGATTATTGTTATATAATGGCCTTTCTCACTTGGTGAATCAAAATCATGTTACCAAGCATCATCCTGTCTAATGTCCTAAGTAATTTGAACTGCATTTCTAAGGAATGCGTGCATGACAGTGGCTGTATAAATTAAGCATGGAGCTAGGTGGGCCTCTTCAAATCATGGTACCATGCCACATACCATCAACATTAACCTCTGGAGACATCACATTGGGTATGCTGTATATGAACATCAGGTCCTCTTATAGAGAGAGAGAGAGAGGAGGGTGGGGGGAGAAAAGCTTCCAAGATCACTTAGTGGGACAAAAACTGGATGCTTTTAATTCTTATTTGTTTATACATATCTGCTTAAAGAAGGGAATAGGAAAAGGGATAGGCAGCAAGTCCTGTCCGTTTGTAGTTAGGACTGTATTGTCTTGCCTCTATTATTCATTACAGTATATAGGAAGAGGTAATAATGCTTTCCTCTAGTAATTCTTTGTAAACTTTATTAATTATAAATGTAAAAATAATTTGTTATTTATTATGCTTATTCATTTTGTAGTTTGGATTTGTCTAAAGATAAATTCTCGGTCATAACTCTATCTGCTTACATCAATATGGTTTTGTCGGTTAGGTAGCAAATATACATTGCCGATTGGCCATGGAAAACAGAAATTTAAGGGCTCGTCAATTTAGTGTCTTCAATGAGTTCTCAAAGCAATTGAAAGGAGAAGCTAAAAGGTCTCGTCACTTTTACCATTTCAAAATTTCTTTAATATAAGTTATATAGCATTGAAGGCTGTGCTATATGGAGAAAGTAGCTCTTATCAAAGGTTTGTTCGTGGCTTATTTCAATGGCTTTATTGCTTCAAGAAAAACATGCTTAAAGTAAATCAATGATATTTTTTAAAAGCTTTAATTCATTTTTCTATCGCTATTTGTTGTTCTTCAAAGATGTAGTCGTTCTTTATAGACGATTTTAGCTGATTTTACATATTTGTCTCGACATCCTTTAGTCGATAGGTGTGCATATTTTTAATATTCCAAAACAAACTTTAATAGCCTGTTTTTGTTTATTTGTTATCTGTGAAGAATCTTTAGAAAAATCAGTCTTCAAAGGCAATATTTTCTTGAATGATCTTTTGCACCATGTCTTTATTAGATTTACTCTAGATCGGAATAAAGTGAAGGAAAGTTCTTGCTCTTAATGTTAATTACATTTTGAATTGCATATATCATGATATCCTATCCATCTATTGGCCTTTAAGGTTTTCAATGACCTGCCTTTCCAATGACTACAGCTGCCTTAGCTAGAATTTTGTTCAACCATTTTGAATGGTTGATGTCAGGTTGAGAGTGGATCGAAGATTATACTAACTTTAACGAATCAAGGCTTGTTGGTTGGTTCTTAAAGTATCAGTGTATTTTTCAGTTTTGATTCATAGGCAAATGCATTAATGAATGCTTTGGTATTTCCTTTAGGCCAAAAAGGGCAGTGCAAATTAGCTTAAATCTTGTTTATGTTAAATTGATCTCTTGTTCATTAGCTTAGTATTTTTCATTATAACAATGCTTGAAATCTTGTTATTGCTATTACAGTGCTTGATTATTTTGATGACTTGTAGCATCTTGGTATAAACCTTCTGGAATTCAATATTGTATTTCTTGTTTCAAGGTGGTGGGGATGGGGGACCTTCAGAACCTTATTGCCTTCTAAAAGTTCTTAGTTTCATAGAAGAGATTTTTGAGATGTCATCTTGAGGTGGAACAATTGTCTTATTCAATTAATTTGAGGTATTGTAATTTCTTAAATCTTAATAAGTCAATAAAATCGTCATAGGCTATGATAATCAGTCATGGAGGAGTTCTAATGTATTTTTTCCCTTTTTTTTGGAGGGGTTGAGGGAGTTGGTTCATGTTGCCCTGCTTAATTCATGAAATGTTTTGCTTCGTCTGTATATATTTGTGGAGTTAGAATCGGATCACAATCAAATGATCATGTAAAAAATGTTAGGACCTCATCCTGTCTCCCGTGGACTTCCCTTGACCATAAATCTTGTCATGCATCCAGTACAATGCAAGAACTTGCGGATGGCTTCATGCTTATAATGTGACAGACCTATAAAATGGATTGAGTGTTATTCCCTATAATAAAGTATATTTTTGGAGGCGGTTAACATTTATAGGGATCCTTTAGACAAGTTCTAAGTTTGAGTGAAAAATGTTAAATAAAGCACTCATTTAAATCCACTCCATTGAGTCTAATATTACTTGATGCTCCCTTGTTGATGTGAAAGAATCTTGCGGTTAGTATGCCAGGTTTGCGAGCAAAAGTTAGAAATGAGAATTAAAAAAAGATTTATCAATCATGGGGCAAACTGGGACCTAATTTATTGGTCTCAGTTTATTTGATATTTTTTTTAGTGGGATCATGTATTTTATAGTCTAATGATTGGTGGTTTTGGGAATACTGAAATTTCAAGATGCACATGAGATGTTTGATGAAATGGCTAAGAGCAATTTGAAGCAGTGGAACAACTTGATGTAGTCAATGAATGTCTATTGGGTTGGAAAAGGAGTTTTAAGTGATGTGTGGGTGTTGCTTGATGAGATGCCTGAGAGAACTAGCTGTAGTTGAACTATGCAAGAAACAAACTAATCATGCCTAATGGGGTTAGGGCTGGGCACAAATATAAGATTGGATGCTTTATTGAAGTCATGATTGACGTGTATGACATGGGATTTGGTAATAAGTGTGATTAGGGTTTTAAGTACTGTTGCTGGTCATTTGCTGGTATGATATATTTTGTGTCATGCAAGCACATGTGCGGCATTTTCTTGGGACAACAAAATAAGGATCTAACAGTTTTTTCCAATCTAAAATATATATATAAAAGAGTTAAATAGGTTCCTTGCTGACCCATGCTAAGTACTGGCACTAGCCCCAATATATAATTGGCATATGAAACCATTAACGCGATCTAGTGTCAAACAGTATTCGTTTCTTTCTAATCCGTGTCATGCTATCATTTTCTTTCATTTTTTGGTTGCTTTAGTTGATTTATTTAAAAAGGACTTCTAAGTTTTGTTGAAATTAGTTTGGAATGTAACAATTGAGAACAAAATCTATGTTTCCTCCTTGTAGATACCTATCAGACCCCCATAGGAAATTTTGACGCTGCCACTGACTCTGATGGTGTTCCACCTGAGCTGGGTAATTGGATCTTTTTAGTTGAAATCTTCCAGCCGGGTCCTTGCTCTTGCTCTAGCACATATGTCTTGATGCTTATACCCCACTTCCAATTAAACATTTTTTCATTGTTATTGAATATATCATTAAAGTTCATGAGCAAAATAAAATCATTGTAGTCATGATATTTATTATATTGTTATTTTTTATATCCCATTATCATGGACTTTTTTAAAGATGCAACTCCCAAATAACTATACTCTGTATTTAATTATTAATTATTAATTTAATCAAGCAGACAATTTATGACTGAAAAATTACCCAAACAGGGAATAGAATGTTCTATTCATAATGACCCTTGAAATTAAGTTGTGGGAGACTTTAGCCTATCACAATACATCCCTAAAATTTCAATACTACCAAGGCTTGAAGCACCAATTCATGGCAGTCTACACCGAGTGGATCATACAATATCAATAGAGAATCAATACTTGGTAGTCTCTCAATATTTCATATCGTATTGACACATGGTAGTTGATGTCACCTTTGGTATGCCAACACCAATTACCATACCATGTGTCACTACTGGATGATTCGTATAGGTCTTGAATTGTACTAGTCCCCAACCAATACAAGTACGACTACCTGTATTCTACCATTGCATATTGCCTCTTTCTCTCTCTCAGTTTTCTAATACATGCTATAGATGCTTGAATATGATGTTGTGCACATTGAGTGAAATGTGGGGCATATGTACTAATGCTGTGTCATTAGTTATTCATTTTTAGTTAGTATTTTACTAGACATTGTTTAGACTTCACTTAAATTAACAAATATAATAGGTTTCTGAATTCAAAATTTTGGAGGCATTTTATGCTAAGCCTAGTGTTACCCTATGCAGGTGTCTACTTATCCCCAAGTTTTGGATATTTAATGTCAAAGAATGATGCTGGAACATTTTTTTATACTATATATAAAAATAAAACTCTGTAAATAAGTGAAAACTTTATAAATAGGTAAGCTGACTCATAAATATCACTTTTTATTGAGGAAAACTTATATCTATGCTGCTATAAGACTATAAAAGGAAAAAATAGAAATATATGTGGTGCTTGACTAGAAGATTTGTGGATACTCTGGATGAACCATTTTTTTAGTAGCAGAATAGTTGAGAATTCAAATATTAGTAATTGTAGTAAGGTGCTTTTGGATGGGACATACCAAAAAACCATTCAAAGTGCTAACACCTCTAGTTGATGGAAACAAGACTCACCATTTTTTGAGTTTCATGAAGTGTTATAATGAGCAGTGTCCGGCTGTCCGAAATTGTTGGTGCTTTAGAAATTCTAGTGATTGAAATATCCAGATTGCTTTTCCTGACTCTTAGTTGAATGAGGGCTGAACTATAAAGATGGAAGTAATTCATAAACTATTATATTGAGATAGTTGATGTATCTTTGTTAATTAGATGAGGACACTCCCATTCATGGTTTGCTATGCTGGAACCGGAGCTTGGACCGGTTGCTTGACGGCACGGGTTAGTACGCTCCGATACTGTTCCGTGCCGGGCCATACCGACACAATAGTGGAGGCGGGGGAGAGGGAGAACGGGAGAGAGAAAATGAGAGAGAGAGAGAGTAGGGGAAGAGAGGGAGGGAGAGAGAGAGAGTGGCGGAGGCCGACGAGCGCATGGAGGGCTGCAGAGGAGGGGCACCGCCTCCAGTCCCTTGTTTCATTCGGAACAGGTCCTCGGAGGAGGCCCCTTTTTAAATTTGCGGTTTTTAAGTGAACGAAAAATAGGGGATCAGAGGCGGAGCTCCTCCTCCGCGGCCCTCCGTGCGCTTGCTGGCCTCAGCTCTTCCTTCCTCTCCCTCCCTCCCCCGCTTGCTCTCTCTCTTTTCCTCTCTTTCCTTCTCCTTCTATCCCTCCGTCGACTTTTATTTCGTTTCGGTTGCCGGAACCGTTCCGGTCTACTGCCGGTATGGCTCGGTACTCTCCGAACCGTCCGGTTCGGGACGGTCTGCCGATCATGCTCCTATTATTATGGGATGCACTCTTTGTAGCTAACTCACTACAATAATAATGTATAAGGAATGACAAACACACGCATACATACACATATATATCAAGAGGTGTGGTCTATTTAATTATTTTAACTATTAGAAATACATAGATTAAAATTAATCAAATAATGGGACTATAAGTGACAAAATTAACTAGCTGTTACGATCCTTACTAGTGGAAGAAAAAAATTAGCTATTCATATGATATACCAATTGCATGTTATGCAATTATTAATGGTTTATGATATCACCTTTTAAAGCAGAGAAGTTAGTGGATTATGCATAGTGGAAGGGCATACAAAGTGGTTTGAAAACCAATTCTTTGTTGGAGATAACGTGTTACGTGCAGAGCTCTCAGTCAACAAGGACTTGGAACTGTTACAAGTTCTTCGACTCGTGATGGCTTTCTTGTGGATAAGGAAAGAGAAAATATGGAAAGTGAGAGGGGTAGCCTCATTCGAGAGAGGCAGAATCTTCGAGAGTGATCACAAAGATCGGTTTTCTGTGTTAATATTCATGTCTTAGGAAAGTACATTAAGGACTCTTAAATAGCCAATCGAGTCCATGCATGATTCTACAAGTTAGGATCTGCACGTTACACTAGTACTACCATTACTTCTCATTCCTATTATGTAGGATGAGTCACCAAACAATCTGCACGTTGCATAACAAACATGGAGACCAAGTAAACGAGGAAACAAACTAGAATCCTAAGATAACTGTGTGGGCATCATGGGACACCTGTCCACGCGAGCAAATAGCCCTCTCGGGTGTGTGGTTGCTCTTCATGCGGGTATGTGCATGGGCATGCATGTATCATAATGAGAGGAATATTTAATTGGTAGTTCATGAGAGGTTTGTTCTTGCTGCAGATCCATTAGGAAAATAATGAATACAAAAAGTAAGATAATGGGAAGATGACATATCATCATACTAATGTTGGGGATGTTAGTCTTATAGAGGGAGTGGTGCATGGCATAGTCAATTTCGTACTCCAATTTTCAGAGGGACAGAGGGATGAATATCAAGATTCATGACATCCAGAAAATTTCGACATAATGTTTGCTAATGTGTTAGTCTGATTTGGGAAAGGCATAACTTGGATGGCACAAATAATTCGTGTTCATTATATGGTTAAAATGAAGCTGCAACTTACTTTCAAAAGTGATTTTGATGTGTTGAATTTATTGATGTGTCTTGAAGCAAATTCACTTCATTATTGGAGACCTTTTAAATAATCCTTTCAGCCAAGTTCTTAAAATCGGCGTATAGGCCTCGCTTGGTTGCTGGACGATATGGTATGCAATGCATGGACTCAGGGTACTGGTTGGCACGACTTGAAATATTAAAAAAATGTAAAAATATCATTAAGCTTGGTGCGGAGCTGTATGGGTCAATAAGGGGCCAGTTCTGGGTAGTTGCAGCCAGTTTGCCCTCATTTTGTTCCCAAAGAACTAGGTAGCAGTTCTTTGCTGGTTTTGTATGTACTGTGGTTACTGGCCAATACAGGCGGGTTATTTGTTTTTTAATACGTGTTTTCTAGAATGACTATCAACTTATTGTTGATTCTACCTCTTTTATCTGCCTTACCAAGGTGATTCAGACTGTTGTTGACAGGATAATGCTGAGATCAGGTAAATGTTAAACACTAATTGGAGTTAGGGAGGAAAGATTGTTCCTGAACATCTGTAGCACAAAAATGAAGTTTATGGAATCCAAATTTAGAGGAAATGAATTGACATGAAGCCCTGAATAAAATTAATGGCCAATAGATACTACACTTCGATAATCAAAGAGGATTATCATACTACTCTTTCTTAGTTCATTATCAATGAGGGCCGTAAAATTAAGTCAGCTAGTGCGGGCATTATGTTGTCTTTCTTAAATATGACTCACCAAGTTGCGATTATGGAAATTGCTTAATGGTAGAACTGCTCTTCCAGGGTTTTGTGGACGTAGGATGTGCAGAGCCGTTATACTCCAGATTGTGTGTGGATTTTGCTTCTTATATTGAATTTGCTTCCTATTGCAAGTTGCAATTAAAGCTGCAATATCCAGAATATTTTTTGTCTTTGCTTATTTTTGTTATTTTATGTTATACTAGTTTTACCATTTTAAGTCTGTAAATTTATGATGTGCTATCTTTAACATGAGGGGAACATGACTAACTCTAAATGTTGGCGTTAAAGGAGGCTATTTGCTTTCTTTTGCATTTACATTATCTGTAGAAGACAAGTTTTTTCCCCAAACCATTTTCTTTCATACAAGTATGCTATCTCACTTTTTTTATGTCTCCTTGTTTTTTTGGAAAAATTCACTTGTTTGAATTTATGACAGCAATCCAGAATTCCAACAATCCGTAAAGGAGCTAAATGAGAAAATAGGGGTGGTGAAGGAAGATTTGAAAGTAAGGTCAGTTTAGATCCAAGTTCTTGTCTATCTGTTGCATTTTGCTTTTCTCGTAATAGGTTGAGACATGCATTGTATGTCAATGGGTCACAGATGTTTCAAAAGGAGCTGATTAGATGATATGTGTGAACTGGCTATGCAGAACAAAGAAGACCTCAGATAAGTTATATAAGAGCGTGGATGATGTTTGGGTGGAAGCTGAAGCAACATCAAAGAAGGTTGAGTTGAAGACTTTTGTGTTAAAGCCTTGAAGATCTTTTTTCTTATTCTCTCCCTCTTCAGGGGTTTTCCTTTGACAGTCTATTTTGAAATCCATCTCTCACTGAGCTGCTTAATTATAATTATCTGCATTGTGAATTTGGTTGAGTCATGATGAAAAAATGAATCTAATGCTATTGCGTGAATTGCTTGCCCATGCATGCTTATTTGATTTATGAAATTCCAAATCTTTAACTGTTTTATGATTTTGTTGGTACTTAGTCTATTTAATTGTTTGCGTCATGGATAACAGAGCCCCTATAATTTTACAAGTGAAGGATTTCTTTCCAGTTCGTTGTGCTTATGACACATGGGTTTTTTATTTGCTTAAGGTGTCCTTTCAATCTCACCTGAAAGCATTTATTTTCTATGTTAAGGCCCTGCAAGTCCAAAAAAATAAAAAATTGTAATTTCTGCTTGTTCTTGGAAACAGGCATACATAAAGTAAAATTGATTTTTGGGGCTGCTAGTGAAAAAATGCCATGTCTTTATCAAATATGGTGGTTCTTGGTGGCTATATTTTGCTTCAATTTAGTAGTAAGGTTGATATTTTGAGCGTGTAATAAGCATGGCTATGTAAGCTTAAAACTTTCACTTTGAATCCTTCTCTCTATCAGCTTACCTGTAGTAAGGATTTGCTTTCACCCAAAATTTGGTGCCTTTGAACATAAGTCAATTTAAATAAACAGCAAAAGGATTGTTTTTAGGATTCCGAAGAGGACAAAAAAACAATGACTTATTGAAACCGAGGCTCTGCTTCTGGAGCAAATTTTATGTTCTGTATCTTGTCCGTTCATTTTTTTTTTTAGATTTGCTTATTGTGGAAAACATTTTACTTCTTTTTTTTATAGGTTTCTGCAAGTGTGAAAGAGAAGTTGTCAGCTGCTAAAGAAGAGGTAATCATGATGCTACTTCTTTCTGTAGTATGCCTATGGTAGCTTTTCTTTTAGCCCTTCAGTTAGATGCTTTCTTTTTCAATCATGTGTTTGTTTAGGTCAAAGAGACCTTTGGGCTGGGAAAACAAGAACCTTCAGAATCTACATGCAATTCAACAAACACTTCAGCAGCAAGTGATGGAAGCAGTACCACACTTGGAGAGGAGAAATTTCAAAATTTTGGGGCTGACAATTGTAAAGAATCATCTGGACAAGCTGACACACTATACAGCAGGTTCAGGTCAACACTTTCATCTGCCTCCCCAAGAGTTTCTGTAGCATTTGAGAAATTGAAGGAAGCAAAAATCTCAAACTTAGCAAAGAAGGGATATGATATAGTAAAAGATGAGCTAAGTTCTAACCAGACCAGGAAGAAGCGAATGCAGTATGCATCTGCTTCCGCTACTTCTGGACCAAGAAGTACAAGAACTGATATTGTTGTTGTGCCATCTAAAAAATCTCTCTTGGGTGAGAAGTGGGAAGCATTCAAGAAGAAGGTAGAATCAACCATTCATGAAATCTTCTCCTTTTGCTTGGCGGTAATATGTTGTTTCTAAGTACATTTGTCTTCTCAGATGCAAGATCATCCTACTTTTAAGCGTGTGAGTGGCTTCAGCCGACCTGTTGTAGATATGGGTAATGAGGTGGGTTTCTCATTATATATATATATATATATTCTGATTGTGAATATTTTTCTACTATACTTTAGATTCTGACATGATTAATAGGATTTTTTATGATGTTCTGAAGCTTTCATCTTATGTTGACAGCTTGCAGAGGACGTGCGAGAGCGATGGGAGACGAGTGATAATCCTGTTGTCCACAAGATTCAGGAGTAATATAAAACATCTCTTCTTTTAAATTTATGCATAAATCATTGTTGCTACTTTTACTTTTCACCATTCATTGTTTGGTACTTTTTGTTCTTGGTATAAGGATTACTGTCATATTGAAGGACTTGGATATGTTGTTGAGTTCTGTCAAACTCTTCTTTGTCCTTTTCTGTTGAAGAGGTATTATTAGATATTTTTACCACCAAAGCAAGGTGGTCCCATAAACTTTATTTTTGTGTCTGCTTTAGGGCCACTTCTGTAATTACCAAAAGAACTTGACTCATTGTTTTCTGCAGCATTGTAGTTTTCATATAGAATGATATTTTGATTTTTAAAATATCTTTAAAAAAAGTCTCTAACCAATTTGAAGGGAAATTTATATTATCAAGCTTTCTGTATCTGGGCATCAAGTGATTCAAAACCTCTCATGAATGTCGCAAAAATGAAAACTACAACTTAAGCATGCTTTTGGAAGCTGTTAAAAGGTGAAGTGTTCCATCATGTTAGGTTTCTTCCATTTTTCATGCAATCTTGCAGGAAATCCATTCAAATTAAATGATTAGCACATCTACCTGTTTCTGCTGTTATGATATAATCTGCCAGTGAGGTTCTTAAAATTTTAATTGCATTCCAAAATGTTCACCTCTTAGTTATAAGTTGTCACTTGTGTTTTTTCAGAACATGCATGTTTTTTGTATAGAAACCTTCCAACCATCTATCTCTGTTTGGACATATCTTCAACTATAGTGGTCCTCTTAGGGGACTTATAGAACCTGCCAATATGCAAAATTTGGATCTGAAAATCTCATGAAGCTTCAGATGCAGATAGTCTTTAAAATGATTTGACGTTATCACCTACTTATACAAAAGTTTAAGATTTTTGTTTAAATATTATCCAATAGAATGGATGCTGGTAAAAGTTGATTTCAGTCTTTTATGCATGTTCCTTTTATCAACGATCGACAATTTTGTAGTATTTTTTATCTAATTTATTGCTAGTGCGGTAATTTGCAGTCACATATTCCAATTTTAATTATGGATTTTGTGATTATGAGTTCCATTGATAACCCTGTGAAATTTCAATAGTGTGGTTGGTCTGTAATTGCACCAGGTCAAGACTTTTGACTTTGATATGACGGTCTATCGGGCCTGGACATTGACATGGGCATGATTCTATCTAATGTTGATCTGACCAACCTGGCTTGAGCTTGATAAAACTACATCCTGATTTCTTGTTATGCTCAAGCTTAGTTTTGTCTGACTCTATCCAACCTTAGGTTGATGAGGTTAGGGTAGGATATAGTGGTGCACAGTAGAGGACTCAGACAGGCTGTTTTTTTTTCTTTTTTGGGTTTTGAAAAGGGTGGTGGGGTGGGGGGGGCCGGGGTGGTGAGGGGAGGCACCACAAGCGGCCCATTGCCATTGTGTCCTGCTTGCTTGCTTGCTTACAACTGACCACTGTCATTTTCACCACCTATCAGCATTTAACTGCAGTGAGTAAAAGAAAAGAGAGAGGATATCCTGGGTCAACCGTGGATTGATTTTGAGTAGAATGGAATTGAGTCCATTGACTAAATTCACAGAAAAAGAGGAATAGAATGTCATGCCACTTGATCATCTTTTTGTTTTAACTCAACCTGTCTATTTGGCACCGCATGTGGCCCATTGCCATTGTTCCCTGCTTGCTTACAACTGACCATTGTCATTTTCACCACCTATCAGCATTTAACTGCATTAAGTAAAGGAAAAGAGAGAGGATATCCTGGGTCAACTGTGGATTGATTTTGAGTAGAATGGCATTGAGTTCATTGACCAAATTCACAGAAACAGAGGAATAGAATGCCATGTCACTTAATCAGTCATCTTTTTGTATTAACTCAACACGTCTATTTCAGCTTGACTGTATTGTTCATGACGCATTTGCATCCTTAATAATTGGTTGTCCCGTGCTTGTGTAGATCAAGGGTCTGGAAGGAAGGGTCACATGAGTTTTTTTGTGCATTGTTATGAATAACTCTATATGTAAAGGAGAGATTTGTAGCTCGACTAGCATGCCATGCAATCTACTTTTTTTTTTGCATGTATAATCTCACTTCTCCATCATTTTATGAGTATGAGAAACTTCATCCACATGGTTGCTAGCATTGGAAAAGTAGGTGTTCATATTTTAATATTTTTGAATCTTAGTCTGAAGAGAGTGATCACACCCATCCATCTTTCTCTCACATGCATCTCCATGCCCAACAATAGTTGTTTATAATTGGGATATGGCTGAACCTGGTGATAATTTGACCCCTTTGTTTGCTTTCCTTCTAGTTGACCCTTCATCTATTTCCACTAGATGAAATGCTAGCAGAGAGTTGGACCATGTAGTAGTTTGTCAGATCTATATGGTAGGGTTTTCAGGACCTTTATGGAAGCTTTGAATTATTTTTAGAATCAGAGGTTAAGTCTAGAAAATGTGAGAAATATCTTACTTTTACAAATGTTTAACTCTACAGGATATAATATTGTTAACTTTTCTTTTGTGACTATGTTCTCTTGTTAAAATCTCTCAGGTAGAAACACACAATATTTATGTGTTTAGTTAAATATTTGCAGCTTGAATGAAACTGTTTTTGGAGAAAATGCGGCTGCCTTATGTTTCAAGGAAATTCGACGTCGAGACCCGTAAGATACAAACTATTTGTGAACTACCATAAGTTAAATTATAATTTTTACTGATTTGTTGATATTCTGTGAAACTCTGCATGTTGCAGATCTTTTTCTCTGCCAGCTTTTGTAGCCGAAGTTCAGGAAATGATCAGACCTGTTTTGGTCGCATACTTCAAAGTAATTTTTATCATTAATTCAAAATTGATATGTTTTCTCATTTTCTTACCATTTATATCTGCAAGCTGTTTATGTGAACACCTCTTTGATTATAAGCTGTGCCTTTGATTTTGATTTTCTGAAAATGGAACCTAAGCAACATGTTGTGATGTGCAGGCTGATGTGGAAACTTTGAAAAAGTATTGTAGCCGTGAAGTGATTGAACGATGTAAAGGAGAGCACATGGCTTATGAGAGCCAGGGCATGTTTTTTGATAACAAGGTATTAAGGATGGGTTGGAAATTATTTACATGTAATTCAAAAAATATGTGTTTAAGATGCCAATTTGACCTTGCTTGTTGATGAATGATCTACATAATATAGCTGATTTTATACACGTTTTTTTTTGATTGAAGAATAGGCAACAAGCCAGGATTAAAAAGGTTGACAGTCAGTGGTAAAAGGCATATGAAACCGTCAATTGACCCAAATACTTGAGGACAAGGCTTGATATTCATGGGTATGCGGTTATGCCTGTTGCAGTTGTGATGAAAATTAAGCACCAAGGGTAGTGGCATATAAATATCTAGAATAAATTAGGAAACCAAAGAAAGGCCACATATAGGAAAATCCACAAGGGAACTTGTTGTGTTTTAGTTCTAATATATCTTCCATAGTTATCAAACCCAGACTGACCAAGAGGCCGGGTCACTTGGTCTATGGTCCAACTACTGGGTCAACTAGTTGGGTTGAATATCTTAAAAGTTTTAACAGTTGTAAAAATACTAAAAATTTATATAATACAAAAACATGTATACCTAATGATAAATTATTTCTTTTAAATGTTATAAATTCGAAATTATCATCAATAGCTTATATTTTATTATAACTTGTATGGTATCTCAAGTCTCAAATAACGTAATTATCATATTTTATCATACAATATTAGCAATTCATAATATTAATGCTGTTTTGCTCAAAAAATAATCATTAATGTTGTAAAAGGAAAAAGATAAATAGATATATAAATATTATATTTAAATAATTCACCATACCTCTAATTATCATAAATATAAAACATTCTTCATCATTTATTTTTTACAAAATCTAAAATATTACACGTCAATTAAATAAATTACAAAGATATTAATTATATGAACATATCAAGGAGGAAGAAGGGAGAATAGGGTAGGGGAAATCAAAGCAAAGAGGGGAAAAGAGAAGAAGGGGCAGGGTGGGGGAGGGGAATACAGCATGGCCTGTGCTGCTTGTTGTCAGCCATGATGGCAAGCCACAGCCATAGGGGCAGTCAGGAGGCGGGATGGAGGGAAGGCGAGGTTAGTTGGGAGGAGGCCAAGCAATCCTCTGTTGCTAGCCACCGGGCAGGGGAGGCCGGGAAGGAGGTGAAACAACGAGAGAGGAAGGAAAGGGAGAGGGGTGGTAGAGAGGGAGAAAGAGAGGGGGGCTGCATGAGAAACCACCAACATCTGCCACCAGTATCGTGACCGGGTTGTTGGAGAGCAAGGAGCCATTAGGGAGCGTATAGAGAAGATACAAAAGGGGATTAGGCTAGATGAGGGTTGAATTAGGCTTTTTCCTATTTTAATTTTATTAATATGAAAATATGTAAATGCTTCTGATTTAAAGAAGAATTGAATTTAAAAATCAGGGGCAAAATGGTTGTTTGACTAAATGAGAAAACTAGCTAGTTTTGAGTGAATTGTTCGGTTCACCAATTTTTTCCTAAAACTGGTCAAGTTGGCAATATTTAGATGGTTTAACTATATTGTCAGTCTTTTTGGGGAACCAGGCCAGCCTAGGGTCCAGTTCGGCAGTTTTTTGGTTGTACAAGCCTGTCCAGATCTGGTTTTATAACTATGATATGTTCAAGTTATTAATAGTATAATCAAGAAAATCAGTATTTGCAGTAGCGATTTGCACTTACCTGTATGATGCAACGTATGATACTGACTTGGTAGAATACTGGCATGATACAAGGGCTTAGCATGCCCTTGTAGGCACATCATACAGCTACTGCTTTGACTCCAACAATGTACCATGCGTCTATACAGGACCATACCATACTGACCTGATCTGTACATGTAAGTTGTGTATAGGGTATGGTACTGAGACTAAAAAGCTTGAAGAAAATAATATTCTGTGGTTTCTTAGCAAAGATGAATTTGTCCCATTTGTGTAATTGCACATACAAATGCCTTTTTATGGACTTTAATGGCTAGGGAAAAAACAAATATCTATCTATTTTTATTGGCATGATATAGAGGTAAGCAGCAGTTAAGTCATTTTAGTATTATATGTTTTTCAGCCATCATTAAAAGAGATTCTATTTCATGATCCTATGCTTGTGGTGCTATAAGGTTATTAGTTCACTTGTTATTAGATTACTTCGAGAACACTAGATGCTTTTGCATACTGCAGAACTTGTTCATCCTTCGCATGGTGGGTTTTCAGATAATTCTTCTGCATGTTGATAATATTAAGAAGCTATTAAATTTTCTACCATTTCATATTTGAACATACTCACATTTTGATTGAGATGAACAATGGTCTCAATCTCTCCAGCCTCCTTTTGTTGTATTTTGTATGATAATTGTTGCATTGACAATGATTGACATGTGATTGCAGTAGCTATACTTGTCTGCCGGACATGTGCACTTCTGTTACTGCAACAAAACATTATTTTAAATTTCTTTTTGCTAGCGACAAGCCTCTTGAAGATCCTACAAATGTCTCTTATTTATCGTCATATCCATGTCACTATCTCATGCATTGCACATGCATATCATGTCAGAGCCAAATCAGCGAGTGCCTTGTACTTGGTCCACAGAGTTATGCCGTTGCTTGCTTATTATCCACAGTCCTTTTCTCTTAAGTTTAAAGCTCAGACTAACTCTGATATGTGCGGTTATCTTGTTGATCAATGCTTTAGTTTTGTCTTTACCATCTTTGTTGAAGTCTGTAATGTATTTCGTGAAAATAAGAGTATTATTGGCTGCATTTTTCATCATATATATATATAATCTATATCTTTACACTCATATTCTTAACCCAACTCTACCAAGAAGTTCTCTTGATTTCATGAAGATCTGTAGCACTGTGAGCTTTTAGTATTAATTGGTTGTGGTCTTTGATTAACTGTAAATGAAGGAAGATTTTGATGATTTTGTAATATAAGAGGTTTCACATTTGATATATCACATTTGTGTATGCATTGATCTTGTCATGTAATACAGTGACACGCTGCATCTGAGACCAGTAAATATTGTAATGTGCTTATCCTTCACTGCATTGTGACCATTTGCATGCATTTTGCATTTTCTCCTTAATTTCCACTTTTAATGGAGAGACTCTCATAATAGCTCAATTTTAATAATCAAATAGTATATAACCCGTGCGATGTGTGGGTTATGGTTTGTTTTCTCCTTTTTTAACTGTTCCTGAAATGCAATATAGCAATGTAATAAGTTATAATAAATAGAAGGCCTCAATAGCCAAATTCTTGTTGCACCTTAAGCAATGAACTTTAATATGGCTGAGCAAAAACTCCCATCATTAGTATCAGCCCAACGCAATGCACGGGTATGGTTTTTTCCTCTGTTTTTCCACTGTTTTTGAAGCACTATAACATTGTAACAAATTATAATAAATAGAAGGCTTCAATAGCCAAATTTTTGTTACATGAGGCAATGAACTTGAATGATGACTGAGCATATTAATACTGGCGTTATTAATATACTTTACACATTAAACAATGAACTTTAATGGCCGAGCATATTAATATTGGTGTTGTTAACACCAGTGTCCATGTAGTGAATGGAGAACTTCGCATAAGCTGAGCCTTCATTTTAGATATATATAAAAGATGATATAATAAGATGTTAGATGTCCTTCATTTTTCTCGTTTATGGTAGGAACCTAGTCATATAAGTCTCTAATTTGTTGGAATGTTCCTGAATAGTTCACAAACTTGAACTGTTGATGCATGCTTTCTTTCCCAAAGAAACATACTTTCCCATTTTGTAGTTAATTCGAGAATGTTCTATGATTTTTCTGCAATTTTCCTAGATCCTGTTGAGCCCCTTCTTCCATGCTACATTGCAAATAACTGAAAAAAAAATCAAAAAGACTCTTAACTCTTTTTGCCTTTCTTCACAAATTTTGCAGAATTGAGAGTTTTTAAAGTTCCCCATTTACTTTCTGACCAAATCTTGTTGAGGTCACAATGGTTGGAAGTTACATTCTACTTATAAATCTGACAACTCTGTTAACCTGGTGGACTTATCCTGCTACCATGGAGCACTACATGCCAGTCTGATTCTTTTTTCTGTTTGATGCTGCAGATTCTACATATTTCTGAGGTTGATGTTAGAGAAACCAAAATGATGGGGTCTACTCCCATTATAATCATAGCTGTAAGAATTCTACGTAACTTTGTCGCACTAATTAGTTGTTAATATTTCTTCACATGCTTATTTTTTGTAAAATCATAACTGAGATTGGGAACCTTTTCCTTGGTTGTTGAGCTGTTTTTCGTTCAATTTGAATGGCAGTTTCAAACGCAGCAGATCTACTGTGTGCGTGATAGACAGGGATCAATAACTGCTGGAGGAAAGGTAAAATTAATTAGGTGTCGAAGATTGAGATAAGTTGCATCTATTATCATGCATTCTTTTCGCATGCTTATCTTCATGTGCTGAGATTGTGCACTGTCTGTACAAGTGACTTCAAACATGATCAGAAATACCTTGTATATGGAACATTTAATAAAATATGGGCTCCCTGAAAGTGCTTGCTTGCATCCACCAGAATGCCTAAGGAGGTTAAGAAAAGATGTCTTTTATTCCTTTTAGTTGCAAAGATAGAAAAAGCATAAAATCTTTGCAAAGTGTTAGTATCTTCCTTCCACCATTTTGAGCTTGTTTTTCTTGTTTTCTTAATGAAATCTATATATTCTTATATTTCCAATGATTTCTTTCAAGAGATTACATTTAGTAGTTTCGGATTTAATCAATCTATTAATAAACATTCCATCTCACCTGATGGAATCTTGTTTTTAAGTTTTCACATCCAACTTGCTCACCATTTTTAATTTCTTGTTCTTGATTATTGATGCTTTGAGTCAAACAGTCAACTTAGTTGATGCTCTAAACCAATATGGAAACTTGTGAGTGTAGTTCTTATTGGATATGAATGGTATCTTCGAGGGTTCTCTGATAGTCTTTGGTATAGATTCGGCCTTTGAAAGCAAAAAGAGGGGAATATTTAGAAAAAATCATGTCGTATATCAGGTATCTAGAAGAGACTGCACTCCTTTTGCCTCTTTGAGGGGGCATATCTCCTTATGTGATTTGTTTCAGTCAAGATCCGCCGTATCAACCGTACCGACGTACCGGTGGGCACCGCTACCGGTTCGGACCGATACCAAACCAGTACTACTGGTTCGGTTTTGTTCACGCATTCAAAAGCTTCAAAAAAAATTTGAAACCGGTACGGGCCGGTACGACATTCCTTGGTTTCAATGATCTTCCATTTCCTTGTAAACTTTAGATGTTTAACCCTTTCTTTATAATATATCGTTATACCTATGTATTAGTATTACTATTAGGAGATACATTTACCATATTTGAATTTATCAAGTCCAGCCACACATTTCATATCTGTTGATTTTTTTATGAAGGTCCCAACAACTCAAGATAACAAAGTTAATTAAGTGGAATATAAGACTTCATTAATGAAGTAATTTTCCTTTTTGCTCACACTTTTTCACATGATGTTGTTCTATCCATACTTTGGATAAGGGGGTTTGTTAGCAGTAAGTAAAAGAGATGGGCATGAATCTCAAGTGTTTGAAGGGTCTTGTAGTGTTGATCCATGTTCTAAAATCCTGATACTAGTTCTAAGAACTATTGCAGACAGGTCTTATACTTTGTACACCACAGTTCAATTTATCATATTCTTCACTTATGTTAAAAATATGAGAAAGCTTTATTTTGGAGCCCCATCTTAGAATTAAAGAAGCTTTCCTTTGCATTCCTCCTGCACCGTTAAATATTTTTTTCAGATAGTTCATACTGCAGTATGACAAAATTCTAGCTTATTTATATGGAAATGAAGCATAATACTTATTTTTGGTGGGATGTATCATGAACTATATGTAACACATTTTAAATGAACTTCGTTCATACAAACATTTCTTCTGTGTTTATGTGCATGCACATGTCCTACATG
This sequence comes from Phoenix dactylifera, assembly GCF_051530095.1. Lineage (NCBI taxonomy): Eukaryota > Viridiplantae > Streptophyta > Magnoliopsida > Arecales > Arecaceae > Phoenix > Phoenix dactylifera. Next base: position 6,484,810 of record NC_143191.1, read on the forward strand.
TATGGAATTCCTTGCATGTACAGTCGCAGTTCTCGTAACATTCTTTTGTGTAGCCTACAAATACTTAATGAGGAATAGGACTTCTGCTGGAATATTATAGATACGTCGTTTGGTTCTTGGACCTCTCTGGACTCTCTTCTGCTTAAGTTTTCTATAATTTCTGCTGATGTTTTTTTTTTTATTTAAGCCGTTTTCCTTTCATGCAGAGATTGATTCCATAGATGTTGTTTATGCCCCTCTTATATTGTCTTGCGACAGCTACAAGGTTACTTGCAAGGTTTGCCACATCGGTCAATACCATACTGTATTGGGCGTACCATATTGGTATTAAACTGGTTCTTAGTTTCGTACTGTATCGACACTCAGTATGACTCACCGTCTCGTACTATATTCGTACCATACTGACATTCGGTACATCTCACCGTCTAGTAGCATACCGCGTACCAATACTGTAATAAGATGGTGCCAATATGGGATCCGGTACTGAGATGACGAACCTTGGTTACTTGTATATCTTCCAGAGACATTATATACAAGTGAGATTTACTGTAAACTATATTTCTTTTTAGACCATAGGATAGCAAGGGACTGATTAGATGAACTAAGGCTGTTCTATGGGGATCCAAAGGTTAACAGTAGGTCATGTCTCGCAAATTGTCCTTACATAGATTTTGGCCCCCCTCCCTCCCCGCTTCGTGGATATAGAGCCCAAGCTGCCCCTCTCTCCTACCTTTACTATTCTATTATTTTGTTCCTTTTCTTTCGCCCGCATTATTTCTGTTCGTTTCTTCTTCAAAACTGTGCTGGTGGTTGTCTTGGTTTCCTTCCAGCCTTTTCACCACCTCGTCTTTGCTTGTCCCCAGTCAAGTGCAGTGATTTTGCCTTACGTACCCAGTAAGGTTTCTGACCCCCTTCTCTTTCTCCATCCAGATGTTCTTGCCTATTTTTTACCATGATGTCCTAGGGGTCCGTGTTCTTTTTGTTCGCTTTCGATTGACATCTTTATGATAGATTTCATTGTTTTTTGGTCGTATTTCTTTTTCCACCTATTTAGGCTTATAGGTTCCTTATTATTTTGGGTTATTCAGTTTTGCTGTGTTTGTGGTCTCTTCTAGATTTACTTCTGAAATCCCTTTGTTATTTGCTTTTTAAACCAAACTTTATTGTTGAGAATCAAAAGTTTTGCATCACTTCATAGATGGATTACAGAAAGTCAGTCATAATTGTCAAACCTAGTTCTTGTGCATGTAAGATAGATTACACTAACATCTTCAAAACCTAACATATTTAAAGCAGAATGGATCTGACAAGTTGACATAAGTACCATGATAACTAGAACTATCCAGTCTTCATAAGATTAGCAGTATGCAACTTTTCTTTTTATCATATTAGCTAAATTTCACTTGTGAATACATTTGCTTAGAGAGAGTTGCATAAACTGATAGGGTGAAGACCAATATAGTAACAGCATGCGGGATGAAGATTTGGTCAGGGCTAGGAAAGGAGAGGGCACCAACATATGTTGATGGGTGAGGAATGAAGGTGTGGGTTTATCATAATATGGATGTAGCCTCTAATGAAAATTTTGCCTGAGGATTCTTAATTCTGATTTCCAGATTATTGGCTTGAGGGTCATGCCATGTTTCTGGATTTTAGAAATTGGTGTATACTGCTCCAATTATTGATCTATTTGCCATCTCTATCTTGTTTTCTTACGATTTTACAAATGATGAAATCTTTCCTTCTGAATTAAATTATTTGGTGTTTTTTCTGCAGGATACAATCCATACCGTATATTATGCTTGGGCTATGCAACAAATGGATGTCGAGGAGCTTGGAGAGGGAGCTTATTACCCTGTGTGGAAGTTACGAGAAATGCAGCAACTTGGTGTTCAATCTCTGATCTAAAGTAGGCCATTTAATTCATACTTCCGTGGCCTGGATATGTTTTCTTTAGGGCCATCATTGCATTGTCAGAGAAGAGTCTGTGATGATTTTGAGAGTAGCTGATATTTGGATTCATATTTCCTTTTTTTTAATTGATATTATTTTTCCCTAGATTTTCCTATCAGCTGAAGCCTTCCTCTGTTGCAGGAGATTATCTATACATCTTTTTTTTTTCCCCTCAAGTTACAGTACATTACTCCTGAAAAGAGCAGGTGGTCTTTTTGCTGTGTATGAATAACATGCTTGATTGTCAATCACTAACATAAATGTATAATTTTCGTGTAACAGTTAATGTTGAGTTGTTGTACTGAACATTCATTTGGAAAGCTACTTGTTATATCTCTTTATTTTCTTTTCATGTTCTTTTTCTTGCAAGATGTTTGATTTCCCTCACATGAGACATTGGTGGCCTGGAGCTCGCCCTGAGCTTTGAGAAACTTGTAATGTTATGCATCGGTATTTTCTTGTATCAGCTGCTGCCGAGCAATATGCATGTCACTTACATTTGTATAGAGTATCATATGGTGGTCAAAATGAAGAGCTGTCTTTGATGTAGTCATCATAAAGTTGTAGTAAAATTTTCCATTATCACAAATTCATATCAGCAGACTTCAGATGTTGGCAATCCTTTAGAATTGATCTGCCTTATCATCTCCATCTATTCTCAGGGAAGAGATTTTTAATAACAGTGTTCATAGGGGGTAAATCCCTTCTTTCTTCATTTTTGCATGGTGGTGGCTGGAGTTTGGACACATAGTTTGAAGCCAGCTGACAACTGCTTACTGTCAAATGATTTTTGTTTCCTTTGGGCCTCTCATGATAATTCTGATTTCTTTAAAGATCGGGTAGTGCTCTCTCTCTCTCTCTCTGTGTGTGTGTGTATTATAGCTACATGGATTTGGAATTTGTTAAAGCAGTGTTTGTTACTTGATTCTGTTTCTGTTTATTTAAATAAATCTGCTTCATGACAAGTATCTCAAATATTTTGTCAGCTTGTCCATTTGTTCATAGCCATGTGTTGGCTCACTTCTCTTTCCTGATGGATGTTTTTGGATTTTTGATCTTTAGTTTTGTTTAGATATGTACCATGTGTTTGTGAAGTTCTACTTTCATGAGTTGGCTTGTTGTAACTTTTCTGACCTTTATATGATTTGCCACATGGTTATGATGATGTGACCATATGTTTTTCTTTAGGTTCATTTTCTTGAATGTTAGTGTTCTGATGTTCTATTTTCTTTTAATCTTGGATGGAATGCCTATTTTTCGTCGATGTGCCAATAATCTTGGATTTTACCGTCACAAAGCTTTTTGAACATTTGTTTGCACAGAAGTATCCTGAATCATGAAAGGATTTCCAATGTGATTGGTTCACGTGTAAAATCAATATCATGAAGAAAGAGAATAGAAAGAAGGAAACTTGAGCAGTTGATTGTGTCACTACATCTTGGGCTATATTCCAGGTGTGTGAGAGAAAGGACAGATGACTTAATTCAAGTTCATCACACACCAAAATGTTAATATAATCTTGCATGCTAAAACATTATGCTACTTTGTCTCAAGGCTAACAAGAAGTGCAAAATAGAAGATAAGGAATTAATGAAAATGTTTAAATTTAAAAAGATTTTTAAACGTATCTACCTGGCTGCTTTTATTGAATTGCACATTTGTAGGTTGGTTATTTGTTTTATGCAGAATTTCTGCATCATATTTAATATATTAGTCTTTTTAGAAGAGCCATTTTTAGATATTACGATGGCATATACAATGTTATTGAAACCTTATTTTTGATAATCATATAATAAATATGTTTAGAAAAATCAACATTAAAACTAATTTTACAGATTTATATAGTAACATCATTGAGCATTGGCTGCTGTGATACTTACCTAACCCCTTTATAACTGTCAATTTTGTAATCTACTCTCATTCGTATGCTGTTTTGCGACTCCTTTATAACTGTCAAATTTAATTCGTATTCTAGTTTATTTCTGCACAGCCAACTTTATTCTGTCAATAGAGCATGTATGAGTCCCAAATTAGACCAATGGAATTCTGTCCGCTAGAATAAGAAAAAAAAAGTGCTTTCGAATTGATCAGTCTCAATATCATTTTCAACATCTGATTGTCAATGTAAAAGGCTTAGTGTTTATGTTGCTTATTTTATCACAGGCTGTTCACCTAAAAACTGCAGAATGATCCCCCATTACATTGTTTTTATAGTGGCCATAAGCTTTGTCAGATATTGTGGACTTATACTATGTTTGTATTTGTCAGGTGAAGAATGACTGTATGTTGACTAAGAGATATGTATTGTAATAAGTCAGGCATAGTATTAGATGCCATATCGAAATGGCGCTATTATAGAATTATGCTTTTCAAAGACACCTGAGGTTGTAGTATGTGATGATTAGATAGCTCTGTTGTCTTCTGAATAGTTCGACTCTATTCTTTGTATGACCATTTTGTGGCAGAGCTAGTTGAGCGGCGATAATGTTATGGTGGTTTTCAGGCTTCATGCTATTTAAGGCCATTTTTCTGTTGCTGCAGCTGAGTATCTTGCGCTGTTTTCCTGTTTGCTTGTGAAATGAATATGCTCAACCAAGTATTGCTTTAATTTATGCACATATAGACCGATTGTATAGGTTAAACTTCACGGAGAACTGTTGCTAAAGATTAAGTGATAGGCTTGTACCAGTTTCATGTCTTGGTGTATGTGGACCTTAATTCTGTGCTATGGCTGAATTTCTGTCTCATAAGCAAAATATCATCTTCTGATTGTTTTGTTATTTTTGCTGCGATAACACATCTATTTGTTTTAGTTACTGCATCGACTATCAGATATCAGCACATGATTATCCTAAGATTCTGCTAATGCAGTACAGAAGATGTTTGCCTCATTATTTTTGGACAGTTTATATTACAGTTGAACTATCAGATTATGCTTGTGTAGAACTGCTCCATTTTCATGCTATATTTTTTTGTGCATGTGAGCTTCATGTTTTCATTGTTCATTTGTTGCTTCATCTTTATAGGGGAGAGTTTTGCTATGGTTAATTAGACCTTGTCTACTCCAAAAGTAGAGGCTTATTATGGGGATCTAGCACAATCCCTTTTGTATATAAAATCATTATATTTCGATGCTGCACCTAGTTATCTAAGTTTGAGCATTGCATTTTAATTATCTGTTGTTTTTTTTTTTAACTTTTTGTGATTGTTTTTGTACTGGCTATTCCTGTGGCTGGAAGATGCTAATAGCAACTTGAGTTTCCAGGGTCATGGGGAGATCACAGACTAGTTGCTCCTCAAATTGTCAACTACGCAAAGAGATCAGTTGCTGGGTTTCTGAGGTAGTCTGCAAAGGGGAGCTCCATGATAGCATTCAGGTGCAGTTAGAAGCCGACGGTCGGATGGACATGGGAGGTTCTTTTTTCTTTTATTATTATTTTTTTAAAGGAGCCAGAGAGCCAGAGAAGGGGGGACTCAAGTTCCAAATACTTGGAATTCACCATCTCAATTTAAATGCAGAGGTTCACCGCTGGCTTCTAATCAGAGATGTTACTACTGGGCTGACATTGGCATGGAAAGCAGAATCCATCTTGTCTGTGCTCAGTTTCCATAGGTTTTGTTTCTCCAACTGGTAAATCATCAACTTCCTCAGTCGAAAGACAAATCCAAATCTATGTCATAGAATTGATTTTGTTGCTAAATACCTTGAATTCCCTAAAGTATTATATGCAGGTGCATGTATTACGAACTACTGCAACTTGGTTTTCATCAGGCTGGAATCAAGTTGTACAGATTCTGTTAAAATTAACTATCATTGCTAGCCTTCCATCTTCCCAGATTAAATAATTCTGTTCAGCTGAGATCTGAATTAAGCAATAATTGATGACTCTAATATGCCATGCGACAACACGACCCAAGAAATTTTAGGACATGAAGGGTACATGTTTTACGACATTTTTTTTTCCTCCTGGAAATCCACCAACGAAAATTAGTCCTTGGAATCTGACAAGAAGCAACTTGAGAGACCAAAACCAAGCAGAAGAGGCTTTCTATAAATTTCACCTATTCAAACGCAGTCACATATCCCCAAAGCGTGCAAGTAAACAACGGGCATAGGACTACGACAATACCAACAGTGAAACACGGAAGCGGGTATTCCTTTCTAGGCCCACAACTTTTTGTGGACATCCCGTACTTTTTCCCTCAATATGTGTAACTTGAGAGTTAAAAATATGCAACAAGGCTCACTCGATAAAACAATCTTTAAAAAACATTCCTAGTACCTTCTGAAAGGGTTTTAAGTTAGATTTTAGTATCTGATGTGCAGCTAATCTTGGTGCTCAGCTCTTTTGCACTTTATTAGGTTGGAAATCCGGCAATAAGGAAACCCTGAAACTGCAATGCAAAAAGCATGTTGAAACCATTATCAGTGGTAGGAGCTTATCTTATTCGTTTGGATTGCAAAAAGAGGAGGTGAAAAAGTATGGTCAATAGAAAAATAGAAAAATACCTTATATTAGGTTAGAGCTTTCAGAAAAAAAGAAATAGAAAAGTAGCTTTTTCATGGAAATGACATTCCTACATTTCATAGCAAAGAAAAATTTGAGAGACATAAAAAAGTCTAATTTCTATCGGATGAGAATTGAGGTAATTCTTTGTTAAAAAATATAAGCTTTTAGATAGAATGTGGTCTGATCTTTCTCTTTATTAAAGACATTATATGTATTTCACATAACTTTTTCAAAAAAATAAATGCTCGACCAAACATAAACTATTCTGAAATGTGTCACCTTTTTATGGTCAACCAAATGGGTAAAAATTTTTTTTTTGGACATTATGTACTCAGACACCACCTTCTCGAAAAAAAATGTCAGCGAGAAAAAATTCTTCCCACGAACCAAACCAGTCCTAAGTGACAAAGAATCAGTCCTTTTCCTTTATGTGCATGAAAACAAGACATTTAGCATCGTGGGCCAAAGTTTACTGACCTCGGTGGCACGAACAAGAGCCAAATGACCAACCACGATTTAGATCTTGCGGTGGTATGAGATCCTCCACAACCTCAATGCTTTCAAGGGCGTGATCTGGGATCCCTGCTGAGGCACTGGTGGGCTATCTGAGCAACCTTCTTCACCCGTTTAATTAAATAGTTGAGCTCTTGGCGAGGATCTACTAGTTGGTACAACCTCAGCCTATGCCCAAAATATGGTCTAGCCCAGGATTTTATTCCCCATTAGGCCACTTTTTCGTCCACAGATCTTTGACAAGTTAAAATCTCAAGTATCACAAGACCGAAACTGTAAACATCACTCTTAGATGTCAAATTCCCTGAGTTGCGTTTCCATATGGCCTTTTTTAACTTTTTTTTTTTTGTGAAATCAGTCTTCTTGTATCAAACGGAAAAAAATAAAGGAAACCGGTTGCCTATTCTAGTTCTGAAAAAACGAAAAGATTGTCGCACATTATACTTGTGTAACAGGCTTACTGGTCTTTGATACAAATTTAAGATTAGGATCAAAGGTATAGATGCGGTTTCTTTAGTGCTTTTTCAATGTAATGAGATTGAGATAAAATTAAACTAACATTATCTTTACAAATTCTTATTCGTATTATAACATCAGCTATATATACACATATCCTTTATAGCAAAATTACTAGATAAAACTTTTTAGGATTTGCAACTTGTTCTAAAAGTAGCAAATATTAGTATATCATCCGTATATAAACAAATAATAACACCTTTTCCATTATTAAATTTACTATAATATATATATATATAACCCATTTATCCTATAGAGCTAGTACAACTTGATCAAACTTTAAATGTTATATCTCAAAAACTTAATGGATCTTAAACGTTTGATTTTGATAATGCAAAATATTTAAATAAAAAGTTTATTAATCAGTTGCCTTGAGTATACTTGAATGTTTACAGAAAGCTAAGAAAGTAACTCTCAAATTAAGATTAATTATCCAAAGCTTCATACAAAGAAAATCGATTCTAAAAAGGCCTTGAAGCAACCTTTAAATGTTTACATACAAATACAGAAAATTCCGACTTGGACTATCTTAAGAGTTGATCCTTGAGTTACATTAAGATTAATTATCCAAAGTTCCATACAAAGAAAATCGATTCTAAAAAGGCCTTGAAGCAATCTTTAAATGTTTACATACAAATACAGAAAATTCCGACTTGGACTATCTTAAGAGTTGATCCTTGAGTTACAATAAGTCGACCATAGTATCCAGCGGCACAACTTGGAAGAACAAGACTGAAATAGGGCTCCTCTTTTTCGGATGAAAATTCCAGCAATTTGGCGGCCCAAATCAAGCCAAAAGTTTGCTAAAATAGTAGGAAAGGAAGGAGAAGAAGACAGAATACTCACCTTGGTTTGGCGTAGTTCCAGCGGCTCTTTCCGGGCATTAAAATCCCAGTCAATGGAAACTAAAAATTATAGTCCGGTCAATACGGGACCAGCTATCAATTTACTGTATATCTATTTGGCCACCTATGTACAAAATTGTCAACAAGTGCATATGCATCCATAGTAGACCCATCGGAATTATTAACAGTCTAGGTTGGACCCATTTGAGAAGACAAAACTTCTTGCAACTGCAGCAGAAGATCTCAAAATAGAGTATTACAGCCGGACTTTCCTAGAAAACATCATGGTCAAAATTTCCTCGGATGGTGGAATTCTGCAGAGCCTGTTTGAGATGCATTGCTAGTGTGTAATTGTTTAATTCGAGTGTCCTTAATTGTTCCTGATACCGTGAGACCATCTGTTTCAACTGTGCCAATTCTTGGTTCCCTGCTTCGCAATCTTTCTGACGCTCATTCTGGATTGCGACTGCACGCTTCAATATAGTGTTCTCACGAAGCAATGCTTCCACCTGCTCCTTCAGCTTCTTACTTTCCTGGCCACATTTAGACACAGAAGGATAAATATATTTTCTTAGTAAAACCGGCAGATATGTTACATGAAACATTATTAATTCATGATGCAATGCAAATAACTGAGACTCCTTTCACTTTCCGGGCATGAAATACCTCTTGAAAGCTATATGCTGCTTCAGCACCTCTACGAGCCTTGATGGATTTCTCCAACAATTCTAGCACTCTGGAAGTACGAGATCTTGCATCATCCACGTGAGAGGCATTCATCATTTCTCTGACAAATAGCTCTATCCATCCAGAGCCATCTGGTGGGAGGTTCTCTGCAGAAAATGAGTTCCTAGCTGCTGCATCTCCATCACAAGCAACCAAAAATACCAATCAAAGTTTTGCAGGTGAAGAATACTGTATAAACGTTCTATGGTGCAAGTATAATAGAGAACAGAAAGAAAATTTGCTTTTGAGGCACTAATTTGAGTCCTTGGTCTGGAACTAAAACTTGTGCCTATGAACATTGCTTTTGTTTATAATTGTTGAACATCTATGATAATTTTGTAAAAGATGGTGGCTAGCTGAAAATGGCAGCCCACTTGAAAGAGGGTATACCACCCATGAAATGTACAGATAAAACCAAACAGATGATCTCAAATAATTTGGAGACAATAATGAAGATACTGCGAAAGAAAACAAAGAAAGTGATATATAAATTTATTCCCAGCTCCTTCTGATTTCATTATTTTTCCAGACTGGAAATAATTATAGAGTGATGTCATGAAAAGCATAAAATTAGCGGAAAAAAAATCACTAGCAATACCAAAAATTTTAGCACAATAATACTGATCCCAGCACGTATTCTTTTCTTCCAATGTTCTCAAAACTATTTCCCTTCCTTCATTCACAATTTTAATACATAGCTGGCATGTCTGAAGACAGGAAATGTTTTAGTATCAGGTATAATAGAAGAAACATGGCAGATTTAGGTTGACTGCATCATTTCTCACTTAGCAAGGACAGCCATTGTTTTATTTCTTTGCAAAGGCGTGATATCATATAACCTTTGAAATTCGGTATGCTAATCCCATGACTCTAGAGGACCCAACTTGTTCAGCTGTTGTTTTTGTTTTTCATGGCTTTGACTAAAATTTATGAAACTGACTCTAAATCAGAGCTTAGCAAACAAACTGTCTGGCAGTTTTTTTTACTTCTAATGCTATATCTGGGAGTCTGATCATCCTAGCGACTTACTTCAAGAATAAGCCTTTCATGACAAATTCATGGTCACCTGATGTGCCTGATTATATATAAAACCATTCTTAATAAAAGAGTTGCTATCAGAAAAATTTATGGTCTACAACCTCGACAATTTTAATACCCATATCTAACTACTAGCTATGAATTTGTTTTTGCCTTCTGCAGTAGCTCAAAAACAGGTCAATTATGGTATCCAAAATCTATACTTTGACCTAGACATGTGGCACAATAATTTCTAGCTCTAGTCGCTCCAAAATCCAAAGTTTTATCAAATATGATAAATGAAAGAAGTTGGACATGAATAGCCTTTAGTCAATTAACTCCACTCTCATACATACATAGATGCATGCATACATACATACATACATATATGATGTGTGCGTGCGTCTGATTGATTAATTGAGTTTTACCATAAAAAATAGACCTCCAACCTCATCGCTCCCTTGCTTTTGGATAACAGACACACCATAGAAAATGGCTTTGGTTTATACGCTCAACCCATGAAACATATGGAAAAAAGAATAGACTATGAAGTCTAGGTTTCAACAAAGGGGATTGTAGTAAGGCATAAAGCACTTTCAATATGAACAAGCATTAGGATCCAAAGACCATGCACAAGAACTTGCACCTACACTATAAACTGATTAGGAAGGATGGATCCTGCTAATGATGTGAATGATATATACAAAGATTGTATATGACTGAACCTGGGTACGAGGTTTCAAGATGTGATGTTTCGGTAAGGGGACCTGTGTGATCTACAACGAAATGGGCAGATCAGGTAATATTTCCAAAATACTTGGCATCTATCTCTTCCATCAAGTAACCTTCATCAAGTTATATAACACAATTTGCATATATGGAGAATTTATTACAAAAGAACATCATAACCAAAAAGTACAATGCCCTAATAAGCTCAATGATTTGTACTTATATATTTTATTTTAAATTTAGATAACTGTTGTTTAAATCTCATGCATGGTGAATTATTTATTTGAGCTAGAATTTTACTAACTAGTATCAACACCTAAGAGAATACTTGAGATTCTAGGCAGGTCAGATGTCTCCTCTTGTAGAAACGTTCGTAAGCCATTACTAATTTGTAATTACAAATATATCATTGAATTGAATTTCTACTGCAAACATTCTACTTAAATTATTGTTCAAAGTTCTGTCTTGTATCAGTGGAACAATAGATAAGAGATCACATTTCTTCATTTAACAACAGGGATTGACGGTCTCAGATGTAGTTATCAATCTGAAATGACACATTAGGTTGGGGCATGGATTCAAACACTGATTCAATGACTCTTCAACCTCTTAATCTTTGTCATTCTTCTTTTATCAAGCGACGGAAGAAACAAGGAATGCTTAGGTCAGTAAACTATGAAACTTTCTGCAGGATGCTGTCAGAAGGAATGAGAATCATGTTCCATAACTTCCGATTGTGTTACTAGATCATTAAAAAGAAGTCAAATTCATTGAACTCTAACCGGAGGACACCATAAGGTTGAACAACATTTGGAGCAAGACTCAATCTAATGTAATAACTGATGGTTGGGAGACTCCAATAAAAATGCTAAATCTTTTAAAGATCAAGAAGATTCAACAATATACTGAGGTTAAAGAAAGCCTACAAAAAATAAAAATAGATATATCAAGATTCGCCGTCTCGGTACCGGACCGGTACTGGTGCTACACTAGCACTGTCAGTACGGTACAATATGGTATAGAATCTTTTCGGCATACTGAGTATCGGTACGCCACCTGTACCGAGTACCAGTATCGTTTCGATATGCTCCATACTGTCCGGTTCAGGCCGGTACAACCAACCATGCAACATGTGATACAACTAATTGCACCAGGTTTAGATCATACCTTCTGATGACAAGAGAATATTTGTGCCCATTTTCACTGAAGCTTTGCTTGAAGCAGAACAGAAGTTTCTCCCTGCAGCTCCTGATTGAAGTTCATTCAAACTCTTGATTGCTGCATCCATATTACTGCTACATGCTTCAAGGGCCCTTTGAAGAATCTGGAACAGTTCAGTTATAGACTATTGGTGAACTTAAATATGGTATGCCCTTGATGGCTCAATAAAGGTATATTTTGAGGGGTTCAAGAAAAGCAGGCAGTCTTCTGACTTGCAAAGAAAAGATTTCACAATTAAACAAGAATTTTCAACATAACGTACCAAAATAGACTAGAAGAATGGACATTAGGTAGGCCACTCACCATTAAATAATGAATAAACAAGTGAAAACATGAAAGAATGGTAAAAAGAAAGATGATAGCCGCTACTTTTCCATTTGTAAAACTCAAAAAAAAAAGAAAAAAAAAGAAAAAAAGAGAGTCTGCTAACTGCTTCTTCCCAATATACCAGAAATTGGAGTATCATGAAACGAAAGTAATAACAGGACTAGGGTGAAAAGTGGGGAGGCAGCAACCTTTAGAGAGAAAGGAAGCAAGGCAACCTAAGAAGCTCTTGAACCACAACTATTATATTTGAAAAAAATCATACAGCTAACTAGTCTGAGAGGTGCTTATATATATATATATATATATATATATATATATATATATAGTACTGTTAACAGGTAGAGGCAAATCACAATGGCTTCATTGGTGGTATGGTATGAAGAACAAGTGGTTCGCTCATCAAAAATCTCAGAAGCAAGGATAGATGAAGGAGCAGGAGCATGGTATTGGAACAGTTGCAGGAACAAAAAGTAGAAGGTTCCTACAACCAAGGGTAACAAGTTAGTTTGGATGGTTATATTTTTTATCGACATTGAAAAAGAAAACACTCAGGTGCCAATGTCTGCAGAGAAGGAATTCTAATTTCATTTAACTGAAAGTTATTGTAAAATACGCAAGTACTTAAATTTCACTTGAGTGCACGAATAAGTATATATGGATACAATAAGAGATATTGCACTGCAACTTCAGAATACAACTAAACAAGTGCCAAAATGTTCTGTACTTCTATGGTACATGGGACAAAATAAGAAGAGTTGATCATAAGGCTTAAATCAAAATTGGATAGGTCCCAAGCTAGAAAAAAATCTTCCTTTTCACTTTTTTTAATTTTCTGAATCATTATTAGGCAGCTCTATTGCCGTATCACAGAATTTGAACACCTAAAGGTATGTAGCTTCTTCATTGACTGTCTATGGGTTAATAACAATAATCCTTACATTGAAGTGGTCATGAATCATCCATTATGAGTTTGAAGTGGTCATGAATCATCCATTATGAGTTTGAGGTGTTGTTCACAACCCAATAAAACCTATGTTTTCTCACACCCATGTTCGTATCCCCACCTTTTAGTCTTCTTTAACTGCTCAAAATGTATTAGCTTCTCTCATCACCTTAATCTTCTTTAATTTCTTACAATGTGTTTTCTTCTTTGCCCACTTTAATCTTCTTTAACTGCTCCCAACGCATTAGCTTCTCAAGAGAAAGCTCCAGCAAAAGAAACAAACTTTTATATTCTTGAAGGGCTTGCAGGACTATCTAAAGAAAAGAAATTAATCTAATTGAAGAAAGCTTCTCTTTAAGAAGATGATACGGTTCCTCTGCTAAATAGGAAGCCCAAGCCACCAAGAACTCTAATTCCAATGTCTCTTTGCCACAATCAAAGAGTTTGATGATTAGCTTCTTATGTATCTCCATTAGTCGTTGCTTTTGCAGATAATTCAACTTGACTTATATGAAAAAAGTTTATAGTATCCATGTCAAACTTCAAGCCTCCACTTGTGCATCTCTTTTTGAAAGTCACTGGTTACTTCTAGCATTCCTAGCATCAGCTCTTTTGTGAGGAACATCAAGAAAGGGCCTTCATAAGCTTTAAAATCTCCAACCATAATCACTGAATAGATCTTGATGTTTTTTTTTCTTCATCAGGTAGATCCTTTAGTTGCTCCTTCGATGACTTAATGGCTTGATCAATTTGTTGAAGATTCACCTGTGGCTAAATAGGCTTGATGTTGAGTTCTTCAATTGAATCTTTAATTGCTTCATCTTCAAATGATGCATTCTTAATTTGCAAAGTTTCAATCATAAGTTCAACTTAAGCTGAATCATCTTCATTTTTCTTTCTCACATCCTCATCACAATGATCTTTTCCCCTCTCGAAATCCAGCAGTTCATCATACAGATCTTTCGAGGGTAAAAAGCCATTGGTTGTATCGGATTTCATCATTGAACCTTTTTTCTCTACTTGTGCACAAGGAAAAGCGACTTTTTCGTGCAAGGTTGGCACAACTTAATGGTATCTAGATGAAGACCTACATTGAACATTCATACTATTTATCTTTTGGACCAATTATGTGCACAATTGGCTAGTGCTCAAACTGAATCTGGTACTCCAGAATGGTAATCATTCAACAAAGTCCTGCAAGCTCATCATCAATGTTCTCATATTTAGATTTTAAAAAAAAATGAACCTTATTGGCACTTCAAGCTGCAATTTGTTGGGCCAGAGTGGTCACCATCTCCTTCAACACAAGTAGCTAATTAGTTGAAGCAATTCACCCATTGAACCGGCCATCATATTATTGTTGAGATGAACTCCTTGAAGTCATGTTGTAAGGCTTCGCATATCCATGAGATTGCTGCTCTAATACCAAGGTGACGGGAACCCAATTTCTATTTGAAAGAAACCAAAATTTCCAACTATAAGGATGATTTGAAACATACCTTGCGGAAGCGCATGATCATATGTTCAGGACCTTTTTTTGGCTAGGATTACATGCTTTGAACTCCACATTGTGTTCTTGAATATTCTCTTTGGTGTAGAACAAATTCGAGGCCGGGAATCCGTTTACGGTTGAAATGGAAACTCTTTCCCACAACCCAAGAGTCTTTTGGGTTCACGGATGGCAGAGGGAGATTAGAGAGAGGAGAAAAGATTCATGTCCAATCTCTCCCATGTCTGATCCCTTATCTATCATCACAAAGGAGTTGAGCTTTGGGGAGTTTGTAGAAGTTGTGAAACTACACAAAATAATTATGACCATGCGACAACTCCCACATAAACCATGGCTCGAACCGGACTTGGGCATGCCCTCATGGGCACCCAACCATCGTTTCCAACATCTCCCACTCGCACATGATGGAAATAACCATGCCTCTGTCTGCCAAATCCTGAATCTCATTCATACAGACAAATGGGTCATGCGACTGATAACTACACCTACACTTGGGAGCTCCAAACTAGAAATCCATTAGGGCCAATATGCAGACATCAACCCAAAAGACAGAAGAAAGAAAGTAAATATGGTATATGTTGTACTCCAGGTTCATTTAGTTACACTGGATTAAGCATCTCTCATGCTCTCAAGAGATCCATGCTCAACCCTCCTCTCTAACTTCACATGGATCCACAGTTATGTCCATCTCAAAAGAATGACATAACAGGCTAGTCAGTGAATACAACTGTGTGGTGTAATTTCATATTTGCCTTCCTTTCATCCTAATGCTACTTGGATTCCAATTGACTACTTTCCTAGTAATGTTCCTTTAGGCCGAATCACTCATGACCATGGATAACATACTAGAGTAGCTAACATCAACTCCACTTTGTGACAGTCAAAAGTCACATAGGGTACCACTGAGATCAAACCCATGATCTCTAGGACTCACACAATGAGGAAGAAGGAATCCATTCATGCACTTCTTGATTGGTCGCTAAGCACATGCAGTATGAAATGCATGCTCTAGTGGAGATTCTCTATTTCATAGAGTGTCTATCTTTACTCAAAACACCATACAGGTCTTAGTTCAATCGCATCTCAAGTGCCTAACTCGAGTTCTTCATTTGCTCACTCTCAACAACGCCAAATGAATTTCTCGCACCTGGCTTTATATTGGCTTCATGGATGATGGAGAGATATCCACATCCACTCTTAAATCTTAATTACATAAAAAGCCACATCTTGGTCTTCACCAAGGCGATATTTTAAAGATTTGAGATAAACTCGCTCTCTTGGTGCTATAGCTCAACTATGTCTCATCTTTGCTCTCTCTATTAGCAATAGAGATGATTGCTCATGTAAGTGAGTCAATCTTAGCCAATCGACAAACATAACTAGTTGTGCTAGTTGTAACTCATCCTTAATGCCATAAACATAACTAGCAATATGCTAGTTGATCTTATACATCCTGATTTTTTGAATTCTTAGATGTATTCTTCTTGTTTTAAGGTGACTCTTCAACCATATATATACAGAGCTGAAGATGAATAATGCCTAGTGAAGTTCAAGGAGGAGAAACAACATAATTCAAAGGCAGCAAGTCCATATGCAATGCCTCAAAGTTGAAATGAAGCCTTCCTTCCGGATGTTACTTCTCTAATGCTGGAAGGAGGGGATAAAAATACAACAAAGAAGAAAGGTTGCAACAGGTGGATAAAACACAGAGCATTGATCCCGTTTTGTGATAGAAGAAGAGAAAAGAAGCTTCATTCATTCACCAGTGAAATTTGAGCCAAATGTATTTGAAGAAAGCAAGAAAAAATGGTCTTGTTCCTTGTTAGGAAAATTTTTAGGTAGAAAAGTGGACATTGGTTATTCTCTAGGCCAATAGAATTGGCAGATGGAGAAACCATTTCTAGTGCCAGATACTGCAAAAGAAATCTATCTCTTCATGTTTCAATCAGAGGAAGAATTTGGATTGCCATCATGCCATATCATGTCATCTTCAAGGATCCAAAAGTGTTAACCCTTCAGAATTCTAAAAATTGAAGCATCTAGCACTGATGTTTCAATAGTTCATAAGCTAGACTTGTAAGTAAATAACTCCCTAGAAAACATTAATTAAATAGGTAAAAAAGTTAGACCTAAAACACCAATGGCACACTCGTTGATCCATGGACCCCATCATTCACTGGAATGCATCAGAAATAATATCTTAGTGAGTTCATATAAGATGCAGCAGGAAAATACGTTTGGCTAACAGCTTTGCAATGATATAAGCACCATGAAATTAATTAACTTTTTTTCCAAATTTTCCCTGATATATTTGTGCATAACAATGGCAGGGTACTTCCACTAATCAACCAAAATGTGTTGACAAATTTTTATCAAAAAGAGTTGATTAAAATTACATGAAAAATCCTTCGTTTGCACAGACTACTACTACTATAAAAACAAAAATAAAAGCCTAGCCACTGCCCTAAAACTCTAAAAGAAGAACTTCAATTATCTGTAACTGTCCAAAATGTGATCTTTTTATCCATAGGACTAATGCCACTGTAATATACTGATTATCGACATGAGATCATCACCCAAAAAAAAAAAATCTTTGAAAATAAAAGACATCGAGATTGGCATTTTCTTTAAGAATAATAAGAAATGCAAATCCAGTACCCATAAAATCCATCAAAATTTGCAAAATAACAGACAAAGAGGAAGCGCCTTTGATAGCATTAAACAAAATTGAGAATACCCATATGAGCTAAAGATTTAAAGAACAAAGAACGAGAGAAAGGGCATCCGGGCCAAGAACGAACCTGAGGGTCCATCTCCGGGAAGAGGAATCTGAGATGCGCAATGGGAGACGAAAGTTCTCCCCCACTGTCGTTCTCGCTGTGATTGACGGAGGAGGAAGGGGAAAGGGAGGGTTGGAGAGGGGACGAGAAGGCGGCGGCGGCGGAGCAGCGGATCCTCTTCGAGCTGGGAGGAGGGGTGTGGGGCAGCTCCTCGAAGACGGAAGAAGACCTCTTCCCGCAGACTAGGGCGGACATGATGGCCTCCGCTGCCGCCGCGGTGTCCTCGGAGCGGATGACTTCTCTCACCGGAGGCACCTCCGTTATATTCCCTGTTACTCCCCTTCGATCCATCGCCGGAGATCGATCTCTGTCTGGTTTCTTCTTCGAATTCGATCGACGGCGAGGTCGACGAGGGGCGTCCGCAATGGGGTAGAAGGGGGGTAACGTACGCGGGCAAAGATTTTGCTTTTAAACAGGAGAATTTTACACATGAGTACCTAACAACTTCTTGATTTGTATATGACTACCTTTCTTGAGGGGTGTCAAAGTTCTTGTATTTTTTTTTTTTTGGTACATAACTCCCTGAATTTTTATTTTTGTAGGAGTATACATGAAATAGATTATACCATAAAAAGATTACATATTAATACTATATAAATATAAAATTTTATAGTATTAAGTAGATTATATGCAAATAAAGTATATTTAAGGAGTGACATGCAAAAATAAATTATAAACAGTAACAACAAGGTTAGATATTATTAATTTTAGGGCATGTTTTGATGCATGCCTGGAGATAAAATTAGAGAGAGAGATAGAAATAATTAAATGCCATGACATACTCCAGCATGCTTTTGATTTATGAGACAATGATTTGATGGATAAATTTGTTAACCATTTTGGAAGAGAGGGCAACTCAATTACTGTGTGGCATCAAATTTTTATTGGTAAATAGTGACAAATAGTTGAACTTAGCAGAATTACAAGCAAACTAACATTATTTACCAAACAAGATATGTACCATTATTATACATAATACTAAAATTTTCCAAATATTAGAGTCACCCTTTTATAAACAAAGCCCTCTATTCCAATAGTCACAAAAAAAGCCCTCTATTTCAATGAGATACAAGTTCTATAAACTATTGGATTAGAGGAAATTCAAGCAGAGTAATAATTTGAAGATTTTAGATAATACAAAAAAAAACCTATCCAATATTATATTTATTCAAGTTTAGAATATTTTGTAGTGAACAATATATGACTCGAAGAATTTTATTAGATGAAGGGGTATGACTACTAGAGTGGCTCCCAAATTATCCAATTCTGAATTATCAAGCTGATATCTCAAATATAAAGTAACTTATTCTTGCTTGAGATGTATTTAGATCCATAAAAGATTAATCTTCTCATACATTCAAATTTATTCCTTTTTCTTATTTTAACCAGCTAGTAATTAAAGTATAATGGTTTTGATTTTACTTTTGTATGTTCTTTCTAATATTGGAATGCATGTCTTAAAACTTAGGAGGGCAATCATCTCTTTGTTTATATAAAAATATATTTAGAAAAATAGTTTCCAATGATAGTCAAATCAAAGAATAACTTGAACAAGTAATTTCTATGTTTCCAATGATAATCAAATCAAAGAATAACTTGAACAAGTAATTCCTAAACACGAATATTGTGATCAACCATTCAAATAGATCCCAAGGTTGTGTAAAGAGAGGATTAAAGGAAGGAAAAATTAGCTTTTGACCTCTCAATTTACCCATTTTCACATTTATCCTAGCATTTTAAAAATTTTAAATCGAGCCTTTAAGTTACTTAACTACTCCAATGTGTTACTTCCTTCCAACTCCGTTAAATCATTGTTAGTAAAAGACCAACTTGACTATCATGTAAGTCTTAAATATGTGAATACTTCTAAAATATCCAAGGTATATAAAGGAAGAGAAAGAATGAGTAGTGGGAAGTCTTCATCCACCATTGCCGATGCACTCAACCTATCCTCGACGCCCCTTGTCTCTTCATCCCTAATATCGCCCACTTGCAGTCATCTAACTAGCGATCCTATCAGATCAAACTATTCAACATCCAACCTAGTCATCCCATGCCATATATCCCTACTTTCCTTAGCCAGGCGCCAGCCTTCCACCAACCTGGTTGGTCTAACCACTAAACATTGCTTGAGTACTTTCCATTATAGGCAAACCTCCCCTTATAGCCGAACATAAGGTCCCTTAGTGATAAGTTGAGCCATCAATCTCTCCTCTCCTTGACCTCCAAGCTAGAAAGGGAAGAATAGCTATTGTCGGGAAGTTTGCCAGTGAAAAATAATGAGTCCCTCTTTCTACTATATCCATATCTTTTTTCGTTAGTTGTTAAGCAAGCAAGGATCCTACATTTGCCTAAGTAGTGGGGCCATATATAAGTCCTTTGTCGATCTTTTAGGTAGAGTGCCTAGCCCCACCCCTCCCCATCTCCCTCAATGCCAGTGATCGCTCAACAAATGGCTTGGTAGTTAGCATCCCCTAGCTTGATTTAAATCAAAACCATAAACCATCCAAAACTGAAGTCCATCAGCAGCTAGTGCCACATTCTTCCGTGTCTCACCTAACGGTCCTACCCAGAGGAAAGACACAATACCACATAATACCGCCTTGCATCATCAGACCCACTTCTCACCTTTGACTTCTCTGTTGAAGTAACAATGGATGTTTGAACTATTACCACGTCCCCCATATGCAAGTCTAGATAATAGAAGCAAAGACAAAGGAATAAAACCATGATGTTTGACAAAACATTGCACACATCACTAGAAAAGGAAAATCCAACATCTGGAGGGTCTTCGAAGGAAATCAAAAAGCCGTGGTGCTTCCACCAAGGCCAATGCCCCCACGATGACCCTTCTTGTATTCTAGGGCGTACTATAGCACGGGCTAATTGGGATTGACCATGAACCAATAATGGTGCTTGTGATTAGATTTGAATTGATTCGAATTTTAGTCTAACGAAGATGCTATAACTTAAATAGAGAAAATATGTATAGACCCGTACGGATATATATTTAGTCTCATATCAGCTATACACCAGATAGATTTTAGATACTTATACAGAAACACGAAATTTAAATAATACTTTTAGTTAGTCTTTTAGGTGAGGTCACTGCATCTACTAAATATCCTCTCTAAACACATTAGCGACTGAATTACCCCATGGTACTCTATGCCTCCTTCAAATACATTTACTTGAAAGACCCTAATGCATCCTGTACAACTCCACATTTCACATGCCACTAATTTGCTGTAATCAACGCAAGAGTGAATCCACCGGCTTAAAAGTCATAATCCAATTCTCAGATATCCAAGAACTTCAACATGCGATATATCTACCATATGTTTCTTAGCATTTTTATTTAGAGGAAGAATGATTATGTTCGGGTCCTTCTTGATTTTTAGCAAATTAATTACTAGATTTCCTCGGATTGTAGCGGTCAATGTATTCGAGACCGGCACAAAAATAGCAATTCGATCAATAAATGTCCGAAGAAGCTGGTTAATTAAGAAACGATGCTTACACAATCAATTTTGCTTGCACGCAACCCAAATTATTTTTGTAATTAATAACAGACTGATCAGTGGACCTGCGTGGATAAGCTCACAAGACAAGGAACATATTTCCCATTTCTAGTTGCTCCTCTTGTTAACTCCTATTTTGGCATTGAATCTTTGAGCTTACATCAATTATGATTTAATCTGAAATTTTCAAAATGCAAAAAGGTCCACATACGTACAAACAGGCAAAGTTGAGGAGATCCAGAAAATATAATTCTCACTGAAAAGAAAACCCAAAGGAATTCTCTTGAATTGCCAGAATTTGCAGTCCCTTCACCTTGGTTACAAGGCATAGGAAACAAAGATAGAATATTTCAAGCTAGCAACCATCTACAGTGGCTTTGATCTCCTCGGGGAGACAAAATATTCTTCGCATATTTCCGAATATTCACTTCATCAGCTTAAGAGGACAAAGTTGAGATGCTCAGGCTATCAACCAAGCATGCAAGCATTTATACCTAAACCATATTGGCCCCTGAAGTTCCTACTAAGAATGTTCTAAAAGAAAATTCAAACATTCAGGATAAATGACATCCTGGCAAGAAAGAGGTGCATCACTGGGGTCCCCAACTAGAGCCTCAATAATGGGAATTTCTAAAATTTAAACGTGGACATTTATTCAAGTGCAGAGGGTGCACGTAAATCCATTTTGGCAACATGAAACTTAAGACCATGGAGAAGAACGGCGAAAATTATATAGAAGACATGCGGATTTGTCTACGGAACTGCAGTGCTCTCACAGGATCCTAAGAAGCTATTTTTTTTTTTTTTTTTTCCTGTCTATCGTAATGGATAAAATGCTACAGCTGCTAGCCTCAGCAATGACTCGAAGATTTCGTTGCTACATCGGCTTGCAAACTTCTCAGAGCAGAGAATACCGACGCAAGTTTACCTGGCAAACAAGGTAGAAACAACCAGATTATAAGCATGCAGAATTCGTCTATGCTTCTATGAGATAAAACAATCGAGATATTTGAGTTAAGCCTGCAACAAAGAATTAAGAAATAAATCCCGAACTAAGATCGCAAGCATGCAATCTTATTTTGCACTGGTCTTCAAGCGCAATAATATGATGATGCAAACCTGATTATGAAGTTTTAGCGACGGCACTCTACGAGTATATAAACAGGCTTTCCATTCAGTCTGCATCGGCCCTGTTAAATACAGAGCAATCATCAGGAAACCACTCAAAAAGATCATGTTAAGAATGTTCCATGATTCCAATATACGCAACTTCGAGTTAGGATACAGAATGCTATGAATCATTCCAACAAGAGGATGGTCTAGGAAAAATGAATCTCAAGCAACCTGAGTAATTGCAATTTATTAATTATAAGGGCCAGGAAACACAATCAAGAATATATCAGCACTATGCTAAAAATATCATATAATTTACAACATTAGATTCTACCAGCTGTGAAAACGTTTAAATGCCTTACAAGCATATAATTGAAGAAAGATATCAAGGAATGAGCTTATGGAGAAAGGAACAAGTAGCTTAATAGAGCAGGAAAGAGAAAACGCATAGATAACTACACTGCAAAGGAATCTTAGTAAACAAACATGGATACCCAAAGCATCAATTGCTCCCAAATAAAAGGAAAGAATTCATATAAAATTCAATGGTAAAGAAGGGGAAAAGCAAAGTGGCATCTGATGCGGATACGAGGAGCTAGGCTAGAGTAAAATGAAAATAAATCAGGGGACTTCAGTAACCCACTCTTCCTTCATTACTTCAACAAGCCGATCAATGCTTCCTATAGAATTTTGTGTAAATTTCAGTTTGTATCTTGCATTGTCGACCAACAAGTTTTATCTCATCCATGTATGTCAAAACTATCTAAATCCTTATTTGCCAACATATACACAAAGTGCCATACCTATTACTGTAAATAGCATCCAGACCACAACAAGATTTCAAAAGATAGATTTCCAAGCATGCTACTGCAGATCTTGAGAAAATGGAATATATCATATTATTGTGTCTGAGTGGCAATGCTTTGGCATTGTACAGAATTGTCACTTTTGCAATCGCACACTTGCTTAATATATGATGCTCATCCCCTCTGTTGTACCGAGCAAACAAACAAACATTAATGGCAGACACAAGTAGCTTGTAAATAAACATTTGTTTTGGAAGAATATGAGTTTGTATAAAAAACAAGAAAAAAAATCTCCATAAACTAGCTCCTAAGACAGTTTTAATATTTGATATTTATCTTTCATCAGAACTATGGAAACAATAATTTAGCCATTGATACTAATGCAACTGTATGTGTTTAGCTGGCATTTTTTTAAACTAGAACAGTAAAACCAGAAATGGAATGAACAATAAAGGTCATTTATAAGATGAGTAGTTGAGTAATCATTTTGGAAACACAAAAAATAGATACCTTAAATTTAGGTAACCCAACAACACATGCACATTCGACCACTTCAGCTCCAGCACGTTCTAGAAATGCACAGCATTGGAAGTGGATGAATATGACAATCAGAATAAACCAAGAGGGCAGTGAGCAAGCAGTTGACCAGCAGCCAAATGTACAACCATATATAACTGTAAACCAAGAGGCGAATGCAATATTTTTCACATAAACAAATAAAGTATGTTCAGAAAGAAAAAATTACTTGAAGCTTGTGCACTGCCATTAACCGATTTAGTGTTGCCAGTTTACCAAGCTGGTAAGTCTCTTGGTGGTTGCACAAAAGACCTGGGTCCAAATCCCACCTTCACCAGGATTTGCGGTGTTACGGGTGTTTGGATGAGGGGTACACCTTGTTTATAGCTCATTGCATATGCACAGGTTCTATACAAGAAAAGAAAACAGATCTAACTTCTAAATAGTTAACATCATTAAATTTTCGACAATCCAAACACCTTAGGTACATTACAAATGTCCTTACAATTATATATGTACACTGCAGCGTCTTTTTTGAAGATTCTACTTTCTTGAACTTCAGCATCAGCAATGCAATGGTGATGTTTCTTTTTTACTTCCAACCTTCCAATTAATACCTGACGTAAAACTTATGTTATACCTAACAATGAGGGTGGACATCTTAGCCATTGTCACATTTATTGTATTATCAATTTTGCTTATCATTTTATACCTGTTGATCATTATGATGTCACAAAATTATTAGCTCTAACAGGAGAGACCACATAGGAACATCTGGGCACGGGATTTTGAATGGTTGACCACTAGATGTTCCATGCCCATTACCGCAGAATCCTGGGGTCCCAAATTAAATTTGTGCTTGCATGGGAACAATATAGCAGAACTCTGCTCTCTCTAGTGTTATAATTGTTAAAATATATTTCATAGTCCTGATAGTATGTTTTGGAGAGAGGGAGGGAGGCCCATTACACTATAATTACCTAGGTCTCAGTATTTGGGATGCACCTGACTCACCCATGATTCGAGCACATAACCTTTGGTTCGAACCCATGATTCGAACCCGATCCTACCTATTTGGATTGGGTTTGGATCAAGGGTTTTATTAGTTAAGATCAACTATGGGCTAGACTTCCTAATTCGAAATTTAAATTGGTCAGATATGGGGCAAAGCTTTGAACCGATCCAATTCATGAGGTAGAGTTCTATTTGGGTTGAAAAAATTAGGTTGGGTAGACTCGTAACCTTGGATAAGAATTTTTTGGGTGATTGGTCTTCTTCTTGATAGTGGTAGTTTAAATCATTTTGAAAATTAGCTGGTTAGAACTATAAATAGGCTAGCTTAGGTTTATTAGGGATTGCGTCTTGCAAATAGATTAGATTAGGGTCAAATTGGTGATCTGAAACCCATGGGTAGGTATGGGTTAAGATCTTGATCAGATGTTGGGTCAAATCCGGTAGAGCTCAAGGTTTTGCATGTTGGTATCCATTCTCGACTTGACTCGACCCATTGCCAATCCTAGTTGCTAGGTTCCTGTGTTATCATGGTTCCATTTAACTTCTTTACAAATCTGATTTTTCAACATAATTACTAGAAAACACCTAAAGTTGACAATTAGGATTTTTAGTTTACAGAATATCTATGTGAAAACACTTCATCATATATTTAGGCCATTATCATTGTGTTTGACTTGCACATCGGATTTCAACCATATGCTAATACTAGCATCAGTTCACCACTTATCACAATTTCTCATGTGGTAGATTTTGCTCACCATGAGTTTAGCAATTTGTTATCTACATGTTTATATTGAAGAAAGGGCGAACTTCATTAGAACGGCATGTAAAATATTGATAAGACATTCTGAACAAGGAATTATAAAGCTACTTTAGCATATAAATTAAATCATGTCAAGAATATCTCAAGACCAAGAATCATTTAAATTAAAAATTCTGCAATAACTTTAGCATGCAACTTGCAGATATAGCTACTTGATCACAGCATAATAATTAAACTATATTATCTTATATATATATATATATAAGACATTCTGATATAAAAGAATCCTTTGCAGAACTAGCTGGTGGAAGTGGTTCAGCAACTTGCTTTCCACACAAATATGTCCTATCCCATAGATGGACTTTCACAAGCATACCTAAAAGTCGTATTGCTGCACAAAGCGTCCCACCAGTGGCAACTAGGTCATCAATAACCAATACCCGCTCCCCTGGATGAACAGCTCCAACATGCATTTCCAGGCAGTCAGTACCATATTCAAGCTCATAAGCTTCTGAGAAAACTTCACCTGTATGCCCTTGTGAATAGTTAGAACTACCAAACAACTGAAGTGCATATATTCAAATATACATATGTGTGTGCCTTGACACACTCCCTACCATTATAAAAAAAAAAAAGGAACTTCATTAGAAGTTTGCTGAAACTAAAGTAATTGAGTACTTAGCACATTCATATCTTGCACCTCAATGGAATGAAAAAAAAAACAAAGGATTTATTAGGATTGTTTCTGGTAGACAGATAATTTATCAGTATTTCGGTACTTTTTCCTCGCATTTACCATAGGAAAGTGATAATAAAGACTTGTCGCCCTTCAAGCAAACAGGGCATCAGTACAGTAGACTCAAGAAAATATGGTCATAGAACAAACAAGAGGAAGCAGAGATATAAAGAAGGAAAGAGAATGAAGCCCACTATCAAGACATCTGGAACTTAGAAAGTTAGCTCTTAGCGAAAGGAAACTGGGGTAGATGCTGAAGAGAAACTTGATTGCAACTCAGGCAGCTCAAAAAAGGAGAGACGGAAACAATTGATGCCCATTTTACTCAGCCATATTAAGCTTTCAGTATGTTTTCACTGAAAGTTTTATTACATCGTCTTTTTATTTCCATTTAAACTAGTGTTTGAAGCAGTCATTACTTATATAGTAAGCATGCTTCGAATGGACTTGTGATAAAAGTTTTAATCTTAAGTTTCTTGCTTCCACCTACCATCTAATTTGTAGGTACACAGTTTTACAATTGCATTCCTATCGTTTAAATGCCTCTCAGAATTTAACGTGTATGCTACAGCAGCTGTCCTTAATTTATAAGCTTGCATACTGAAAATTTACCAGAATATGGTGAAGATTAAGTGCGGAGGAAGTGATTTTAAAAAAATTTATTGTAGGATAAAATGATCAAGATAAAGCACTCTAAATGAATATTCTTGCGAAAATTTTTATACAAGTAAAATGGCATGCTTCCAAATGCTTAGTAAGACAGTTGCCATTCATGTGAAATAAATTACTTAACATAACTTATCTTAATTATATGTGATATAAGCTAAAACTAACACGATGCTTTTAAGCAATATAATAATAAAATAGGCTCCATATTCTTATGAACTACACTCACAAGAAAGACCACAAACTCTTAATTTTAATAAACAACAATATTCAAGTCAAATCAAATATGGTATATAAGAAAAGGGATGATGAATACCTGGCAATTTCTTAGGTTTACGCAATGGTATAAACTTTGCACCAATAGCTAACGCAATTGAGGGGCCAAATATGAATCCTCTAGCTTCAATTCCTATTGTAAGAGCGACATTTGATTAAGTAGCTTATAATAACTTTTGCATTAGCAATCACCATATAAATAATAGGATCAAAATTTGTTACTGAAAATTCAACTCATGCAATGCACTTAAACATAATTCTACTTTGAACAAGTCATGAAAGAGAGAAGGAAAATGATATCAACTGATAAACTATAAATACACACTGTAATATATTATGGAAAAAGAGAGAAACATTAAAGCCAAAAGACTTTTCCATAGTAAATAATGGTAGCTGTTAAAATATCCAGAAAAAAAAGGACTTGATAGAGACAATTCAAGCATCCCTATGCTCCATGACTAGAAAGAGCACATACTGGAATGATTAGAAACGCCAACCCCCATAAGACACAACCTATGTAGATCCAAGAAACCCTTCACCAAATCCATATAAGAGCCAAATCCACTAACAACATAGCAATGGATATTGGATACCCTTCCACCCACAAGCCCTTTCATTAAGGGCCTGTTCTGTAACATTGTTATCTTTCTGCTTTTGTTTCTCAACAAATTAGTGACCTATCACACATTCACATGGAGATTGGTGAATATAGCATTTCCGCAAAATTACTTCTATTCCCTGTTTCTATTTTCACATTTTTTTGAAAGCAATAAATCTTTACTCATTGCTACCAAAAATTTCAGGATTTTCTAAACAATTTTTTTAAAAAAAGGTTTCATCATACATGGTCAATGTAGTTCGTTTTTCTTGTTGAAGTTTGAAACAAAAATAGAAAACAAAAGAGATACCAAACAGGTCCTATGCTCATAGTCATTAAGAAATTAAGGTACTTAATCAAGATATGGCTAACCCATACCCATATATCCACCGCGAGTTCTTGCTCGGTTCATTTAGACCCATCCATACCCCAAAAAGAACAAAAAGATTCTTAGTAAAAATCAATCTCACCTTTCAAAAAACATTGGAAAATCTGCTAGAAAACCTAGTTGACCATAACCAGGGTAAAAGACAAGGAGATAGAGGATATCCTTGCATTAGGTATAACAACCCAAGACCTCACCCAATATGGCTAGCCGGAAAGTATGATTTGGATTTCTTAGTCCTGTAATAGTACTCAAGATCTCCTCAGCGAATAACCAATGCGGAAGTAAACGCACGCCCGCACGGGTTCTCACATACTCTCTCCGTTTAAGCTTTAACGTCCTCATCAGGCTAAGAGTTTCAATCCATTCAAATCTAATCACATGCACCACAATAGGCCCGTGGTCAGCCTCTATTAATCCGTGTTGTAGTGTCCCCTAGTCCACAGACTATGGGCCGAGTTCGCTCTAATACCATTTATAACAACCAAGGACCTCACCCAAAATGGCTAGTCGGAAGGTATTATTTGGATTTCTTAGTCCTGTATAAGTACTCAAAATCTTTTCGGCGAATAACCAATGTGGAACTAAACACGTGCTCGCATAGGTCCTCACATTTGGTCCTCTTAATTTCAAATATTCTATAATCATGGGCATCCAATACATACAAACAAATGCCACCATGATGATCCTTTCCCTAGTTCTGAGGTCAGGAGGGTTTTAACAACAATACCAACCTACAAGTACATATGAACAAGTGATAAAAATACAAGCATTCAGCTTTTGTATGGAGTGTCATATGCCTTTACCAAGCCCAATTTTCGGGTAAAACCTAGAATTAGATTCAGAGCTAGCATCAATAGGCTGCATGCAACCACTACACTGTAAAGAAAAACGGTTCCCACATGCTCATCTTGAATTGGCAAGATTAGTTTCCAACTCAAATGTTTAAAGAGAATAGCTAGCTCTCTTTGGATGACATAATAAATACATTTATAAGGCAATGACTTCAAAGTGAACAGCCATTCAGCCATCTCATTCTTTGCTAATCAAGGTATTGAAATTCTCAGTTAATCCCCATAACAGAATATCTCATTCCAATACTCAACCTTCAAGAACCCCATAAGGGACCCTTTTGGTGTTGCCATAGAAAGACCAAGAAAATAGCAGAGACAAGCCATCAAGCCCAAATGCTTTTTGCCACACCCCTATTTATCTCTGAAATTTCATTAATTTCAGTAGTAATGGTATCTAAAAATCCATTAAACTAACAACATATGTCCCTAAGAAATTCACCAACCACGTCGTTGATCCCTGGATTTTTCTATGCAAAAACAACACATGAGCCCTACATTCTACCACAATCAGCTTGCCCCATATGAAGAAAACATGTTAGTAAAGATGGAGCATGGCACAATCATATCATCCAAACTACTTGCAAACTTGCAAGCCTTCGATAGCCCCTGCAGCTTCGACGAGTCATATCCAACTCAGTGAGTCAACTCAGCTTCCAAATTAATCTGTTCTTGCTTGTGAACTAAGATTCCAGACCTCCACCCAACCAGCCCGGCAAAATTATTCCAAAGATCACGATCCAACTATAGGAAGAGAATAAATATTCAGAAAAAAAAAAACCAAGATTTTTTTTTCACAAACACTTGGATATATCAACCCCAAGCCTTCAACCCCAACAAAAATCCCAGCTTGGCCATGGAAGGAGCACGCTCAACAAAGTCGAAAAGTATTTCCCATCCATAAAATTTTATCCAATCATCCTAAAGAAAGGGTGGGAGGAGGGAGAGGGTGAAAAAAGAAAAAGAAAAAAAAATAAGAGCAAGAAGGAAAGGAAGAGGCCATGGTACCGGCGACGGCAGAGATTTCCATGTCCCGGTAGCGGTCGACGAAGATCTCAACTACGTCTTTGAATACTTTCGGGTGGAGCAGCAACGTGGTGATGTCGTTGAACATGATCCCTGTTCTCCCCAACCCACATACCCCAAACAACCCCCCCACAAAAAAAAAAAAAAACACAGAAAGCATAGAGAAAATGGAGAGCGTCTCAAAAAGAACAAAGACCGAACCAAATCCAAACGAAGGAGAGCAAAGAAGAAAGAAGCTACCTGGCTTGGGAAAGTGGGGAACTACCCGGATGGCGGCCGAGATGGCCTGCAGCCTTGGGTCTACCCCGTTCTCCTCTTCCAACATATCCTCCTCCTCTTCTTCTCTACCCCTCTCTTCCCCTATTGTCCCTGTTTCTTCTGTCTCGACCAGCTTGCTTTCTCTCTATCTTCCACCGAGCACTGATATTGGGTGTGAAAATATATGGCTGTGTGTGTATATATAGGCGTCGTATTGCCCACCGAAGAAGCTTAGCTATCGTTATTCCCCCAAAAAAACACTGAACAGGAGCACTTACTCTCCCTGCTCTCGTGATGAGGGCAAGCTTTCAAATAAGGCCCGTTACCAAATTATAACAGGTGTAATAACAAATATATTTGTTTGCAAATAATAATGAGCACTATTTATTCCTTATCTTATTAGCTGTTTATGTAACTAAAAGTAATTTTTTAAATTAACTTTCTTCACTTTAGTAGAACATTTAAGATCTTATTTGATAAAAGGTGATTGGACATGACAGTCTTCTTATTTTCCATCATTATTCAGTACTTTTTCATCGCGATGACTTATAATAGTCATTATAATAATCATTAAACTCCATGAAAGATAAGTTCTGAAATAATCACTATAATAATTTCAAAGGCTGAAATAAAAAATAAAATGTCAATTTCTACCTCCATAGCTGTTATAAAGATATACATTCACTTTCAATAAACCCAATAAAAAACTAATTTGGCAACAAACGGCCATTATTTAGTGCTCATCATAAGGTCCATGTCGTAATTTTCCACCCAGGAGTTACTGTTCACTGGTTACTACTGAGTGGAAGAGTACTGACTCCGGTCTCTGCAACTTCTCTCTCTTTGTGTCCTTCTTACTATTGTATTATTATTTCTCTCTCTAAATATCTTTGCGCTTTTTTTCTTTGGGACTTGGGATAGATCGAAGAACGAGAGATGCGAATCGACGTTTCGGCCGCAGATGATTCGGGGCAGGGGATCGAGTTGGAGGAAGAGGAGGCAGCGAGATCCCCCAGAGATCTTGCCGTGGTCCCACCTTGGGCGTGTGCTGCAGCGCTGCCTCAGAGCCCATGGTTTTAATGCTGTGGGGGGAGGTGCGGAGAGGTTTTAATTAATGGTTTGGGTCGGGGGGTTTAGTACAGTAGGTATGGGAGTTAGGGTGGGCGTATCTAAGAATAATGGCAGTGGATTTGGTTGGGACTTGGGAGGATAAATATTAGCATAGTTTAATATGGGGATGTTTGTCTTTGGATGAAGCACTAGAGTGACACATACTATCACATTGGTAGATTTGACTGAGAGGGCTGGATTTGCTATGTTTTGGCAAATATCACGGTCCTTGCGCAACCAATACCTAGGCGCCACGTTTTCCTTAAAGATTTGGTTTTGCGAGGGATTTTGGTGGACAAGCCATTTGTCTGCTTGTGCGCGGAGCTGTGGTCGGGTCAGCGGTTGTGACTTCTAAATAAAACGTAACTTTCTGCAAGGGAGTATTTATAAAGAAAGAAATCTAGCAAAAATCTAGGGAGTCTTAAACTAGTGTGAACTTAGATAATGCCCGTACTTATCATTGCCACTTTACCAAATACGAAGCTAGTAGTCAATAATAATTTAGGAAAGGAAAGAGGGAAAGCGAAAGATACCCAAAGATAAGACAGCCGCAAAGATCCTTGCATATCATGGGATCAAACCAAGCCTCTAGATTTGCCTGGATTTTTACTCCCCTTGATTCTTGGATTTCTCTAGCAGTATATTGTAAAATAAATGAACCCAACATGAGAATATATATATACATATGTCACTCGAAAATGAATGAAGACAAGTTTATGGTGATACCTATTCTTGGGCTTCACTTTTGTCTATATTTATGTTAAAGAAGGAAAAGGGGTCACATACAAGTTGAGGAAGGATTGGAACTATAAAATAAAAAAGAGATTGCATTCTATCAGTTATAACAGGACATTCAGGAAGTGACAAGCAATCTCAAAATGTGAGAGCAGTAGGTATGTGGATTTAGATGAAACCCCACTATGATTGAATACTCTAGTTGATAAGGGAAAAGTTGTTGGAATGATGGCAGCTAGAGATGCTTATCAATCAATTAGCGAAGTGTTAGTACCAAGAAACAAAAAAAGAAAAGAAAAATGTTGCAAGAGAATCGCTGCGTCAGAATAAAAAGGTCTCTTTCTATTAATTCATCAAGAAATTGCCGTCATAAGAAAGTTGATTTAAACTTGATTCCCTCAATCTCACATTTTTTTTCTAAAAAACTAAATATAAAGATTACAATAAAATCTTTACCTTTTTTTTTTTTTTTGCTAAAAAAAAGGGGGCAGGGGGGAGGAAGGGACAAGCCCAACCCCGCGTAGCAGCCCCCACTGGGCCCCCACCCCGCCAGGAGAATGTTCGATGCGGGCAAACCGGGTCGTGTGTTGGGCACGCCGACCTATTTTACTTATACCCTCTCCACCCGTGAGCCGGCTTGGTTACCCGACCCGACCCTCCGTGTGAGTACGTCACACCTGGCACCACCCAGGCTATCAGCCGACCAGTAGCACTTCCAGACCCCGTGTCCAGGCGTGGAGCATTCGGTCCCCAAATTTAATCGACGCCCGCGCGTTTCGAACCTGGAACCACTTGGTTGGAAGTAAACGTCCCGTTCCAACTGAGCTACCACCTTGGTGGTATAAAATCTTTACCTTTGCTGGTCTCGGAGAACAACAACAACGCAACCTTACAAAATAACCTTGTGAGACAATCAAACTTAAAATCCAGTGAAACCCTTGAGGAACAATGGAAGCAATAAAAAGAATGATACAAAAACAATTGCATCGCTTGCACAACCTTAGATATTTGAATTTAAACTAAGTAGGTTGTTATAACTAAACAACTACCACATCATGTTTAAAATTAGATTTCTATAAGTATGATATACATACTAGAGGCCCTTCAAAACAGTCACATTATTTAGATTTTGTACACAACCACCTCACTATGGTAGCTTTCTCTTTCTTTTTTTCTTTCCCCCTCTAGAAATTGATTTCCTCAGTATATATACCTTATCCTTACGTAGTAGTAGGCCGAGCCCAAGCCTCTCCGACCGGACACAAACCCAGAGCCTGAGGTCCCTCGCCCCCCGGCGGCGGGCCCCACCACCACCGGAGAGCGAGAGGAGAACGACAAAAGAAGCACGTCACGTGATCACGGCCCTCCTCCCCCTCCTAAAAAAGGGCCGTTGGGCGGGCCCCAGCGCGCATGCGCGACCGCCGCTCGTCCGGCGGGCCCGAGTGCACACCCTCAGCCGTTCGATCCCTACCGGACGGCGACGATCATCCCTCGGCTTCCTCTGATGGGCTTGGTTATTGGGATCTTTTTAGCTGTTCTCTCTCTCTCTTTTTTTTTCTCTCCTCCGGTACGCGAGTCAACGTCACCAGCTTTTTCCATATTCCGTGTGTTGCAGCGCCACTGAAAAGAAGTCCAATTTATCTCTTTCTTCCACAACCCGGAGATCTCAAGGATCTTTTGGGACCACCTTTGAAAGCAAAGTTTCATAAAAACAAAAATAACTGCTCTTGTTGCCTTCCCTCGGTCCGTTCTCTCTTTTTCACATGTAAACAAACATACATATGCATACATGGCAAAGCTTTCAAATAATGATGATAGCGTTATTTAACTAGAATGACCCATAATATAATAAGAATAAAATATTTAATTTATATATTTTTTACAGTTATTTGACTTATTTTAATATTTTTTAAATTAAAATGCATTCTACTGTTGCTCACTTATTATTATATGTTATTATGTTGCTGTAGTGGTTGATAATAGCAATTGTACATCTAGATGAACCGAACAAATTACTTTTATTATTTTGGATGCTGTTAGGTTTACCGAATAATCTTTTAAGAAGTAGAGTTACGAGCGTCTATACGGGCATGCATTTAATTTCATATTTGTTAAATAGATTTTGAATATTTATACAGGGTCAAAAAAAACCTAAATAACACCTTATGACTAGTATTTTTGGATTTAGGTCCTAGGTTATGATAAAATGGTATCAAAGTGGATCTTATCCATATCCTATGTGGACTAAGGGATACTTCAATACAAATTCATGAAGACTGATCACGAGCCGATCGTGTTACTTGTGATTAGATTTATGCAGTCTCGACGAACCTAAGTAACATTTTTTGACTAGCCTTTTTGAAATAAGGTCCGATCGCAATACTTGTGATGAGATTTAAATAGATTTACACCTTTAGCCTGGTGAGAATGTTAAGACATAAACAGAAAGAGTATATGGAAATTCATTTGGCTGTGTTTAATCTCACATCGGCTATGCATTAGGTAGATCTTGGGTATTTATATAGATGTAAGAAATCTGGATAACATCTTCTAGCTATCTTTTTTGGAATGAGGTTCTGGGTTGTGACGGGTGTAAACCTAATTATTGGGCTGTGAAGGGCTGAAATGCCAGCTTTGCTTCTAACCTACCATTCAGAGAAAACCATGAGTTGAACAAGTTTCTAGAAGATATTAGAAGAGACAAAGCATTCATTTTTTCTATTAATTCTCACAAGATGGCATCAAATTTCTTGTGTAGATCTCTTATTTATTAAGCATTTAAATTATCAGTCTTTAGCAAGTGCAATGCAGAGGAGTGATAAAGATAAAGGGGAAACAAATACATGTAAGAACAGAGGCACTGGGATAGTTACTGATAAATATTTCAAAAGTCGGGAGCCCTCGGTTGCCCCTGAGAGTTTTCATTATAAAAAAGGGTTCATTATTATTCAAGAGTGCTGTTCTGCTGTAAATTCCTTTATTTCCACTGTTTGTTTAATAAAATATTATTTTTAAATTAAAAGTTTCACACTATTCCTAGATGATTTATCAAAAATGTCTTTTTTTATAATTATTATTATATTTTCTTCCTTCTACAACGGCTAATAGCAGCCATTATTATCTGAAAAATACTTCATTTCCATTAAACTCAGTCCACACTCCTGAGCAGGTGGCGAATTGCTTTTATAATTCTTGTATTTAAAGTTTCCAAAGAGGGTCTGTTTTTCTGTGGTCTTTGATTTGTTCCTGTTAAGTTTGGTGGCCGCATCAAGCCTCCTTTTGGCTTTGTATGTTTCAGCCAGGGCAAGGCACATGCCATGGTCCAAGTGATATAAATAAAAAGAATATTGAAGGGACCCACCTATAAATTTGTCATGCTGTGATCAGGTAACTGGATGGACAAGATGCCACTGGAAAAGTGTGATCATGTCTTTTTTGTACAAGTTAGGCCAATAATATAGTCCTTGAGAGTTAAGTCCTTTCTTTTAATAGTCTCAGGGAAATAATGTAATCCTGATAAAAACAAAGGTTGATGTGCAAAATGGGAGTCAAGTTGGAAATAGTCAGTCAGCAAATCTAGCGACTGCTTGAGGTGCTTGCACATTGGTCTAGTCTACAAGACTATTTCCTTTGTTATGATGTGACCAGCACTCAAAAGTCTTGCAGAATATTTCCTTCTTTACTTATGTGTATTGTGGATGATCATGGGACTCGAAATCTTATAAATTTAATCTCCATGTATGACTCAAAGTTGGATCATAACAACCATCAAAGTAATTCATTTTCCACAGCTTGTCAATTGTCATCTCGGAATCTCCTCCGAAATGATCTATAAGCTTGAATTTGTGTTGACAAAGTATTCACAGCACAAATCCAGGGAAAAAGAGATGAAGGTGGAGTAGCATTAAGAAGTTTAATGCAACTTGGTGGATTGGATTTGGTTATTTTGGTTGTAGAGTGGGTGATGGTTGGTTTTGGAATGAATGGTGTATTTTGGTTCTAGAGTGGCCAAATGGGCCAATTGAGCAAATCCACACTTGACCATCTGATGTTTAAGGCTGAGGCAGTGGTAAGTTTGGCCTTTCTTTTATGCATCTCAGTGCCACTTACTTTAAAAATAGAGATTTTTCTAATTTAGTCTAAGGAGTGTCAACAAGCTTGTCCCACTAGTTCATGATATAAAATAGCCTACTTGCTGTTTGCATTTGGTTGTTTTTTCCTGTCGTTAATACCGGCGAGACCCAGCTAGATGATAATGTCTGCTGGCTAGTAGTGAGAGGACTCTTAATATCCACAAAAAAAAAAAAATCCTTTTTTTTTCCATCAATATTTTTCTCGTTCATTTTGATTTTTCAAAGGATCTAAATTAATGATACTAAATTAAGATTAACTATCATAAAAATAAAAAATAGTTCTTTTTCTATTTTTATTGGTAATAAAATAACCACTCATTATTAATAATCCGTATTGGAGAATTAATGACTGCATCAAAGATGAACTGTTAGTACATCAGATTAAAATGGATCTACACTGAGGTATTGACCACGAATCTCAAATATCATACTCCAAAAAATAAATTTTGGTTCAACTACTGTATTCTTGCTTGCTACTGGTATTGCCTCTAATGCAGCTAACTATGACTTTATTCACGGTGCTATTGTTTTCTATCTTACCTTTGCAGGCAATGGATCTTGTTTCCAAGGCATGGATATTCAAAATAAAAAAAAATCAACAGAGAGATCAATGGCTTGGAACTCTGAATGTTAGGAAAGAAAAAGGAAGACCACCTGAGCAAACTAAGCAGAACTCTACTTATCCAAACCAAATGTTGGAAGCTTAAACTAAGCCTTGATTGGCAGGGGATCAGGCGCTCTGACTATTCTCAATCTACTCTAATGTTCTTTTTGGTAATGCATATTAAACATGAACCTGCCCCTTGCCGAATCTAATTTTTGAGATAAATTCTTGCAACATGTATATGACATCCATATTGAACTAATTGAGCTGAACATAGGAAGAGTTTGGCAAAAATCTCACACCCAGATTGAAAATTGGTTAGGCGTCGAGTAAGCTCAAGCTCAGTTCAATTTGTGAGCAATCCCTGAACAAACCAAATATTGAGTCAAATGTTCACAGATGTTTCACTGCTGCCTTCTTAAATACTCATTTTATTGTTCAAGGGGTAATAATAAAAAGCCAGCACGCCATAAGGCTCAGGAAATATAAAAGAAAAAGAAAAAAAAAAGAAGAAAACATAATGGACAAAACTGGTGACGACGTGGTCATTACACATTAACCGATGCATATTGAAAACATTGCATAAAAGAGGTCAAGGCAAGAAGGGAAGCAGCGAAGCTCATCTTGGTTGCATCAAAAACTCAATCCCTCACTGAAACATCTGTATCCTCTAGGTCTCCGCAAGCCTACCAGGGACATCTTATGGATAACCCTTGGTAAAAATGCTCTTGCACTTTGCAGAGGAATATCAAACCATCACTGTTTTCTAAATTCTAGAGATGTACAACAAAATTTTGATGTAGATCTTCCCAGCCAAGTACACGGTCTGTTGTTACTTTATCCCAAATCTCTAGCTGACAATCCATCACTCGCTGAAGGATCTATTGCTGCTTGCTGAAATCTGAATAAAACAAGCATGGCTTTAAGGTTTGCATATATAGGAGTCCTGGAACGCAAATATAACAGCAGCATCAAGTGAGGGTTAGCAACTGTCAAGTGGCCCTCTCTACAAGTTTAGGAAGCCTATTTCTACTATCTTATAATGTTAACATATTACATGTACCTTGTAAAACAACATATCTTAGTAATATATCTTATTTTTCCTTCCAAATGATTTTACTTGTCAAGATTATCGCCATTCCTGTGATTTTCTTACAAAATCAAATGTATAAAAGAAACTAGTTCTAGACTTAGGTAGTGTTTGGCATCACTTCCGTTTTTGATTTTCAGTTTTCTAAAGTAAAACCAGTTTCTCTTTAATTTTTTTTAAAAAACACTTGTTTCATAGTCACTTGGGTTCGGTTTGGTGGTAGTGTCAATAGTGGAGGAGAAGGTGGTGGCCACAAGTGGTATTGGTTTTCAAAAACTTTGAAAATCAGATTTTCTAGTTCCCACAATTTCTAAAAACTGAGAAAGGGTTTTCAAAAAACTGAATAAAATCTGGGTTACCAAACACCATTTTTGCCTCGGTTTGTGTTTGTGGAAACAAAAACTGAAAATTGGAAACCGGAATTGATGCCAATAGAACCTTAGTTATATCAAGGATGTCACAAGTTTGACCAGAAATCTTATAAGCTATGCATGGATTGGCCATACGCAGCAAAGGATTTAAGCCTGCTTAAATAAAGATGCAGCATAGCATATTACTGAGAAAAAGATGCACCTTGTATCTAGAATTGTGAATTGCTGAGGAATGTAACCAGGCATCTGGCACTTTGAAACATCTTATCTATCCTCTGCCAAACCAAACTTTGAACCTCCAGAAGCCTCTTTGCCTTGTCCTGTAGAGTTGTATGACACCGCACTGTTTCACCATGTATCTGTTTAAAAAAGGTCAAGACGATGAATTCGGAGAAAACCTGCACATAAATTTTAAAAATCCAGAGGATAAAACAATTCCTCTAAAGCAGTTGGTTTGAAAATTTTTCTCTACAGATCACCATCAAGGGGAGAGAGAGAGAGAGACTGTCATTATAATTCAGAAAATTCCAGTGGGAATAATGCTTAGGCACTTCTAAAACTGATCTTGCTAGTGAAAAAAATCCAAATAAATTCCGTCAGCATTTCAAAAGATGGTCATACAATTTTTGAATTGGTTTTAATTTGTGAGCATGTTTATGATTTTATATATATTTATGTATATGTGTGTGTATGTATATATATGTATAAGTATCTATACATATATAAATGTATACATATGTATACGTGCATGTGTATGTATGCATGTATACGTATACATATGTATGTATGTATGTATGTACATATGTATGCATGTGTGTGTATATTGGACCTGACCAGATCTTAGTGGAGGTCCACTCAAATGTAGCCAAGTCTAGCTCTACATATATATATATATATATATATCGAGAATCATTTGTATTTTTCACACAACCAGAAACTACATGTAAATGAACATATAACCAAGGTCCACAAGAAAAGAAACATTAATACATACCTTAAGAAACAATCTAATAACTGCTTGAATAAATTCAAAGTTATTTCTGGAGGAAAGCTCATGAATAAAATAATCCAAAAGCTGTCCAATAGAATGCAACTCTGGCCTCTGATCTATATTTTGCAAATCTCCATCATCTATTATCTGCAGCATACGAAGCTCCACATCTAGAGTTGAAGGAGATAAACTTTTAATATAGTCTGTGAATGCTGAAACTGCAAAAGAAAAGAAAAAGAAGTATGAACCTTTAGAACTTCAGTATGGAAACCACAGAAGGAATATAGATGTACAGATAAAACAAAATGAAAATTAACAACAGGCTGATGACCCTTGAGGGGGTGTTCAGATGCTTCGCTCAGACACCTGTTGAATGTCTCATATATGCAAATAATATGCACTTGGAATGATATCCATATAATACAGGATACTGAAACTCATTTAAATGATGATTTGACGTATCACAGAAATCTTTGACATTGCAGAACCGGTGGCCTTCTTAAATACTGGGTTCTCCTTTCCTCCATTTCATTATATCGGCTGATTTGATAATTTCAACTTACATTCCCCACACATAGGATACAAACTGGGTAATTAGGATTCAAATGTCCCATTAATTTGTGTACCCAAGAGCCTTTACACTTTTTCCTTTTTTTCTACAATTTTTCATCTAAAGACAGAACTGCATAATTGAAATACCAGTAAGTTGAAAACAGCTACACTTTTTAGCAAAGTCTAGGCCAGTATTGAGTATACTTGCAGTATATATTTTCTTAAAGATGATAGGCTATTTTTTAGCAAAAATAATATGGCTGAATAAATTAACCTTTGTACGTATCTTCCATAGAACTAATGCATTTTAAGCATTGTTTACTCACCCTTGCTAAAACTAGCATAAATCAACTGATGACAACAGAAATAAATTAACAAAGATGTGGTTGAAAACACACAACTTTGGAATTATGATACTTGTTATGGAAGACATCCTCTTCCCATACTTCCAAATAATGCATTCTCAAGCGCATAGCGCGTGCACAAGTAAATCCAAACAGAATCTAAAATGTACTTACAATTTCTGGTTTCTGCACAGGACTGTAGCAGCAGAATAAACTGCGAAGATAAATCAACTTTTTTGTTATTACGCATCAGCTCATTATTTTTGTTATTTTTTTCTTCATTGGTACTGTCCACATTAGGCTGAAACAAGATCTCCCCTGAAAGAGATGGAATTGATGGCAAGAAGAAAGGTGCTTTTTCTGGCTTCTTTGGCGGTTCAACTGGCTTGTTACGCAGCTGAAAGTAGTTTAAAATACACACAAAATAAAGCCTTAATCCAAAGGTGAATATCATTAGCAATAAAAACACATGCCATACATTGACACGCATGAAGCAATTTAAAATAATTGTAAAAATAATACTTCAAGGGGGAAAGATTTTATTTAACTTGAAAAACCATGCCATGTAAAATGTAAAATCAACTGTCCATCAAGCTTGACAAAAATATTCCAATACGAACCTTTATAATGTCTAAATTAGTCAAACTTTGCCATTGGCTCCTAGGAAGCAAGGAAAGTGTGATCAGATTAGGCATTTGAAGACTATGATAAGGCACAGGGCAAGCTTTTTCTATTTGATATGGATCCCCTGAAGCATGAATGGATTCATCTTCCTCAGATACTTCCTTTGAAGAAGCAGATGGCATTTGGACTTTCCGAACTTCTTTCCCACTTCCATAGAAGTCGATATTGGAGGATCCAGAGAACATTGCCTGATTAACCCTGATAACCAGAGGACACAAATCCTGAGACTTCAAAAACATAGCAGATGTTGAAACAAAATTTACTCTTGGACCACGAGAAATAACAAAATGTGCCCACTGTTTGTTACCCAACACAACAAAAAGAAACAAACAGGAATATTTGTATTGAATAACCATGCAACAATAAGAATTGGAATATCAAAGAAGATTTGAACAGCCATTTTTATGAGGATGATGGCATCTCAAAATATGAGAATATGCTGCCGCTGTTAAACACCAACAAAAGTACAAATGGCTTTTCCCACATGAATTAGGGAAAATTTTGTCCAGAAATTCATAATTCTGAGCTATCCTTACCCAAGTTTTTATTTAAAAGTTACA
Source organism: Phoenix dactylifera (assembly GCF_051530095.1). Classification (NCBI taxonomy): domain Eukaryota; kingdom Viridiplantae; phylum Streptophyta; class Magnoliopsida; order Arecales; family Arecaceae; genus Phoenix; species Phoenix dactylifera. The sequence continues at coordinate 6,526,164 of NC_143191.1, forward strand.
TATTATATGTTCTGTCAGTGCTGTGAATTGCAAATGCCAGTTAATAGCCGAAATTATAAACATCATTCTTAATATATTCACTGCATTCTCAATATATTTAAGATTTACATATTATATATACAGCCAGTGCTGCTAATGGTAATGCCAGCTGATAGGTTCTCTTCCTAGGTAAAAGCTCATCCGGTCATTGCAAAGGAAATTGATCTAACCAAAAAATTAAACATAAACTCACCAAAGATAGACACCATTTTGATCGACATGAGAAGTTGCCATAATATCCACGGAAGGAGATAGAGATACTGCTGTTATAGGCACATCAACATGTAATGCATCTATTTGTCTAGCAAATATGACATCCCAGATTCTTAGACTCCCATCCATACTGGAAGACAGTAGCCATTTTCCATCCTCACTCAAGCACAAATCAGTGATACGATCTGTATGACCTTCAAATTTACGAACCAACCGTAGTGCCACAACATCAAACAGCCGGAGAACCATATCATCTGCTACAGTTGCCAGAAGACCTAAAGCAAAATAAAAAGTTACATGAAATCACATGCTCCTCTTGAATACCAAAAATGAAAGAGTTAGGATAGTACCATTCGTTCGGTGATATACAATTTTTGTAACACCACATCCAACTTCCCATCTAGATCTTAGTTCACGACCTTTAAAATCCCACACCTGCAAAAAGATACATGACTCGTTACTCAGGCATAAACAAAGTGCATGTACGCATATGAAAAAGAATTGAAAAACCACCAATTCTGACAGTAACATAGTTTATAGATTAGAAAATTGAAGAAAAGCTGAGGCTGAGAGAGAGGAGCACTCTGAAATTGAATTATCAATTCAAGAGGAAGTGCCACAGTAACCAAATCTATAACAATAAATTAACTGCAATTTCTTACTAATGAATAAAATATGAATTTTACAAATCACCTAGGTGATAAATGAATGTGAAAAAAATATGCAATATTACAAGAATCTGGTTGTGGAATTGAGAGATATCTAGTTGGATCAATATATTTTGTCCAATATCCAGATTCCTAAGCTACACAGATTGGTCCAAATTTTCCACAACCAAGTCTGGTTAGACCCCATAATTGGGTCCATATTGTGAGAATTCTCATTGACCTAACCCATTTGCATGTGATGGAACCATATGATTCTAGCAACATCCAGGATTGATCATAGCAAGTTGTGTTCAGCTAGAGAGAGTTAATCAAAGAGATGGTAACATGGTCACATAAGGCAGGATGACATGTTTGAACGGAATCACAAATTAAACCATCATTTCTTGGTAAAATTTATTATACCTTCACATACTTCTAGCAGGTTTTAATACTTTACACACAAAAAGACTTGCACCTATTGGTGACAAATAGTGCAGTAGCCTATTACAAAGCAAATGTACATCAAAGTATACACATGGATCCTAGCTTTAGTTGTTTTTATTTCTTGCATGAGACTATGCTAGACTGCATGTGTATAACTTGTACTCATTCACTCCTATTAGAAGGACAAACTGATTTTCTCATATTAGGCATAACGCAGATTCTCTCCAGCACCTGAAAGTCTCATGTTATCAGAGGCTAGAAACATACTGTGAGAAACTGGCTCAAACTTGGAACAGTCCCAATGCCCGACTAAATATCATATGCACTTCTGTTTGAGAAATATTTTCAAATGAACTCACCACAAAGAAAATTAGGCTTATACGAAAAAAACCAAACCACTACTATCTGCAAGATAGAGATATAAAATAATATAAACAAAGCAGAATTTGAGGAATATACCTTGATATCACCCTGGTATCCCGCACTTATCATAATGCTGTTTGTAGCATCACAAGCTACTCCAACAACTTCCCCATTATGTGCACACTGTCTTGCCTCAGAAATATCCATGTAACTGCCTCGGCTAATTCCTGATTGAAGATTAAATCTTTCGACCCAACCACCTTCAGTGCCCAAGATGGCAAAATTACCACATGCACTTATTGCACAGGCCTGTTACACAACATTGAAAATATAAACAAATTGACTTCATCAATGCAGTAAACCACAGTATCCACAGAACTATGAGCAAATGCTGATGTCCGCTATGGAGGTGCTAAATAACCCTAAGTAACTACCATTGTTGACGTATCTTCAAGACTGATAAATTTTTAGTCTGAACCAAGTGAGAAGATTATGAATCTGTAAAGTTTATAAAATAGCATACCTTAACCGGTGTCTGGTTGTCTGTAGATGGTGACAGAATATGCTCACCGAGAACAAAGTTCTGAAGTCGCCATACGTATGCCCGTGGAGTATCCATATGACAAGTGACAACGTTGCACCAATCACGCTCACGAATCTCAGCTAAAATAGATTTGTTTACAAACAAATCACTAAACAGTACTTGGGCCATCTTGCAAAATATAATCTTGAAATTCATAATACCTCTCAGAACAAAATGCAAAGCAACTATAAACCAGAAAAGTAATAAATAGATCGTGAAATAATATATATTTGAAAAATAATACCAATTTATAACTTGTTGAACAAGTGTTATGTATCATCAAATTATTGAAGACCCTTAGGTTTGATATGACCCCTGCATGTCACACACCCAAAAAGAAAACTCTTAACTGGTTCAAGCCAGAACTGCTGGCACAATCTCTAGGAACATTGTCATGAGGTTAATAGCTAATGACCAGGCATGGCTTACAAGCTACTGCAGTTAAATTTCAGCTGTCTAACTGTAAAGGGAAGGAGGGATTGATGCTCTTTCATGAAATTCTAACATCCAAAAAAGATTTCATATCCCACTGTTTTCCAACTTACAATATTCCTGAGCCATGAACTGATATGGGCATGAGGTACTAGCAAGGATCTGACAAAGGAGTAGGGTGCTTAACTAATGAACTTGTTCAGATCATAGAATGACAACATAAATTTGCGTTTAGATGACAAACACTTTAATATATACATACAGAAACATATATTATGTGATCGACAACATGCCCTAATCAAAGACATGCAGTGAAGGATCCTACTTTATAAAGGAAAATCCATTGGCAGGGATATGAGCTGATTACTGATGAGACCCAAAAGAGATGTCATCTGAGAGGGACTGCAAAGAATATTTCTTGCCTTAGCAAATGTCATCCACTTCATGTTAGAGGAAAAATGTTGCATCACCACCAGGAACAGCAAGTCCATAATTGTCAGAATTGTCAATCAAGTGTCTTCTCTTCCATCAAATCATAGGGGTCTACCCATGGTATGCTAAACCGGCCCGTACCGGCCGGTTCAGCCCGTACCGGACCGGTCCGGGTCTTCACTAGTACACCGACCGGTACCGGTTCGGCGTACCTTGGGTCTACCATTTAACTTCCTTAAAACACTCAAATCCATGAAACATCTGCAGCTCTTCATCAAACGTTCTCTATGCACCTCAATAAAATTCCAAATCACTCACATGTGCACTGCACGTCTAAAAAAATATTATAAATGGTGAAGTAGCACATCAAACAAAAGCACTCAAATAACCAATGTAACTATATTAGCAACTTGACACAAACATAAGCCCTCAAACAACGTAATCAATGATGCCAAATAAACTTTGGCCCATGGCAGATCACAGCTACCAGCATAAAAATCCATCATGCAATGCATGGTTGGCATGTGGCTAGACCTGGCACAGGCAAGCATGTCAGCAAACATGAACACCTACTTGTTTTAGCAAATAAGTATCCACCATGTCATTTTCTAAAGTGGGATTTTGTATGCTTGCATAAAACCTTCAATCTCCATATGACTTGAGGAAAGCATGTCTCCTGACCTTCCCATGCCCTTGAAAATGCAAAATGCTAGAATATGTATTGTGCAAGCATTATGTCTAGAGTTTCATGCATTAAGGAAAGCTCAGACCAGAAACCGACAGGACAACTTTATATGCATAGAAATGACATCCAGAGGGAAGTCCATACCAAAATCAAATGCAATGACAGGCTTCAGTTTAATCTCTTCTTCCTGTGGGTTGGCAAATAAAGATATTGATGAGTGGAGTTTTTACACTTTGCAATCTTACACATAGGGACAACAAACAAGAAATGAAGAGGCACATAGAAAGTCCATCACTTAATAACAGTCATAAAAAAGATATACTAACATATAATGAACTGTTTGTTATTCTTAAGCATACCTTTGTTCTAAGTTTCCTGGCTCTCTTAGTTACATGCCGCTGAGAAAGCTCCCTACTTTGTTGATCCTGCTCAGCAATAATAAATACAGTGACAATGTAGACAAAAACCAAATGACATCTTACTTAGGGATGTTGCCAATATTAAGCAAAAACAAAGCATAAATCAAATGAACCTAACAACAATTTATGCACTTACTTCAGGTGCAGCTGATTTGCAATGAACTGTTAGTGTTTTTTTTCTTTACAAAAAAAATTATCATATTTGATTTTGACTACTTCACCCTAGTCTTCTATGTTCTAGTAGTCATACCAAAATTCTACATTTCCTCAAAATTTATTTTTGTAAAACCAATCTGGTACAGTCAAACATGGCTTTTTTTACATTCTAGAGGTTGATGCATTATGTGAACTGCTTTAAGAAAGAATTTCTTCACAAAATGGAAAAACAAGAAGGATCCAGGAACATGTAAAATAGAGTTGTACTTAGTTTCAGTAATAAGAACACAGAATGCATGGTTCAGAACAGAATATCAAAGTCGGGTTGCCTGTTAGAGGGATTAGCATACAACTAGGTAAGCAGACTTTTTTTAAGTACTAAAATACATAGAGATCATAGAATAGATAATGTTTACTTAAAATTATCATAGTTTGAGCAAAGCAGAAGTGGGAAGAACAGCAATAAAAAGAAAAAAAATAAGTGCCAAACCTGAATGACAGAGAAAAGACGAAAAGCACGATCCTGACCAGCTGATAAAATGTATCTTCCATTTCCATAGAATCTGGTATCATCAGAGATCCCATAAATTAGCCATTTGGATAGAAGTCATCAATTACCCTTAACAGAAAACACCTAGAGTTTGATAAGACACTCCAAATAAATTCAGATATTGAAATTTAGTGGTACTAAACAAATTACAAACTTATTGTTAAATTGGCAACAGCATGAAACCAACAAAGAAGATCAAGTAGCTCGAAGAAATAACAACCAAGTAAACATTTGAGTATGTTCAAGTGTCTTCACTGTCAAGTATCCCCAAGTGAGTACACAGGATACCCCTTTCAAAAATGGCTGACAAGAATAAAACATGCACAGACAAGGTGTCTTCATAAATAGCAATTTGAAACCATTAACTCCTTCCTAAAGCTTTCGTCCAGATATTGCAAAAATTAAAACTCGGGATTAACTTATTAAGCTGTACTTTAGCCATAAAATTGCAGTGAATCTCGCCAAGAGGGCCTAAAAGTATGGGAGTTCTTACAAGATAAAAACAAGGAGAAAATATGAAATCAAAAAGATCTAAAAACAGTCCAATTCTCATCTGGTTGGGAGACACTGGAGAAGGAAAATAAATTAAACTATCAATGCAGTAAATCAAACCACCAATATGCGACAACCGAAAATGTAGGAAATAATGAATAGCGCTGATGAAAAAATTGGAGAATTTTTATAAGTAAACAATCTTGATAAGTTAGTAACAAATATCACACATAAAGAGCAAGTCATGGGACTAATTGTTTCACCTTATGCACAGCGGTGGAGCACTATGACCACTTCGAAAGCGTAAAAGACGAGCATCCCCATCAGTTGTATCAAATATCCACATCTATTAGAAAGGGCAGATGGTTTAAATAATTCCAGTTAAAATAAGTAACAAAGGTTGTAAGAATTAAAAAAAAACAAATAAACTCAATATCCTCCTAAACTCAAAATAGCCAATGCCCGAAGGCTATTCGACAGATGATAATAGTGTGGGATGACATCAAAGTTACATATACAGAAGAAAAATAAGTTACATGTTAATGTAGAATAAAAAATGGGTGGCATTTTTGTTGATATTTAGTCCTTTTGGCCTGCCAATATGTCAGTTTAATTGGAAAAATAAGAAGTTACGTTCAATGAATAAATGAGCAAAGTCAAGCATCATGGATCTTCGGGTATCTCTGGTCATATACTAAGACTTCCATCATACTGACACATTTCAATCATTGGAATTATATCATAGATATGAGTGGATGACTATGATTGCCTTTCAGAAAGAAAAATAAGTTTTTGTAGTTTGGTCCATTAAGCAAAAACAAGAAATTTAACATGGAAGCAGAAATATGGGCATGTCAAGGCCTAAATTTGATCCAAGGAGAACCTAAACCCTGCCAATTCTGCAATACAAAAATGATATCCATCATCATCATCAGCGACAAGTCCCAAAATAGATAATCACTCCACCAACCAAATAACCAGTCAAGCTTAGAGTCTGCATCTGATTAGATGAATCACTACCCAGCAACCACTTCCAATCCTTTCATTCAAGGAAAAAAAGAAACACTTTTAATGATCTAAAGCAACAATCAAGAATTGAGACAAAAACTGATTTCCCTGGAATTCTCAAAAAGTACAAGAGAAGGGATGTCAGTAACCAACAATATTGGGACCACACTAAAACCCCCAATTTACCTGCTTGAGTTACTTCAGTGTATACCTCCAAGCATGGCATTGCATAAACTAAACTACAGCTAGCATTTGCAATATGTACAGGAAAAATATATACAAATATGCCAAAAAATACAGCACGTAAACTTCTTACTTTTATTGAATTATCTCCAGCAGAACTCATAAGAACAGGCTCATTTGCCAAAAAATGGAGTGATATTATTGAACCATCATGAGCTTCCCTGATGACTGATTGTAGTCTTCTTTTCTCCAGATTCCATATGCTTATAATGCCCGATGAACCCCCAGACGCTAGAAGAGGTTGTCCATCTAGCACAATGACAGAATAAATGCAACAAAGAGTAATCACAATTAACTGTCATAAAGCTAGTACAGGTATCTTCATTTAACACTATGAACAAGTAAAATATGACCGAAATATGACTTTTAACGAGTCCAAAATGGCGTAGCAACCTAATTAGATCCAACAAAATATTCACCAGAATTTTGATGTTCCATTTTAGTTACTCACCATCAAAGCATCATCATATCTTAGCTTTCTTTCATAAGTGGATATTCATCTACTCCTGTCGTTATATGAGATGACTAACCAAAAATTCCAGATTTAAACTTGATCAATTTAATTGACAAGCACATCTCTCAAAGTAGGAACCAATTAATTGAAATGATATGTGGGTACACAAATATGACTCAAGACTAGCACATGCAATGCACAAGTGACTAAAGAGGAAGCCATATGATGGACAGACATAATCTATGGATCTGTGAAATGTTCACAATTAGACTTATTTGTGTTGAACTTTTTTATTTACATGAATTAATACACACATGCTCCAGCTTATGGTTGATATACTTCTCTTTTTTGCTTTACAGAACATAGAAAGATAAGACAGACAGATCTATGAACAAAGATGGTGGAATTATAACAGCGAGAAAGGCCTCATGCCAAAGTCCAGCCATGTTTCACTCATAGAAAATAAAAATAAAGGATCTTGCTGATAGGACAGTCACAATCAACCATGCTGCCTCTGCTATGATTCTTCCCCTAACAGCATGTTAGTAAGGCAAAGAAACAAGGTAGCGCTTGCTTTATACGAAATACACATATTTATAAATTCCTAAACTGAAGGAGAGGTGATCGAGATGAATTCTAGTGCAATAACACAACCAAAGCATTTGCTTTATTAACATTAGATATAAGCTAAGTGTAGCTCTTCATATGTATGAAAACAACACAAGCAATTATACGATGAAAACAAAAAGGTTTAAATAGGGATGAAATAATCACATGTTGATTCATATTTTAAAGGGATTTAAAACAATTATTATATAATTGAAGATAATGCTAGAAAAATATGGTGCCTCATTAACTCTAACTTGTCCTTTAAACAATACTTCAGCTGAAAAGATTACCAGTTCTAAATGATAAAGCAGTCACAGCACCACGTGTAGAATGGGTGAATGAAATTAACTCTTCATCATAACGCAGGTTGTGAATGTGAATCATTCCATCAGAACAGCCAACTGCAACTACATCCAATGCAGGCGATGCAACACAGCAACAAACAGATGAATTCCAGCCTGTGAATTCATATATTTTTTCCTTGGTGCTGATGTTCCATAATTGCAATGGACCTTCTTGGCTACCAATAATGACCTGTTTGAACCATAATCTTCAGTTCCTTATGAAGCAAGTATTTGTAATAAGAGTCAAAAGTCAAAATTCCATCAGGAATTAAAACTGAGGCTGCAGTTACCTTGTTTAAGTAAGTATCAGGATGCATTATACAGCTTGGAGAGAATTTGGCTTCTAACTGAATATGTCCAACTGGTTCAAGGTTCAGTTTTACTCCTTTAAATGCCCATATAAATACATTACCTTTAATATCAAGGCTTAGAATATGGTCTCCAAACAAAAGTAATGAATTAATTTTTTCTTCATGTCTGCTCCATGCGGCTACCTGATTCAAAAAGTGAAATACCAGTAAAGTGACCATGGTAAAAATTGGAATGGAAAACTAATTGGGCAATGGCATAACATTTGGAGGGGGTAACAGAAAACCAAGAAGGATAGAGTAAGAAATTAGCATATCATAGAAGTATTAGGAGTTGCACAAATTAAGGATAAAATAATGGAGAACCAATTGATATGGCATGGGCATGTACATTGAAGAACTAAGGGAGCTCTAGTACGGAGAGGTATCACTAATCTTTATTGAGGATATAGGAAAAGGAGGATAATAGCTAAGATTGCATGGATGGAAGTTATAAGGGATGGTATTAAAAAGCTTAAAATAACATCATAGGCAACCATAAATAGGATGCTTGGTGCATGAAGATAGATAAAGCTAAAGCAAACCCACATAGGGGCAAGGCTTGATGATGATGATTATGGATTTGGAAGGACATGCATCCACAAGGGATGGGGGTATACTAAACAATAAAATACTAACATTAGTCAGTCAAGGAGGACGGTAATAGATTTTCCATAGTGATCTATTTTGAATGGCAATTCCCTGCCTACAGTTTCCAAAGTAGCATATTTTGTGATAAATTGTTGTGATTAAGAAGATTTATCTCCTGAGAGAATGAACATGTCTATTTTCCTAAAACATGCAGCAAAGTTGAAAAATGTAAAGAATTAAGAAAAGAAAAAAAGAGTAATAAGCCATACAAAGGAAGTTGCTTATAACTCATTTTACAGCTTTTTTGATCCATATATGAGAATTTTGATATGTTAAGAAGAATAAATATACTCTGCAAAATAAAAAAAAATGAAATGTAGCTAACCAAGACTTCTGTTAAGACTATAATGACACTGCATGTTCAACTAAAAGAATGACACAATCCTAAAACATGTAAGCCAGTAGAACATTCTTTGCTGATATTCCTGTCTCCTGAACGGCGAAAGATGACAACCATCTATGGTTTTTACTACAAACTCAATGGAAAGTGATATTTCAGAAGCCTGTCATGCTTTTCTCTTTGACTTTTTTTTTGTGGGGGGGGGGGGGTGTGCATGAATGCTCTGGTGCAAAGCATAAGTAACCAAAATAGAAGGTAGCACATTTTGAGATCCAAATGCACTCAGTTGTAGTAAAATGTGAACACAGAATACTAATAGCTTTTGGACATTGTTGGACATTAGTATAAAGTAAATAAAATAAGCAATAGGATATTCTTTTAAAAAAGGTAAAAAGTTGCAACCACATATAATTCGTAAGATACTGTACTAAAGCACGTATTATGATGCTTCATTAAAACATTTTCATTACTTCTTTATATTTATTCTCCACTTCCTAACTGTCATGATCTCTTCTAAACACTATTTTGGTATCTGATGTCTTTATTGCTTTTCTTATTAACTTTCTATTTCCAATGATTCAAAAAAAAATCCCAGACATATTCATTTTGATAACTTCTTGTTTATCTAAGCACTAAATCTTTTACAACACTCACCAGTGGTTTGGAACTAAACTTGTTGACCACAGCATATGAATCTTCAACCAGTACGTGTATCTTCATATATGAATCTTAATAAAATATATTCCTATAACTAGAACTGCAAAATACTTCAACTACGGCAAAAGGTGATTCTCTGCTATGTATAAACCTGCTGAGCACGTTTGAAAACTCCAATTTCAGTTCCGAAAGCAGCAAATGTGTAGTCCTTGTGGGATGCAAGAGCTCGGATCTTCTTCGGTAATTGGGGTCCTGGAAGATATTTTATGCACATGGTTAAGAAAAAAGAACAATAGAAGTGTATTAGAAATAGGATGAAATAAGGATGAATTTGACAAATTAATAAACTGGCAGGGCACGTAACAAACATCCAGATCAATTGAATTTTGGTTTGTTTTCAAGATATGTTGATCAAGCTCTAGAGTTTGTCTCAAATCATATGGCCTATGATGCAATTTATCTTTTTGTCTATATTGCTACCATCCATTTTGTGTCCATGTGATGCATAGGTTAGAAACCTCCAAAACACTTGAATTTTTGTTTCTATTTTACGATCAGCAGTGTGTACTTTCACTTTGAAAAGGCTGTTATTGAATTTTCATTGACATTATTTGGGCCCAAATAAAAACAAAATAATACATGATAAGGCATCTAAGTCATTGTACTTTCATATTTATTTCGTGTATTAAATTAAATGTGTAAGTTCATTAAATCGGAAATAAATGATCTCTATTCAGGGGAGAGGGGAGAACTCCTGCAGATTGCAGCTTCGTCTCAACATTCATTTTGTACCAGACTGGATCACCTAAGAAACATATGAAGCACTGTTTACCAGTGATAATGTTAGATTCCAAGCGATTGCAATTACGTGACATTTTGTCCATAACACCATATGTAAATGGTTCAGCCCGTCAAGTAGTCAAGTATCTCAAGCAGAAAAAAAAATTAGTCTCCAATCCTCTGTAGCATGGCCCATCATATGTTGAAAGCATTATATGACAAAGTCTTCTATCAAGATATCAAATAGTGGTTTGCCAAAGAGGAAAAAACTGCCCTTGCTGATGATTTCTGGAAAGACGCTATTATTCGATTGGAAACGATTATAAACATATGTAATCCACCTCTGCAAGTAATCTTCACTTTGAAATTCCACCCTTCAGAATGTGTTGATATTCAAGATACATGAAAATGGGTCAAGATGGCATTTCACATATTAAAGCTAGGGGTTGAAGTTCCTGCCAAATCTGAAGCGTTTTGGACATTGATGAGTCAAGAATTGCATGAGTTTGGCAACTCTAAGAAATGCATCCAGCTTCTTTTGAAACCAACCAAAACTCACTAAAACTGATCATGCATGCTAAGTTTAATGAAATGGGGCATCTGATGTCATTTTTGGGCCATTCTTCACTTCAAGTAAATTTAGGTGCTTGATGTCATCTTACATAATCTCCTCGGTTGTTTAAGTTTAAAGAAGGGTCCTTCCTCAAAGGTGATGACTCTAACCTTCAAAAATCAATTTCTCAAAACTAGATTTAAAATTTGCAAGTTAAAAAAAAATGCATGTCCATTTCCAAAAGTTCTTCATAAAGGGACAACTTCTCTAGATATAAGAGATTTTTTGCGGTTTTTGCGATAATTTTTAGAGGGGAAGAAGAGAATAGGGGGAATAGTGGATTAAAGGGTCTGAACTCTGATTGAGCTCAAATTTAAAAGAATTGTCATCTATTAAGCTATCATCAAAGGCACATGCATGCAGCATTACACAATGAAATTATGGATTTTTTTCCAGTTTGGGGCAGTGATGGGGTAAAATTGGCCTAAGATCAGCAAATAAATAGTAAGCTAAGTGTCCCAAACAATAAAATATAATATAAAATGACGTATGATGGTTTTGTTATTTATTTTTCAAATTCTTTTCATTATTTATTGACCATCACTATCATAACTAGAGCCAAAGTCGCTGATTCTACAACTCATGAGACCCAGCTAAAAAGTTAAAGCACAACCTAGTTTCCAAACCTTGGTGGAGCTTTTAACTATGGACAAAAAAGTGCTTTCTAATATTATAAATGTACTTTCTTCCATATTATGAATGAAAATCTATCTTTTCGATCCTATTGCCAGAAGTTGAAAGTCATAGGCTTGAATCAAAATGAATAACAAAAAATATATTTCATCAGCACTGTTTATATGGATAAGGAGGACTTTCATAGAAGTAGTACAGATATGTTGACAGACGAGATGAACATTCAATAAGCATAAAATGATTATATTTTAGATGTCCACATGAAGAACCAACAAAAGAGAAAAGAACATTAATTATGCAAACATAAAAATAATCAAAAAAAACTTACCAGCAAGCACTAATGTCAACTTAGCACACTGCAAAAAAAGAAAAGAAAAGGAAACAATTATTCAGCTTCCACGCAATGAAAAACTAAAACTCGCCATGCCAATTTAATTTGTGTGTATAAGAGACTTACGCAAATTTTATGTAGGTTAAACAGTAAAAGGAGCATCTACTTGTCCTAATCCAATATAAGAACACTAACCATATAAAAGGGAAGAGGAAGAAAATATGAAAGAACAACTGGTTGTATAGGACATGCAGTGAGTAATATAGTCATTTGATTATTAAAGTTTGTATTTTAACTTTTAATAAAGTGACATGCCTTAGAACAAGTTATTACAACTGCAACATTCAGTACTTCACAAGGTTATAGACGATGTTTCCATTTTGTGAGGGATATGTAAATAAGCAATACTCAGAGGGTGACATGAAAAAACACCAAAAATATCACTTATCTTGTTTTTTTTTTTTAAAAAAAAAACTTACTCTATTGTCTATCAAAAGGATTCTAAATAATTGAGCTTTCCGGCAGAAAAATAAGTTCATGAAAACCATCATAATTCATGTTTATTTGGATGTACAGCTCAAGCTGCTATATAGTCTAAGCACAGACAATATTAGTTTCGGAGAAGTGCTCAAGTCCACTATAGATTCGTATACCGTGCATGATTAATGTATATGAAATTGCTAGTCCATCATAAATATGAAATAATTGTAGATAAACCCCATTGGTAGATGATTGCAATACTGGATCATCTACATCAGCAACTCCATATAATCACCACTCTCCATTAAAAAAATGTAATGTCTATAAGTAGTTCTTATATTAACTTGATTCTTAATCATTTGAAGAATCTATGCACCATAATTATCAAAATATCATGGAATTAAAATCAAATACACTGCACATCGGAAAAATAACAGATTTATAGGGAACAAATTTCAATTTTTAAACTGTAAATATTAAGTACGCTCCTATTAAAAAAACATAGCAGGCATGTCAATTGAACCAACCTGCAAAAAAATGATAACGGCGGCCACTACTACAAGTTCTGAAAATTCAGCTTGCAAAGTTTCGGGCCCAAGTTTATCAAACTTCAATTTTCTTTGATAAATTTTATCCATACTTAAGAGAACTCGACAAACAACCGAAAAAGAACGAACTTTACAAGATAGAAAGCTTACATCATAGATCTGCCACGCTTTTCCAACGCTGACGGTGACGAAGGTCTCGGTCCCCAGTCTCTGGACGGAGAAGGGGACACCACTAGTGATGTAACCGATTGCTCGATAGGGTTCGAATATCCCCATCGCTCTCCGCTCGATTTGGGGGTTGAAAAGGAAGTGGATTTGAATGCGAATAAGAAGGCGGCGAAGGCAACGCGAGGTTTCTAGGGTTTCCTTCAGCTAGATTTGATACAGCAGTGAGGAAGAGAGTGAAACAAGAAGCGGGAAGGGAATGGGAGGGGATACAAAGAGAGAGGCGGACGACGAGGGAGGCCGTACCTCAAACGGCGGGGATCCAGTGGTTGGTGGTGGCGGCGGTCGTAGAGATGGCGGTCGAGCGACGGCCGATGGCAGCCGGCGGCGCAGCGGTGGAACGCTGGTTGAGGCGGTGGTGGAGAGGAGAGGAAAAAAAAAACAGAGGAGAGAATAAGGGGGTTAGGGTTTTAGACTCTCAAGTTCACATGGAAAGACTACGGAGGGATCTTGTGTTAATGTTTTCACGACCCGTTGGAAAACATTTAGCTAAAACGTCCTCATAGTATTCTGTATTCTATTCAAGTTCAGTGAATAGCCTGGTACAAATAAAAATGAACTAGTATTCGCAAGCCGGACTAATTACTGGAAGATCCCTGAACGTGAATACAATTGTTTTTCGACCAGAACTTCTGGGGTTAGTTAATTTTATTTGCTGAACATATTAAGAACAGGCCCTACATATCTATTTTTTTTCACTTGCCAGGCACAAAGATAAACTAGCATCGGCAAGTCGCATGACGGGATTAGTTCCGGCAAGCGAATTGCAGGGACTACTTAATTTCATTGTAGGCAGTACACTTCCGTTTGATTTTTTTGATGTCCCAATATTAGGCACGTATAAGGTGTTTCTAATATAATTGAGCAAATAAATATAAACTAGTAAAATCCCACAACCATGCAAAGGGGAAAAAACACCTATGTACTGTTTAATAAATAAAAGTTAGGAGGAATAAAAATTAAAAACAAATTATTGAGATATGAAAATATTATTAAATAAAGAGCAAAAAGACAATAACAACATTACAATAATAATCTAACTATTCTAGTAGTTAGAAATAAAATTTGAAAGAATAAATTAAGGCTCTCAACCAATAAATCAAAATCCTATTTTCAAGGAAAAGCCAATAATAATTATAAGGCCAAGATATGATAAAAATGAAAATATTTAACAAGTGTAATGAAATAATTGTGAAAATTCTAAGTGGGACTAAAAGGCAACAAAATGAATGGATGTATAAAAAAAAATAAAAAATAAAAAATGAAAACAGAAAAAAATGAAATAACTAAAAAAATAATCCCAATCTACTGTACTTAGACTCGAACCTATATGGATCTAAATAAGTAGGCAGTCCTAGCATAGATTAAGTATGAATCTTGTTAATATGAACTCAAACCATATGGAGACTCATCGTTAGCTTGCAAGGTTATACCTTATCTTAATGACAATAATTGTGTTATTTTTGTTTCAAGATACCATCACATGTTAATGTATCAGAGAACTAGTAAGATTAAATAGTTAGGTCTTCAAGCCACTTGGATGGCCATATCAAGACAGGATGAAAGTACATGGTGCCTCAAGATGCAGATTGATGATCCTAACATAAAGAACTATAATATATTGGCCATTTACCAATGTCCCAATATGCAATATGACAGGAGTAAAGAGAACATAGAGGTTGTCAGTTTCTTTTCTATAACCATTATAGAAAGAGATGGGAGAGATTGCCATATGCTTACACAGCATGAAGAATTTAAAAATATATTTTTCCCAATTTCTCTACTAGTTTCAGTGCAGGAGGATCCATGTGCGCATGTTTCTTTGGTGACCAAATACCCTTTTTTCGGGATGGACATTGATCATGGTACTAATTTTTATCTCGAATCGCAGTATCCCAAGTAGGGTTATTACTTCAACCCGCATACAGTACGATTATGGGTTGAGCAAGGAATCAAGTCAAACTCACTAAATTTTTAGGCTGAGATTAGGTTTGAGGTTTTTTTGTACGGGACTTGACCCAAATCTGACCCAAACTTGCACAGATTACTTAGTTTATGACATACATGCATGGATACATACATACATACATATGTATGCACGCATATATACACAAGTATATGCATATACATATATAATATTAGTTTTATGTTCTTTAATAGAAAAAATGAAGATGAATGACATATTAGAATATATTCTGGAATTTATACTTGATTTTTAGGAAAACATATATGTTAATTTTTAGTACATTATTATTATGTAATCAACCATCAAGAGATTGTTGTTCATTATTTAATTTCTGTAGTATATACTAGATATTATATTGATACTTCGCATGGTATGGATTGTTTACCTTGATTAAATCTTCAAGCATAATATTTGAAACTTGACGGGTATTTGGATCCAACCGCCACCCTACTCAAACCTGATATACGTTTTTATTGCTCGAACCCAGACCTAATTGGATCTTTCAATAGACCGAGCATAGAATAAAAATTGGACTCAAAACCTCAACAGGTACAGGTTTGGGTTTAGTAAAACCTAGATCCAACTTGATCTAATGGCACCCCTATTCTCAAGTACCTCTATCGTCTTCATTTTACACTTCTTTTTTCTAACTCATGTATAGTTCATTACCTCATTTTCTAAATAATTCTTTTTTTAAAGGAAAACTAGGGAGCTCCACCTAGCTTTCCCAAGCCCCATCCCACACTCATCAAAACTAGCCTACCTAGAATATTTTGGGTAAATATTCTACTATCCTAAAATTAACTCTAATTATCCTTTGGTGCATTACCACCATATCCCCTCAACCCAAAATAATCCTTATATATCTTCCTTCTTTTTTTAGAAGGTTTGTAACAAATTTTTCTCATGAGAAACCTAAGCAATCTCAATTAATACACAGCATATAACAATTAATTTGTATTATTAGTTAGGCATAAATCTGATAAAAATAATTGTTGGTGCTTAATCTCATATGTCAATAAATGTTTACTCCGACCCATCTCACATACTGAATCCTTCTTGCCCTCTATTCTCTCCCGAGTCCACCCCCCTTCTTTCATCCCCCACTAATTCCTATCTTCACTTTCTAATCATTTTACTAGTCATCTCTCATAGCCTACACCTGTTTCATCTTGAACTTTTCTGATCAAGAAACATCTTGACAGTTCCCCGAGGAAGAGATCTCAAGATATAAAACGTTATTCTTGGATACAGAGTCTTGATTTGCAAGGAGATAAGAAAGAGGCCAATTGCAAGATAAAAAGATGGAAGTGAAGGGACCTTGGAACATGGTTGCAATGGAGACTCTAATTCATAGTGGTGAGATAACTATGAAGAAGGTAGAGGGGAGAGGAAATGAGAGTAAAGGAGAGGATAGCGATGGAGATTGAGGGGAAAGGTAAACTAACAAGCGAAGGAGATGTAGGCATATTTGGTAAATTGTAATATACTAGAGGAGTTGAAGGTGTTGCTGCCTCTATAGCTGCCCCTCTTTTTATGTTGGAGTTGGCGAATTGTAGAGCATGGGAAATAAGCATAGGAAGATTAGGCATGTTTGATCACTTTTTCTCTTGTTTTTGTTTTTTGCTCATCTAAAATGAAGAGTTTTCCAATCTCTTATTCCTACTTTTTGTAGACTTTTCTTTTTTTGGATTCAGGCCCCATTGGTAAGGCTGCAAATGGGTCGGGTCGGGTTGACCCGTGACCCGACCCGCTACCCAAACCTAAATTGGAGGATCCGTGTTAGGTCCTAAACATGGACCCATTTTATTTTCCGGATCGGGTCTGGGTCAACCCAATCTCAACCCGATCCGCACTCGACCCAACGCATTTTTTTTGAATCAAGTTTGGATTGTTTACCCAAAAATCCGATCCGACTCAACCTGAACTTGGATTACCCATTTAGACCTGTAGGCCTACAAGCTGTAGCTGCAGCCCATATTCCATAACCCATTCACTGCCCAGGCTAGCTAGAGGCCAAGATCTGATTAGAATTTAATTTTTTTGGGTTGAGATGGGGTTATACATGGATTTAACCCGACCTGAATGATCCATTGATCAAAAATTTTAGCCGTGGATCCGACCTGACCTAATCTTCGATTGGGTTGGGTTTGGGTCAGATCGAAATCATTCATGACATGTTTGACCCGACCCATTGGCACCCTTAATCATAAGTAAGCCGGCACAATAAAATAGTTTTCATGTAATAAAAGCTGGCAAACTCTTTGGCTCAAAGTCTTCGTAGCATTGGATCAGGGACCTAGTTAGAGCCTTTGGCACTCAACTAATAGGCGGAAGAATAGTTTGGCAGTAGTTTGTGCAGGGGTGATAAGAGGAAATTTCAACTTGTCAGTGCTGCTTGTTAATAGGGCTAATGGCTTTTTTTTTTTTTTTTTTTGAGTGGCCAAAGTAATGAGCTTCGGTCCACAATTTAATCGTCGCCGCAGCGATTCGAACTTGGGACCTTATGGTTAGAATTGCTGCCCAGTACCACTAGGCTACCACCTTGGTGGGTTAATAGCTTTTGATGGGTTATTATGGACCGAATGATAGACTGGCTGGCAGGAGCTATGATAGGAATTGGTTGGAAGTGCTTATAGTTTACCATGGTCTGTTGCACGAGTTTCATGTAGGGACATGGATGCATTTGCACGAGTGATTAGAAGTTTGGCGTTGATTGACATAACAAGGTTGATATTACAAATGGTCTAAGGTGAGGGAGGATCTGGTGATGTCTTAGTTGGATATCTTCTTTATTACAATTGGTTAGGAGAGCAAATATCCAGCTATGACTTCCTTCGACAATCCCTGTCACCTTTTTGATCATTCCTATGCCTATTTAATGCTGGAATTTTGAGGCTTAGATATATGTTTTGATTGAACAAATGTGAACCAAAACTATAGGCTTTGATGCTCTAATTCTTGACTGGTGGGTGGACCTATCTTTAAAGGGCCTATGATTGGTTTAGAAATTAAGAGGTCTTAGACAAAAACTCGAAGTATAGAGTAGAAAGTTTGGTGGTATTACTAAGTTGAAGAAAAATCTGCTCGACGCCATTATTTGAATGCATAAGGAGGAGAAAATGTGAGGACACAGACTAACCGAAACTAGGTCAGTCTTGAAAAGGACGAGCAGAAGAAGGGAAGGACTCCAACCCCAATATGAGCTCCCCCACCTTCTCACGAATCCACCCTTGGATCATCCACCGTCTACTTTGAGAACTATATAGGCAGTGAATGATGGAGCAAGGAGATCTTTGAGATCTGTGCGGCAGGAGAACCAAAGGTGGATATGCATGAAGTAAGGTGAAGCTGCCCCTCTTTTCCTCTTTCTTCCTCTCTCTCTTTCCCTCGTACTATTCCAACCATCTCTTTTTTCTTCCTCCTATCTCCCTTTAGTACTATTATTTTAGTAATTTCTCTAACTCAATATTTCTTTGCTCTTTATCATGATTTTCCTAATTATTTTATTTATATGATAGGAGTTGTGTAGGAGAAGAACAATATATCGGACAAAGAGGAGAGCTTAAGATCCCATCTTCTTGCACACCCTCACCTTCGTGCCCGCTTCTTCATTAACCCAAAAGCTATTGCTTGTTTCTCGCTATAGCCGCACAATACTTCCTCCTTCTCCTTCTCATGTAGTTCATATAGCATTGGAGCTGTATTAGGAATGCATTCAACCCTGTGCATCTTCTCCTCTAAATTGTCTCATGCCTCTATTATCTTGCCTTGTGGTTTAAGGTACCTTTTCACACCTCTTCGATTTTATCCCCATGATGGCGCCGCCACTTGAGTATCTATGATGGCCCTTCTACAAATTGGTACTCTTCTAGCCTTAATGGATATATCAACATCTTTGAACATCCTATCGTTGCTTAGCTCAGACTCCTATCCCTAGTTTAGGCAATTCCCACTCTAATTTGAATAGATTTGAGACGTCAAGCACTGTCTCCTGGTTAGCATTGTCCCTTCTCCCTCTCTCATATTTCATTTCCTCCCTAATCTAGTGATTTAATTTGTGTGGGTGAGCGATCATCCGGACACGGAGCGATCTAGCGTGGGTTCCACACCCAAACCCTTTAATTATAGTAAAAGGCCCTAATCACCACAATTGTGTAGTTTAGCTGCCAGTTTGGGAAGAACCTAGAGATTAGGATTAGTTTTATAGATTTTGATAAGGACAATTACTTTATCAATTTATGTAAAATATTACTATCAAATTGATTTGGATATGTTAGGGGTATACATGGACGGATAGATATATACCTTGTTTGTATTTTGTCACTGGTAGAGGTGAGAATCTCTTTGCATGCATGCTTACTTGTATATTAATTCAGATATATATCTGTGTGATTCTAACATACGCATGTATGTTATAGAAAATAAATGAATTTATATTATGTATAGAAATTAGCAATGTTTTAAATTATATAATGTGAACATTTTAATATATTTAATTAATAAAATGGGACTTGCATGACTTAATGATTGGGTGGGCTGCTTTGGAGTAGTCATGTTATTATGAATTGCCCCATCATAGGCATGAAATATGACACTCTCTATTATCTTGTCACAGGCGAAATACATGACTATGACCCAGTCCCAGACCAAATATAACTTAATATAATTAATATGCATTCTCAAAATAAATGGATGGGTGAAGGTCCTAGACTGTCAATATTATTGTGGATTGCTAGTCACGGACTAGAGCACGATATTCTAGATAGCCTTGCCACAGTCTCAACATGGTACTATTGATTGCCTCGTCACAAGCATGAAATGTGACTATGGTTAGTCTAAAGCCAAAAAGAGAATATTGGATATGCGCATGTGAACCTATTTGATAGGTGTCGAGTAGTTAGTCTAAAGCCAAAACTAGAATATTGGATATGCGCATGTGAACATATTTGATAGGTGTTGACTCTAGACTAATATTGTTACTATTAACTGCCTTATTACAAGCTAGAAATATGGCAAAATTGATTGCCCCATTATGGGTGAAAAATAAAATGCTATTGATTACCTGTCATAGGGTAGAAACGTGATCGGAGTTAGCCCAAAAGTCGAAAGATAACCATTATTGGATCTTGATCTTGCTAATAAAACAAATGACAAATAAGTTATTTGAAATCACCATTGAATAAAATAGTTAATTTGATGTTACATGAAATATCATAAAACATTTATTTTGAAATATGATGCATATGTCCATTTTTCAGTTTATTGGACTTATGCTGGATTGCTGGTATGTGATTTTTTGATAATTGCAGATATTTCGGTATTAATTATTTGCTATGGTTTATATTTAATTATTTGTGGGTGTGTGTGTTCGGGATTCGATGGCCTTATCATGTATGAGACAAAGTTGCGGGTTTGGGACATTATATTAATAGTTGTTAAACTAATCCAAGCTAATTTTTACATTAGATAAATTTTACATATTAGTGGCGAGTAACCAAATCCATGCTAATAACTTTGTTATTTGATAAATTATATATATTGAATCAATATGTCAATCCTCGGGAAAGGTTACATACATCAAATTTTGTAGTAAGCTGACTTGAAGATGAGCAAAAATGGAACATTATTGTTCCTTATCTTCTTAATCTTCCACCGGAATAATAAACTTAATAATCCAACAAAATTATAAATTATTGCTGTAAGTTATATTAGCTTCATGGTTGGTGGCCAGTCTACATCGATGCCTGCTTCTCTCTACTAGCTTTATTTAAGTTGAGATTTCAACCATTCTACGGTCATGAATATCCAGTCGTTTCTTATCCTGAAAGTCGCCAGCGTCAACCCACGCGTCTAATGAATTATTAGCTATTAAATTACTGGTTATGGATAATGGATGCCATGATTGCTGTTATTACCTGTTATAATAACAGCAGATTAACAGATTGATGTCATGATAACTGTTGCTGGAAATTGGACCCGGGGGCAATCTTCGGTCGAGGAGAGGGAGCGACTGTTAGTCCTCACGGCGGGGCGACGGTCTGTCGGCGGGCGGCGTCCTCCGTCCGGGGCGGTCGGAGAGAAGGAACAGCAGGTCCTCGCAACGGGGCGGTGATCCGTTGGCTGGCGGCGTCCTCCGTCCGGGTGCCTGCACACGAACCGGTGGCCGGGTTCTCCGGCGCCGGCCCTCCGAGCTCAAGTCAGGGAGGGGGCAAATAGTGGGGAGAAGGAGATAAACAGTGATTTTTTTGGGTGTATGAATGTTCCCATCCAATCTTGAGAGGCCAAGGCTCCCTTTTATATGCGGGGGTCGGTTTACCTGTGATGTAACAGGGCGAGGCCGTAGTACGGCTTGGCATGTTGTTCAGGTCGGCGCTCGGTCAGGCGAATCATTGCACTGATGTCGGCGGTATGGCCGAGATCAGAGACTTATCATAGTCGACTAGACCCTGCTGGGTCGATTTGCCGTGGAGAGCTGGGGATCCGTAGATGTCAGGAGCCATGCGCATTTATTGTGGAGTAAGTCGGAGATCCGCATTTATTATTGGGTGTGCCGGAAGATTACAGCGGCCATGCGCAGTAAATGCCGGAGGGGTGTTAGAGTACGGTCCTCGGACATCGGGGTTTCTCTTAGGTCGGAGGTTTCGGGGTCGGTCGTCTTGTGGCCGAGCGTTCCGAGGTCGGACGCTGACTTTGGCTGTCCGGGGTCGGAGGTTGTACGGCTTCTTAGGGGCATTTATGTCATTTGGGGGGAAACTTTATTCCCCCCAACACTACCTCCCGACTTCCGAGTTCGAGCGGCTTATGGGGCTCGGACGTGGGAAGTAAAGTCTGTCACTAAGGTTGGGGGGAAGGTCTCGCCCGCCCCCTTGTGCTTTCCGGAGCTTTCATGGTGAGATACGCGCCCTTTGGCGTCTCGAGGCTGCTTTATTCGGTGAGCTAATGATGGAGCTCGTATCATCATGCTTCTTGAATCGCCAGGATCATTTTACGGCGGATTAATGACGGGGGACCTCGAGCTCGTCGAGGCGGTGTCTCGATTCCGTAATCGACGTTTCTGGCTCATTAATGAGTGTGCCGTTACGGGGTTTGAAACGGACACGCGGCGCGACCCGAGGTCGGATGCTTTCGATTTCATGTTACTGGATCATAATTCCGAAGAAGTGGAGGCCTCATCGGGGCTCCACGTGTCCCAGATCTTATTAAACGAGGGGAGCGGGGGTTACGTCCGCTCGTTCCTCAAGACGATTTGATTCTGTGGACCCACGATGAGGCCCCGAGATCCGATGGGACAACGCTTCGATTTCGTATCCGATTTATTAAACCGGAGTGAATACGGTGCCTCGGCTTCCGAGGTCGACACGTGGCGCAACTCGGTCGGGGGGATGGGAACCGACCCCGTCGATCTGGGCCGTCAGGGGGTCTATATAAACCCCACGAGTCTGCCCTAAAGGTCTTGTTTGGCTGCCTCTTATTTTCGTCGTCTTTCCCCCCTGCTTCCTCCCTCAGCTGAATCTTGCTGGTGGTGCCCGGAGCGATTTCCGGCAATGTCCAGTAGGTTTTCTTTCTGTTTTCACTAGGGTTTCCTCTTTTCTCCTCCTCGTCAACTTCCATTTTCTACTCTTAACTTTTGCTCCACTCTTCCGTGAGAATGGGTTCCGGTCCCGAAGAGGTTGGGTCGAGTCTGTCGGAAGAGGAGCTGGAGTTAATCCGCTCCCGTTTCTTCTTCCAGCCCGGGTTTCGCCTTGAAACCGCAGGGCCGGAAGACAGGGTGACGCAGCCGCCCCCAGGTCGGATCGCGGTTTACCGCGAGACACTTTGGGCGGGCCTGCGTTTTCCCGCCCATGAGTTCGTGAGCAACTTGCTGGCCGAGTACCAGCTCGTCCCGGCGCAGTTGGCTCCGAACTCATGGAGGACTATAATCGGGTTTTTATCCCTGTGCCTCGGGCACGGGATCCCGATTTCGGTAGGCCTTTTTCGCCGGTGTTTTCTGTTAAAGAAAAACCCGGCGGACGTAGGGTGGTTGTATTTCGCCTTTCGGGGCGGTATGTCACTCTTCCGGGGCGCCCCTTCCTCGATTCACGAGTGGAAGAGGAAGTTTTTCTTTCTGGCGTCTGCGGCGCCTTGGGGGTTCGAGCCAAGGTGGGGACACCCTCGGCTGAAGGCCCTCAACAAACTCTCCGAGCCCACGGGGAGGGAGCTGAGGACCCTGGACTCTTTGCGAGCCCTCGGGAGGGGCAACGACCTGACCGAGCTCCTGCGGGAGGACGCCCTGGCGAGCGTGGGTCTGAGCTCGGCGCGCCCCGAGGGTAAGGGCGGTTGCATTATTCTATTTATTTATTTCTTGTTCTCCGTCTTTACGGTCACGGGTCTGACTCTTAACAAAATTCTTGATTTCAGATATTCCACGCATGCCGACCAGCAACACATCACTTTTCTCTCGCCTGAGGAGGCGAGAGGCCGAGGCCGGGGGTGCTGTGCCCCAGCCTCGAAAGAGGGCGAGGACGGACGGCGCTTCTTCGTCGGCCGGGACGAGTGGCCCCGAGGCGGGGGCCCCTGCAGCCGACCCGAGGCGGGAGCGGGTTGTTGGTGATGCGGGCCCGTCGGCCCCTCCTTGCCCTATCCCCCTTGCCCAGCGGGGGGAGCCGTCCGTGGTCCGGCCGCAGCAGCCAGGACCCCGAGGCACCGAGGCGAGCGGCTCCGGGACCTCGGGTTCGATCGTGCCGAGCTCTTCCCGGGCTTTCCGAGAAGAGTCGGTCGAGCCGGACTCTTCTATTCCCGATGGGCGCTCGGCCTTTCAAGATGCCGAGGTCGCACGCTCCATGTTGCGGCGTGCGGTGCTTCCAGCGGACCGGGCCGTGTTCCGGGGTATTTCGCTGGAGGAGGTCGTCGGCAGTGCTTACTGCAACACTGCCCGGGTAAGCTTCCTTCTTAATTTTTCCGAGTTTTTAGCGTACATATGTGCTTTTCAACTCACAATACCCTCGTTTCTTTCTTTTCAGCATATTCTCGAGCTCGACACCATGGCGTTCATCGCCCATGGGTATCGGGAAGAAGTTCAACAGCTCGGCCAGCAACTGGAGCCGGCCAAGAAAAGAGTCGCCGAGCTGGAGGCGGCGTTGGCCGCGGCCGAGGCTCGGTGGACAGCCACCGAGGCTGAGCGCCTTGCCATGGTGGGGGCGCTCGAGGAGGAGAAGGCGGCTCATGCCCTGACCAGGGCAACCATGCGCGGCACGGAGGCGCGCTTAGGGGAGGTCCAGGCCAGGGTCGCGGCCCTCGAGTATGAGGAGGGGGTCTTGCGCCTCCGACTCGGGCAACTTGAGGCCCGGGAGAGGAGGGCCCTCGAACGAGCCGAGCATGCTGTGGAACTCTTCAAAGAGTCGCAAGAGTTCCGCGACATGTTGGAGGAGGAGACGGTCGACGGTTTCCTTCGAGGCTTCGAGAACTTCTGGGAGCAGGTGCGCCGGTACTGCCCTCAGTACGACTTCTCGACGGTCCGTCCGAGGGAGGACCGGGGCTGGGGGTCCGACGTGCAAGCCCTTCCTGCCATCCTGACGTCCGAGGCGGGAATATACGAGCAGGACCCCGCCGAGCCTTCGACGGGGGTAGCCGAGGCGGTCGGTGTCATGGAGGCGGCCCCGGCGGCCGAGATCGACGCTGTCCCGGAGGCGGCGCCCGAAGCTCCTGCTCCCGGCCCCGAGCCTGTTCCGGAGGAAGATCATGAGGTCATCAATGTGCCGGATGACCCCCCGGATGTGGCTCCCGCCGCTTAGGACTTAGCATATTTTTCTTTTCTTTTCCATTGTATCCGGGGTCGGCCCTTGAGTGGCCGACTTCCAATTTTGTAATTGGCCTTCCGGCCCTTTGTTAATGAAGAAATGTTTTTGTCATTCTGTGTTCATCTTTCCCTCTGTTGTCGTGGATGAGGCTAGAACCTTAGCTAACCGCCTCGACGACCTCTAACTTCGTATTTTAATCTTTGGGCTGCTTAACGAAGCTGCCCTTTTCCCTGGCTATATCTTAGCCTTCTCGGATTCCAGTCGTCTCGACCAAAGGGAGCTCCGAGCTTAGGTTTCTAGAAAATTTCTCTAAGTCCTATAACTCGGATCTTAGAGTCGTGGGAGTTGCCACGTTTGGCCTTTAGGAAAATCTTAAGGCACCGAGGTCGGGCCTTAGCCCTTCAAGTGGGACCGGAATAGGTCTATTCGTGCCGCTATTCGGGGAGTTTAGTCGGGTTTCCGAACTCAACTCCGAACCTCTCATAGGGAGCGTGGGCTAATAAACAAGTTATTGCCGAAGGTTTTCATAGTTATCGTTCTCGGACCTTGCCGAGATTTCGGTGAACAAGGCTGGGATTCCCAAAGATTGCCTTGGTACCTGTGCTTGGCTGGTACATTCGTGGCCGGGACCACTTTCTCAGCTGGACGTCGGAGTTTACTTAGAAGAGCCGAGTTGGGCCCTACTTTATGAAGCCTTAGTACGGATTGCGGAGACTTGACGAACAGAGCAGGCATAATGAAGTTGGGAGGTCGGTCTTAAGCCGACCCAGCGAAGAAGCCCGGCTTTGGGGCAAAATAAGACTCCAACATTGGACGAGATTCCGTTCGGCAATATGTAGATAAAATTTGACAAGGAGGGCGTCTAGTTGGGTGTACCTCTTGCATTCTCGGGGTCATGCTTCGCATGGTGGAGTAGGTCGCTTCCCTTCCTCGTCGACCTCCGGAGTCATTTTTGACTTGTAAAAGGGGCTCGGGCTTCCCATGGACCCGGCGACTCCTGCCGGAGTTGAGAGGATCTGGGGAGGCTCTGTTGATTTGTAGCCCTTTTTGAGATCGAGGGGGCTTAAGACCCTATGGTCGGACCTCGGAGCGCCTTAACCTTGGTCGAGGGATCCCACGTCAGGTCGGCGGGTTCGTGGACGCTTTGCTGACCTGTGATACCTCCCGAGGTCGAGGGAGTCTGGTTCTCTACGGTCGACCCTCGGGGCATCCCGACCTTAGTCGAGGGATCGCTCGCTTCGGGGATCGGGGATCGTCGACCGCTCTCGGGGGTCCACTTTGTGGCGCCCCGGGTGGAGCCACCCTTTCCACCCCTCACGGCGCCTTCCCGAGGTCGAGGGAGTCTGGTTCTCTACGGTCGACCCTCGGGGCATCCCGACCTTAGTCGAGGGATCGTTCGCAAGGTCGGCTGGTCCGGGCACGCTCTACCGACCGGCGACGCTTCCCGAGGTCGAGGGAGTCTGGTTCTCTACGGTCGACCCTCGGGGCATCCCGACCTTAGTCGAGGGATCGCTCGCTTCGGGGATCGGGGATCGTCGACCGCTCCCGGGGGTCCACTTTGTGGCGCCCCGGGTGGAGCCACCCTTTCCACCCCTCACGGCGCCTTCCCGAGGTCGAGGGAGTCTGGTTCTCTACGGTCGACCCTCGGGGCATCCCGACCTTAGTCGAGGGATCGTTCGTCAGGTCGGCTGGTCCGGGCACGCTCTACCGACCGGCGACGCTTCTCGAGGTCGAGGGAGTCTGGTTCTCTACGGTCGACCCTCGGGGCATCCCGACCTTAGTCGAGGGATCGCTCGCTTCGGGGATCGGGGATCGTCGACCGCTCCCGGGGGTCCACTTTGTGGCGCCCCGGGTGGAGCCACCCTTTCCACCCCTCACGGCGCCTTCCCGAGGTCGAGGGAGTCTGGTTCTCTACGGTCGACCCTCGGGGCATTCCGACCTTAGTCGAGGAGGCGCTACGGGGGGCCGCGAAGGTACTACCCCGTTGTTGGTGTTGAGCGCCACGGGGGACTGCGAAGGTACTACCCCGTCTTCCCGAAGTGTCGAGGGGTCTGGGCACGCACTGTCGACACTCGGGGCATCTCGACCTTAGTCGAGGAATCTTGCACCAGTCGACGTTTCACCGTCCTGTGATTCTTCCCGAGGTCGAGGGAGTTTGGGACTCTACGGTCGAGCCTCGAGGCATCCCGATTTTGGCCGGGAAATCTGAGGATCACAGACGACCCAATATTAGAAGAGGATTACAGTCATCAAAATGAGAGAAATATTTGCAGAAAAAGGAGCTGAGTCCATTATCCTGATTATCTTGAACCCCTTGGGGTTTCACTGGTAGTACATTCGTAAATTCTCGGAGTTCCAGCTTCGTGGGATCAGAGTCCCTTCCAGGGACTTCAATTTGTACGCCCCTGGCCGTTGTACCCGGGCGATTTGATACGGTCCTTCCCAGTTTGGGGCGAGCTTTCCTTGCTCGGTTGGTTGAGAAGCCTCGGCTTTCCTGAGGATGAGGTCCCCTACTTTGAAGAGCTTGGGCTTAACTCTGGAGTTGTAGTATTGGGCCGTTCGCTGTTGATATCTCGCCATGCGCACCCGGGCGACCTCTCTTGTCTCTTCGACGAGGTCCAAATTGCTCCTGAGCTGGGAGGAATTGGTATCGGGGTCGTAATGCTCCACCCTCGGAGAAGGCAAGCCAATCTCCAATGGGATGACGGCCTCAGTGCCGTATGCTAGGTTGAAGGGGGTCTCTCCCGTGGGCAGTCGGAACGTGGCCCGGTACGCCCAAAGGACATTGTACAAGTCCTCGACCCACTGTCCTTTGGACCGATCAAGCCTAGCTTTGAGTCCCTGCAAAATAGTTCGGTTAGTTACCTCAGTTTCTCCGTTTGTCTGGGGATGGGCAACCGAGGTGAAGCGATGATCAATGCCGAGCTCAGAGCAAAACTCCCTGAAATGAACATTGTCAAATTGTCGACCATTGTCAGATATAAGGATACGGGGTAGTCCGAATCGGCAGATTATAGACTTCCACACGAAGTCCCGCATCTTTTGCTCGGTGATCCGGGCAACAGGTTCGGCCTCGACCCATTTGGTGAAGTAGTCGATGGAGACGACCAGGAACTTTCTCTGTCCGGTGGCCAGGGGAAAGGGCCCCAGGATGTCGATCCCCCATTGGGCAAACGGCCAGGGGGCGATGATGGAGGTCAGCAGAGCTGAAGGTCGGCGCTGGATATTGGCGTTTCGTTGGCACCGATCGCACTTGCGGACGAAATCTGTTGCGTCCTTCTGGAGTGTGGGCCAGTAGTATCCCTGCCGCAGGATCTTATGGGCCAAGGCTCGACCCCCCAGGTGATTTCCGCAGATCCCTTCATGGACCTCTCGGAGGGCGTAGTCCGCCTCGGAGGGGCGGAGGCATCTGAGAAGGGGAGAAGTAAATGATTGTCGATAGAGTTTATTCTCGTACAAGACATACCGGGGAGCCTGGCGCTTGATTCGGCAAGCCTCCGTCTCGTCATGAGGTAGAGTTCCGTCCTGAAGATAGCAGACGAGCCCGTCGATCCAGCTTGGCTCGGAGTCGATGCACATAGTGGGCTCGGGTTCCTCCGTGCTGGGGACCCGAAGATACTCGAGCACTGTTCCCTTGGGAAGCTCGCTCATGCGGGAGGTGGCCAGTTTGGATAGCTGGTCTGCCCTGAGGTTTTCCGCTCTGGGAATATACTGAATATTGAAAGAATTCAGGGCAGATGTGAGTTCCCGCACCTTTTGGAGATACTTTTGCATGGATGGCTCTTTAGCTTCAAAATCTCCTTAGACCTGGTTCACCACCAGCTGGGAGTCGCTGAAGGCCGTCAGGTCTCCCACTTTTAGTTCTTTCGCCAGCTTGAGCCCGGCGATGAGAGCCTCATACTCGGCCTCATTGTTCGAGGCCGGGAACTCGAGGCGCAGAGCTTGCTCGGCCACCACTCCATCTGGACTGGTGAGGATAAGTCCGGCCCCGCTGCCCCCCGGGGTCGAAGACCCATCCGAGTGCAGGACCCATGGCTGCTTCGGGGTCTCCTCCACGGACTCAGATGGCGGCTCGGGGTCGTCCGGAAGGGTGCACTCCACGATGAAGTCGGCGAGTATCTGAGCTTTGATAGCCGGCCTGGGCCGATATTCTAGGTCGAATTTCCCGAGCTCGACCGCCCATTTGGCGATCCTCCCCGCACGATCCGACCTCTGCAATATCTGCTTCATAGGCTGGTCGGTTAATATAGCTATCGTGTGGGCTTGGAAGTAAGGCCTGAGTCTCCGAGCCGAGATGATGAGAGCGAAGATGGTCTTCTCAAGTTTAGAATATCGGGTCTCAGCATCCCTGAGAACCCGGCTGGTGTAATAGACCGGCTTTTGGAGCTTGTCTTCTTCCCGGACGAGGACCGAGCTTACTGCAGCTGGGGAGACGGCCAGATATAAGTAAAGAATTTCGCCCTTCTGGGGCTTGGTGAGCAGCGGGGGAGAGGCCAGAAGGCTCCGAAGCTCTTCAAAGGCTTGCTGGCATTCTTCTGTCCACCGGAAGTCTTTCGGCCGTTTGAGGCTCTTGAAGAAGGGGAGGCAACGCTCGGCTGATCGAGAAACAAACCTTCCCAGGGCGGCTACCCGCCCCGCGAGCCGCTGCACCTCCTTAACTGTCTTTGGAGGCGACATCTCTTGCAGTGCCCGGATTTTCTCCGGGTTGGCTTCAATTCCGCGTTGGGTCACTATGAAACCCAGGAACTTGCCCGAGGTGACTCCGAACGCGCACTTCGCCGGATTGAGTTTCATTTGGTATTTTCTGAGCTTGGCGAATGTCTCGTTGAGATCGGCTATGTGGTGTTCCGCCGCTTGGCTCTTTACCAGCATGTCGTCCACATAGACTTCCATGTTCCGGCCGATCTGGTCTTTAAAGATTTGGCTGACCAGTCTCTGATAGGTGGCCCCAGCGTTTTTCAGGCCAAAGGGCATCACCTTGTAGCAGTAGGTGCCCTTGTCGGTGATGAAGGCCGTCTTCTCCTCGTCTTCTGGCGCCATTCGGATTTGGTTGTATCCTGAAAAGGCGTCCATAAAAGTTAGCAGTTGGTGTCCTGAAGTGGAGTCGACGAGCTGGTCGATGCTCGGGAGAGGGAAGCTGTCTTTTGGGCAGGCCTTGTTCAGGTCGGTGTAGTCCACGCACATACGCCATTTTCCGTTGGCCTTCTTTACGAGGACTACGTTGGCGAGCCAATCCGGGTAGGAGACCTCCCGGATGAAGCCGGCTCCGAGGAGTTTGTCCACCTCCTCGGCCGCAGCTCGTTGTCGCTCAGGGGCGGAGCCTCTTTTCTTCTGCTTTACAGGCCTGCTAGTTGGCCTCACCTGGAGTCGGTGGACCATGACCTCGGGGTCAATTCCTGACACGTCCGCGGGCGACCAGGCGAAGACGTCAGCGTTGTCCCGCAGGAAGCTGACGAGGCGATTCCTTTCATGGGCGCCGAGGCCGGAGCCAACCTGCACGGTTAGCTCAGGAAAATTTTCTTGTAGTGGGATTTGAATAAGGAGCTCACCGGGCTCTACTTGCTTCTTCCAGAGGGTGTCCCTCGCATCGAGAATTTCTATGGGCAGTGAAGGGCCCATCGGGCGGTCTGGTGCCTCGGCTGGTTGCTTTACTGTGTGGGCCGCCATGTAGCATTGCTTGGCGACCAGTTGGTCTCCACGGACCTCGCCCACTCCTTGGCCGGTGGGGAACCGCATGAGCAAATGGCGAGTTGAAACCACGGCTCGAAGGGCGTTTAACCCTGGGCGCCCAAGGATGGCGTTGTAGACCGAGGGCAGACGGACCACCAGGAAGTCCATCCTCACAGTGCTCTCCCGGGGGGCGAGGCCAACTGTGACAAGGAAGCTAGCCTCACCTTCAACCGGGACCGTATCTCCGGTAAACCCGACCAGCGGGGCATTGATTCTCCGGAGGTGTCCTTCTGTCAATCCCATTTTTTGGTAGGCATGGTAGTACAAAATGTTGGCTGAGCTTCCATTGTCAACTAGGACACGCTTTACATCAAACCTATTTACAATCATTGAGATGACCACAGCGTCATCGTGAGGGGTCTCGACCCCTTCTAAGTCCTCGTCCGAGAACGAGATGACTTCATCAGTGCGTGGGCGCTTCGGGGGTGCTCCCTGGGCGGCTGTTCCTGCCGAGGTCCGCCCAATCATGTTGATGGTGCCGGCGATAGGCCTGTTGCCGCCAGAATTTTCGGTTGGTGCGACATTCTCCGCCGGCCTCCTTTCCTCATGTCGGTTCCTCACGAACCGGTTCAGTACTCCCCGTCTGATGAGCGCTTCTATCTCGTCCCGGAGTTGGAAGCAGTCCTCCGTGTCGTGCCCGCGATCTCGGTGGAAGCGGCAGTACTTCCTGGAGTTTCGGGGAAATCCCGTGTCTCGCATAGGAGGCGGGGGTCGGAAGAAGTCCCGACCCTCAATTTCCATCAGGATCTCGGCCCGAGGAGCATTGACGGGTGTATAGTTCTCGTACCTCGCCTGGTACGTCCGGGGCCGTGGTGGAGACCTCGGACGAGGAGGTGTCCTCTGCTGAGGTCGCCCCTGCTGACGGGGCGGGCTCTTCAGTCTGGGGAGATTCTTCTCTCGGCGGGGAGACCGGCTCCTTTGTCGACCGCGCTCCTCGCGGCGCTTCTTCCGCTTCTTCGAGGTGGGCTCGATTGCCCCCCGCCTGGAGGCGACTGCCTCCTCGGCCTTGGCGTACTTCCGGGCTTGGGCCAGCATTTCGGTGAAGTCGGCCGGGAAGCTCTTCTCGATGGAGAAGAGGAATCGGTAGGAGCGGACCCCAGTCTTCAGAGCCGACATGGCTATCGACTGGTCTAGCTCGCGAACCTCCCATGTGGCGGCGGTAAAGCGGTCCAGGTACTCTTTGAGGGACTCCCCCTCCTTCTGCTTGATGTCCAGGAGGGAGTCTGATGTCCGTCGCTGGCGCCGGCTGGCAGCAAGTTGGTGGCGAACTGCCTGCCGAGCTGCTCAAAAGAGGACACCGTGTTCGGCTTCAGACCAGAGAACCAAAGCCGAGCGGTCCCTCGGAGGGTTGCTGGGAAGGCCTTGCAGAGTATGGCCTCCGAGGACCCTTGTAGGGCCATGAGGGCCCGATAACTCTCCAAGTGGTCGAGGGGGTCGGTGATTCCGCTGTAGGGCTCCACCTGAGGCATTTTGAACCTCGCGGGAACTGGCTCGTCCTCGATCTGGCGGGAGAAGGGGGACTTGGTAGTGAACTCAAAGTCCCCTTCCTGTCTTGCCTTCTTGCTGTGGAGTGCCGCAATCTGGCGCTCCAGATGCTCGACTTTTCGGTCGAGCTCCCCCACCCGTAGGATTGTCGCTGTGGTTTGCGCCAGCTCACGGTGATCCGGGGCTGACTCCGCCTTAGAAAGTTGGGGTCTCCGGTCGAAACCTTCTCCCGGTAACTCTCTCCGGGGAGAAGCTCGTTCTCCATTGTTGGCTCTGGAGGAGCCATGCAAATTTTGGCTGGGGAGAACCGGGCCGTTGGGGAGACACTCCGGCGGGGCCTGGGCCTGCGGGGGAAGTGCCGGTAAAGCCTCCACGCGCCGCAGGCCCTGAACGGCGGCGGCCAGGGCCTGGACTTGCTGTACCAGGGCATTGAACTGTTCCGGCTGGACCTGAGGAGCTGGGTCAGCCGGAGTTGGAGAATTCTGGACGGAGTGTCCAGGACTTTGCGGGGGACGCCGGGAGACGTTAGAGGCTCCCTTACTTCTCAACTTCATGACTGCTACTCGGGCCCTTCCTCTAGCGCCAACTGTTGCTGGAAATTGGACCCGGGGGCAATCTTCGGTCGAGGAGAGGGAGCGACTGTTAGTCCTCACGGCGGGGCGACGGTCTGTCGGCGGGCGGCGTCCTCCGTCCGGGGCGGTCGGAGAGAAGGAACAGCAGGTCCTCGCAACGGGGCGGCGATCCGTTGGCTGGCGGCGTCCTCCGTCCGGGTGCCTGCACACGAACCGGTGGCCGGGTTCTCCGGCGCCGGCCCTCCGACGCTCAAGTCAGGGAGGGGGCAAATAGTGGGGAGAAGGAGATAAACAGTGATTTTTTTGGGTGTATGAATGTTCCCATCCAATCTTGAGAGGCCAAGGCTCCCTTTTATATGCGGGGGTCGGTTTACCTGTGATGTAACAGGGCGAGGCCTTAGTACGGCTTGGCATGTTGTTCAGGTCGGCGCTCGGTCAGGCGAATCATTGCACTGATGTCGGCGGTATGGCCGAGATCAGAGACTTATCATAGTCGACTAGACCCTGCTGGGTCGATTTGCCGTGGAGAGCTGGGGATCCGTAGATGTCAGGAGCCATGCGCATTTATTGTGGAGTAAGTCGGAGATCCGCATTTATTATTGGGTGTGCCGGAAGATTACAGCGGCCATGCGCAGTAAATGCCGGAGGGGTGTTAGAGTACGGTCCTCGGACATCGGGGTTTCTCTTAGGTCGGAGGTTTCGGGGTCGGTCGTCTTGTGGCCGAGCGTTCCGAGGTCGGACGCTGACTTCGGCTGTCCGGGGTCGGAGGTTGTACGGCTTCTTAGGGGCATTTATGTCATTTGGGGGGAAACTTTATTCCCCCCCCCCCCCCCCCCCCCCCCAACAATAACTAATTAAATGAAATCAATACAGCCGACAAGGGGAATCTAGTGCTATAGAGTTGTCCTTTTCCTTCTTTTTTCAATTAAGTAATGGCGGAGGAAGTATTTATCAATCAACAAGTTGTCCTTTGTTTTTTTCCTTTCTTTTTCCTTCTTCCAACAAGTATCTTTATCTTTCTTCTGTGGCGATTCTTGACCATGTTTATGTTACCACGAAAGATAGGGCCTTTGGATTTTTATACATAGGCTTGCAAGGATCCGGGGTGCCTCAAGAGTTTCCCTTCTCAGAAGATGGCAATGATCTTAGATGCTTTCGTGGGAAGATACATGAACAAACTCGCAGATTTTGTAGAGGGTGAGGCGTCAATCATGCTCAAAGTGAAGGATGAGCTCCAGAAGCTTCAGAGAAGACTGGAAAGGATCAGAGGTTTTCTTGAACATGCAGAGCGGAAGAGGCATGAAGACACAAACATCGGTAATTGGGTGAGGGAGTTGAAAGATATCATGTATGATGCGGATGATATCATCGACCTTTGCATCATCGAAGGCGGCAAATTACTGGAAAACCATCAGCCCGTTTCTGCGGTATGCCATCCCTTCCCTTTATCTTCTTGCTTCGGTTGTATGAAGTTCCGCTATGAAATTGGTGGCAAAATTAGAGATCTTAATAAGAGGCTGAAAGAGATTGCAGAGGATAGATCAATATTGCCTAGACTAGAAAACCCTAACCAAGATGTCCAAGAGAGCGGAGTGAATCCGCGCCAGACTTTTCCCATTGAGGCCAATTCTGATATCATAGGGACACAAATTGAAGAGGCAACCCAGAGTCTTGTGGAGTCGTTAGTCAAAGAAGATAAACAAAAATTCTAGATTTTGGGGATTGTTGGGATGGGTGGAATCGGCAAAACTACTCTTGCTTCTAATATATACAATGATGAAAGAATAAAAGAAAACTTTCCTATACGAGTATGGGTGTGTGTTTCCAAGAATTTTTCAGAGACACAATTGCTGCAAGAGATAATTAGGAGCGCAGGTAGAAAGTATGGGCAGGCTGAGACGAAGGCTGAACTCATACCCATTCTTTCCCGTGTCCTTTCTAGAAGGTTCATTGTTGTATTAGATGATATATGGGAAGCAAGAGTGTGGGAGGATCTGCTCAGATATCCTTTGGAAAGTGCAGCGGCTGGTAGTAGGATTGTGATCACCACTCGAGACATAAATGTGGCTAAGAATATGAGAGCACATCTCCACCATGTTGACAAAATGGGTATTGATGAAGGCTGGGCATTGTTCTGCAAGAAAGTCTTTAGAGATGACGAGAAGGAAGAGATCATTAATTTAAAAGAAATTGGGATGCAAATTGTCGACAAATGTGATGGTCTTCCTCTTGCAATCAAGACCATTGCGGGAGTTTTAAGGTCGAAGGAGAGAAGCAGCATAGCATGGAATAACGTTCTCAGAAGTGATGCATGGTCTATGAGCCAACTTCAGACAGAACTCCCAGGAGCCTTATTTTTAAGCTATGAAGATTTATCATCTGATCTTAAACAATATTTCCTTTTTTGCTCGTTATATCCTGAGGACCATTGGATGAGTCGTGATGATCTTGTTCGGTACTGGTTGGCCGAAGGTTTTGTAAAATCACAAGGAGATGTATTGTTAGAAGATTCAGCCGAAGATTACTATAAAGAGTTGATTTGCAGGAATCTTTTACAACCAGATTCTAAATACGTAGGTCAGAGTTGGTGCACAATGCACGATCTGCTGCGTTCTCTTGCTCTGTTTTTGATAGGAGAGGAGAGTACTTTTGTTGGTGATGGAAAAACGTGCACCACAAACCCCTTGACCAAGCTTCGTCGCTTGTCAATTTCAAATGTGGGAGAGAGGCTAGAAATTCCTGATGCAGTGAAGAAGCAGAATTGCGTGAGGACTCTAATTGTGTGGAATAGTCCCAGGACAAAGATAGTTGAGCATGAACTCGGAAGATTCAGGCAGCTACGAGTTTTGGACTTGAACGATATTGAACTGGAGAGCCTTCCTGACTCTATTGGAAACCTGTTAATTTAAGGCACTTGGATCTTGATCGAACGAATGTCAAAAAGTTACCAGAGTCTATCGGACGCCTTCAAAATCTGCAGACGTTGAGTCTCTCAGGCTGTCAATTCTTGCACATGCTTCCCAAGGCCATCACAAATTTGTGCAAACTAAGATGCCTTCGTCTCGGTGGAACTCCGTTGAGCCATCTCCCAAGAGGAATAGGCAAACTGAGACATCTCAATGATCTTGAAGGATTTGTGGTCGGTGATGATGGAGGCGAGCAAAACCAGGGGTGCGATTTGGAGGAGCTACAATCTCTGTCCCAGCTGAGAGCGCTGCGGATAGACAGGTTAGAGAGGTCACGTGCAGGAGCTTCAGCGCTTGCAAACACCTACTTCCTTAGAAGATTAGATTTGCACTGGCAGCCACCCGAAGCTGAGAACAATCAGCCACGATGTGGAGAGGACGCAATCCAAAATGTGAACAAGATATGCAACGACCTCTCTCCTCCATCCAGCCTAGAAGAGCTTAGGTTCGATAACTTCTTTGGTAGTGGGTTTCCGGGCTGGTTGATGTCATCCTCATCATTGGGTGCCTCCTTTCCTCACCTTGCATTCTTGTGCCTTGATTTTTGTAACTCATGTCCCCAACTTCCTCCGCTAGGCTTATGGCCCCAGCTAAAATTTCTTCGGATTTCAGGGGCAGACGCAATCGTAACAATCGGACCCGAGCTTCTTGGTCGCTGTTCCTCAGCAATAACTGCATTTCCTAGGCTTGAAGTCCTGCAACTTTTTCACATGCGCAACTGGAAAGAATGGTCATTAGACGTGGTGGAAGAGGTTGGCGATGAAATAAGAGCAGCCTCTAAGCTGCTGCCGCATCTCAAGTCCCTGGAGCTAAAGGACTGTCCCGAGCTAATAGCCCTTCCGGAAGGTCTGGGGCATGCCACCAACTTGCAGACATTGAGAATTGTGGGCACCCACAACCTGAGAGAAATCAAGAACCTCCCCTCCTTAACTGATAAGATCTACATCAAGGGAAACCTGGGGTTGAAAAGAGTATCGAACTTTCCCTCGCTGAAATCTTTGCAAATATTGAATTGTCCGAGGTTACAGCACGTGGAGACTCTTGATAAGTTGCAATCCCTGAACCTGGAACTTCCTTCTGCAGTACAGGGGACCTCAGAGATACCAGAGCAACAAACGGAGAGCCTTCCACAGTGGCTATTGGACCTACTCGGGCAGCATCAAAATGCTCCGACTGGGGTGCAGAATCTCAGAGTATTTGATCTGAAATGCAGCTCAACACTGTTGGAGGGCTTCCATAAGGATGGACCAAATTGGCCCATCATTCAGTGGATCCCTGAGGTCCGGATCGAAGACATAGATGGTCCCTCACGGATACAGTATACCTGGAGGCCCCCCTTCCACCTTTGAAACCAATGTGCAACCAGAAGAGTTTGCAAGTGACATATCTTGAGCAAGGTGATTTCTACTTCCATTACGTTTACATTTTTCTCATTAAATTGTTTGTCACCATTAGACTAGCTGCCATATATAGATGCCGTTAATCTCATGTATATGAATTTTCTCTATTCCCAGATACAATTTCATGCGGATTTAGCAGTTGGGATGGACGTGCTCAGTGTTTTTACCTTTTTTTCGTCATGTAAACTTTGTATTGGACTTGGATATCTACTCTCTAATTTCTGTTTCCTTGTGTTTTGATGGTATTATATCATTATCCTGAATGTAACGTTGAGAATTCATATGCAATAAATCATGATTTCATTCACCCTCTCCATCTTTTCTATTTATTTTTCCTTCTATATCATTTTTTTTTGTTTTAAAAGGATCCTTCTCGATCGATCTTGGAGATAAACTTCTATTGTTTGATCTCAGTACTTCTTTTATGATATTTTTGCAATTGAAGATTGGCCAGATGTATAAAAACCTATGACTGTTCTAGCAAGCGATAAGCTTCAAATAGTCGAGTCACCTCCTCGATGACATAAGAACTGAATATTTTTTAATTTCATGTACCTGATCTTTGGCTAGGCTAACAACTCTCTAGGTGGGGGCTCAATATGCCTGACGGGTTGCCATTGGGAAACCATAGGCACTACGTCAAGATACTCATGCTTGGGGGGTCGGTCCGTTGATCGAAGGTACCGATGCACAGCTAGACTCGTGAAATAGACTTGCAGGGAAGCAAAATTATGGTGAACTCGTGTGTTTCTACTTACTATTTTTGGAGTTATTGTTGGTAGTAAAGCTTTTGTCAATGGAGTTTATACTAGTAGAGCTTCGCAGTAGCTGCAGATTCTCATGTCAAACCTTCCAACAGTTCGATAGGAGCTTGCATTCGCTGCATCAATGGATGTGCTTGCGTACTCTTGCGGGAGGTGGGACTAATCTAATTTCGTTCTTGCCTGAGCTAAGAGAAATCAATGAATTGTCTCTTGCACGAGGACTTTAGAGCTATCTCTAGGGGTCAACCGACTGACCGAGTTAGGCTGGGCGTCCATGTCACAGAGCTTTCGCTAGCCAAGAATCCCATTTTTGATCGAATCGGAGCGGATTCAATTTATTAGCAAATGAAAATTATAATAATAAATAAATATAATATAATAATATAGTAACATAGTATTAACATAATATTAGTATAGTATAATATAATATAATATATTTATTATTAGTTAATAATTATAATTCAATTATAATCATTATTATATATTGATAAATTATTACATTATATAATATTATTATACTTTATGAATGTGGTATTATTATTTGAGTATGAAATTATAATAGTATTATATTATAGTAATACTTTTATATTAATATAATATAGTTCAAAGTATTATAATCTTTAATTAAGGACTCATTTAGTTTGCAGAAAGAATTTTTTGTTATTAGAATATTTTTCTAAGAAGCTGATTCCTGCGAACATGATATCTAAAAAAATGATTTTGGCATGTTTGGTTGACAATAGAAAGTGGTACATTTCAGAGTGGCTTATGTTTGGTTGAGCATCTACTTTCTTGTAAAGGTTGTGTGAAATATTTTTTATGCCCTTAATGAAGAAAAAGACCTTATTCATAAATTTTGATAGCTTAAGAATAGTTTTTTTTTAAAAAAATCTCAATTCCCAACAGGAGGAAAAGTAGCTTTTCCATATTCCTCATAGATTTTATATTCTCATAAAATATGAGAATCTTTTTTTCAGGAGAAAGCTACTTTTTCATATTTTTTCTTTGAAAACTCCACCCAAACAAGTAGTTTTTCTTCTACCTTCTTCTTTCCCTACGAACCAAATAAATCCTTGCCTATTATATTTTGATCCAAATATTATAATGAATAATGTAATAACTATAAAGTTCAAGGATATTTTGGTCATAGAAAGTGCTTTTAGAAAGAAGCTCCAAATTAGAGCTTTTGCCAGGTAAAGATTTTTTAACTCTAAAAAGATCAGAAAATTGTTTCGAGTCTTTTACCAAATATGCATATATATATATATATATATATATATATATATATATATATATATATATATATATATATATATATATATATATATATATATATATATATATATATGCTGAAAGTACTTTTTGGGTTTTCCGTCAAAAGCAATTCCAAAGGACTCTTGCTTAGAATTTCTCAATTTTGTGTTAAAATGACACCTTCTAAGCCACCTAAATTGCCTAGTTGATCAACTAAAATGCACGATAGTCCAAGGTGACAATCCATGATTTTGCCCATCAACCCAACTTGCAACCATCAGTGTACGACCGTCATTGGACCTATTAGATTGGCTTCTAATTTTTTCTTTTCCAAAGTGTGGTTTTAGTGGTGGGATGGATAAAATGACAAACATAACCTTTCATCCTATACAGTGGTTAAAAAGCTTTATTTTTTTTTTTTGGGTTTTTTTGCATGAATACCCTCCTAAACATCGGATTTTACATGAATATCCTTCCAAAATTGATATTTATATGTATACCTCGTAAAACACTTGTTTTGCCATTTTACCATTTTTTATTTTTGTTTTTTGCATATGTACACATGCTATCTAATGACGTTAAAAAATTAACGGCTTCAAATTAAAATGACTAAAATACCCTTAATGGATAGACATGCAATTAGATCGCGATCCCGATAGCAGAAAAACAAGACAAGGATAATAACGTAATTTTAAAATTTTATTTTATTTTTAATTAATAAAAATCTGATTTTTCTTAACACCATTAGAACAACCATTATATTACGGGCATTTGTACAATAACAGAGTTTTATAAGGATATACATGCAAATATCAATTTTGGAAGGATATTCATGCAAAATTTGATATTTCGAAGGGTATCATGCAAAAAACTTTTTTTTTTTTCAGACTAGGAGTCTAAGCAACTGCTCTGCCGTGAAATTTTAAAAAATTGACTTATTTAGTAATATTGTGGATCCTCTTATATTTACCAAAAAAAAAATACTGAAGAAGGCTGTAAATCCCGAATTTGGTTAGTCCCAAAATGCCAACTTTTCCCTTTTAAAGCCATTTTTGGGGCATTTTAGAGACAACTTTTTTCTTATAATGAAAATTTTAACATGTTTGCTCGAGAGAGTTAGATATCCGTCAGTTTGGTTAGGAGAGTCTCATTTGCAATCTAATTTAAAAGAAAAAATAGAAATGTTCAAAATCCTCGAAATCCAAACTCTTAAAAGAATGCAAATCTCATCCCATCATTAAAAAAAGAAATTAATTTTCAAATATATCTATATAATTAATTAATTTTCCAAAAATCCCATCCTGGACGTGGCTTGTTTGGTTGGGTTAGGATGTGATCAGTTGATGCCTTGGAGCTGTGTACGAGACAAGATGAAACAAGTCGCTTAGTAGCACAGACATTTTATATAAAAGGAAATAAAAAGGAAAAAAGCTCCCCAAGATCTAAAGACCCTAGCACAAACATTTTATATAAAAGAAGCCACCCATCAAATGGAAAACCTTGCTATGCTCCTCATGTGCGTAATACAAACATTACATAGAATTTTTTTGGTGGAAAAAATAATGTAGAAGTCGAACAACTATTGTTTTAGGAGAATATAATTATCGGTTAATGCATTGCGCACGCATAGAGATTCCAAACCATGCCAAGTTTGGAAGCTCTCGTCATACATTGGAATTATATCAAAGTTATGAGTGGATGACTTTGACTGCCTTTCAGAAATAAAAATTAAGTTTTTGTAGTTTGGTCCAGTCAGCAAAAACAAGAAATTTAGCGTGGAAGCAGAAATATGAGCATGTCAAGGCCTAAATTTGATCCAAGGAGAACCTAAACCCTGCCAATTGTGCAATAAAAAAAAAACGGATATTCATCATCATCATCAGCGACAAGTCCCAAAATAGATAATCACTCCACCAACCAAATAACCAGTTAAGCTTAGAGTCTGCATCTGATTAGATGAATCACTACCCAGCAACCACTTCCAATCCTTTCATTCAAGGAAAAAAGGAAATACTTTCAATGATCTAATGCAACAATCAAGAATTGACACAAAAACTGATTTCCCTGGAAACCACACAAGTACAAGAGAAGGATGTCAGTAACCAACAATAACCTATTTGGATGTAACTGATTGCTTGATAGGGTTTGAATATCCTCATCGCTCTTTGCTCGATCGAGGGGATGAAAAGGAAGTGAATTTGAATGTGAATAAGAAAGCGACAAAGGCAAGGAGGGAGGGCGTGCCTCAAATGGTGGGAGTCCAAGGGTTGCTGGTGATGGTGGTGGTAGAGACAGTGATCGAGTGATAGCGGATGGTGGCCGGTGGGCAGTGATGGAACACTGGTTGAGGTGGTGGTAGAGATAAAAGGGGAAAAACACAAGAGAGAGTAAGGGGGCTGGGGTTTTAGACTCTTTTAAGTCCATATAAAAATATTTAACAAGGTGAATCTCAACTTAATAAGAAGACTGTTGAGGGAGCTTTTGTTAACTATTTTTCACCGTGTAAAATGGACCTGTTGGGATAAAATTAGCTAAAAGGTCCTCATCGTATTCTCGATTCTATTTAAGTTCAGTTACTCGCCTGGTATGGGCAAAAAAAAAAAAAGATCTAGTATCGGCAAGTAGGTTGACGGAACTAGTTTTTTAATAAAAGTGAACCAGCCCCAGCAAGCGAACCGCACCCGGCATTAGTCCGTTAATAAAACCTCTTTCTTCCGGTATATCATGAACCGGACATAAATATCCTCTCCTTGACGCTCGAGCGAATGTTTTTTCTGACCCTTCCAGTCCTTCCTCAGGTACGCTCTCGCTTCATTTCTGGTCCATAAAAGCAAACACCTTTCCATTCCCATCCCCTCCCCCGCGTCCAACCATGGCGCTCTCCCTCTCCGTTCTCTCCTTCGCCCCCTCCAAGCCATCGCTCGGGGGATTCGGCCCCATTCTCTCCCGCTGCCGCCGCCTCCGCCCCTCCTCCCTCGACCACCGCCTCCCCGCCGACCCTTTCCTCTCGCTCCGCCACTCCAAGAAGAGGAAGAGCCCGAGGAGAAACGCGGACTGCTCGGCTGGCGCCGTTGGTGGGTTCGCGAACGTTCTCACGGCGTCGGCGGACTATTACTCGACTCTTGGAGTTCCCCGGTCAGCTAACAACAAGGAGATCAGGGCTGCCTACCGAAGATTAGCTCGCCAGGTACTCGTTGCCGGTGTTCTCGAACCCTTCTTGGCTTTGATATCTTTTTCTTCCGCCTCCAATCAAGAAATTATATTGAAACTTGGTCGGCGTTAGTTCGTAATATTTCAGAGATTTTGGTAGCTTTTAATTGGTTGGTCATAGAGAAGGCATGAAATGAAACCTAAATTTTGCTCAGATTGTACTAGATCAGTTGTTTCTGCCTATTAAGATCAAAACGATAAATACAACAACCTAGAAGGGGCAAAACTATAAAAACAAACAGATATAGTCCATAAGGAAATCGTGCTCTGGTAAAATGTCTTGCATTAGTTAGGAAAAACACAATTTTGACAATGTTTAGATCATCAGACTTACCTTAGAATGCCTTGTAATCACTTTGCCTCCAAAAAGGCACAACATGACAGACGGAAGTCTACCCAACCTTTAGGTGTATTCCTTCAAATTATTAATTGCATCTCTGGCAGATGCCATCTTGTTATCGGAAATGACT
This sequence comes from Phoenix dactylifera, assembly GCF_051530095.1. NCBI lineage: Eukaryota > Viridiplantae > Streptophyta > Magnoliopsida > Arecales > Arecaceae > Phoenix > Phoenix dactylifera. The sequence goes on from NC_143191.1 coordinate 6,569,478, forward strand.
TTGATCTTGACATCAAAGATCTCAACCAAAGTAAAACTGCTGGCAAAGGCGCACTGCAGGTCCCTTTTCAGCTTAGTGAATAAAGGTCTTCTTGTTTTGGGAGAAGTGAAGAAAAAGGATAGAAGGGAAGAAGAAAATTATGAAGCTGTTGTATTAAATCTTTATGGGATCATCATTTTAGAGATCAATCACAAAAAGAGAAACATCCAAGATATAATTTTTATTGCTTAGGAACTTTTGCCATTTTTAAAAAATATACCCAATGTTATCTTTGTTGACATGTACAGCTGGAAAACTTGGATGAGTACCCAATTGCTCATATACTAGAGACAATAAAGGGGTACTGACAAGTGCAAGATAGACTTAAGTGGTAAAACTTAGTCAGCAATAAATGTCCAGTGTATTCTTTCTTTTACTAGTTTAGAATGTAAGATTGAAGTTGTAATTTTATTTCTGGGACATCTTTGCTATTAGCTACAGGGTATTGACACAAATGCCTCAGCATGGATCGAAGACTGCTTAAGGCTGCGAGGCTTGTGTAAGCTCCCACTAGAAATTGTACCTGATGTGCCTTTATACTGCAAAGCCTTTACAACTACACACCCTCATCCAGTAAACACATTCCAGTAACTCTCTCTCAAGTTACTATTTTTAAATGAGATCAAAAGAAGTATGTTAAGCAAAAGTGGGTTTGTATTCATTAACTCAGTTAAATTAAACAAAACAGACATAATAAAAGGACCTAAATTATGTACAACTCATTGCTGGTGGTATCACAACCATCCATCTAATAGCCCCTCCTTGTATCCATCTAATAGCCCCTCCTCTTAAATCAATCATGCGTAACAGGCCTTAAGTATAAATTTAACTTCATGTGTGAATTGATGAAGAATGTACCAAGTAGAGTTAGTGTGGTGGATGGAGTAGCGTACTATTCTTGGCGTGTGATCATACTATGTCAGTGAGACCACAGAAAATCTTGTCAAAGTGCTGAAAGTGGTTATGCTTTTGGGTTGTTTGAGCAATAATGATGGTGTCATGCACATGTGAGAATAGGATATATGGATATTAAGGTAATTGTAGGAAGATTTTTGTTCTTTTTCTTGTTTCAATTAGTATATCAGCATGTAAAGTTTTATTAGAATCTGAACTTGTGGATTTAAGATCCTTATCCATATCGAAATTTGCAAGAATAACAAGACACTGAAGCAAAAATTTAAATCCGCATTCGTGTCTGGATGTTTTTATAGCTCTAAAATATGGCTCTATTACAAAGAAAAGTAGGCCATTGATGGGGATGACTTGGTAATGTCTTTTAAGAATCAGGGGAATCCTGTGTAAGTAAGTAATGTTACCATGGATTCAAGTTGAAGTAATAATGGATGTTTTAACGAAAGCCTCTATGATAAAGGATACAAACTAGATAGGAGGCAATCATGGTAGTTCACTATGCATTCAACAATATTGGCAATTCATGCCTCTTTTTAATGGAATTTGATTTTCAAATAATTATGTGCTTAATTACTGTTCAGTCATACTTGGGCTAACTGAGTCCAAACCTTGTGCTGCCTGCTTTATGAAGTAGTCAATATGAAGTTTCTAGAACATGTCTAGCTTTAAAGTCCTACTTATTTAAATTCATCTACTCCTGTCGTTATATGAGATGTCTAACCAAAAACTCCAGATTTAAACTTGATAACCTTAATTGACAAAAAAAAAAAAAACTTGATAACTTTAATTGACAAGCACATCTCTCAAAGTAGGAACCAATTAATTGAAATGATATGCTGGTACACAAATATGACTCAAGATCAGCACATGCAATGCATGAGTGATGTAAGAGGAAGCCATATGATGGACGGACATAATCTATGGATCAGTGAAATGTTCACAATTAGACTTACTTGTGTTGAACTTTTTTATTGACATGGACTAATACCCCCACGCTCCAACTTTTGGTTGATATACTTCTCTTTGTTTGCTTTACAGAACATGGAAAGATAAGACAGACAGGTCTATGAACAAAGATGGTGGAATTATAACAGCGAGAAAGGCCTCACGCCAAAGTCCAGCCATGTTGATAGGACAGTCACAATCAACCATGCTGCCTCTGCTGTGATTCTTCCCCTAACAGCATTTTAGTAAGACAAAAGAAACAAGGTAGCGCTTGCTTTATATGAAATACACATATTTATAAATTCCCAAACTGAAGCATTTGCTTTATTGACATTAGATATAAGCTAAGTGTAGCTCTTCATATGTGTGAAAACAACACAAGAAATTATACGATGAAAACGAAATTGTTTAAATATAGATGAAATAATCACATGTTGATTCATATTTTGAAAGGATTTAAAACAATTATTATATAATTAATGATAATGCTAGAAAAATATGGTGCCACTTTAACTCTAACTTGTCCTTTAAACAATATTTCAGCTGAAAAAATTACCCGTTCTGAATGATAAAGCAGTCACGGCACCACTTGTAGAATGGGTGAATGAAATTAACTATTCATCATAACGCAGGTTGTGAATGTGAATCGTTCCATCAGAACAGCCAACTGCAATTACATCCAATGCAGGCGATGCAACACAGCAACAAGCAGATGAATTCCAGCCTGTGAATTCATAAAGTTTTTTCTTGGTGCTGATGTTCCATAATTGCAATGGACCTTCTTGGCTACCAATAATGACCTGTTCCAATTATAATCTTCAGTTCCTTATGAAGCAAGTATTTGTAATAAGAGTCAAAAGTCAAAATTCCGTGATGGCATTGCATGTACATCAGGAATTAAAACTGAGGCTGCAGTTACCTTGTTTAAGTAAGTATCTGGATGCATTATACAGCTTGGAGTGAATATGGCTTCTAACTGAATATGTCCAATTGGTTCAAGGTTCAGTTTCACTCCTTTAAATGCCCACATAAATACATTACCTTTAATATCAAGGCTTAGAATATGGTCTCCAAACAAAAGTAATGTATTAACTTTTTCTTCATGCCTGCTCCATGTGGCTACCTAATTTAAAAAGTGAAATACCAGTAAAGTGACCATGGCAAAAATTGGAACGGAAAACTAATTGGGCAATGGCATAACATTTGGAGGAGGTAACAGAAAACCAAGAAAGATAGAGTAAGAAATTAGCACATCATAGCATGCTTTAGGAGTTGCATAAATTAAGGATAAAATAATGGAGAACCAATTGAGATGGTATGGGCATGTACATTGAAGAACTAAGGGAGCTCTAGTAATGAGAGGTATCACCAATCTTTATTGAGGATGTAGGAAAAGGAGGATAATACCTAAGATTCCATGGATGGAAGTTATGAGGGATGGTATTAAAAAACTTAAAATAACATCATAGTCAACCATAAAGATTATGCCAGGTGGATGAAGATAGATAAAGCTAAAGCAAAGCCACATAGGGGCAAGGCTTGATGATGATGATTATGGATTTGGAAGGACATGCATGCACAAGGGATGGGGGGTATACTTAACAAGAAAATACTAAATTCAGTCAGTCCAGGAGGACGGTAATAGATTTTCCATAGTGATCTAGTTTGAATGGCAATTCCCTGCCTATAGTTTCCAAAGTAGCATATTTTGTGATAAATTGTTGCTATATAGAAGATTTATCTCGTGAGAGAATCAAAATGTCTATTTTCCTAAAAAATGCAGCAAAATTGAAAAATGTAAAGAATTAAGAAAGGAAAAAAAAAGTAATAAGCCATACAATGGAAGTTGCTTATAACTCATTTTACAGCGAGAATCAAAATGTCTATTTTCCTAAAAAATGCAGCAAAATTGAAAAATGTAAAGAATTAAGAAAGGAAAAAAAAAAGTAATAAGCCATACAATGGAAGTTGCCTATAACTCATTTTACAGCATTTTTGGTCCATAAATGAGAATTTTGATATGTTAAGAAGAATAAATATACTCTGCAAAATAAAAAAACTGAAATGTGGCTAACCAAGACTTCTGTTAAGCCTATAATGAAACTGCATGTTGAACTAAAAGAATGACACAATACTAAAACATGTAAGCCAGTAGAACATTCTTTGCTGATATTCCTGTCTCCTGAACGACAAAAGATGACAACCATCTATGGTTTTTACTACAAACTCGATGGAAAGTGATATTTCAGAAGTCTGTCATGCTTTTCTCTTTGACCTTTTTTGTGTGGGGTGTGTGCATGCATGCTCTGGGGCAAAGCATTAGTAACCAAAATAGAAGGTACGTAGCACATTTTTTGATCCAAATGCACTCTGTTGTAGTAAAATGTTAACACAGAATACTAATAGCTTTCGGACATTGTCGGACATTAGTATAAAGTAAATAAAATAAGCAATAGGATATTCTTTTAAAAAAGGTAAAAATGTGCAACCACATATAATTCATAAGATACTGTACTAAAGCACGTATTATGATGCTTCATTAAAAAAAATTCATTACTTCTTTATATTTATTCTCCAATGCCTAACTGTCATGATCTCTTTTAAACACTATTTTGGTATCTGATGTCTTTATTGCTTTTCATATTAACTTTCTATTTCCAATGATTCGAAAAAAAAAACCTAGACATTTCATTTTGATAGCTTCCTGTTTATCTAAGCACTAAATCTTTTACAACACTCACCAGTGCTTTGGAACAAAACTTGTTGACCAGAGCATATGAACCTTCAACCAGTATGGGTATCTTCATATATTGATGAAGGATAAAAGTACTTCTATAAAGGTCTACATACATTCTATACTAGCATTGATGGAGCAAGTAGCATAATTAATAAAATATATTTTATATAACTGGAACTACAAAATACTTCAAATCATGGCAAAAGGTGATTCTCTGCTATGTATAAACTCCAATTTCAGTTCCGAAAGCAGCAATTGTGTAATCCTTGTGGGATGCAAGAGCTCGGATGTTCTTCGGCAATTGGGGTCCTGGAAGATATTTTATGCACATGGTTAAGAAAAAAGAACCGGAGAAGTGTATTAGAAATAGGATGAAATAAGGACGAATTTGACAAATTAACAAACTGGCAGGGCATGTAACCAACATCCAGATCAATTGAATTTTGGTTTGTTTTCAAGATATGTTGATCAAGCTCTAAAGTTTGTCTCAATGTGATGCATAGGTTAGAAACCTCCAAAAACACTGGAATTTTTGTTTCTATTTACGATCAGCAGTGTGGACTTTCACTTTGAAAAGGCTGTTATTGAATTTTCATTGACATTATTTGGGGCCAAATAAAAAAAATAATACATGATAAGGCAACTAAGTCATTGTACTTTCATATTTATTTAGTGAATTAAATTAAATGTGTAAGTTCATTAAATCGGAAATAAATGATCTTTATTGAGGGCAGAGGGGAGAACTCCTGCAGATTGTAGCTTCATCTCAAGATTTATTTTGTACCAGACTGGATCACCCAAGAAACATATGAAACACTGTTTACCAGCGATAATGTTAGATTCCAAGCGATTGCAATTAGGTGACATTCAGTCCATAAGACCATATGCAAATGGTTCAGGCCGTCAAGTAGTCAAGTATCTCAAGCAGGAAAAAAAATTGGTTCCCAATCCGCTGTAGCATGGCTCATCATATGTTGAAAGCATTATATTACAAAGTCTTCTATCAAGATATCAAATAATGGTTTGCCAAAGGGGAAAAAACTGCCCTTGTTGATGGTTTCTGGAAAGATGCTATTATTCGATTGGAAACGATTATAAACATGTGTAATCCACCTCTGCAAGTAATCTTCACTTTGAAATTTCACCCTTCAGTAAGTGTTGATACAAGAAACATGAAAATGGGTCAAGATGGCACTTCACATATTAAAGCTAGGGGTTGAAGTTCCTGCCAAATCTGAAGTGCTTTGGACATTAATGAGTCAAGAATTGCATGAGTTTGGCAACTCTAAGAAATGCATCCAGCTTCGTTTGAAACCAACCAAAACTCACTAAAACTGATCATGCATGCTAATTTAATGAAATGAGGCATCTGATGTCATTTTTGGGCCATTCTTCACTTCAAGTAATTTTAGGTCCTTGATGTCATCATACATAATCTCCTCGGTTGTTTAAGCTTAAAGAATCGTCCTTCCTGAAGGGTGATGACTCTAACCTTCAAAAATCAATTTCTCAAAATTAGATTTAAAATTTACATGTTAAAAAAATATGCATATCCATTTCCAAAAGTTCTTCATAAATGTACGGCTTCTAGATATTAGAGATTTTTTGCGGTTTTTGCGAGAATTTTTAGAGGGGAAGAAGAGAATAGGGGGAATGGTGGATTAAAGGGTCTGAACTCTAATTGAGCTCAAATTTAATAGAATTGTCATCTATTAAGCTATCATCAAAGGCACAAGCATGCAGCATTACGCTATGAAATTATGAGATTTTTTTTCCGGTTTGGGGCGGTGATGGGGTAAAATTGGCCTAAGACCAGTAAATAAATAGTAAGCTAAGTGTCCCGAACAATAAAATATAATATAAAATAATATATGATGGTCTTTGTTATTTATTTTTAAGTTCTTTTCATTATTTATTGAGCATCACTATCATAACTAGAGCCAAAGTCGCTGATTCTACGACTCATGAGACCCAGCAAAAAAGTTAAAAGCACAACCTAGCTAGTTTCCAAACCTTGGTGGAGCTTTTAACTATGGACAAAAAAGTGCTTTCTAATATTATAAATGTACTTTCTCCCATGTTATGAATGAAAATCTATCTTTTTATCCTATTGCTAGAAGTTGAAAGGCATAGACTTGAATCAAAATGAATAACAAAAAATATATTTCATCAGCACTGTTTATATGGATAAGGAGGACTTTCATAGCAGTAGTACAGATATGTTGACAGAGAATATGAACATTCAATAAGCATAAAAGGATTACATTTTAGATGTCCACATGAAGAACCAACAGAAGAGAAAAGAACATTAATTATGCAAATATAAAAATAATCAAAAAAATTTACCAACAAGCACTAATGTCAACTTAGCACACTGCAAAAAAAAAAAGAAGAAAGGAAAAGAAAAGAAAAGGAAACAATTATTCAGCTTCTACATAATGAAAAACAAAAACTCACCATGCAATTTAATTTGCGCTTATAAGAGACCTACGCATATTTTATGTAGGTTAAACAGTAAAAGGAGCATCTACTTGTCCTAATCCCTAAAATCATGCTAAAAATTCATATGCCTATCTAATGATGGAAGTGTAAGGCTTGAATATATCTTTTGATTGAACAAATATGAACGAAGACAGTAGGTTTTGATGCTCTAATTCATGACCGGTGGCTAGACCTATCTTCAAAGGGCTTATGGTTGGTTCGGAAAGTGAGAGGCCATAGATAAAAATGTGAAGTATGGAATAGAAAGTTTGCCGGTATTATTTGAGTCGATGAAACATCTGCTTGACTCCATTACTTGGTTAGATAATAAGGAGGAGAAAATGTGAGGATCCAGACTGAGCCAATCGAGGTCAGCCTCGGAAAGGATGAGTAGGGAGAGAGAAAAGACTCCAATTCTAACTTGGACTTCCCCACCTTCTCATGAATCCACCGTTGGATCATCCACAGGTCGCTTCAAGATTTATGCAAGCAATGAATGATGGAGTACGGAGCTCTTTGAGATCTGTGCCATGGGTGATCCAATGGTGGATATGCATGAAGAAAGGTGAATCCTTCTTTCGCACAAAAGATACAATCTCGATCCCTCTCATTTTCTTTTTCTTTCCATATAGATTGCCTTCATGCTCTCTATGTCTCTCCCACCCCTTTGCACTCTCTTCCTCCTCTCTTTCAATCCTCTTTTTCTTTATTCCTTTGAATATCAAAGCACCAGGACCCCCATCTCCGCTCTCTTCTTCTTTTGGGTAAGCTCCACTACACCTCTTTTTCTCTCTCTTCCTCTTTCTTTTCCTCACACTATTCCAACCATATGCCTCTTCTTTCTTCCTCCTCCTCCTCCTATCTCTCTTCAATGCTCTTTCTTTATCGATTACCCTATCACTGGCAATAAGTCAGTCCAAGGATGAATATAATTTAATATAATTAATATGAATTCTTGAAATAAACATGTGGATGAAAGCTTTAGATTAGATATATTATTATGAATTGCTAGTCACGGGCTAGAGCATGAGTGGATAGACTTACTATGGGCCGGAACGTGGTGCTATTGATTGCCTCGTCACAAATAGAAAATGTGACTATGGTTAGTCTAAAGCTAAAAAAAAAATTAAATATGCATATGAACCTGTTTGGTGAATGTGGACTCTAGGCTAATCGCGTTATTATCGGTTGCCCTATGACAATCTAGAAATATAGCATTATCGATTGCGTTGTCATAGCGGAAAATGTAACACTACTAATTTTCCCATCACGAGCAAGAAACATGACGGAGGTTAGCCCAAAGCCGAAAGATAACCATTATTAGATCCCGCTTATGCTGATTAAAAAATTGATAAATAAGTTGTAATATCTGGGCCCAATACTAACTAGGCCCAGTATTTTTGAGGCTCAATATAAGAGTATTTGGGCTAGGTCACTAAATGGGCCAAATTTGGGCCCATGGTTAGCAGCCCATTTGAGGGCTGCCACCTCATGCTTAGGGCTGGAAGTGGGCCGGGTCGGGCCGGGCCACACCCCTACCCAAGCCCGGCCCAAAATTTTTTTCCAGGCTTCGGGCCGGGCCGAGGCCCGAACAATTTTACAGGAACGAGGCCCGAGCCTGGCCCGAGCCTGGCCCGAGCCCGGCCCGAGCCCATTTGGGCCAGCCCGTTTGGGCTTTTCTTTCATTTGACCTCTGAAGGGCTTTTTGAACCTTGTGTCATTTATTTTTCTCACAAGACTTTTAGTTCAGTAATAAGGGACCCCTTAAGGTTTATCTGAGTACATTTACTAAAATTCTCTCTGATTTAGTATCTGGAAGTTCTTTGCTTTGATGAGTTTACTTCGAATGTCATGCCCTTCTATTTCATATCCTTTATCATCTCAGCAACTTTTTTTTTTTCAGTCCAATACATTTTTTCCCTGTCGCGTTGGTTAGATAGCTTATTGAATGGTTAATACATGCATCAAGTTATATGGTGCATCCCCTGGTTCTTGCCATAGCTTATATTGCTCTTAGACAGTTAATGTTTCTTCTTATTATTAGTCTACAGCTGCTGTCATTTCCATTTCTAACTAGCAACTTCTTGTGGTTGCAAGGTTTCATTGTTTTGTTGAACCTCGTTGTAACAGGAACTCCACCTGAAAATGAAGGGAGGAAAGGGAAAAGGGGCAACAAAGAAGGAAACTAAGGAAGTACTGAAGCTAGCTGATGACAGGTTACTTGAGCTTTTTTAATGCTGCATCCAGTCAACCTTTGCGATGAAATTGCTAACTTCATCCTATCTGCTGTTGTAGCTTACAATACTTTCTATTTGTGATGATGGCTTATGATCCATCTTATTTGCTGAGTAAACTGATTGAGCCTATGGAGCATGGAAACACTGAGTTTAAGTGCAGATGCACACACGAGGTTCTAGGCACATTTGCAGCAAGGCTGGGGCACACAAGTGGTCATTTTGTAATTATATGAGTATTTCCTATGAGTGAAACAAATATATGTTATGACGGAAGGTCCTTCTTCTGCACATTCAACATTAAGGATTTTACTGTAGCCAAGATCCCTTTGCAGAAGAGAGGTTTTCAGCATGCTATGTTGTTCTAGAAATATATTTGAAGTTTCTTTATTTCAGGAAGGTTGGGAAACGCAAGGTTGCTATTAAGACAGATAAGAGTAGCAAAAGACAGGCCAAGAAGGAAAAAAAGGCCCAAAAAGATCCTAACAAACCGTTTGGGCCAGCCCGTTTGGGCCGTGATTTTATTTCGGTTCGGGCTGGCATTGGGCTCGGGCTTGGTCCGGGCCCGGGCCGGGCCAATGGAAAACCCGAGCCCGGCCCGAAATAAAATTGGGCTTAAGTTTGCAGCCCGAGCCCGGCCCGAAATTCATTGGGTCTAGCCCATAGCCCGGCCCGCAAGCGGCCCGACCCGATGGGCTTCGGGCCGGCCCGAGCCCACTTCCAGCCCTACTCATGCTACAGATTGAGGTGACGGCTCCAGCTGGCTAGTAGGGAGAAGACCAGCTGTTGGGCCCTCGTTCATGAAGAAAGGAAGGGTTGCCACCTCATGCTTCAAGTAGGTATGACGGGCCCCAGCTGGCTAGGAGAAAAGGTCAACTGTTGGCCTCCCATTCACTGAGGAAGGAGAGGGTGCCACCTCTCCTAAGGACACTGTTTAAGGGAGGTTATTTAAACCTCCCATTTTAAACATTGATTACTGTACCCTCTCTTTTCTCTCAGCACCTCTGAAATTCTGAACCAAAGGAGCTGAACCCCTAGAGCCTGGAGCTAAAGGAACTGAACCCCTGGATCCCTGAGGAGTTGGAGGAGGGATTGCTGATCACTACAGCCATCCGGAAACAAGGTAAGAATTTGTTCTTTATGTTAAATTAGTAGGAGAGAAGGATTGTTGGCCTTTGCAGCCAACTAAAACAAGGTAAAAACCTTGTTCACTTAGTTACTTGGTTTAACCGAAGAAGGGGAGTTCCTCTGTGGAATGCTTCTCCCCTCTGTTTCACTATTGAAACAGAGGGAAGAAATTCAGACACAGAGGAGATGGAGAGGAGAGAGAGGAGAAGGGAGAAATGGCCGACGGGTTCCACCTCGAACCAGGCCGCGCACAAGGGCAGGCCGTGGGCCGGCCCGAGTACAACCCAAGGTCGGCCCAGGTTCAGTGATCCATCTGGGCCGAGCCCAACCAGGGTCGGCCCAGGTTCAGTGACCCAGCCGGGCCGAGCCTAACTGGGCTTGGCCTACAGGCACCTAGGGCACCGCAGGCTCGGCCGTGGTTGCCCTAGGGCACCAGATGCGGTCGCAGGGCCGCCAGGCCTTGGCCGAGCCCCACCTCTTCTCCGGTGAGGAGGTGGTGGCGCCACCACAGAAGGAGGAAGAGAAGGAAAAAGAAAATAAATAGAAAATAACTGATAAAAAAAGAGAAAAAGGGGGAGGAACTCACCGAACCTTGAGCTTCATCCTCGGATGGTGTGGTCCTCCTCCGCCGTGATCGAAGCAGGTGAGGGAGGTCTCCGGAGACTAAACCTTCCTCTGGCATCACTTCGGAGGGGGTTTAGCCCCTCCCTCTCTCACTGCTTCCACCCTGAGGAGGTTCACCCCTCAGCCGTAGTCGTTGGAGAGGCTGCAGGCCGAGGGAGAGTCGGCCTCCTCAAGGGGGGCCGAGGGCGACAGTCCCACCTCGGGGACCCCATTCAACTCCTTCGGCATCACCTCAGAGGAGGTCCAAGGCCCCTGACCCTGTTTTCTTGCCGCTCCGAGGTGGGAGACGTCTCTCGGCGGAAGCCGAGAGGCTCACCCCCCAGCGGCACGGCGAGAGGAAAACAAGGGAGGTTGGGGGGGGGGAAGCAAGAGAGAGGAAGGAGGGAGCATGGGAGAAGGCCAGAGGTTTTGGCCGGAGGTGGAAGAAGGGTTAGGGTTTTTCGGTGGGGACGAAGGAGAAAGAGAGAGAGACAGAGAGAGGAGATGAGAGACAGAGGCGGAAGCCTCTAGAGAAAATTGAGAAGGACCCTTAATGGGTCCGTCCTAACGGATCAGATCTGGATTCGGGTCCGAACCTGCTAAGCCCAAATAAAAAAAAAGAAAAATAGGTTTAGCCATATTTGACTAAACCCGAGCTCAATCAAATTGAGCTAATTCTGGACGAGCCCAAACGATAAATTGGGACAAATTCAAACCAAATTTAGCCCAAATTAAATTAGGTCCGAACCCAATTAAGCTGAGTTAGTTCCAGCGGACCCAATTGAATATGAATCAGGCTCAATTCAAGCCCAATTCAACTAATTTGAGACTAAATTGGCCTAGGATTGACCCTGACTTAAGTCCAAATGAGCTACATTGACCCTGGACCAAATTAGACTTGAGACTGAGCCTAATGACCCAATCAAAAGACCAAATTGACTAGAAAAGGCTAGACCCAATTATGAACCAGGCCCAATCCCTTAATTAAAAATCCAATTGACCTATGTGGGCCCAATCTGGTTTTGAACCGAGCCCAAAAGCTCCAAATTGGATAAGTTGGACTTAGGCTAGATCCTTGGATGGGATCCAAGTAAGTAAATTCATAGTATGATGAACCAAGAAATTATGTAATAAGGAATAATGTGATCCTTATGATATTGTTTTAGGTGGTTGAGGATTTGTCACCCGGATTTAAAGAATTGGAAAGCAAATTAAGTAACCTACCTTAATCTTATTACTTTATGAATCATGTATATATCAAGTTTTATAAAGATTTTAAAGTGTTATTTATGCATTTTGAATTATGTATGAGATGAATTATGATGTTATAAGTGCATTAAATATAGTATTTGTGGTATAAACATAAGATTAGTTGTTTAATGGCTATGAATGAGCTTTCACTCTACCTATGCGTACTATTTGTGAAAAGTACTACTTATAGGCTCTCAGATGCTATGGATGGCCCCCGCCAGTGGGTAAGAATAACTGAGCGTATGGCCCCTACCAGTGAGAAAGAATAACTGAGCATACGATCCTTGCAGTAGGAGTTAAGTACGGCTGTAGCTATAAATCTGAGAGTGTAGATTTTAAACCATGGCATATCGACATACAGTTTTACGATGCATTTATTAGGAAAAGATATGTTTTTACATGCACTGATTTATCGGCTCAGTATAAATATTTTATTATAAAGAAATTGTCAGTACATGTTAGCTTCTCAAACTCTGCTTAAAAATGTTTAGTATTATATTTGATCCAGTAAGATTATGCATGATTACTCACTGAGCCGTGTAGCTCATACAATTTATTTATATTTTTCTTTCAGATCATCGCTAGGGATAGCAGCAAGAGACTTTTGCATCAGGGTTTCTTTATTTTTGGATAAAACATACATTTTGTGTACATAAAATGTTATAGAAACTCTGTACTTTTGGTTACCCAGTAAGTTATACTGGAAATGTTATATATGAAAGTTGACCAGTTTGACTACCCTGTTATTCGTGTATGAGGCTTTATGCTATTGGGGGCGGTAATCTGCAATAGCACGACCGTGTCACGGATCCGGGTCAGGGTTGTGACATAAGTTATTTGAAATCATTGTTAAATAAAATGGTTAATTTGATGTTACATGAAATATCATAGAATCGTAATTTTGATATATGATACATATAGGTATTTTCCAGCTTATTTGAATTGTGTTGGATTGTTGGTATGTAATTTCGTGACAATAGTAAATATTTTGGTATTGATTATTTGTTACTGTTTATATTTAATTATTTGTAGAGGTGTATATCTGGAGATTCTTACTGTGCCGTTAGCTTATGCTATCTCATCTTTCTTTTCAAAGCCATATGATACTTAGTGCTGAGACACTACAAGAAATGTTGGTTTTGCCGACTAACTTTTTCCGACGCTAGGGAAAAGCGTCGGTAAAGTTTGGCTTAGCGCCAACCTTTGCCGACGCTTTGTATAAGCGTCGGAAAATACCAACAAACAACGACGCTTTAAAGCGTCACTACAAAAGAAAGAAGCAAAGCCGACTCTTCAATGCCAACGCTATGGAAAAGCGTCGGCAAATTTGGCCTCTATTGTACTTTTGCCGACGCTTATGATAAGCGTTGGCAATTTAAAGAATAAACGACGCTTTTAAGCGTCGTCATAGTCCATATTTCCAACTGACGATAGGAAGCGTGGGAATTGGTTATAGGGCGACGCTATTACGCGTCATTGTTCTTCCAGACCTACAACGACACTTATAAGCGTCGTCGAATGCCATCACACCACCCTAACCCAGCCACCGACCCCGATCGAGCCCTTATTTCTCCTCTCCGGCGCTGCTCGAGCTTCCGTGTTGCTCCTCTCCGGCGCTGCCCTAGGTTCCATCTTGCTCCTCTCCGGCGCTATCATCACTTCCGTCTTGCTCCTCTCCAGTGCCGGCCGTCCGACTCCAACCCCTTCTCCTCCTCCCTCCTCTCCGGCGCCGACCGACCGACCCCAACCGAGGTATTTTTCTCCTCCTTCCTCCGCTCCCTTCTTCTCGCTTTTTCTCCTCCTTCTCCGCCTCCTTCTGCAAAGCTTCCGTGTTGCCGAACGACCGACCCCAACACCCCTTGGGCCTTTGAGAGGAAACAAAGGGGAAGCTGGTGAAGCTAATTTTAGGGTTTTTTGGGCCACGGTAAGGGTATCGTTTGCTTTCACTTCGCTGCTCCCCGCATTCCCATACCCAATCTCACCACCCTTCTTCCTCCCTTCTTTCAATCTTCGTAGGGTTACAGTGGATCGATCCAGAGGCGTCACCAGTGGCTGGATTCCGAAGCTAATTACCACATCGGAGCTGTTGGGGTCAAATATCAGGTGCAAATTTCATAGATTTGATTTTTTGCTTTCGCGGGATTATGCCAAATATTACCACATCAGAGCTGTTGTTTTTTTATCAATTTTAATGCTTTCTCCTGTGCAAGAAAAAGCTATTAGACTGGTTTAGTGTTGACAATGGATTTTGTTCTAAATTTTCTTATAGAATTGGGTTTTGGTTTGCTGGTATTTCTCGTGCTTTATCCAGTTCATATATTTTTTACTTGATATACTAGATTAGTATCACCTGATGGTCTGATTCAATTCTTCCTCCCCACCCCTTCTCTCTCTTTTCTCCACGCTTTTTTTTTCAAAAATTTGGTTGCATTGCTTGTTTTAATCCATTTTCTGATCAATGTGGTTGAGTGCATTCCTTTTGTCATTAAAGAAAAGCTGCTTGCCATGATATGTTCAAATGGAGTCAACCCTCTGCTTAGCAGCCGACCTTGTGTATGCATGCATGCATGCCTGCTTGCTTCATACTGCCTCTGGATGCCAGAGGCAGTAAGATTGGTGTAGGCAAAATGTAATGGATTTATGATGGATAAACTAAGTGGAGAACTGCCTCTG
The DNA here is from genome assembly GCF_051530095.1 of Phoenix dactylifera. NCBI lineage: Eukaryota > Viridiplantae > Streptophyta > Magnoliopsida > Arecales > Arecaceae > Phoenix > Phoenix dactylifera. The sequence goes on from NC_143191.1 coordinate 6,584,481, forward strand.
GAATAATTTGATTGCCATATCATGAGTTTGAGACATAAGAAAAAAAGACTATTACAGGCGAAGGGTGTCCATAAAGGGCAGATGGAGAAGAAAGAGCCGGAGTTAAAAATGCGCTTCTTAGAGATGAACTGTTTTGGTTGAAATGCGGAGAGATAAGCTAAAATATATGAGGGTTTTTGTTATGCTACCCAATAATTGTGCAATAGGTATGATTTGAGGAGACCTTGATAGGTTGAGAAGATTTGGTGCCCTTGAGGTATGAGAGAAAAATTGAAGAGCAGTAAGAATTTGGGATATATAGTTTGATAGACAGTTTAACATTGATTGTAACCAATGGTAGAAAAAAATAGCTAGTAATACCTAGGAATTGGTTTATTATTTACAGTCAAATATATATATAGTATATCTTTATTAATTACAATGATCATGTCTTATCATTTAACCAAGTATTATATTCTCTTTTATTAGCCTTTTATTTAGTATAAATTTATTATTTAACCAAATATTGATTCTTTTTTGTGCATTCCAGGTAACAATATGCCCCGAGGGAGACGATTTAGAGATGTGGAGTTCCAGCATTCTCAGGTGGGATCTACTTCTGAGCAGTCCCAGCAAAGGATGTGTGGAAGCTTCCTCCGGGTGAGAAAATCATCATCCGATGCAACGAATTGGGGCAGCCCATCAATAGAGCTGGAAGTCTACTATCAAGCTTTTTAGGATCGGTTGCACGCAAGGGTCAGCTGTGTCCACTCAACTATACGAAGTGGAATGACATGCTTCCTTCGTATAAGGTTGAGCTTCTTAGACTTATATAGGTAATGAATTGAATTTATTCTTTTTAATTCGACACCTCCTGTATATTAATTTGCTTAGTATCATAATTTTATTTTAGATGTTTAATATTATTATAACATTCTGAATCTTGTTGTAGGATAAGTTTGTACTCCCTCCAGAGAGCCATGATTGGGTGCTAAAGTCCCTCAATCGCAAATGGAAAAAATATAAAGCAAAATTGAAGACGGACTTCAAGCGCGAGGGTATGACAGAGGAGGAGGTTGCTCGTGTGACTCCTCCTGATGTATATCCTCAGCAGTGGAGGGAGCTTGTTCACTACTGGTTTTCAGAAAGAGGACAGGTCACGTATATTGTTTCAATATTTTATATTATATTTATTATTAATATAGATTGCGAATATATACATTGAATCATATTATACTGTGTGCTTTTATTTTGGCAGACATATTCTAATATTGGCAGAGCTGCACGAGCATCTCAAGCAGTTCCTCATACTTCAGGCTCGAAGAGTTTTGCGAGACGTAGAAATGAATTCGTAAGTTCTTTTGAAACTATTTGATATTTTACTAACATATAGCACGTATCATGATATATAGTTTGCCAATATACTTTCCGTATGTGTAGATGGTAGAGCATGGAAGGGAGCCTGGTGAGGTAGAGTTTTATAAGATGACCCACACTCACCGAGATGGCAGCTTTGTCCGGGACGAGTCGAGAGATATAGTTGTATGTATTCATTTTTTATTTGTTCAGAATTTTTTTATTAATTTTACTTCTTTTAAAATATTAATGTGACTGTTTTTTTTCTTGAGAGAGATATAGAAAAGAGCTACAACTCTTATTTCAGAGCGCGTCGGGGAGTCATCATCATCCGACGCGGCCAGTCGCGTCGAGGCTTAGGTCTATGCTGAATTGATGGGCCCAGAACGCTATGGTCGCGTGAGGGGTTACGGTGTCGGAGTTACCCCCACTCAGCTGTCTGCAGTGAGCCGATATACCCAAGATGCCAGACAAGGTACTAGCACTGCAGAGGTTTGTAGTTTGAAGACAGAGATGGCACAGATAAAGCAGTCATATGAGACAAGGATAGAGGAGATGAGGCAGAGTCATATGACTGATATGGCGGAGTTGAAGCAAAGCCAAGAGTTGAAGATACAATCTTTGCAGGACCAGCTTGACCATATTTCATCCTTTTTGCAGAGATTTGCTCCTCCGGTACATAACTAAATCTATTTGAATATTTTATGTAATTATAATGTATTCTTGTATGAGCGTGATGACTTTCGTATTTTTAGTTTCTAAAATATTTTTTTTTCTTGTAGGTTGATGATACTTCATCTACTCGTAGAGATGATGATGCCGACCCTTGATACATATTGTAGATTGTGTACTTAGGAATTTGACTTGTATGCTTTAAGAATGTTTTTGAAGTACAATGTAATCAAATATGATAATATGAATATTTTGAATGAAAAGTTCTTATTTGTGAAATTAGTATGTTCTTCAAATATGCACTACTTTATCTACTTCACCTTATCTTACTTGGGGAATGGCTCTATGTTGACTTGACAGGAACATGGTTTCAGGACAGGCAGTCCGGCTGGACAACTTGACTCCCACGAACTAGATGAGGTAACTGGAATACATCTTCTTCATGCAAGTAAACTGTTCATTCTATTTATCCACGGCTTGATAAGATACTTTTTCTTGATGATGATGTTGTTGTTCAAAAGGATTTGTACATAGGAAGCTTTGAGCAGTCTAAAAGTAGATGCTTGTTGAGTATCCAACTCTCTGATAAAGAGATGCTTATAACACAATTTTCTGGCTTGTTTTGATAAGAGGTTGCTGGATCTGATATCGACAGTTCGATCATCGACTGCTGCTATGATCGTGCGGTTGAGCTTTTCAGGGATGAAGATGAGCTGGTGAGGTCCGCTGCTGTTCGGTTGGTGAGTTGTTAGTTTATAGTTAGACAATTTTCTTTGCATGCCATGGATTATCATCTCTTTTCAAAATTTATCGGGCTTTAATAATCGTTCTATATTGCTAAAAGTTGGCATAATTTGCATGATTTTTGGTGGTTAGGTCAGTAAGTGCGGCCAGATGTTTGCAGCGAGCAAAGAGAGAACAGCAAACACTGAGAGAATGGATGTGATCTTTGTTCAGGTATTTGTGTTTGATGTGAAAATTGTTGCCTTTAGCATGCTGTCATTAAAATACTCGTATGAACTGCACACTTACAAGATGCCAAATTGACCATTAAAAAAAGTTGATATGCTGTGATAAAATTCATCTCAGATAGTTGTCTGTCATCACGGTGTCTGATACATAACTTATAACTATTTTACTTCTCTTTTTGATTTTTTTTATTTGCTTGGTTCATTGCGTGCCAAATGCTTGTTAATTTAAGTCTTGCTTTTAATATCTGTTTCTATGCAAAGAATGCTTTAGACACTGGTTACGTCTTCTAATTAGATGCAACTTAAAACTATCTTAATACAGAAAAAAATTAAATCATGTACCAAATTAGTTGCTGCAGCCAATGATATTTCCTCAGATTCAACATAAGCTTAATTTTGAATTGACAAATCAGATTAATATCAACTGGTAGTCTCTGGCATTCATTTTTTAAATATCATGAGCAATTAGAAGCACTTCTAAACTTGATTGGTTTTTACATGGATACTTTCTATGCTATTTCAATGAAATACGAGGATTCTTTGCAGTATATTATCACATTTGTCAGATGCCTTTTTCTTGAACTTTTGTAACGAGAATTGAATGATTACTAGCTATGTGACTAATACTTCAGTGGTTGAGGTTGCTTAAGCTTTGTAACATCTTGTTAGCTGTGCATCTTAATGCCTGCAAAATTTGATTGATTGACTGTTGAAATTGCATTTTTAAATTGCTAAAATGAATGTGCCAGTGTCAGTCCAATCCCATGATAATATCATATTAGTTGCGATGTAATCTTGTATGGTGCATGCTGATATAGTGATTTGACAAGAATGCGACCCTTCAAAATTTTTCTCGTTTACAATCTTGAGATGAGAGATGGTATTTCTTGTTCTTGGTTATGAAGTTGAAAAAAATATCTGAACAACTTAGAGAAGCCATTTATTCCTAACCAATCTGCAATGTACTGTAAAAAAAGGGTCTGGTCTGCTACGTACATCCCGTCTAAATCATATTTGAGAATGAGCTAGAGCAGCCATAATGCCTAGGGAAAGCAGATTGTGGGCAGATATGGTTTCAACAAAAATATATCATACGATATAGACTGTTGCACTTGCTATTTGTATGAGAGAATATGATAGTTGTCACACACACAAACATATAGGAAGATAGGAATTCATTAGTCATGTGACTAAGCAAGTAGAGCTCCTTAAGTCAAGATGATCTGATTTCTTAACACAATTTTCTGGCTTGTTTTGCAGCCGAGTTATTGTTTGCATGTATTCAATGGGCACAACTCCCAGGTGACATCTCTTGATTTTCTCGGATGTAAAAGATGCCCCGATGATGTGGTTTCTGTTGCTTTTGCAGGTGCTCGTTGGGAGTTTCTTACCAAACACTTTTAAGGAGCATAAAAGGAAGGCTATCCAGGAACCGACCTACTCACCAATTCCAACATCTACTGGAGTATTGACAACAGCAAGGCCCCTTTCTCAAGCAAATCCTGATGATGAATGTGAAGCCGGTCACTTGACAGCTAGGAGTGATGTCTACAGCTTCGGGGTTGTCCTTCGTGAGCTCTTAATAGGACGCCGGTCTGTGGACAAGACTCGCCCGAGCAAGCAGCAGGGCTTGGTTGACTGGGCTCGCCCCAAGCTTAATGATAATATTGTAGAGATGATGATGCCGACCCTTGATACATATTGTAGATTGTGTACTTAGGAATTTGACTTGTATGTTTTTAGAATGTTTTTGAAGTACAATGTAATCAAATATGATAATATGAATGTAATCAAAGTTCTTGTTTGTGACTCATATTTTGTTATATATGTGATTCAGTGTATTTGTTTCTATTGTTTTGTAAGAATTTAATGTACACAGAGTATTTAAAAATTACTTTTACAAATTTTTTTTTTTAAAAAAAATTTAATGCCGACGCTTATAAGCGTCGGGACGTAAACGTAATGGCACGCCTTTAACGACGCTTTTAAGCGTCGGCATAAAGCCGTAGTAACCAACCCTTCTCGCCGACGCTTATAAGCGTCGGAGTCTGATAGAAGAAACGACGCTTAAAAGCGTCGGAAAAAGCAAAAGGAACGTAAACTGGCACGCCTTTAACGACGCTTTTAAGCGTCGGCCTAAAACCAGAGTAACCAACCCTTCTCGCCGACGCTTATAAGCGTCGGAGTATGATAAACGAAACGACGCTTAAAAGCGTCGGCATAGACCAACGACGCTTTTTTGACGCGTCGGGTTAAACCCGACCCACGCCCACCTGCCCGACGTCTGACCCACGCTTTGCGGTGCGTGGTTTGGAAATTCGCCGACGCTTAAAAGCGTCGGTAGAGACCACAAAAAGCGCCGGGAGATATCCTTTCTTTTGTAGTGAGATTTGGGGTTTGCTAGAGAGTGTTAGAAGAAAAAAGTATTTTGATTGTTCTTATTATTCCATAATTTTATAATTATTTATTTTGGAAATGATGAGTTTGAGTAGTTTTATTCATCCGGTAAGTTTTGCATATCTAATAGAGTTATGTTTGATGCAACGCACGGCCTTGTCACGTATATGTGGCTTTGGGACGTGACGGCTAACAACTCATTGGATAACTTTTCCATGTTAGTAGCTTCTAACCAAATGCAAGCTAATAAATCTATTATTTGATGCATTATGCATATTGAATCAATATGTCAATGCTTTGGAAAGGTTACATACGTCAAATTTTGTAGTAATATGACTTGAAGATGAGCAAAGATGCAACATTATTGTTCCTTATCTCCTTCTCTAACCTTCCACCGAAATAATAAACTTAATAATCCAACAAAATTATAAACTATTGCTGTAAGTTATATTAGCTTCATGGTTGGTGGCCGGCTTACATCGTTGCGTGCTTCTCTCCAGTACATTATTTAAGTTGAGATTTGAACCGTCCTCCAATTATGAATATCCAGTCATTATCTTATGGAGTGACTCATTCAAATGGAACAAGCTTACTTTATGATCAATTATCACAGTTCGGTTTAGTCCCTAGCATGGTGAGCTAAGGGGAATATGTTCCACCAAAAGATAGAGCAACAGTCAGTTTAGTGCTTCAAATCCAAGGTAAAAGAATAACCTCCTATTCTGCGGTTTTCCCGTAGATTATGTTAGGATGTGCAGCAGAGAGACCTCTCAGTAAAATATATCGCTACTGCAATTAATTTGGTATTTATTTATTTACAAAGAAAATATTATTTTTTTGAATTAATTGTGGAGGTGTATATCTAGAGATTCTTACTGTGCTGTTAGTTTATGCTATCTCTTGTTTTTCTTTTCAAAGCCATATGATACTTAGTGCTGAGATTTGGGGTTTGCTAGAGAGTGGTGGAAGCAAAAAAAATATATATTTGATACTTTCAGACCAAAAAAAAGTATTTTGACTGTTCTTATTATTCAATAATATCATAATTATTTATTTTGGAAATGATGAGTTTGAGTAATTTTATTCATCTGGTAGGTCTTGTATATCTAATAGAGTTATGTTTGATGGAACGTACGGCCTTGTCACGTATCAGGTCTAATGACGGGTTTGGGACGTGATAGCTAACAACTCATTGGATAAATTTTCCATATTAGTAGCTGTTAACCAAATGCAAGCTAATATCTCTATTATTTGATGCACCATAGATATTGAATCAATATGTCAATCCTCGAGAAAGGTTACATGCATCAAATTTTGTAGTCATCTGACTTGAATATGAGCAAAGATGCACCATAGATATTTCTCTAACCTTCCACCGGAATAATAAACTTAATAATCCAACAAAATTATAAATTATTGCTGTAAGTTATATTAGCTTCATGGTTGGTGACCAGTTTACATCGTTGCCTGCTTCTCTCCACTAGCTTTAATTTATTTAAGTTGAGATTTGAACCGTTATCCAATCATGAATATCCGGTCATTATCTTATGGAGGGACTCATTCAAATGGAACAAACTTACTTTATGATCAATTAACACGGTTCCCTGTAGTCCCTAACACGATAAGCTAAGGAGAACACGTTCCAGCAAAAGATCTCGCTACAGTCAGTTTAGGGATGTTCTTCTGCTTGTGAGCTTTTCCCTTGGATTATGTTAGGATGTGCAGCAGAGAGATCTCTCAGTAAAATTATAGTGTTACTGTAATTAATTTAGTTTTTGTTTATTTATTTACAAAGAAAATATTATTTTCTATTATAACAGAAATATCGACTAATATTTGCCTAATTGAATTATGAGTTAAATTACTGGTTATGAAAAAATGGATGTCATGATAGCTGTTATAATACAAAATAGTCGATGATAACAGCAGATTAACAAAATGGCGGTGCTATCGCGACGTTAACTAATTAAATAAGACCAATACAGCCGGCTAGGAAAATTTGGTGCTATAGAGTTGTCCTCTTCCTTCTTTTTTTAAAACGTAATGGTGGAAGAAGTATTTATTAATCAACAAGTTGTGCTCTAAGTCCTTTTCCTTTTCTCTTTTTTGTGGCGATTCCGTTGACCTTGCCCATGTTACTTTGAAAGACGGGGTCTTTCCATCTTCATTGGAAGGATCCACGGTGCCTCACAGTTTCCAATTCTCTCAAGAGTATCGAGAGCTTCCCTTCTCAAAAGATGGCAATGATCTTAGATGCTTTCGTGAAAAGATACATGAGCAAACTTGCAGATTTTGTAGAAGGTGAGGCATCAATCATTCTCAACGTGAGGGATGAGCTCCAGAAGCTTCAGAGAAGCCTGGAAAGGATCAGAGGTTTTCTTGAGCAAGCAGAGCGGAAGAGGCATGAAGACACAAACATCGGTAATTGGGTGAGGGAGTTGAAAGATATCATGTATGATGCGGATGATATCATCGACCTTTGTATCATCCAAGGCAGCAAATTATTGGAAAGTCGCCAGTCCGTTTCTGCGGTACGCCATCCCTTCCCTTTATTTTCTTGCTTCGGTTGTATGAAGTTCCGCTATGAAATTGGTGACAAAATTAGAGATCTTAATAAGAGGCTGAAAGAGATTGCAGAGGATAGATCAATATTGCCTAAACTAGAAAACCCTAACCAAAATGTCCAAGAGAGCGGAGTGAATCCTCGTCAAACTTTTCCAATTGAGGCCAATTCTGATATCGTAGGGACACAAATTAAAGAGGCAACCCAGAGTCTTGTGGAGTCATTAGTCAAAGAAGATAAACAAAAACTCTGGATTTTGGGGATTGTTGGGATGGGTGGAATCGGCAAAACTACTCTTGCTTCTAATATATACCAAGATGAAAGAATAAAAGAAAACTTTCCTATACGAGTATGGGTGTGTGTTTCCAAGATTTTTTCAGAGACAAGGTTGCTGCAAGAGATAATTAGGAGCGCAGGTGGAAACTATGGGCAGGCTGAGACGAAGGCTGAACTCATACCCTTTCTTTCCTCTATCCTTTCAAGAAGGTTCATTGTTGTATTAGATGACATATGGAGAGCAAATGTATGGGAGGACCTGCTCAGATATTCTTTTGAAAATGCAACGGCTAGTGGTAGGATTGTGATCACCACTCGAGACATAAATGTGGCTAAGAATATGAGAGCACGGGTCCACCATGTTGACAAAATAGGTAGTGATGAAGGCTGGGTATTGTTATGCAAGAAAGTCTTTAGAGATGACGAGAAGGAAGAGATCATTAATTTAAAAAAAATTGGCATGAAAATTGTTGACAAATGTGATGGTCTTCCTCTTGCAATCAAGACCATTGCAGGAGTTTTAAGGTCGAAGGAGAGAAGCAGCATAGCATGGAATAACGTTCTCAGAAGTGATGCATGGTCTATGAGCCAACTTCAGACAGAACTCCCAGGAGCCTTATTTTTAAGCTATGAAGATTTATCATCTGATCTTAAACAGTGTTTTCTTTTTTGCTCGTTATATACTGAGAACTTTTGCATGTATTGTGATGATCTTGTTTCGTACTGGTTGGCCGAAGGTTTTGTAAAATCACAAGGAGATGTATGGTTAGAAGATTTAGCCAAAGATTACTATCAAGAGTTGATTTGCAGAAATCTTTTACAACCACTTTCTATATACGTAGATCAGAGTTGGTGCACAATGCACGATCTGCTGCGTTCTCTTGCTCTGTTTTTGATAGGAGATGAGAGCGCTTGTGTTGGTGATGGAAAAACGTACACCACGAACCCCTTGACCAAGCTTCGTCGCATGTCAATTTCAAATATGGGAGAGAGGCTAGAAATCCCTGATGCAGTGAAGCAGCAGAAATGCTTGAGGACTCTATTTGTTTTGAATAGTCCCAGGACAAAGATAGTTGAGCATGAACTTGGAGGACTTGGGCAGCTACGAGTTTTGAACTTGAACGATACTGGACTGGAGAGCCTTCCAGACTCAGTGGGAAACCTGTTACATCTAAGGTACTTGGATCTTGATCGAACGAATGTCAAAAATTTACCAGATTCTATAAGACGCCTTCAAAATCTGCAGACCTTGAGTCTCTCGAACTGTAAATCCTTGCACATGCTTCCCAAGGCCATCACAAGTTTGTGCAATCTAAGATGCCTTCGTCTTGATGGAACTCCGTTGAGCCATCTCCCAAGAGGAATAGGCAAACTGATACATCTCAACGTTCTTCGAGGATTTGTGGTCGGTGATGATGGAGGCGAGCAAGACCAGGGGTGCGATTTGGAGGAGCTGCAATCTCTGTCCAAGCTGAGAGTGCTGCTGATAAATAGGCTAGAGAGGTCACGAGCAGGAGCATCAGTGCTTGCAGACAGCCGCTTTCTTAGAAAATTGTTTTTGAGGTGGCTGCCACTCGAAGCTGAGAACAATCAGCCACGATGTGGAGAGGATGGAATCCAAAATGCGAACAAGATATGCAACGACCTCTCTCCTGCATCCAGCCTAGAAGAGCTTCAGTTCAACAACTTCTTTGGTAGTGGGTTTCCCGGCTGGTTGATGTCATCCTCATTGGGTGCCTCCTTTCCTCACCTGGCGTACTTGCACCTTACTGATTGTAAATCATGTCTCCAACTTCCTCCGCTAGGCCTATTGCCCCAGCTAAAATTCCTTCAAATTTCAGGAGCAGACGCAATCGTAACGATCGGACCCGAGCTTCTTGGTCGCCGTACCTCAGCAATAACTGCATTTCCTAGGCTTGAATACCTGCATCTCTTTCACATGCGCAACTGGAAAGAATGGTCATTAGGCGTGGTGGAAGAGGTTGGCGATGAAATAAGAGGAGCCTCTAAGCTGCTGCCACATCTCAAGAACCTGGAGCTGGAGGACTGTCCCGAGCTAATAGCTCTTCCGAAAGGTCTGAGTCATGCCACCAACTTGCAGCTCTTGGGAATTGTGGACGCCCACAACCTGAGAGAAATCAAGAACCTCCCCTCCTTAACTGATAAGCTCCACATTGTGAGAAACCTGAGGTTGGAAAGAGTATCCAACTTTCCCTCGCTGAAATCTTTGGAAATACTGGATTGTCCGAGGTTACAACACGTGGAGAATCTTGATAAGTTGCAATTCCTGGGCCTGACACATCCTTCTGCAGTACAGGGGACCTCAGAGATACCCTCGCTGGAGTGCCTCGCAGACGCTTCCAGTAATCTTGATCGACAAACAGAGAACCTCCCACAGTGGTTATTGGACCTACTCGGGCAGCATCAACATGCTCCGACCTGGGTGCAGAATCTCAGAAAATTTGTATTGAAATGCAGCTCACCATTGTTTGAGAGCTTCCTTAAGGATCCACCAAACTGGCCCATCATTCAATGGATCCCTGAGGTCCGGATCGGAGATAGAGATGGTCCCTCATGGATACGGTATACCAAGGGGCCCCCCTTCCACCTTTGAAACCAACGTGCAACCAGAAGAGTTTGCAAGTGACATCTCTTGAGCAAGGTGATTTCTACTTCCATTACGTTTACATTTTTCTCATTAATTTGTTTGTCACCATTAGACTAGCTGCCATATATAGATGCCATTAATCTCATGTATATTAATTTTCTCTCTTCCCAGATACAATTTCGTGCGGATTTAGCAGTTGGGATGGACGTGCTCGGTGTTTTTACCTTCTTTCTTTCGTCATGTAAACTTTGTATTGGACTTGGATTTCTGCTCTGTAATTTCTGTTTCCTTGTGTTTTGATGGGATTATATCATTATCCTGAATGTAACCTTAAGAATTCATATGCAATAAATCATGATTTCATTCACCCTCTCCATCTTTCTATTTATTTTTCCTTCTATATCAATTTTTTTTGGTTTTAAGAGGATCCTTCTCGATCGATCTTGGAGATAAACTTCTATTGTTTGATCTCGGTACTTCTTTTATGATACTTTTGCGATTAAAGATTGGCCAGCTCTATTAGAACCTATGACTGTTCCAGCAAGCGAGAAGCTTCAAACAGTCGAGTGACCTCCTCGATGGCATACGAACAGAATATTTTTTAATTTCATGTACCTGATCTTTGGCTAGGCTAACAACTCTCTAGGTGGGAGCTCAATATGCCTGACGGGTTGCTATTGGGAAACCGTTGCGAGACCATATCTAGAAACTCATGCTTGGGGTGTTCGTCCTTTGATCGTAGGAACCGATGCACAACCAGACTCCTGAAATAGACTCTAGAAATTTATACTTTATGAACGTGGTATTATTATTTTAGTATAATATTATAATAGTATTATATTATAGTACTATTTTTATATTAATATAATATAGTTTAAAGTATTGTTAATCTATAATTTAGGATTTGTTTGGTCCGTGGGTAGAATTTTTTTTTACCGGAATATTTTTTCTAAGAAACTGATTTCTCGGAATATGATATCTGAAAAAATAATTTTGGCATATTTAGTTCATCATGAAAAAGTGGTATATTTTCGAATGGCTTATGTTTGGTTAAGCATCTACTTTTTAAGGAAAGTTGAATTTTGATGGCTGAAGGATAGTTTTGGAGAAAAAAAAATCTCAATTTCCAATCGGTGAAAAAGTAGTTTTCTCATGTTTTACATGAATTTTTTTATTTCCATGAAATATGAGAATCTTATTTCCATAGGAATGCTAGTTTTTTATTTTTTTCTTCGAAAATTCCAACCAAACAAGTGGTTTTTAAATATATCTATATAATTAATTAATTTTCTAAAAATCCCATCCGGCCTGCACAGCCCCAACCCACCTGTGATGGTACTAGACGGTCGGGTTGGTGCTAGTTGAGCATCTCTCTTACTCTATTGATGGGCCCCACTGACGATGCTACCGTGGCCTTTTTTGGTTGGGTCAGGATGTGATCAGATGGATGTCTTGGAGCTGCGTACCAGACAGGATGAAACAAGTCGTTTAGTAGCACAGGATGAAAAAAAGCTCCCCAAGATCTAAAGACTCCAGCACAAACATTTTATATAAAAGAAGCTACCCATCATATGGAAAACCTTGCTATGCTCCTCGTGTGTGTAATACAAAAATTACATAGAATTTTTTTGGTAGAAAAAATAATGTAGAAGTTGAACAACTATTGTTTTAGGAGAATGTAATTGTCAGCTAATGCATTGCACACGCATACAGCTTCCAAACCATGCCAAGTAGAATCATGCACTCCTATTACTTTTATTCAAGATATGGATTCTCTCTTATTTTATTCAAAAAAAGGTAAATTTAGTTTTTTATCCAAGATTTACTTTCATGATCTATTTGGATAGCGGCAACTGGTTGTTAGTGGAACCTAGCTGCAGGCTGCAGCAAGTGAGAGAAATCTTCTATTTGGTTGGGCATGGAAACATTAAGGCCTAGAATTGCAGATGCCCTCCACTTGACGCATCTTGATGACAAACTGCAGCAACCGTGGTCCAGTTGTTCGCTAAGATTTTGCTTCCCATGATGGGGTTTTATTGGGCTTAGGGTTACCTCATGTGGGAATTCTTAAGGTGCAAAAGAAGCAACGCAAACTTAGTTATACTTATAAGCTGGAAAGGAATAGCACCAATGTAACAACTCAGGATCTTACCCAAAATGGCTAGCCGGAAGGTATTATTTGGTTTCCTCGATCCTGTATAAGTACCCAAGATCTACCCAGCGAGTAACCGATATGGGACTAAACACACGTCCGCATGGGTCCTCACATACTCCCCCCATTCATGCCCTAACGTCCTTATCAGGCTAAGGGTTCAAATCTATTCAAATCTAATCACAAACACCACGATTGGCCTATAGTCAGCCCCGATTGATCCGTGCTGCAGTGTCCCCTAGTCCACATAGGTTATGGGTCGGGTCCGCTCTGATACCATTTGTAACAATCCAAGACCTCACCCAAAATGGTTCGGAAGTTATTATTTAGGTTCCTTGATCCTGTATAAGTACCCAAGATCTACCCAGCGAATAACCGATGTGGGACTAGACACACGCCCGCACGGGACCTCACAACCAACATAATGGGTTTCACCGGCAATTATGACATGAATATTAGCACATGGAACTAATAGGATTTGAGGTTTTAAGGGAAGATTTTATGCTGACTCTTAATTAAGTGTCTTGGATATACTAAAAAATGTTGGTTTACGTAGATTCAATCCATAATGTAGTTAATTAGCAATATTTTTTTTTTCAGGTTTTCATCAATTGCTAGTAGGTAATCCTTATTACTGTCTAAAGGCTCCGAGATATAATAATTTTGTATTCAAAGTAACCATGAGATGTGCTTGACGAAAAGTTTAAAGCAAAAATAAAAGCTGAACAATCTGATAAGTTGGCCATAACAATGTCTTTGTCACTCCCAGCAGGCTTTGAAAGTGTCAGGTATCTCTATAATCTTGTACAGTAACCTGATCTGATACTTGTTAGCAAAATGACATGAAGCACTGATTTATCTTTACTAGGAAAAGTATATATTCTTAAAGGTGCATAATTTGATAGACAGTGCAATGGATGTGGGAAACTCTCTAATGCTTCCTTGGTTATTACAACCTAAATTCATGACATGGGTCGCAAAAAGAACCAAAAGCTCAAATAGATGAAAAAAAAAAAATTTGAAGATCTTTTGCTCAAGGTAAAATTGAAAATTTAGGTTTGATGGGGGGCGAAATAGATCGTCCTACCCACAACAAAAAAGCCACCCAATTTCGGCCCAATAGACACCAACGCCAAACAGACGGAACCTCGGATCGGCCCAGAACCAGCCCGACCTTGGATTCTGCCGAAAGCTCCTTCGACCTCAAGGATATTCGTCGACCCATCCCGATCAAGCTCAAGGCGCCTTCTACGGTCGCCGACTCGCCCCGACCAAGCTCGCGGCGCCATCCACATTTGCCGACTCGCCTCGACCAAGCTCCCGCCTTCTACGTTCGCCGACCCGCCCCGACCAAGCTCAGGGGGCCTTCCTTATTTGCCGACGCGCCCCGACCGAGCTCGGGGCGCCCTCTCCAATAATATACCCCGATCCTCTTGAGCTCGGGGTGCTCTACCGAGCACACCTCGGACCCGGGATGCTAGGCTAGCCTCAGCATCCGTTAAGCCGACCTCACCAAATGCATGATGCGACCTCTCGACGAGTTCGGCTTTGCTAACGCCCGCACCCATATGCGTGCCCACGCCCTCCTACGTGGCTGTATATTGCGATACTACCACATCATGCTTTGCTTGCTGGCCCACGACAGTCAAAGATAGCGCCATGCTACCCTAACCATACCCTGCTACGACTGTCAATTCCTTACCGTTGCCAAGAATGGACTGCACCGCGTGCCACTAGCAAGCTCTAGCTGCGCGCCATTTGGCTTAGAGCCATCCCCTCTTATGATGAGAACGGGCCATACCGCCGCCACCTGGGTATCTCCACGGGGACTATAAATAGCCCCATTAGGTAATACTTAAGGGACTTTTTTTGGCTGGACAAACTAAGTACCACTCTAATTTGATCGTCGGAGGGCCCTCACCAGAAGCACCGGTGAAACTTTGTGCAGGTACACCGCCGATCGCGGGAGGTGGCTCTCATCTTCTTCCTCCATACTCCGGCAGATCCCTCGACTCTTCCGGCGTGGTCACCCTCGGGCCAAATATGAACCACAACAGGGTTAATTCAGATTTTTGCCTTTAAATGAACCAAAAGCAACAATAGAAATTGGCTATTGCAATTTTGATTTCGATTCCGATTACAGCGATGAACCAAACACATTGGAAAATATGGCCATTCCAATTCTAATTTTAATCTATGCCGATTCTGATTCTGATTTCAGTTGCAGACCAAATGCATCCTAAAATCAAATACACTGCACATCAGAAGAAGTACAGACTCATAGGAAATAAATTTTAGTTTTTCAACTGTAAATCTTAAGTAGGCTTCTATTAAAAAAAATATATCAGGCATATCAATTAAACCAACTTGCAAACAAATGATAGTGGGCGGCCGTTACTACAAGTTCTGAAAATTCAGCTTGCAAGGCCAAGCTTATTATACTTTGAGTACAATTTTCTTTAATAAGTTTTCTTGCATTCAAGAGAACTCGACAAACAACCGAAAAAGAACAAACTTTACGAGATAGTAAGCTTACATCATAGATTTGCCATGCTTTTCCAATGTTGACGGTGATGAAGGTCTGGATCTCCAATCTTTGGACGGAGAAGGGGATGCCACTGGTGATGTAATTGGTTGCTTGATAGGGTTTGAATATCCTCGCCGCTCTTTGCTGGATTGGGGGGGTGAAAAGGAAGTGAATTTAAATGTGAACAAGAAAGCGGTGAAGGCAATGTGAGGAGGAAGGGTGTGCCTCAAATGGTGGGGGTCCAAGGGTGGTTGGTGGCTGCGGCGGTGGTAGAGACAGTGATCAAGTGATAGAGGATGTCGGCCGACGGCGTAGCGGTGGAATACTGGTTGAGGTGGTGGTGGAGAGGAAAGGAAAAAAATAGGGAAGAGAGAGTAAGGGGACTAGGGTTTTAGACTCTTTTAAGTCCATATGAAAATATTTAATAAGGTGAATCTCATCTTAATAAGAACACTGTTGAGGGAGCTTTTGTTAACTAACTTTCAGAGTGTAAAATGAACCTGTTGGGATAATATTAGCTAAAAGGTCCTCATTGTATTCTCTATTCTATTGAAGTTCAGTGACTCTCCTGGTATGGAGGAAAAAATATCTAGTATCGGCATGCGGATTGCTGGAACTAGGTCACTTGTAGTTGCGGACAAAATTACTCAAAGATCCCTGAACGTGCACTAAATTGTTTGTCATTTTGCTACTGGACGGCAGCCGTAAAATTGAACTACTCCCCGCCCACGGCCCGCGGGGATTAGTTAATTTTATTCGTTGAAAGTATCGAGAACATGTACCTAAATGTCTATTATTTTGCACTTCATTGCCAACCACATAGATGGCCTAGTATCGGCAAATGACTTGCCGGAACTAGTTTTTTAATAAAACGTAACTTAATTCCATTTCAGGCAGTACAGTTTCACTTCTTTATGTCCCATGTGAGGCATGTGTAAACTACTTCTAATAAGGTTGGGCAAACAAATATACGCTAATATAACTCCCACTGCGGTGCAAAGGAGAAAAAAAAACACTTAGTGTACTATTTTAAAAAATAAAATTTAGATGGAACAAAAATTAAGAATGAATTATTAGCATATGAAATATTATTATATAAAGAAGAAAATAAGATAATAATATTAACTATTCTAGTAGTTAAAAAAATGAAATTTGGAAACATAAATTAAGGCTCTCAATAAATAAGTTAAAATTCTATTTTCAAGTAAAAGTCAATATTATGTTATAAAGTTGAGATATGTTAAAAATGAAAATGGTCAAAAGTGTAATAAAATGATTGTGACAATTCCAAGTGATGACTAAAAAGCAACCAAATTAGTGGATGAATTAAGTACATTTAAAAATAAAAAAAATGAAAACACAAAACATGAAATAAGTATAAATTAACTCTGGATAGGGTTGGACTTAGACTTGAGTACAAAGTAAGACCTATGTGTTAGATAGAGGTCTAAATTAATATGCAACCCTGAAATAGATTATATGTGAATCTTGTCAATGTGAACTCAACCCAAATGAGATTCATTAGCTTGAGAGAGTATACCTCAAGGTATCATCACAAGTTGGGCAATTTTGTTTCAAGATATCATCACAAGTTGATATATCAGAGAACCAGCTGAATTAGATGGTTAGGTCATCAAACCATTTGGAGGGCCATATCAAGACGGGAGTTGAAAGTGCATAACCCCACAAGATGCAATTTGATGATCCTAACGTGAAGAAATACAATGTTTTGGCCATTACCAATGTCCCAATATACAATGTGATGGGAAATAAAGAGAACAAAGGGCTGTTGGTTTCTATGTCCATCATAGGAAGAGATGGAAGAGAATTGCCATGTGCTTACATGGAATGAATAACTTAGATATTTTTCCGAATCTCTCTCTAATATAGGAGGATCTGTGTGCATATGTTTCGTTGGTGACCAAATGCCTTCTTGAAGATGGAGCTCGGCTATGTTACTAATTTTTCTCTCTAAGTATGGCGCAAAAAAACTATTACTCTAATCTCCAAACTTTGGTACTCAGACCCAAACCCAATGATGAATAGGTTGGGTATGGAATCAAAGTCATACTCCTTGATCTTTCAGGTTGAATTTAGATTTGAGGTTTTTATACTCAACTGACATGAACTTGACCCGAACACCCAAACCTGCATATACCTAGTGTTTCTTCTCTTTCTTCTTGCATAGCGAAATGGATAAGAAATAGGTCGACAGCCTAACTAGATATGTGCCTGGACATGCCACTAGTATCTGATCGAAAAGGATAGATGACAGTGGATCCTGCTACCTTAACCTTTGAGGTCTTTTATTAGTGGGTATCATTGTCTCCTAAAAGGAAGTGGTGACTAAAGATATAAGGGCTATGAACTAAGATATTAATGATAAAGATAAACTAAAAAAAATATTTATAAGTGTCTCCTATTGATTGGTGGGATAGGTGTCAATACTTAGCTTTGACACTTGTCCTGCCTATGTTGTGCAATGTGGGGCACTATTACTATGCATGGCAGTTACCTCCTTTACACTATACATTTTTGGCAATGCTACCACTCCTATATTCCAGGTAGTGGTAATTGCTAGCTAACCACCTTATTCGGGTTCTATTATACTAAAAGTCCTATTGTAGGTTGATATGTCTCTCCCCCCTTAATCTACACCCCATTACTCGGTTTGCATCCCTGAAACTCGATCTAAAGTTGGCATCTTTTAGTAGTACTTGATAGGTTGGCCATTTGTATTGCCCTGCTGGCTAAGTATGACCTATTGACCAAATACAACTTCAGTCAGTTGCTCAAGCACTACTTAGCCTACTAATAGAGTACAGCTTCAGCCTACAAGTTGAGTACTGCTGCCTGTTAATCGAGTTATTGTTCTACATCTTGGTACTTGGTCGAAAGATGACAACTTTTTAGAATCTTTTATTCGACTTATAAAAGAAGTTTCTTTGAAGATCTACTATTATTCGGTCTATATTATATGACATTCTGAGACCTATTTTTGGCCGATATACTGATAGGAGTCATCGATATGAATGTAGCATAAATGCCTGATTTATTACATATACAAAATATAAGGTTTATTTAAGTTTTCTATTATTCTAATTATATTCTAAATTAACTATTCACATCTTTTTATGCACAATTCAATTACAACTTGCACAACATGGATCAATGTTGCAAATTAATGGGATGCGGTGGAAAGGCCCAGCACAATTTTGACCTACCATCAAAAAATTGTACATGATCTGCTTATTTTTAAAAAAAAATCTCTTTTAATATACCAGAAAAATAGATAAATCTGCACGCACCCAGCATTAGTCCGTTAATAAAACCTACCATGATCCGGACATAAATATCATCCTCTTGAGGCTCGAGTGAATGTTATTTCTGACCCTTCCAGTCCTTCCTCAGGTACGCTCTCGCTTCTTTTCTGGTCCATAAAAGCAAACACCTTTCCATTCCCATCCCCTCCCCCGCGTCCAACCATGGCGCTCTCCCTCTCCGATCTCTCCTTCGCCCCCTCCAAGCCATCGCTCGGGGGATTCGGCCCCGATCTCTCCCGCTGCCGCCACCTCCGCCCCTCCTCCCTCGACCACCGCCTCCCCGCCGACCCTTCCCTCTCGCTCCGCCACTCCAAGAAGAGGAAGAACCCGAGGAGAAACGGGGACTGCTCGGCTGGCGGCGTTGGTGGGTTTGCGAACGTTATCACGGCGTCGGCGGACTACTACTCGACTCTCGGAGTTCCCCGGTCCGCTAACAACAAGGAGATCAAGGCCGCCTACCGACGATTAGCTCGCCAGGTACTCGTTGCGTGTGTTCTGGAACCCTTCTTGGCTTTGATTTCTTTTTCTTCCGCCTCCAATCAAGAAATTATACTGAAACTTAGTCGGCGTTACTTCGTAATATTTCAGAGATTTTGGTAGCTTTTAATTGGTTGGTCATAGAGAAGGCATGGAATGAAAATTAAATTTTGCCCAGATTGTACTAGATCAGTTGTTTCTTCCTATTAAGATCAAAACGATAAATACAACAACCTAGAAGGGGCAAAACTATAAAAACAAACAGATATAGTCCATAAAGAAATCGTGCTCTGGTACAATGTCTTGCATTAGTTAGAAAAAACATAATTTTGACAATGTTTAGATCATTAGACTTACCTTAGACTGCCTTGTAATCACTTTGCCTCCAAAAAGGCACAACATGACAGACAGAAGTCTACCCAACCTTTAGGTGTATTCCTTCAAATTATTAATTGCATCTCTGGCAGATGCCATCTTGTTATTGGAAATGACTTTGATCTTGACATCAAAGATCTCAACCGAAGTAAAACTGCTGGTAAACGTGCACTGTATGTCCCTTTTCAGGTAAGTGAATAAAAGTCTTCTTGTTATGGGAGAAGTATGAAAAAGGATAGAAGGGAAGAAGAAAATTATGAAGCTGTTGTATTAAATCTTTATGGCATCATCATTTTAGAGATCAATCACAAAAAGAGAAACATCCAAGATATAATTTTATTGCTTAGGAGCTGTTGTCATTTTTAATAAATATACCCAATGTTATCTTTGTTTACATGTACTGCTGGAAAACTTGGATGAGTATCCAATTGCTCATATACTAGAGACAATAAAGGGGTACTGGCAAGTGCAAGATAGACTTAAGTGGTAAAACTTAATCAGCAATAAATGTCCAGTGTATACTTTCTTTTACTAGTTTAGAATGTTAGATTGAAGTTGTAATTTTATTTCTGGGACATCTTTGCTATTAGCTACAGGGTATGACACAGATGCCTCAGCATGGATGGAATATTGCTTAAAGTTGCGAGGCTTGTGTGAGCTCCCACTAGAAATTGTACCTGATGTGCCTTTATACTGTAAAGCCTTTACAAGTACACACCCTCATCCAGTAAACACATTCCTCTAATTCTCTGTCAAGTTAATATTTTTAAATGAGATCAAAAGAAGTATGTTAAGCAAAAGTTGGTTTGTATTCACTAACTCAGTTAAATTAAACAAAACAAACATAATAAAAGGACCTAAATTATGTACAATTCATTGCTGGTGGTATCACAACAATCCATCTAATAGCCCCTTCTCTTATCCATCTAATAGCCCCTCCTCTTAAATCAATCATGCGTAACAGGCCTTAGGTATAAATTTAACTTCATATGTGAATTGATGAAGAATGTACCAAGTAGAGTTAGTGTGGTGGATGGAGTAGCTTACTATTCTTGGCGTGTGATCATACTATGTCAGTGAGACCACAGAAAATCTTGTTGAAAGTGGTTATGCTTTCGGGTTGTTTGAGCAATAATGACGGTGTCATGCACATGTGAGAATAGGATATATGGATATTATGGTAATTGTAGGAAGTTTTTTTTTGTTTTTCTTGTTTCAATTAGTATATCCGCATGTAAAGTTTTATTAGAATCTGAACTTGTGGATTTAAGATCCTTATCCATATCGAAATTTGCAAGAATAACAAGACACTGAAGCAAAAATTTAATTCAGCATTTGTGTCTGGATGTTTTTATAGTTCTAAAATGTGGCTCTATTACAAAGATAAGTAGACCATTGATGGGGATGACTTGGTCTTGTCTTTTAAGAATCGGGGAAATCTTGTGTAAGTAATGTTACCATGGATTCAAGTTGAAGTAGTAATGGATGTTTTAATGAAAGCCACTATGATAAAGGATCCAAACTAGATAGGAGGCAATCATGATGGTTCACAAATGCATTCAACAATATTGGCAAATCATCCCTATTTTTAATGGAACTTGACTTTTAAATAGTTATGTGCTTAATTACTGTTCGGTCATACTTGGGCTAATTGAGTCCAAACCCTGTGCTGCCTGCTTTATGAAGGAGTCAATATGAAGTTTCTAAAACACGTCTAGCTTTAAAGTCCTACTTATTTAAATTCATCTACTCCTATCGTTATATGAGATGTCTAACAAAAAATTCCAGATTTAAACTTGATAAATTTAATTGACAAGTACATCTCTCAAAGTAGGAACCAATTAATTGAAATGATATGCTGGTACACAAGTATGACTCAAGATCAACACATGCAATGCACGAGTGACGTAAGAGGAAGCCATATGATGGACGGACATAATCTATGGATCAGTGAAATGTTCACAATTAGACTTGTGTTGAACTTTTTTATTTACATGAATCAATGCGCACACGCTCGAACTTATGGTTGATATACTTCTCTTTGTTTGCTTTGCAGAACATAGAAAGATAAGACAGACAGGTCTATGAACAAAGATGGTGGAATTATAACAGCGAGAAAGGCCTCACGCCAAAGTCCAGCCATGTTGATAGGACAGTCACAATCAACCATGCTGCCTCTGCTATGATTCTTCCCCTAACAGCATGTTAGTAAGGCAAAGAAACAAGGTAGCGCTTGCTTTATACGAAATACACATATTTATAAATTCCTAAACTGAAGGAGAGGTGATCGAGATGAATTCTAGTGCAATAACACAACCAAAGCATTTGCTTTATTAACATTAGATATAAGCTAAGTGTAGCTCTTCATATGTATGAAAACAACACAAGCAATTATACGATGAAAACAAAATGGTTTAAATATAGATGAAATAATCACATGTTGATTCATATTTTAAAGGGATTTTAAACAATTATTATATAATTAAAGATAATTCTAGAAAAATATGGTGCCTCATTAACTCTAACTTGTCCTTTAAACAATATTTCAGCTGAAAAAATTACCAGTTCTGAATGATAAAGCAGTCACGGCACCACTTGTAGAATGGGTGAATGAAATTAACTCTTCATCATAATGCAGGTTGTGTGCGTGAATCGTTCCATCAGAACAGCCAACTGCAACTACATCCAATGCAGGCGATGCAACACAGCAACAAACAGATGAATTCCAGCCTGTGAATTCATAAAGTTTTTTCTTGGTGCTGATGTTCCACAATTGCAATGGACCTTCTTGGCTACCAATGGGCGTGACAGTTTAAGCTTAAAGAAGGGTCCTTCCTCAAAGGTGATGACTCTAACCTTCAAAAATCAATTTCTCAAAATTAGATTTAAAATTTGCATGTTAAAAAAAATATGCATGTCCATTTCTAAAAGTTCTTCATAAAGGTACAGCTTCTCTAGATATAAGAGATTTTTTGCGGTTTTTGCGAGAACTTTTAGAGGGGAAGAAGAGAATAGGGGGAATAGTGGATTAAAGGGTCTGAACTCTAAATGAGCTCAAATTTAATAGAATTGTCATCTATTAAGCTATCATCAAAGGCACATGCACACAGCATTACACTATGAAATTATGAGATTTTTTTCCGGTTTGGGGCGGTGATGGGTTAAAATTGGTCCAAGACCAGTAAATAAATAGTAAGCTAAGTGTCCCGTACAATAAAATATAATATAAAATAATATATGATGGTTGTTGTTATTTATTTTTCAAGTTCTTTTTATTATTTATTGACCATTACTATCATAACTAGAGCCAAAGTCGCTGATTCTACAACTCATGAGACCCAGCTAAAAAGTTAAAGCACAACTTAGTTTCCAAACCTTGGTGGACCTTTTAACTATGGACCAAAAAGTGCTTTCTAATATTATAAATGTACTTTCTTTTATAGTATGAATGAAAATCTATCTTTTTATCCTATTGCTAGAAGTTGAAAGTCATAGGAATAACAAAAAATATATTTCATCAGCACTGTTTATATGGATAAGGAGAAATTTCGTAGAAGTAGTACAGATATGTTGACAGAGAAGATGAACATTCAATAAGCATAAAAGGATTACATTTTAGATGTCCACATGAAGAACCAACAGAAGAGAAAAGAACATTAATTATGCAAATATAAAAATAATCAAAAAAATTTACCAGCAAGCACTAATGTCAACTTAGCACACTGCAAAAAAAAAGAAGAAAAGAAAAGAAAGGAAAAGGAAACAATTATTCAGCTTCTACATAATGAAAAACTAAAACTCACCATGCCAATTTAATTTGTGCTTATAAGAGACCTACGCATATTTTATGTAGGTTAAACAAGAAAAGGAGCATCTATTTGGCCTATTCCCTAAAATCATGCTAACAATTCATATGCCTATCTAGTGATGGAATTGTAAGGCTTGAATATATCTTTTGATTGAACAAATGTGAACCAAGACTGTAGGTTTTGATGCTCTAATTCATGACTGGTGCTAGACCTATCTTCAAAGGGCTAATGGTTGGTTCAGAAATTGAGAGGCCATAGATAAAAATGTGAAGTATGGAATAGAAAGTTTGCCAGTATTATTTGAGTCGATGAAACGTCTGCTCAACTCCATTACATTGTTGGATAATAAGGAGGAGAAAATGTGAGGACCTAAACTGATCCAATCGAGGTCAGCCTCGAAAAGGATGAGTAAGCAGAGGGAAAAGACTCCAATTGCATCTTGAACTTCCCCACCTTCTCATGAATCCACTGTTGGATCATCCACCGGTCGCTTCAAGATTTATGCAAGCAATGAATGATGGAGTACGGAGCTCTTTGAGATCTGTGCCATGGGTGATCCAATAGTGGATACGCACGAAGGAAGGTGAATCCTTTTTTCGCACAAAAGATACAAGCTCGATCCCTCTCATTTTCTTTTTCTTTTTATATAGACTGCCTTCATGCTCTCTATCTCTCTCCCACCCCTTTGCACTCTCTTCCTCCTCTCTTTCAATCCTCTCTTTCTTTATTCCTTTGAATATCAAAGCACCAGGACCCCCATCTCCGCTCTCTTCTTCTTTTGGGGAAGCTATACTGCACCTCTTTTTCTCTCTCTTCCTCTCTTTCTTTTCCTCACACTATTCCAACCATATGCCTCTTCTTTCTTCCTCCTCCTCCTTCTAACTCTCTTCAATGCTCTTTCTTTAGTAATTTTATTAACTCAATCTTTCTTTGCTTCTTTATCATGGTTTTCCTCATTATTTTATTTATACGATGGGAATTGCATAGAAGAAGAACAATTTATTAGACAAGGGGAAGCCGAGCTTTAGGCCTCATCTTCTTGCACACCCTCATCTTTATGCCTACTTCTTGATTAACCCAAAAGCTTTTGCTTGCTTCTCGCTATCACCCTGCAATACTTCCTCCCTCTTCTCCTCTTGTAGATCATATAGCATTGAAGTTGTATCAGAAATGAATTCAGCCCCGTGTATCTTCGCCTCTAAATTGCCCCATGCCTCTATTGTGCTACCTTGTTGTTTGATGTATCTTTCCATTCCTTTTCGATTTCATCCTCTTGATGTCGCCACCAGTTGAGTATCTATGATGGCTTTTGTACCGATCAATCCTCTTCTTGCCTCAATAGATATATTAACAATCTTGAACATCCTTTCCTTGCTCAAATCGGACTTCTATCCCTAGTTTAGTGGGTTGCCACTCTGATCTGAATGGATTTGGGATGTCAAGCACCATCACCTGGCTAGCCTTATCCCTTCTCCCTCTATCACATTTCATTTCCTCTATAATCTAGTGATTTAATTTTTGTAGGGGTGCAATCATCTGAACAAGGAGCGGTCTAGCATGGGTTCCACAACCAAATCTTTTAATTATGGTAAAAGGCCCTAATCTCCTCAATTATTTAGTTTAGGTGTTAGTTTGGGAAAAACCTGGAGATTACGATCAATTTTGTGGATTTTGATGAGGATAGTTAGTTTCTCCATTTATGTTAAATATTAATATCAAATTGATTTGAATATGTTAGGGGCATACATGGACTAGTAGGCACCTTGCTTGGGTTTTATCACCGGTAGTGGTGAGAATCTCCTTTACATGCTTACTTTGTATATTATTTTTGGCATATGTATGTGTGATTCCAACATGCACATGTATGTTATAGAAAATAAATAAATTTGAAATTACACATAAAAATTAGCAATATTTTGAATTATATAATATGAACAATTTAATGTATTTAATTAATAAAATGAGACTTGCATAACTAAATGATTGGGTGGGGTGCTTTAGACTAGTCATGCTATTATTGGTTTTCCTACTATAGATTGAAAATGTGGCATTATTGATTGCTCTATCATCAGCATGAAACGTGACACTATCAATTACCCTATCACGGATGATAAGTCAGTCCAACGATGTATATAATTTAATATAATTAATATGAATTCTTAAAATAAATGGGTGGGTAAAAGCTTTAGATTAGCCATATTTTTATGAATTGCTAGTCACGTGCTGAAGCGTGAGTGTGATAGCCTTACTATGGGCCGGAACGTGGTGCTATTGATTGCCTCGTCACAAATAGAAAATGTTGCCATGGTTAGTCTAAAGCTAAAAATAAAATATTGGATATGTGTATGAACTTGTTTGGTGAATATGGAATCTAGGCTAATCGCGTTATTATCGATTGCCCTATGACAATCTAGAAATGTAGCATTATCGATTGCGTTGTTATGGCGAAAAATATAACATTACTAATTGCCCCATCATGGGCAAAAAACATGACGGAGGTTATCCCGAAGTCGAAAGATAACCATTATTCGACCTGGATCGTGCTGATTAAAAAACGATAAATAAGTTATTTGAAATCATTGTTGAATAAAACGGTTAATTTGGTATTACACGAAATATCATAGAACAATAATTTTGATATATGGTGCATATGGGTATTTTTCTGCTTATTTGAAATGTGCTGTATTGTTGGTATGTGATTTTGTGATAATTATAAATACTTTGGTATTGATTATTTGTTACTGCTTATCTTTAATTATTTGTGGAGGTGTATATCTAGAGATTCTTACTGTGCTGTTAGCTTATGCTATCTCTTGTTTTTCTTTTCAAAGCCATATGATACTTAGTGCTGAGATTTGGGGTTTGCTAGAGAGTGGTGGAAGAAAAAATAAATATATTTGATCCTTTCGGACCAAAAAAAAGTATTTTGACTGTTCTTATTATTCAATAATATCATAATTATTTATTTTGGAAATGATGAGTTTGAATAATTTTATTCATCTGGTAGTTCTTGTATATCTAATAGAGTTATGTTTGATGGAACGTACGGCCTTGTCACGTATCAGGTCTAATGACGGGTTTGGGACGTGATAGCTAACAACTCATTGGTTAAATTTTCCATATTAGTAGCTGTTAACCAAATGCAAGCTAATATCTCTATTATTTGATGCACTATAGATATTGAATCAATATGTCAATCCTCGGGAAAGGTTACATACATCAAATTTTGTAGTAATCTGATTTGAATATGAGCAAAGATGCAACATTATTGTTTCTTATCTCCTTCTCTAACCTTCCACCAAAATAATAAACTTAATAATCCAACAAAATTATTAACTTTTGCTGTAAGTTATATTAGCTTCATGGTTGGTGGCCAGTTTACATCGTTGCCTGCTTCTCTCCACTAGCTTTATTTAAGTTGAGATTTGAACCGTTCTCCAGTCATGAATATCCAGTCATTATCTTATGGAGTGACTCAGTCAAATGGAACAAACTTACTTTATGATCAATGAACACGGTTCCGTTTAGTACCTAGCACTATGAGCTAAGGAGAATATGTTCCAGCAAAAGATCTAGCAACGGTCAGTTTAGGGCTGTTCTTCTGCTTGTGAGGTTTTCCCTTGGATTATGTTAGGATGTGCAGCAGAGAGACCTCTCAGTAAAAATATATCGTTACTGTAATTAACTTAGTTTTTGTTTATTTACAAAGAAAATATCATTTTCCACTATAACAGAAATAACGACTAATATTTGCCCAATTGAATTATGAGTTAAATTACTGGTTATGAAATAATGGATGTCATGATAGCTGTTATAATACAAACAAGTTGATGATAACAGCAGATAAACAAATAGCGTGATGATAACTAATTAAATAAAACCAATACAGCCGGCTAGGGAAATTTGGTGCTATAGAGTTGTCCTCTTCCTTCTTTTTTTAAAACGTAATGGTGGAAGAAGTATTTATTAATCAACAAGTTGTCCTTTAAGTCCTTTTCCTTTTCTCTTTTCTGTGGCGATTCTGTTGACCTTGCTCATGTTACTTTGAAAGACAGGGTCTTTGAATGTTCATACAGAGGCTTGGAAGGATCCACGGTGCCTCACAGTTTCCAATTCTCTTAAAGAGTATCGAGAGTTTCTTTTCTCAAAAGATGGCAATGATCTTAGATGCTTTCGTGAAAAGATACATGAACAAACTTGCAGATTTTGTAGAAGGTGAGGCATCAATCATTCTCAACGTGAAGGATGAGCTCCAGAAGCTTCAGAGAAGACTGGAAAGGATCGGAGGTTTTCTTGAACATGCAGAGCGGAAGAGGCATGAAGACCCAAACATCAGTAATTGGGTGAGGGAGTTGAAAGATATCATGTATGATGCGGATGATATCATCGACCTTTGCATCATCGAAGGCGGCAAATTATTGGAAAGCCATCAGTCCGTTTCTGTGGTATGCCATCCCTTCCCTTTATTTTCTTGCTTTAGTTGTATGAAGTTTCGCTACGAAATTGGTGACAAAATTAGAGATCTTAATAAGAGGCTGAAAGAGATTGCAGAGGATAGATCAGTATTGCCTAAACTAGAATACACTAACCAAGATGTCCAAGAGAGCGGCGTGAATCCCCGTCAGACTTTTCCAATTGAGGCCAATTCTGATATCGTAGGGACACAAATTAAAGAGGCTACCCAAAGTCTTGTGGAGTCGTTAGTCAAAGAAGATAAACAAAAACTCTGGATTTTGGGGATTGTTGGGATGGGTGGAATCGGCAAAACTACTCTTGCTTCTAATATATACAATGATGAAATAATAAAAGAAAACTTTCCTACACGAGTATGGGTGTGTGTTTCCAAGAATTTTTCAGAGACACAGTTGCTGAAAGAGATAATTAGAAGCGCAGGTGGAAACTATGGGCAGGCTGAGACGAAGGCTGAACTCATACCCTTTCTTTCCTCTATCCTTTCAAGAACGTTTATTGTTGTATTAGATGATATATGGGAAGCAAAAGTATGGGAGGATCTGCTCAGATATTCTTTGGAAAGTGCAACGGCTGGTGGTCGGATTGTGATCACCACTCGAGACATAAATGTGGCTAAGAATATGAGAGCACGTGTCCACCATGTTCACAAAATGAGTCGCAATGAAGGTTGGGCATTGTTTTGCAAGAAAGTCTTTAGAGATGACGAGAATGAAGAGATCATTAATTTAAAAAAAATTGGGATGAAAATTGTCGACAAATGTGATGGTCTTCCACTTGCAATCAAGACTATTGCAGGAGTTTTAAGGTCGAAGGAGAGAAGCAGCACAGCATGGAATAACGTTCTCATAAGTGATGCATGGTCTATGAGCCCACTTCAGACGGAACTTTCAGGAGCCTTATTTTTAAGCTATGAAGATTTGCCGCCTGATCTTAAACAATGTTTCCTTTTTTGTTCATTATATCCTGAGGACTTTCGCTTCCATCGTAATGATCTTGTTCGATACTGGTTGGCTGAAGGTTTTGTAAAATCACAAGGAGATGTATTGTTAGAAGATTTAGCCGAAGATTACTATAAACAGTTGATTTGTAGAAATCTTTTACAACCAGCTTCTAATTACGCAGATCAAATTCTGTGCACAATGCACGATCTGCTACGTTCTCTTGCTCAGTTTTTGATAGGAGATGAGAGTGCTTTTGTTGGTGATGGAAAAATGTGCACCACGAACCCCTTGACCAAGCTTCGTCATTTGTCAATTTCAAATGTTGGAGAGGGGCTAGAAATCCCTGATGCAGTGATGAAGCAGAATTGCTTGAGGACTCTAATTGTCTGGAAGAGTCCCAACACAAAGATAGTTGAGCATGAACTCGGAAGACTCGGGACGCTACGAGTTTTGGACTTGACCGGTACGAAATTGGAGAGCCTTCCAGAGTCGGTGGGAAACCTGTTACATCTAAGGTACTTGGATCTTGATCGAACGAATGTCAAAAATTTACCAGAGTCTATAAGATGCCTTCAAAATCTGCAGACGTTGAGTCTCTCGCGCTGTAAATCCTTGCACATGCTTCCCAATGCCATCACAAGTTTGTGCAATCTAAGATGCCTTTGCCTCAATAAAACTCCATTGAGCCATCTCCCAAGAGGAATAGGCAAACTGAGACATCTCAACAATCTTGAAGGATTTGTGGTCGGTGATGGAGGTGAGCAAGAGCAGGGGTGCGATTTGGAGGAGCTGCAATCTCTGTCCCAGCTGAGAGTGCTATGGATAGATAGGTTAGAGAGGTCACAAGCAGGAGCTTCAGCGCTTGCAAACACCTGCTTCCTTAGAAGATTGTCTTTGAGGTGGCTGCCACCCGAAGTTGAGAACAATCAGCTACGATGTGGAGAGGACGCAATCCAAAATGTGAACGAGATATGCAACGACCTCTCTCCTCCATCCAGCCTAGAAGAGCTTTGGTTCTTCAACTTCTTTGGTAGTGGGTTTCCCGGCTGGTTGATGTCATCCTCATTGGGTGCCTCCCTTTCTCACCTGGGATACGTGCACCTTCGTGAATGTAAATCGTGTCCCCAACTTCCTCCGCTAGGCCTGCTGCCCCAGCTAAAATACCTTCGGATTTCAGGAGCAGACGCAATCATAACGATCGGACCCGAGTTTCTTGGTCGCCGTGCCTCAGCAATAACTGCATTTCCTAGGCTTGAATTCCTGCTACTCTCCCACATGCGCAACTGGAAAGAATGGTCATTAGGCATGGTGGAAGAGGTTGGCGATGAAATAAGAGGAGCCTCTAAGCTGCTGCCGTATCTCAAGTCCCTGGAGCTAGAGGACTGTCCCGAGATACTAGCTCTTCCGGAAGGTCTGGGGCATGCCACCAACTTGCAGACATTGAGAATTGTGGGCGCCCACAACCTGAGAGATATCAAGAACCTCCCCTCCTTAACTAATAGGATCTACATCAAGAGAAACCTGAGGTTGGAAAGAATATCCAACTTTCCCTCGCTGAAATCTTTGCAAATAGTGAATTGTCCGAGGTTACAGCACGTGGAGACTCTTGATAAGTTGCAATACCTGAACCTGAAACATCCTTCTGCAGTACAGGGGACCTCGGAGATTCCCTCGCTGGAGTGCCTCGCAGACGTTTCCAGTAATCTTGATCAACAAACAGAGCAACTCCCACAGTGGTTATTGAACCTACTCGGGGAGGATCAAAATGCTCCGACTGCAGTGCAGAATCTCAAAAAATTTAGACTGAAATGCAGCTCAACATTGTTTGAGAGTTTCCTTCAGGATAGACCAAATTGGCCCATCATTCAGTGGATCCCCCGAGTCTGGATCAAAGACACAGATGGCACCTTATATATACGGTATACCAAG
The DNA here is from genome assembly GCF_051530095.1 of Phoenix dactylifera. Lineage (NCBI taxonomy): Eukaryota > Viridiplantae > Streptophyta > Magnoliopsida > Arecales > Arecaceae > Phoenix > Phoenix dactylifera. The sequence goes on from NC_143191.1 coordinate 6,615,309, forward strand.
GGACCCCCTTCCACCTTTGAAACCAACGTGCAACCAGAAGAGCTTGCGGGTGCCCTCTCTTCCGCAAGGTGATTTCTACTTCCATTACTTTTACCTTTCCCTCATTAATTTGTCTATCACCGTTAGACCTGCTGCCATATATAGATGTCGTTAATCTCATATATATTAATTTTCTCTATTCACAGAGACAATTTCGTGCCGATTTAGCAGTTGGGATCGACGTGCTCACTGTTTTTACCTTTTTTTTCCACATGTAAACTTTGTATTGGACTTGGATATCTCCTCTGTAATTTCTGTTTCCTAGTGTTTTGATGGTATTATATCATTATCGTGAATGTAACCTCAACAATTCATATGCACTAGATCATGATTTAGCTCACCCTCTCCATGTTTTCTATTTATTTTTCCTTCCATGTCAATCTTTTTTTATTGTTTTAAGAGGATCCTTCTCGATCGATCTTGGAGATAAACTTCTATTGTTTGATCTCGGTACTTCTTTTATGTTGCTTTTGCGATTAAAGATTGGCCAGATCTATAAAAGCCTATGACTGTTCCAGCAAGCGAGAAGCTTCAAACAGTCAAATCACCTCCTAGATGGCATAAGAACTGAATATTTTTTAATTTTATGTACCTGATCTTTGGCTAGGCTACCAACTCTCTAGGTGGGGGCTCAGTATGCCAGACGGGTTGCTATTGGGAAACCATAGGCACACTGTCTAGAAATTCACTTGGAGACCAAATGCATCCTAAAATCAATTATACACTGCACATCAGAAGTACAGACTCATAGGGAATAAATTTTAGTTTTTCAACTACAAATCTTAAGTAAGCTTCTATTAAAAAAATATATCAGGCATATCAATTAAACCAACTTGCAAACAAATGATAGTGGGCGGCTGTTACTACAAGTTCTGAAAATTCAGCTTGCAAGGCCAAGCTTATTATACTTTGAGTACAATTTTCTTTAATAAGTTTTCTTACATTCAAGAGAACTCGACAAACAACCGAAAAAGAACAAACTTTACAAGATAGTAAGCTTACATCATATATTTGCCATGCTTTTCCAATGTTGACCGTGATGAAGGTCTTGATCTCCAATCTTTGGATGGAGAAAGGGACGCCACTGGTGATGTAACTGATTGCTTGATAGGGTTTGAATATCCTCGCCGCTCTTTGCTGGATTGGGGGGGGGTGAAAAGGAAGGGAATTTAAATGTGAACAAGAAAGCGGTGAAGGCAATGTGAGGAGGAAGGGTGTGCCTCAAATGGTGGGGGTCCAAGGGTTGTTGGTGGCTGCGGCGGTGGTAGAGACAGTGATCAAGTGATAGCGGATGTCGGCCGACGGCGTAGCGGTGGAATACTGGTTGAGGTGGTGGTGGAGAGGAAAGGGAAAAACTAGAGAAGAGAGAGTAAGGGGACTAGGGTTTTAGACTCTTTTAAGTCCATATGAAAATATTTAAGAAGGTGAATCTCATCTTAATAAGAACACTGTTGAGGGAGATTTTGTTAACTAACTTTCAGAGTGTAAAATGAACCTGTTGGGATAATATTAGCTAAAAGGTCCTCATCGTATTCTCTATTCTATTTAAGTTCAGTGACTCTCCTGGTATGGAGAAAAAAATATCTAGTATCGGCATGCGGATTGCTGGAACTAGGTCACTTGTAGTTGCGGACAAAATTACTCAAAGATCCCTGAATGTGCACTAAATTGTTTGTCATTTTGCTACTGGACGGCAGCCGTAAAATTGAACCACTCCCCGCCCACGGCCTGCGGGGATTACTTAATTTTATTTGCTGAAGGTATTGAGAACGGGCATCTAAATCTCTATTATTTTGCACTTCATTGCCGACCACAAAGATGGACTAGTAACGGCAAGTAGCTTGACGGAATTAGTTTTTTTAATAAACCTGAACTAGCCCCCGCAAGCAAACTGCAGGGAGTACTTAATTCCATTTCAGGCAATACGATGTCCCATGTGAGGCATGTGTAAACTACTTCTAATAAGGTTGGGCAAACAAATTTTAAAAAATAAAATTTAGATGAAACAAAAATTAAGAATGAATTATTAGCATATGAAATATTAGTAAATAAAGAAGAAAATAAGATAATAATATTAACTATTCCAGTAGTTAAAAAAAAAAAATTTGGAACCATAAATTAAGGCTCTCAATAAATAAGTTAAAATTCTATTTTCAAGTAAAAGTCAATATTATGTTATAAAGTTGAGATATGTTAAAAATGAAAATGGTCAAAAGTGTAATAAAATGATTGTGACAATTCCAAGTGATGACTAAAAAGCAACCAAATTAGTGGATGAATTAAGTACATTTAAAAATAAAAAAATGAAAACACAAAACATGAAATAACTATAAATTAACTTTGGATAGGGTTGGACTTAGACTTGAGTACAAAGTAAGACCTATGTGTTAGATAGAGGTCTAAATTAATATGCAACCCTGAAATAGATTATATGTGAATCTTGTCAATATGAACTCAACCCAAATGAGATTCATTAGCTTGAGAGAATATACCTCAAGGTATCATCACAAGTTGGGCAATTTTGTTTCAAGATATCATCACAAGTTGATATATCAGAGAACCAGCTGAATTAGATAGTTAGGTCTTCAAGCCATTTGGAGGGCCATATCAAGACGGGAGTTGAAAGTGCATAACCCCACAAGATGCAATTTGATGATCCTAACGTGAAGAAATACAGTGTTTTGGCCATTACCAATGTCCCAATATACAATGTGATGGGAAATCAAGAGAACAAAGGGCTGTTGGTTTCTATATCCATCATAGAAAGAGATGGGAGAGAATTGCCATGTACTTACATGGAATGAATAACTTAGATATTTTTCCCAAAATCTCTCTAGTATAAGAGGATCTGAGTGCGCATGTTTCTTTGGCAACCAAATGCCTTCTTGAAGATGGACCTCGGCTATGTTACTGATTTTTCTCTCTAATCATGGCCCAAAAAAGCTATTTGTCCGACCTCCAAACTTAGTACTCGGCCCAAACCCAATGATGAATGGGTTGGGCATAGAATCGAAGTCGTACTTCTTGATTTTTTAGCTTGAATTTAAATTTGAGGTTTTTATTCCCAGTTGACATGAACTTGACCCGAACACCCAAACCTGCATATACCCAGTGAAACTCTCTTTCTTCTTGCATAGCGAAATGGATAAGAAATAGGTCGATGGCCCAACTAGATATATGCATGGACATGCCACCGGTATCTGATGGCGTAACAGTGGATCCTACTACCTTAGCCTTTGAGGTCTTTTATTAGTGGGTATCATTGTCTCCTAAAAGGAAGTGGTGACAAAAGATATAAGGGATATGAACTAAGATATTAATGATAAAGATAACTAAAAGATAAACTAAAAAAAATATTTACAAATGTCTCCTATTGATTGGTGGGATAGGTGTCAATACTTAGCTTTGACACTTGTTTGGCCTATGTTGTGCAATGTGGGGCACTATTACTATGCATCGCAGTTACCTCCCTTACACTACTCATACATTTTTGGCAATGCTACTACTCCTATATTCCAGGTAGTGGTAATTGCTAGCTAACCACCTTATTCGGGTTCTATTATACTAAAAGTCCCATTGTAGGTTGATATGTCTCTCCTCCCATAATCTACACTTCAGTACTCGGTTTGCATCCCTGATATTCGATCTAAGGTTGGCATCCTTTTAGTAGTACTTGATAGGTTGGCCATTTGTGTTGCCCTGCTGGCTAAGTATGACCTATTGACCAAATACAACTTCAGCCAGTTGCTTAAGCACTACTTAGTCTACTAGTAGAGTACAGCTTCAGCCTACAAGTTGAGTACTGCTACCTGTTAATCGAGTTATTGTTTTACACCTTGGTATTTGATTGAAAAATGACATCTCGTTGCGTCATCATATTATCTTTCTTACAGAAAGAAATTTGTAACATTATCTATCGCCTAAAAGTGAAATATGTGCGTCAGTCTATACACTTACTAGTTACTATTGTCCGACTTGTAAGAGAAGTGTTTTTTAAAGATCTACTATTATTCGGTAATGACCTTCTGAGACCTATTTTTGGCCGATATACTGATTGGAGTCATCGATATAAATGTAGCATAAATACCTGATTTATTACATATACATAATATAAGGTTTATTTAAGGTTTCTATTTTTATAATTATATTCTAAATTAACTATTCACATTTTTTTATGCAAAATTCAATTAGAACTTGCACAACATGGATCAATGTTGCAAATTAATGGGATGCGGTGGAAAGGCCCAGGACAATTTTGACCTACCATCAAAAAATTGTACATGATCTGCTAATTGTTTTACATAATTCTCTTTTAATATACCAGAAAAATAGATAAATCTGCACGCACCCAGCATTAGTCCGTTAATAAAACCTCTTTCTTCTTGTATATCGTGATCCGGACATAAATATCCTCCCTTGACGCTCGAGCGAATGCTATTTCTGGCCCTTCCAGTCCTTCCTGAGGTACGCTCTCGCTTCTTTTCTGGTCCATAAAAGCAAACACCTTTCCATTCCCATCCCCTCCCCCGCGTCCAACCATGGCGCTCTCCCTCTCCGATCTCTCCTTCGCCCCCTCCAAGCCATCGCTTGGGGGATTCGGCCCCGATCTCTCCCGCTGCCGCCACCTCCGCCCCTCTTCCCTCGACCACCGCCTCCCCGCCGACCCTTCTCTCTCGCTCCGCCACTCCAAGAAGAGGAAGAGCCCGAGGAGAAACGGGGACTGCTCGGCTGGCGGCGTTGGTGGATTCGCGAACGTTATCACGGCGTCGGCGGACTACTACTCGACTCTCGGAGTTCCCCGGTCAGCTAACAACAAGGAGATCAAGGCCGCCTACCGAAGATTAGCTCGCCAGGTACTCGTTGCCGGTGTTCTCGAACCTTTCTTGGCTTTGATTTCTTTTTCTTCCGTCTCCAATCAAGAAATTATATTGAAACTTGGTCGGCGTTAGTTCGTAATGTTTCAGAGATTTTGGTAGCTTTTAATTGGTTGGTCATAGAGAAGGCATGAAATGAAACCTAAATTTTGCTCAGATTGTACTAGATCAGTTATTTCTGCCTATTAAGATCAAAACGATAAATACAACAACCTAGAAGAGGCAAAACTATAAAAACAAACAGATGTAGTCCATAAAGAAATCGTGCTCTGGTACAATGTCTTGCATTAGCTAGGAAAAACACAATTTTGACAATGTTTAGATCATTAGACTTACCTTAGAATGCCTTGTATTCACTGTGCCTCCAAAAATGCACAACATGACAGATAGAAGTCTACCCAACCTTAGGTGTATTCCTTCAAATTATTAATTGCATCTCTGGCAGATGCCATCTTGTTATTGGAAATGACTTTAATCTTGACATCAAAGATCTCAACCAAAGTAAAACTGCTGGTAAAGGTGCACTGCATGTCCCTTTTCAGGTAAGTGAATACAGGTCTTCTTGTTATGGGAGAAGTATGAAAAAGGTTAGAAGGGAAGAAGAAAATTATGAAGCTGTTGTATTAAATCTTTATGGCATCATCATTTTAGAGATCAATCACAAAAAGAGAAACATCCAAGATCTAACGAATATTGCTTAGGAGATGTTGCCATTTTTAATAAATATACCCAATGTTATTTTTGTTGACATGCACTGCTGGAAAACTTGGATGAATACCCAATTGCTCATATACCAGAGACAATAAAGGGGTGCTGACAAGTGCAATATAGACTTAAGTGGTAAAACTTAATCAGCAATGAATGTGCATGGTATACTTTCTTTTACTAGTTTAGAATGTTAGATTGAAGTTGTAATTTTATTTCTGGGACATCTTTGCTATTAGCTACAGGGTATGACACAGATGCCTCAGCATGGATGGAAGATTGCTTAAGGCTGCGAGGCTTGTGTAAGCTCCCACTAGAAATTGTACCTGATGTGCCTTTATACTGTAAAGCCTTTACAAGCACACACCCTCATCCAGTAAACACATTCCTCTAATTCTCTCTCAAGTTAACATTTTTAAATGAGATCAAAAGAAGTATGTTAAGCAAAAGTGGGTTTGTATTCATTAACTCAGTTAAATTAAACAAAACAAACATAATAAAAGGACCTAAATTAGGTACAATTCATTGCTGGTGGTATCACAACCATCCATCTAATAACCCCTTCTCTTATCCATCTAATAGCCCCTCCTCTTAAATCAATCATGCGTAACAGGCCCTAGGTATAAATTTAACTTCATATGTGAATTGATGAAGAACGTACCAAGTAGAGTTAGTGTGGTGGATGGAGTAGCTTACTATTCTTGGCGTGTGATCATACTATATCAGTGAGACCACAGAAAATCTTGTTGAAGTGTTGAAAGTGGTTATACTTTCGGGCTGTTTGAGCAATAATGATGGTGTCATGCACATGTGAAAATAGGATATATGGATATTAAGGTAATTGTAGGAAGATTTTTGTTCTTTTTTTTGTTTCAATTAGTATATCAGCACGTAAAGTTCTATTAGAATCTGAACTTGTGGATTTAAGATCTTTATCCATATCCAAATTTGCAAGAATAACAAGAAACTGAGGCAAAAATTTAAATCAGCATTTGTGTCTGGATGTTGTTATAGTTCTAAAATGTGGCTCTATTACAAAGAAAAGTAGACCATTGATGGGGATGACTTGGTCATGTCTTTTAAGAATTAGGGAAATCGTGTGTAAGTAATGTTGTCGTGGATTCAAGTTGAGAAGTAATGGATGTTTTAATGAAAGCCACTATGATAAGGGATACAAACTAGATAGGAGGCAATCATGGTGGTTCACTATTGCATTCAACAATATTGGCAATTCATGCCTCATTTTTATGGAATTTGACTTTTAAATAATTATGTGCTTAATTACTGTTCAGTCATACTTGGGCTAACTGAGTCCAAACCTTGTGCTGCCTGCTCTAGGAAGTAGTCAATATGAAGTTTCTAGAACATGTCTAGATTTAAAGCCCTACTTATTTAACAACATTAAATATGCACATTCTTTTATGTTGCATCTGCAGCAATATGCTGACTTTATGTTTTATCTATCAAGTATCACCCTGATGTCAATAAACAACCTGGAGCAACAGAAAAGTTCAAGGAGATAAGCACTGCATATGAGGTATGCAATTTTTTGTCACACTTTTTATCCCGGGGGGAGGGGGGGGGGGTGAGGTTTGTTTCCTGTTATAGTTGTTTGCTCTTGTATCTAAACTAAGATTTTGCTTGTTCTACCTAAAAGCTGATTTTTATGTTCTTCATTTGCTTAGTGTTCCACATTCTACAGATCTCCTAATACTGTGATGATCAGCACGCAGTGCAAGCTTATCTTAGAAACTGTTCACAGATTTAGACACCCAGAACATATAGCAAAACAAATCCTTGGTATACTGAACTGAGCAAGGCTCCATGTCAATTGCCATCTTTACTTAATTTTCATCGTTCAACATGCAGTTTGCATCCATGGTTGTTCTTCAGTATTACTACTTAATCACACTAAGATTACTAGAGACCCATTGTCTACATGATATGAGCCACTCTTCGTGAAGACCCAAGCAAATGCACATATACGCAAGGTACAATTAATGGTATCCTTGTAGGCTTGCAAGGTAGACCTAGAATCTGCATAAGTGCATGTGATATAGATAGAGTAATAGCTTACAAACTCTGCTTTAGTTCTTTGATAGATATCCTGAAAATCTGAGTCATACATAGGAAATGTGAAGCATAAACTTCTTGTAGCATCATCTGTGACCAAAATTTTGCTCCTTATTGGTTGCTTGCATGAAACGTCCTAAGCCACAAATTTTGTTATTCTGAAGTCCCCTGACTATATCTGTAGTCACAAGGCCCAACTATTTATAACTGGTTTTGCATGTTATTTTCTACCACTGCTCCTACTTACAGGTGCCATTTTTCATCAAAACTCAAAATAAACTTTTGCAAATCTTTCCTTACAATAGTACCCCTTTTTCTTGTTCTATGTCATACTAGGCCTGCATCAGACATGGCTATCACATATCCGTTGGTTTCCATCACTTTGTGCTTTACGGATGGTGGACTTACCTTTGATCTAATATTTCATGTTAGGATCTATATACAAGGTCCATTTATCTGCAAGTTGCCTACATAATTGTTTGTATTCTGAATAAGTGCAGTGTGCTCATGAAAAAAGATTTGTTCGTAATCATAGTGGGGACAAGGTTTGGTGGTTATGTTTATGGTTATTATCATAATATGGCAAAACCATAGGGATATGCATCATGAAGATCTGAGCAGAATAAGACTGCGATGCTCACTAAAGCAGCACTGCCATGAGGTTACATAAAATTTTGAAAGCATGAGTGAGCATTAAATTCATGATTGAACCCATTATATGCAAGAGAGCTCCATCATGAGGACCTTGTATGTGATCACATAAGAAACCTTGCATGTAATCATCATATTCACTGAGCTTTGAGTTTCTCTATACAGTTATGTCCTGTCTTTACTGATACCTGATAAAGGAGATATACTAAAAGGCCTATATGTAGCAAACTGATATCTAAATTATTGGAATGTCTTCAATTGTATACAAATATTTCATTGCCTAAATTATGCTCTGCGTATAACCTGAATAATCATAGAATTCACCAAGAAATTGAAGCGGTGATACTGATGCCCATACTGGTGTCTTACAAATATGGTTTGGTACTCTATTGGCACATTTTGTTTGTGTGTTGGTGCCAACAAAGCAAAAGCAAGGTGCAAGTGATGTGTTGGTAATTTGGTATGGTATGGTACTGAGGGTATACTGGTACAGTACCTTACTGGTATGGTACTTTATGACCTATACACACCAATACTTGAATCCTTGAAACCATTCACAAATATTCTGTATATGATGAATTTATATTTATAATACAGTTACTTTAATATATATTGGTTGTTTCTACCTGTTGCTACCCCTCATATGCATTTTGATTTTATATGATCGTTATATAGATACATTTATTACCTTACAATCTTAATCTTTTTTAGTATTTTTCTCCTTTTTGACTTTCCATATTCTTCCATGTTCTATATTTATATAACTCTGATTTCTTGAATTGCTCCCTAGTCAAACCAGTGTCTGAGAAGCTGGCTTTTGTTATGGGTTCACCATAATTGAAAATTTAGCTGTACCCATGACATTGAGCATAACTATTTTGACACTTATGTAGTTCTATTTGTATAGCACATAAAAGTTGTGGGTAATATGTTAAAATTTACAAACATTAAGGCTATCTTACTTGCACAACCTTACGTCTCACTCTTGTAAGAATTGTAAAACCCCTGAGGGGCCTGGATATAGGTTTACAGGACTTCACAGACTCTCTCTTTGTTAGCTACATTGAATTTGTATTATTATTATTATTTTTATCTTTAGTCTCTTGAGTCTGATATTTATCATAGCTTTCCTGTTCTAGTTTTTTTGAAAAACCTTTCTTTTGATAAACCAGTATTCTCTATTACTGAATCTCTTCACTGTCAGGTGCTGTCAGATGATAAAAAGAGGGCATTATATGATCAGTATGGTGAAGCTGGAGTTAAGAGTTCGGTCGGAGGTTCAGCTGGAGCATATACGGTAATAAGCTAAGATTTTATGTGCACGTCTTATTGAATGGCTAAGTAGATGTGTTAATGACTTCATGTTGAGATTGTGTCCTGTTAGTTGCATTTGGAAATGTTCTTAAATATACGAGCAATAAGATGCATGTCTTTTTCAAGTAGATTTCTTCTATCCTTTTTGCAGACTAATCCTTTTGACCTATTTGAGACTTTCTTTGGTGCGAGCATGGGTGGTTTCTCTGGCATGGACCAGAGTACATTTAGAACACGCAGACGCGGTGCTGCTGTCAAGGGTGAAGATATAAGGTGACATAAATACCTCCAAGTGTCTGGAAAAATTGCTTTCTTATTTCAGTCTGATTTGAGAAATAGGCAACGATAATCTTTGAACATGCACACATCACATTTATGACGCCCAAGCTATAAAAGATGCACTTTCTAGCTATACATATGTACATGCATGCATGCACCAATTATCTGAAATTGAATATAATCTACTACAAATAAACTGCCTATAGACCAACAATCATATATATTGGAGGTCCCTAGCCTGCACATCAAAATGGACAGTTTAAATAATATGACACTATGCTCATTTGTGACCACTTGATACGTGTTACTAGGGGTTTCCAAGATACATGATTTTCGGTTGATAAGCAGTATGGAGGTAGTAGATCATATCTGACGTCTTGGATCATTGGTGCTGTTCCCCTGTCTTCCAATTTTAGTTGACTGGATCTCATTTCAGATTCAGTTGACTGGAGCCTGGTCACCCATACATACATACATACATACATACATATATATTTAATGTTATGTTACTTGATAGATTGATTAATTTATTGAACATATTTCTTTTACGTGCTCAAATTTTAAAAATTCCTTTTCCAATAGGAGAATTTTACTGCTTATTTATGCTACCTGTATTCTAAGACTCTTTTCAGTGAGATATACTGCAAGCTTCATGCATAGGGCATCACAATTTCAACATCTTTCATTTCCTTCTGCACATTTTTTTAAAATTTTCTACAATTCTCTATACTGAAAATTTTGCATTAGTTGTGACCTATGCAATATTTTATTTTATTGAGAAAAAGAGGGAGACCCACTCACCTGCACTTTTAGTTACCTATGTGTAAATACTTTGAGTTCTAGCATCCAAGATTCGAACCTAGAACCTCTGGGTGCTAAGCATAAGGGTGTAACAGCTAGAACAAGTCCTAGTTCACCAATATTTGGTATTGTTATCACTACCATTAACTTTGAGAGTTGAAGTCTCAAGCCAACTTAAGATCTGAAGCAATTTTACAGTCTCTTTTTCCATGGATATATGCCAAGGGGCATAACTTGTCTAATAAATTGGGCACAGCGAGGAGAGCTGTTGACCAATTGGACATGCGTCCCCTTTACCTAAGTCTGTTAACAGTCAGGGTATGTCTATCTACATGATTTTTTCCTACTTTATTGGAGCTTCTTACTGGCATTGACAGGCTTTAGCACCTACCGGTAACAAGAAGAAAATGTCCACAATGATGAATTTCAACTATTTATCATTGTGGATTTCAGCCAGTTCTGCTGCTAGAAACTCTCAAGGTAGCAGTTGTGGAATGTTATTGCGTTTTCTTGATCCTTCTGATAGTAATTTAAGGTGATATATCAGTAGACTTGATCGCTATATATCCATGACTGGCGCTTCACTGCCAAGTTGCTTGTTTTAACTTTTGGGAAGATTGACGGGAAAGCAAGCCTGACACGGTAGTCCTATTAAAATTTGTTTAATATGTGTTACTGATTCCTAAACAATCATATGTTCTGCTTCCCAGTTAAGTATATGGATGTATGTCGTGTAGTGTGGATTACTGATTGTTGTCTACCCAGTCTTGCATATGGCCTACTTAATTGTCTTTTGATGTGATACTATTCAGCAGTTCCTCTTTGTTTACGTTTTTCATGAAGATTACTTAGCTAACTCCAAATCGTATCGCCAGATATGACGTAGTTTTGAAGTTTTCAGAGGCTATTTTTGGCACAGAAAAGGATATTGTGTTGTCTCATTTGGAGACTTGCGATGTCTGTGCTGGCACCGGATCAAAGATTGGCTCCAAGATGAGAATATGCTCAACTTGCGGTGGACGAGGTCAAGTAATGCGAACTGAGCAAACACCTTTTGGATTATTTTCCCAGGTGAGTGGGAAATATATCTATCTTTCCAACTGAATTAACAGCAATCAAGATGTGAGACTATTTCATCAAAGGAAAAAAATGCAATTCATTAAAAATCAGGAGTAATTTGGGATATGTTGGAGATTGAGAGGTGAAGGAGCTGAGAAATATATTAAACATTGAAGAATCTCAATGGATAGGAGACAAAAAGAAAAGTCCCCATATAATCTGTGAAGAATAAGACAAGAACTTTCAGAAATCGCAAAATATTCTTAAAAGAGTAATTTTTTTTCCAAGAAGTCAGTACAAGCGCAAGAAAAAATGATGAAAAAATTTGAGGATGATTAAATATTTTTCTGTAATTGTTACTTGGTTTAAAAGTTAACTTGCTTGATCACTACTTTAATATGCTTTTTTTTCTCTATTCTCTGCCTCGGTGAAACAATCACAACATGGAAAGTGATGCTTATGATAATTTGGAAGTGCTAATTTCATTAAAACTCACCATAAGTTAAATAGTTTTTCTAATAAATTTCAAATTTTATTTATATACAGGTTTCCATTTGTCCCACCTGTGGTGGAGAGGGTGAAATCATTTCTGAGTATTGCCGAAAGTGTGCTGGGGAAGGGCGTATACGTGTTAGAAAAGATATTAAAGTGAAAATACCTCCTGGAGTTAGCAAAGGTAGTACTCTTCGTGTACGTGGTGAAGGTGATGCCGGACCCAAAGGGTATGTCAAAAAATGTTCTAAAGTTGCTAGCTTATATATTAATACAATATCTTATTGTTTTTCATAGAATATATGGGTTTCACATTCCTCCTTCTAGCCTTTTCCCATCAAATATGGGTAAAGAATTTTTCCATTGTTTCTCATATTTCTATAGTATGTATTAAAATATTGAGATTATGAAGGCAGTACAATTGAGCAATTTTGATTTTAAATGAAATATGCTATGTGCTATCATGTGAACTTGTGAATTTTGACATTGTAAATTATATGAGCAATCGTATTTTTTGTGTGCTTTGGAAACCCCATAAGTGGACCATGCTTATTTAAGTGTTATCCCAAGCTTTACAAATCCTTCTTCACCAATGATTCCCTATTGAGTGAACTCCAATGCTTTTGCGGGCTTGGCAAATTCTTTTTCAGAACTTCATCTAGATTATCTTAAATTGAGGTCATCGGTCATGCTTTGTTCCACATGTCATATTACCTTGGTTATCCACTGTTCCTTAAATTAGTGTAACTCCTTGCCCTCCTCTGACTTGCTCATTCTTCAAACTGTTCTACCTAATTTTATTATAAATTCACCCTAACATTCTTTTCTTTGCCATGTTTCTTTGCTTGCTTGGCCTCTCCCAAAATTCAAAACCATATAATGTTGCGGGTCTGATTGCCTTTTGTAATTTTTCCCCTTCAATCACCAATTTATTCAGCTACTTTATAATGCAAAAGTAATTCTTCACATGTTGCCTTAACTCTGATTCTTTTGAATATGTTTTTGTCTATTTGTCTAAACTTTAGTGTGATAATTTAAGATAATGAACTCTACAAGACTCATGATGTTGAATTTTAAAGTATGGCTTCATTATCATCTTTGTTTCCTTCAGAATAAATTTTGTGGACTCTTGTTTTTGTATTAGAACTTTTGTCCTTATTTGTTTAAGGTTTTCTTTCAAAATTTTGGTTTTAGCAATTAACCTTGTTCCATCAAAATTACTGCAACTTAGCCAAAAATCTGTATTCCATATAATGTGATCAGTGTGATGGATCATGGCATGATCTACTAGTGTGTATTAATCCTAATTTCAACCATCACTCGGCAGTACAATATTGTGAACAACATAAAGTAAAATGTGTTCCTGAATATCCACATTGTGTCTTCCTGAATATCCAATAAGTTCATTAATGATTTGTGTAAATGGATTCTGGCTTAGTGCTGATAGTTTGCGTAGGCTTACCATTATGCGAGTCTCATTTGATTCACAATAACTACTTCTGACATTTTCCACTATTCCAACATATTAGCCTCCAGCAGTGTCAATGTAAGGTACATACATGTCTTTTTTCCATGAATTTGATCAAATTGACCTTGTCTGACATTCTTCTATATGCTTTATTTGAATTGATTTAAGGCCACATGTACATTCTTTTTTGTTTCTTACGCGCAATTGTATATTTAAGGTCACATGTGCAAGTTCTGTCCCCACTTCCAACCATTTCACTTAGATGCATGCAAGCATGCACACAATAGGAAAAAAAGATTCTAATGGATTTCAGAACTGGCTAGACTTTGCAGGATCCCAATTTGCCATCCAGAAGAACATATTAGAAGTGCACCATCAGATGAGCAAGTTATTTTTTGACTTACTCTTTCTCTACTATCCCTTCAGCAAGCATAGATACTAGTGAGAAATCCACTTGTAGATGCTGAGTGCTGCAGGGAAGAACTAGAGATCACAGAGGAAGAAGAAAAGATGGGGATCATCTCTTGAGGACAGGGTGGTCTAAGGAGGGAAGCAGGGAGAGAGAGACATGGGGTTAGAGGCTTGGTAATTAACGGGTTTTGGATAACCAAAAGGAAAGGAGAGGCGGCACCCCCTGGGGGGGGGATGTAGATTTATAAGTTTGGGCAAAATTAAAAGCTGGGGTTACCATGGGAGAGCAAAAAGAGAGTGGGAAGAGAGTGAGAGACATGATTCGTGAGGGGTGAGGTGGCATTGGCATAAAAAAATAAGAAAGGAGTGGTGTTGCCTTAAATCAACTGGAAGGGAAAGAAATTCTCATTTCTTTCTTTCTTCTAAGAAAACAAGTAGAGGATTTCTCGTCAGCCTAGTTTTCTATCACATCTTAAATTAGTATATGTAGAAAAATATACATATTAAGCTTATCCTGGTGTGCATTTTATTTATTTATTTGTTTATTTTTTGGGTACCAGGGGTCCTCCTGGAGATCTTTATGTATTACTTGATGTGGAAGAGGTGCCAGAGATACAAAGGGACGGCATCAATTTACGTTCAACTGTCTCAATAAATTATATTGAAGCCATTTTGGGGGCTACTGTTAAGGTGAAATCTAAACTTGCCATGTTTTGACTTCTTTATTGAACTATGCAACTGCAACATATTGCCTTAAAGATATATGATTATCATCAAACCAACCACCTTGGTGAAAACTATGAAGAATGAAAACGGATCTTAATAACTAGTAAGTCCCATCTGTTCCATGGTTCTTCAAACGGTAACTGGCCATGCATTGCGTGTTCTCAGTAAGGAGACAAAGCAAAAATGAATCTCCTGACCTCATCATAATTGCATCTGGATCAACTTGTCCACTGGAGAAACAGTTTCTTATTTACATCACTAACAATCTAGGGAGCTATGTCCAGCTTGTCAAGAGTAGCCTAATGCTGAGATCACCCTAAAGCTATTAATATTTCCATTTGGTCCTCTCACAGTATAGAGGATGTGTATATTTGTTTCACGAATAACCTTTTTTAATAAATGGCAATACATTTTAAATTTATTATGTATTTTGTGACCATGTTAAATCTTCATGAACAGTGAACTTAATAAGGAAACTTATGACTAAAAAATGAGGTATTAATGCAGAATTTGATGTCAGTGTTCAGGATTTAGGTATCAGACATGGATATTTCAAGTTTAACCATCCCATTGTTATAGATAGAATTATATTCTGATTCCTTCAAGTCATTTTAGATGCGTGAATAATAGGAAATTCAAATAACTTCACCTTAATTTGTTGACATGCCTCTTTTTTTTTCCCTTTGTATATTTGTAGTTTTTGTCTATATGATCATTTGCTTATCATTTCTTTCTACCTGCTAGTGGCCTAGTACATTAGAAAGAATGCAGATTTATTGCATTTTGAATGATCTATATCCTGTTCATGTTTTCACATCATTTCACTATTAATGATGCAGCTGTATTGATCTTTTTCCTTGTAAAAGCTTGCATTGAGCAGGTGAAAACAGTTGATGGAATTACTGAACTTCAAATACCTCCTGGTACTCAACCTGGTGACATGGTTGTTCTAGCTAAACGAGGTGTCCCTAAGTTAAACAAGCCATCGATACGTGGTGACCATTTGTTTGCTATTAAGGTCACTATACCAAATCATATCAGGTGATCATTATAAACTTTTCCAATAAATGAGCTAGTTACAGCCATCTTAAAAGTGAAAAGGGAATCAAATGTGCAATACCTGATTTGCTTTGTTTGCCTACTTCTTCGTTGTAACATTAATCTTGTCTAAATTTGATTGTTTCAGACAAAAAGGACTTGGAGTTCATCCAAAACACACCACTAGATTGGCAAAGAACTGGCTGACCAATTTTACCTGACATCATTGGCCCCTAAACTGACCAAAGCAGCTTGTGGACAAAAACCTCTTCTGTTTCTTTGCTTGCTGGTTCTTTATGTAGCATTAAGAAACAAATTCTCCTGAAGAAGAGAAAGTCACATTTTCTATATAGACCTCTTTTTGAACATGGTTCTTAATAACCTAAGCTTGTTAATATTAGAAAGCTGGCTCCCGGCAGATTGCATAAATGGTTGTCTTAGAATGTATAGAATTTCGCCTATGCTACGATTTATCAGTTTATCAATGCTATCTCTCTCAGCTAATTGTCCTAGCATCTGGGTTAGCAATTTCTTATTATTCAAGTTTATTCTTAATGTTTGTTAACCAATGTTGATTTCAGCTCTCAATTATCTTAGTCAGTCTTCTTGTTGAACTTATAGGAATACATATTGTGATCATTATTTGTAATATTTGGCATTCCTACCATCTCTTGACTCTGTATTCTCTTGCAGTGGACGGGAGCGTGAGTTGCTTGAAGAACTTGCATCTTTGAGTGATACTTCTCTCAGCCGTACACGTCCCAGTGCTAAAGCCAAATCGCAGAGTAAGTTGAAAGCACTGCAAATTATAGATACGTACCAGTACCATACTGACTGGCACCCAATTGGTACCGCTAATGGTACTGGGATATTAAACTGGAGACATAAGTTTTTTTGAAGGTTGACTGGAGAACATGTGATGTCAAATCTATGTTGCACGCGCACTAATGAAAAGAGAGAGAATCTCCTTATAAAAGTTGATTTTCTCAGTACTTTATTCGTTCAAAGTGAAGTATTAAGTGCTCATTTTAGTTGTGTAAGCACATATTGTACTTAATAAACTTTAAGATTATAGTCCTAGAGAAGTATAAAACCATCTATTTTTTGTTGCAGTAAAAAGAATGGATAGCCAACAAAGTGTGGAGGCAGAAGATTGGGATCAATCTGGTGGGCAAAATGACTTTTGGCAGAAACTAAAAGATTTTGCAGGGTAAGTACTCATGTATAATCCCATAATCTGTGCTTCTTGAAGGATATTAGTGGCTTCTTATGCTGATGAGTGATAACTAGGCAAGTATCAATGTCCAAGATGTTATGATGTTTTAGGAGATTCTAGATACCCTGTTTATCTGTATGCCTTGTACTTCTGCAGCCAATATATTTCATTTTTGTTATTGTTGTTGTGTTGAAATGTCATGGTGTACTACTCTTGTCTTAAAAGAGAAACTGATCCAATGTGTGCTATAACCTGTGGATAGTCTTAAGATGTAGCAAAATTGGACATTTTGGTGCAATGTGATGGGAGACAAAGCTGAAGTTTATGAAAAGAGTCTCTTGTTTTGTCAAACTTTAAACATTAACTAGATTGATTCTTTGGCTGTATTATGAGTCATTTGGAAAGAGTAGGAGGAAACGATTGCTGCAAGATATGATTATGTTATCCAAATTATTATTGGAAAGATTATATTGTATGAATGGTGTTAAAAGATGAGTTACATGTAGCCTTTATGCTTTTAATACATCACTTGACTTTGAACACCCAAAATGTTTAGATATTTTGACAAAAGTTAGCTTTTGGAAAAATATACTTCAGCTAGCTGGGGTCCAAATCATGCCGGTGATAATGGGAAATGTGAGAGTGAGGTTCATCATATACTTTGGTGAGTAAAGGTCTTATAGATGATAATTAGTTTTTTTTTTCAGCTGTGGGATTTTGCCACAAGTAAGTGATTTCTTAGTGGATGGAAGGAGGCAAGGATGGAGTTTTGATAGGATGACAAAGTTTTGAGTTGGTTTTTGTTAAGAGGTCTAATTCATTCATTATTAGGTGGTTACAATATTGGTGGGCAATGGGCTCTATTGGAATTGAGAAAGTTGCGATGGATTATTGAGGAAAATGGTTCAAAAGTGAAAGGGGAAAAGGATTTTGGGAGTTTAGAATTAGATTATTATTTTTGTTTATTAGTTTTAATTGTGTAAAAAAAATGTTCATATCTATCCGTAGACATCCCCTAGCTATCGGAGGGAGAATAAGATTCCTCCATGTTGGATCCATCCAAAACAATAGATTAATTGGAACCAAAATTCTATATGGATCCGAGCATAAAACTCAGACCAACCTGAATCTAACCCTAGATCGGCCTGACCTAGAACTATGGACTAATCCCATCCTAAGCCCTAGAATGGCCCGAACCTAAGCCCCAGTTGCCTAATTAGGAACCCTACCCAACCTAACTATCTTGTTGTGACATTCTCTCCTTGATATTCTCGCACTCAAGGTTGTCAAATTGCCTAGGTGAGGCGAACCGGTGGACCCTTTGTATGGCCTATGCGGGCACCTACGCACCTAAACAACCGCCAAGAGGGGAAAGCTTTCTAAGCTTTTAGTATTCATACTTCATATATATTTTATTTTCATGCTATTTGGGATCATGAACCTATTTTTCACATATAAAAAGTCTAAAGATCAAAATCTGTAAGGACATTAATATTATAATTGTTGCCCTGCAAGTTACAGAACGTATCCAGTTTGCAACCACCTAACAAGAAGCAGGAAGAGGCAAGCATACTAGAGACTAGCAAGTAGAAAAAGAAAAATTTAGGGGAAAAAGTAGAAGAATGGTGGGATCAAGAAGAGGTGTAGTTGCCTCTTGTTGCTTGCCATTGGTAGTTGACCTATTAGATGCCGTGTACCAGCCTACTGGATATACTAGGTTGTGGTAGCCTTCACTGTCTTCCCATGTGTTTCATATGAGGTTTAAATTGGTAAAAAAGATTGGAAAAGAAACTCATAAAGAGGTAAGGTTCAAACTGGCGTGGCCTATGCAGTCCGACCAAATAAAGTGCCTAGGCAACCGCTTTTAACAACACTGTGCCTCTTCTTTCTAGTATAGGTGTACACTAAAATCAAAGCCCTTTCTTGAGATGAAGAACAACTCTCTATTTCCACCCAGTATTTAGGGAAACCTTATCCTCTTTTGGGACCACTTGCTGACGACCTGACAAGTGGCACCCTCTTTATCGTTCACATCATCTCCGTCCTTGTTGTCCTGTAACTAACTTGATCTCTCATTCTTTTTTTGTCAAGTTTTCAGTACACACTTTTCCTTTATACTCCCAGAGCCTTGCCAAATAAAGACGAAGGGAGATTTTCTCCCGAACAACCTCCACACCCTTCCTTCTATACTTCCAAAGCCTTTCCAAGTAAAGACAGGGAGATTTTCTTCCCAACAACCTCCATCCCCGAACTTAAATTGATGATATGCAATGACCCTTCACCACCCTTTAATCCTAGCCATCCCTTTTGGTTGTACGAAACACATCTCTAGAAAATCTCAACCACTCATTGCACTAATCCTCTCCACCCTAAACTAGTCAATCTCTTTCATCCATTTCACCATCTTCTTAGCCCTTATATCAGGAAGCCTGTCAATCTAGCCCTTTGTTCCTATCTTTTCATCTCCACCATCCGGAGAAACACAACTAAAGAAAACATAACCTCCTTGCATCCTAGCTCTACACAACATTAATCCTCTCTCTCTCAGCCAATAAGAGCCCTCCATGTCACTCATCTCCACCAATGGATCTAAGTAGCCTTTAGAGCTTCAATCCTAATCCTCGAGAACCCCTTTCTTCATCCTAGCCATCTCTTGAAGAAGAAACGCAAGAAACACCTCTTTACTAAATCTCAACCCTTCATCCCTTGCCAAATCACCATGCTTGAGCCTCTTCTTTAGCTAATTGGAATACACCACCTAGCAACTGATCCCAAGCCCTTAGATCTCAAGAAGGGCCCAGAACCCCCAACTCTAGCCCTTGGTTTCCCTCTTCTTCCTCTATAAATACCCCTCTTCTCCCTTGGTAAAAAAGAGGAGAAATTGGCAACCCTAGGAGAGGTCATGCCAATTAGAGTCTAGCAAAGCCCTAGCTGGTCTTCTGCACCAAGCCCTTTTTTCTAGCTCCAAACCCAAACAAGCCACCTCAAAGCACCTACGACCTGATCCAAGCATCCAATCAAGAAGAAAGACCTATCATTTTTATCTTAGTTGGAGGCCTCTCTGAGTAAAGCTCAGATACTAAGGGGATAAGTAGAGGAAGCAACAAAGACGAGATGCAACATTGGTGTCTTCCTAATCTCCTTTCCTTTTCTCCCCTTCTTTTTCTTTTTCTTCTTTGCATTTTCTTCTTTTTTTTGAGATTAAAACCCTAATCTTAGAATAGGTTAGAAGTAGAACCCCTAAAGTATCCAATCTACCTTTAGGATCTTCACCTGGCAGGGGTGGTGGGGTGTGCCTTTATGGCCCTTCCTCGCCATTAACATGGACCTTGCCCATTGCCTTATCCCACGCTATAGTTTCGTGATGATACCCTAACTCCAAAACTTAGGTGGTGACTCTAGACTGAGAACTAGGGGGTAGCCTACACTATCTTGACATCCAACTTTGATATAGTTGTCCAACAGTCTTGTGAGTGTCAATTGGCAAAATATGATTCGGGTATTACCATACTTAACTATCAAGCATACTTCTTCTAAATCTGGTTAGATTTATGATCAAAGTATGATACATCCTAGTTAACAACTTTCTACAATTGGCTTTAAGCTTGATGTTGAGCCTTTTATGAATTTATTACGAATGCTTAGCCAAGGTGATTGTTGGAAGAAATCATGTGCCA
This sequence comes from Phoenix dactylifera, assembly GCF_051530095.1. Taxonomy (NCBI): domain Eukaryota; kingdom Viridiplantae; phylum Streptophyta; class Magnoliopsida; order Arecales; family Arecaceae; genus Phoenix; species Phoenix dactylifera. The sequence goes on from NC_143191.1 coordinate 6,636,132, forward strand.
TTAAACATTGAATGACAACAAGTAAAGCTATCTTAGTTTAAACTCATGCACCAACACAGCTGCCATCTTAACTTTCGCCTACTCTTAGACATGGAGGATGGCAAAATGCAGTGTGGGAAATTTCATTTGTCTGTGTAGTCACTTGGTACCAAAATTTATATCTTGATTGAATGCAAGCATATATATTGTCCACCTAAGTTCCCATGTTTTAAAAAGAGGCCAGGTATGTGGGTGGCCAAGGGGCATAAACAATATGCAGACATATTTGGGTGCTTAAGTAGTTGGTTTTTTATAAATTATTATCAAATAAACATAATACATAATCGAAAAATAATAACAATTAGTAACAACACCAACAACAACTAACAATTACTACTTACTACTCAGTACTTTATACCTAATAGCAATAGTATAACGTTATTGACAAATTAATATTTGTAATAACACTTATATTTTGCCTAGCCATAACCTGCATCTAGCCACCAATTAACTGAATTTGTGCTACTCACATAGGCTTGCATAATAGTGAGCTGCATATGCATATAAAGCTAAACTTGCTGCATGTACAGATGCATAATGCTAGTCGGGGCCACATATGTGGGCTTATAATGCTAAATGAGCTGCCTAGTCAGATCATACAGCCTAGTTACCACATATGAGGAATGAGGTTTGCTTAGGGAATTGCATCCACATATGAGGCTACATACGTCACCTTCAAAATAAGAAAGTCATTGTTTTTTAAAACTTACTTACGGAAATAAAAAAAGAAGACTAGGTTGTTAGTTGTCCTCATTTTAGAATATGGTGCATTATTATGATTATTTGGTGATCAAAGTGTATGATCATAGCACAATGTAAATGAACTTTTTTTTCGTAAAAACATGATGTTAACTTTTTAGAGTGCCTAAACTCAAATATAGCAGATTTTTTCTAATAATGCAATAAAAAATCTTTCGTAACAAGAAACTTCTACATAGGGTGGTGTACGTGCTTCAAAATCTTTGGAAAGTCATCCTAGCACCCACTTCCAAAGAGTTTCCTTATTCAATTTTTCTTTTCCTTATTTTTTAATAAATAGATGTGGCTCCTTGTATGTACTTCCATATTGGCTCTAGCATGCATGCCTGCTTCATGTAAATAAGGTTCAATCTAAAGTCAAGCATAATTTTATATATTGTGAAAATTTATCCATGTTTTATATTTAGGGCTGCAACTAAGTCAAGATTGGAGTAGGGTTGCATGATCCAAATCCAACCCTATTTAAATTTGGATGTAATTTCTAGATCTAACCCAACCCACGTATAAACTATGTCATGTTGATTACACTTTTATATCTAAGATCCACATAGAGAAAATGCATTAAAGTTGGATTTTTCTAGATTCGAGTTCATCCCCATCTTTTTGGGGTTGTCTTGGGATTGATTTCAAGGTTGGAATATTTTCGAGGTCAAGAATTCTCTAGATACCAACAAAAATTAGTTAGTCTACCAATCCTTTTTGTAGCACCCAAAAAAATATATTGCATTATAACTAGCTATTTTAGGAAAGCCGTTAGACAATTTTGCATTTAGAAATTTTAGCTCATACCACTGATTGAGAAAAAAAATCACTTAGGAAACGAAGAAGGGTTTTTTGCAAGTCACACCAAATATTTGTCGATATTACATAGAAAAGTTTCTCTTATGACTATTTACAAATCAATCTAGAAAATATCAACCTTTTTTTAGGTGCAAACACTTTTGGGTTAGGCTTACTCTAATGGATGTGGACGGTTGTTTTTTTTTTAATATTTGGTAGGACTTTTATAAGCAAGGATCGCCGAATTGATACTGAAGCTCGTACCAGCAAGCGATTGGTTCGGTATAATACGGGTCTATACCGTATCGTGCCGGAGCATATGGAAATAGGGAGAGGGAGGGTGGGAGGAAGAAAGAGAGGGAGAGGAAGGAGAGGAAGGAGGGAGAGAGAGAGAGGGAGAGGGGGAGAGAGGCGGAACCACTTCAGTCCATTGCAAGAAAGTTGCGAGAGCTTCAGATCTAGCAATGGGGACTAAGAGAGGGGGAGAGAGAGAGAGAGAGACCAAACCACTTCAATTTGTCATGAGGGAGCTTTGAAAGCTCCAGTTCTAATGATGGTGATCGAGGGAGAGAGGGGGAGAGAGAGAGACTCACCTGGCTGGGGACCTTGTCATCGTCGTCGTGATTGACTCGACAGGGATGGATGGATTCGGGGACTAGGGCTTTGAAGAGAACCAAGCGAGGGGATTAGGGCTTCGAATGTGGGAAGGCCTTTATATCCTGAACCGACCGGTTGAACTGTGCCGGTAACTAACTGGTCCGGTTTGGCACGTCTCAAATCGGCTGGTTCGGCATGATTTAGCTAACCTTGATTGCAAGTTAGGGGCAAAATTATCCTTGTCCCTATTTTAAAAGGTTCCTTTCTTCCCTTTATTCGTTATTTCTTAGCTCTCCATTCTGGTGCTAGGGTTCTTCACCGAGCTCTCCATGGTCCCCCCCTCCTTGAACCATTGGGAGCCCTACCAACTGGCAATCTCTATGATGCGTGCCGGTCCTGCAATCTCCTACTCTCCTCTTGGAGTGGATCACCTTTGCCACTTCCTTGATCTAGAGACACTATCGCAACAGTGAAGACAAGGGAACCAACATATTCGACTGGGAGGCTTTGAAGTTCCTTTTCACTGAGAGTCAGAAGAGGGTTGGCATTTACTGCCTTGACTAGTTAACTATGTATGTATGTATTTAATTATTGCTTATTTAGATAATTTATATATTAGGATGGGGCTGTTAGGTCGGTTGGGTCAGGGAGTTTCCTAATCCACCATGGTCTATATATGAATTAGGGTTGGGTTAGAAATTGGAAGATCCAAGTCTGGCCCTAAATAAAAGTGGCATATAGGTTTATAACCAAGCAGACCATATTTTCATTAAGGGGGCCGGAGGGGCTGAATCAAGTCTTAACCGGTTTGGTTTAACGTCAGGTCTCAGGCAGGCCCATTACATCTGCATCTCTCATTATTCCTAAATTGTCTACTTCAGGATGTTGGGATATCCATATGGAATTCAAATCTCCATTCTGAAATCTCATTTGTTAATTCCAATTGGCTACCCCTTCTTAGAATGGATGCTTTACTATTAGCTGTAAGGGGGGCAGACATATGACTTTATGATCTTCAGCAATACATTCATATGTGCATATGTACATGTACGCATGCTTGTGTACATGCAATATGTACTTCGACCTATCTTCTACTTTCCGAACCGAAAGAAGTTAGGACAGAAAAAGATAATAGCATCAGGCATGGAAAATGCACTTAATAGGAAGCTATCTTTAATGGATAGCTGTCATTCCCTCTGATTAAAGATTTTCATTTTCTGTTTAAGTAATAAATGCTATTCCACTTGGTGCACATGCTCTGAGAGAGAGAGAGGGAAAGAGAGAATTTGCTGGTGTATATTTTCAAGGCAATGGTAGGACGAAAGTGGAATCTTGCATGGGAGGTTGCATTACAATATACAACAGTTATATAAGCATTTATGTTCAAACAGAAAAAATATTAGTGAATTTAATCGAAGTTCGGGCCAGTTCCTAGATAGTTGTCTTCTGGATTCCGGTTTCCTAAGTATGTGTTTCCAGCATCCAGACCAAACCAAGGCCCAGATTTTAATTTGGCCTGGATCATTCTTTGGTCAGCCATACTTTGATTTTGAGGTGAATTGATTTGTCAGCTGCCATTTATGCTTAATACAGTTAGGAACTAGACATTACCGTATGAATTGTTTTGTCTTAGTCTGCCGTACTTTGATTTGAAGGTGATTTGATCTTGTGAGCTGTCATTTATGCTTAACACAACTAAGGCTTTGGGCATTACACTATGAATCATTGTTTTGTCAGCAATACATTTTATAGTGATTCACAGAGTAATGCCTAATGCTTGTTAATATAAGCATCCCAACATGCTGCATGTAACTAAATGAACAGTACACACAATGGACTGCCCATTTTTGCAATAAAGTGATCTTTTGCCAGCAGTTATTGGTCAGGACCTCTCTTACAGCCAGTTGGACTTTATAGGTGAACAGGAAATTTACATACCTACTAAAGTATATAATATACAGAAAAACAATCTTGATCTGAGGGGTTGCTGAACAATAGCAAGTTACTTGTGGATAACCGTTCTTAATATCTAAACAACCATACTTAATATCATAAACAACTGTACACTTATTTGATGCCGAGTTGGCTCTATATATCTGCTTTTGCTATTTATCCCTTCATGGAAAAGCAGTATTATTTCATTTCTTTTTTTATTTTTTTACATATTTCAAACTCATTTCACCTAGTCATATTCACAATATGGTTTAAGCCCAATGCCAGATCTTATGTGAACTCGAAACTTGCAGGTCAGTTGCTAATGGAGCACTAAAGTGGCTGAAAGACAACCTTTAGTTCAAATGCAGTTTCTTACAGATTTTAGATGATGATGCCATCTCTGTCCGGTATGTAGATGAGTCCATGGTCCGTGTTCTCCCATTCTTTTTTTCTGGAAATTGCCCGAAGTTGTCACAGCCGTTGCTGCAACAAGCCAACACATGGGAGGATAATATTCAAGAAATGATGGATGAGAGACTTCTTGGGACATTCTTTTAACTTTCATTTATTTTCCCTTCCTGTAGAGTTAACAATTAACAACTGCAATTCTTTGCACAAGTGTAATGTTTTTTGTATTCTTATCGTCCTGTGAGGACAAGCTAAAATAGTTCAGGGCACCGTGTGTTATTTTCCATCAGCGCCGCCCATTGTTCTGTGCAGATTTTGCAGGCTTGTCTCTTCAGTTCCAGTTATTTAATCTCAGAAGGGTAACATGTTAGAGTTTGAATTGCATAACCATTAGAATAGCTGAAACTGAATGGAGAATATTTTCAGGGTATTCAACAAGAATCAGGATATAGTGGATTTTACGCCACGATGATTATGATAATCATCTCCAAATCATAGATGATGTACACACTTATACCTCAGTACAGAAAACTATGGTGCTCAAATTGACAATCAGTGATGATGAAGTGTGTTTGAAAAGTGGTGCTAAGCTTACATAAAGAATTAAAATTAGACACTCTTAAAGGGAAAAAAAAAAGAAGAAAAACTTTTTAAAAAGGAAAAATAGATTTCTCTTCAAGGGTCATGCTAAATTTTGCACGTGTAATGATTCATTTCTTCTCGATTGCTGCTAATCTTGGCTTACAATGAAGAAATCTGAATTGATACTTCTAGATGGTGCATATTTTCTCTATGTAAGCTTTATGCATGGGCTGTGGGTTCGTTCAAAGAATAGAATTCCATATATCCTTCCGACATCGAAGGGGGCATCAATACTTCTTTAAAGCAAAAGGAAAAGCAGGCAAGCAAATTATGCTAGACGGAATGCTTTCTGTTTTACTTTGTGGTACCCCTTAATATTCTCAGCCTTGGATGCTGCAGGCCATCCTTTTGTCTCCATCCACGAGGCTAGGTCAAGCAAGAAGACTTAAGGACCTGGAGTTGTTTCTTGAGATCTATGACTGCCAATGTAACAAACTATAAATCAAATTCCTGTCTTATCTTAGCTGCTTTCTGTGCAATGCCTTCTCATTGACACCTTCCAGTAATAGGACCACTAACATGTCTACTTGTCCTTAATTTTTATACATCAGCTGACACGCAAACTACGGCCATTTCCTGCCATCATCTTTGCCAATGTGATATAAATAATTACTTAACTACTGCTTTAGTCCACTGATCACAGAGAGAGAGAGAGAGAGAGAGAGAGAGAGAGAGAGAGAGCACATCTCCTTGTCTCACCTTAGTTTATCAAGAAATTAATGCACAAAAGTCAAACAAAACATCCTCGAACTTAACCAACCAGATTCGGATATCCTTGAAAATTATATATTTATCATGTACATAGTGTATCATGTGGTGGTTAATTATCCATCTGTTAAAGAGAAAAAAGAAAAAGAATCCCCAACTAGCCTACATGCAGGTCGGCTACATGGTTCATTAGAGTTTGATATGTCTCACGCCTGGCTTTTAATTGATTAGGCTCTCTGCCAAGCAGGGATGCTAGCAAACTGAATCTAGTCCAGCTGTTAAGTCCATCTTGACCTAAAGCAGTCCCAAAGTGGTTTAGATCTAGACTTTAGACCAGGCCTGACCCATTGACTTGATAGGTTGGATTAGTTTAGATTCCTTAGGTAAAATCCTCAATTCATTCATGTTAGGTCTAATGTGTTTAGTTTGGGTTTCATGGTGGGTTCCAAACTTTGATTGACACATCCTAGTTACTTCACATCTGAAACATGGGAATGGACACTTTGTTTATGGGCTTGGACTAATTGGAGCTTATGATGTAGGTAAGCCTTAAGAGTTTCAATTATACTTGACAGAACACAAGATGAAGTAGGAATCAGATAAGATTTTACATGTATCCCTACATCCTTCATAAGCACAAATCATGAGCCCACAAAATAAGCACTTTATACCATAACCATCAAGTCTTGTCCCAGCTAAACAAGTTGGCCAAAATAGAATATGATTCCCAGATAGACAATGTTATATATCCATTGCATCTTGCAAGCTAAGCAGGTAATTTCGAGCAAATGAAGCATCTAACAGAAAACTTTTCAAAGACAAGAAACATATGATAGGGTTAAAAACTGTATATATCCAAAGAAGGTAAACGGTAAACTTGATTTACATTGTAATACCAAGCACCCTCCCCACCCCACCCCCACCCCAACCCCAAAAAAGGAAGAAAAAAAAAGCTAAAAAAGAGTTAGAATAAGTTTCTTTGAAGGTATAGACACCATTGGCAAAGAAGAGAGACCACCTTGTCCACTAACTACAGATGATCTCCTCAATATTGCAGAGGTAGGTGATACACTTGCATCATCAAAAGATCTTTCCACACTTCATCATCTTCTTGAACTCTTCAAAGTTCACCATCCCATCCCCATCCAAATCCACCTTCCTTATCATATCCCTGCAGTCTTCCACTGTCGCCCCTCGCTTCAACCCCAAAGAAGCCAGCACCAATCCCAACTCCTCCACCGTTATCAGCCCGTCCCCGTTCTCGTCAAACACATCGAAGGCCTGCCTCAACTCCATCTCTTCTTCTTCCTCCTCCACTTCTCCACTTCTCTCTCCTCTCTCATCACCATCCTCTCCTCCTCGCCCCAGTCCTCGGCCTCTTCCTATCGAATCATAGAGCTCTCTAAACTCCTCGATGTCTACGAGACCGTCTCCATTGGTGTCGACCCTCTCCATCATGCTCGTGATCTCATTTCTCGTGCTGAACAGCCCCAACTTCTTGAGCGACTCCTCGAGCTCCTTCGCAGTGATGAAGCCGTCGCCATCCTTATCGAAGGTGGCAAATATCGTCTCAAGGTCGGGCTTGTCGAATATTACCTTGTTAACCACCACTTCCCTGTCCTCCTCCTTCGGAGCTCTCTCTTTTGGCTTTGGAGTGGAAGAAGCTATATGAAGAATCGAACAAAGCCATTCCAAGACCTTTGAAGGGTGGAAAAAGAAGTAGGAGTTGATAAGGCCGCAAGTGAAGAGGATGGCAAACAATATGAGGGCAGTCATGGTTAATTTTAGAAGAACAGGACAAGAGGGGGAGGAGAGGAGAGAGGTTATTAGCTCCTTGGGGAGATGATGAAGAAGGGAAAGAAGGGTCTCATAAAAGAATAGAAGAGATGAGGGAGAGCGGTGGAGGCTCTTTAAAGCGACGTGGGAGGAGAGTTACTCGGAGAAAGGCTAGTGTACGCGTGATACGGAGAGACTGCTGGTCCCACAAAACCGCGTGAACACTATAATACCGTTTCTCCCATTGATGGCGGCCTACACGTCATCTATTCTATTCCTAAGGCCTCCAAAGGCTTCCCCAAGCTCCATGTCCTTGGACCATGGAATAGAATAATGACTCCTTTTTTTTTTCTTTCTAGAAAGCCGATATAGCATGGAGGATTGGGTTATAAGCCTTCATAATTAAGCTGACACTCCTCTGACGCACGAAATCGTACAACTAAATTTGATTTTGAATTGGTAACGGAGTTGACCAAGAAATAAGTTGGAACAAATTGAAACGGCGGAGGCTCTTAGATGTCCACCTTTGGCCGCAACCGTAGTTTCCGATATCATATGTTTCTCACGTTAAAAAGAAAGATAGAAAAAAAAAAAGATATCATATGTTCCGACGGTTTCAAAATCATGGTAACGGCCTTGCACCAAGAAACGGTTGCTAACTGTTTATTGTGTGGAAAAAATTTCAACGGTCGGAAAATATCGTACTTTCTTGATGGTCGGAAAAATCTGGCACAAAAGTCAGCAGGAAATCCACGTTGAGAATTTGTGATCGTCCAACAAACGCGTATAACCCACGCATGATCTAAATTCTAGATCCTCTAGACTCCCGGCAGTAGATTACAACTGGTTTACTTCCACCAAGCGGAGAATACGTCCAATTCCAAGGACATATCACATTAGCATATGCAACTGCTCACGTACCACATCCATCTTAAAATTAGTATTTAATAATATTACCTAATATATGTGCAAACCATGATCAACTACCTTGTTATTTCTCTCTTGTAATATTATTCTCCTGGACCATGCTGCATTGCTTTTAACTTAAACATGGTTCTGCAGTAGAATTCCATTAATCCTTTAGGCAATTTCATTGATCAATCAAGTCAAAAACGTCTAAATCATCCAATGGGATTTGAAATAAGTTGTTTCTGCTCTTTACTCGCTCTTTCTTATACTCAGGAATCAATTGGTCTCGGTTTCTTCTTTGCCCCTCGGATCATCTTTGTTGCTAGAGATAAAGCAGTTGGCAAGGACAATAGGGACAGGATGCCACGACAAAAAAATCTAATTAGCAAGATGCCGGTTGAGGTTGAGCTGGAAGCCAACCTATACTTTCTTTGGGTTTGTCTTGCCCCAAGCCCCTGATCGAGACAAATAATAAGGCTTGTGCTTGACGGAAAAGAACGTGAGCTGTACCTAAGCGAGCCGAGGAGTGAAAACCAAGGCTTCTGGGGCATACATGGCTTCAGCTGAACTTTGGCATGATCTCTGCGCGTGAAAAAGATTGGAATCCCAGTTGCTTGCTTCTTCTTCACGCAGGCTTATGGCACACTATATAACTTCAGCGGACTCTTGGCGCGAGCTCATGTGGAAAAAGAGGGGAATCTTTAGTTGGATTTGGGCACAATATTTGCATGTGAAAAGAGTGCATGAACCATAGCAGGGCAGATCACCATGGAAACAATCTGCATATATGTTCTTTGGATATGCCAATTCGCACCTGTTATGCCGAAATAGTTGGTAACTTTAAGATGTGTAACTTATTATTCTCTAGAATTTAAGACTTTAAGCTTCTGATCAGCCTAAAACAAGCACATCTACAGTTTAATCTAAAATACTGGTGAATGGATTAGAAAAAAAAATACATTGTTTGAGATTTCTATGTATAAAGTTGTGGCAATAGTCAGGTGCAGTTCAATCGAACTGGGCAATTGAGCACCACGAATTGCTCCATTACCCATGATGCCAAGCATCAAAGAAAAGATATCATTATGCAGGAAGAATAGATGAGGAAAAGGAAAAAAGATGACATACAAGACAACAGGACCTTGTTTTACCTAGCCAAAAGAATAGCAACTAAGAAGAGCCACACAACTGAATTCCAGGGATTAAACAAGAAGTACTTCCATGCTTCAATCTCCTCATGCCTTCCCAGATACCTAAAACTGAAACTGGACTGAAATTGATATCCCCAAAGCACCAAGATATAAATTACATGATAAACATTTCTTTATTTTCTAGTAGTATCATACTTGAACCATCAGTTTCTACAGGACTTTCTCAGTAACACCTACATCTAAGGAGGAAGAAATATGAAAATGAAAGGCATCAACTAACCGAAATAAACTTACTCCAGCTCTATCATCTTCTCAAACTTTATAGCGCTGTCAGTCCACCAAAACTGAAAGACATGACCAAAAATTAAATAAGGAGAAAAGAAAAAAAACCAGAGTTTTACATAAACAGAGTCAATCATGCACTACACTGACAACATCACATCAATATTTAATCCCAGTCACCTTTTCAAAAGCAAAAAAAGTTCACATATATAAAATTATGAACAATGAACAGAAATCTGTTAAAACTTGGAAGCATAGATATCAAAAGTCATGCGGATTTTACCAGAGGATGGATTCCACATTAATGCTAGAGTAAATCCTCCCTTTGGCTCTCCGTTCTACTCTCCTTGATTAAGATCAGAACAGCCACCAGTACTGGTAGTGAAACCATTAGCAGAGCTTGTACTATGTTGGGCCTTGTTATCTCAGGGAAAAGAATGCTTCCATATTTAATGGCTGCACCGCTGCCAACAGACCCAGCTGCCAATTTCCACAAGTAACCAAAATCATCCTGTTTTGTGCAAGCACAGAAGCATGTAAAAAATTAAGTTCTACTATGAATCCATGGTGGATTGCAAGATAAAGAGAACAATCAAAAATTCAAAAAGAACATATTTTCAAAACAAAGACAACACATCTATGGTCTCCTTCATAGGCCAAGTGACTCTTCTTTTATATTCATGATGCATCTTGATTTACCAATTATCATCCAAGAAAGGATAACATTACATTATACAGATGATTGTCTTAGGTCTTTGCAACATTAAAACTTCACATACACTGGCCCAGGATAACCATGATAGAGTGGGTTTTCATCTTGAGAGTGGAAAGATGCCAACATGAATGGAACCAAGCATCTTTGTATTTTTTTTTCCTCAAGCATTCAATTAGAATTTAGAAACAACTTCACATACACTGGCCCTGGATAACCATGATTCACTTGTTTTTTCCTTTCAATTTTTTCCTTAGAAAATAGAAGTAGCGATGGTCAAGGTCTTTCCCTTTTGTTTGGTCAGTTCAATGTCGTATCTGCCTCTTGTCCATGTCTCATCATCATTTCTGAACCCTTGATCATACAATAACAACTGTAATCCTATTTTCTTTATAGTCAGTTTATTCTCATCTTTGCCTTCAATCCCATGATCAACTGTGTAGAAAAAGAGGCATCAAAATGAGGACAGCTAGGTCATAGCATAAATACCCCGAATTAATTAGTCACAAAATAATAGACAAGTTATAGCGCATGAGGGAATGAGACAATGAGATTTCTGCTGCCGAGATAAGCACCAGCTGCCTTACAAGCAAGGTCTTCTGGGGCTTAACTACCTCTAAAGATACAACAAATCTAAAGATATGTGGCTTTTAGTGATGGCAGCTTCACTAAATGTTTTTTGAGTAAATAGAATATGCCATTTAGTTAAGGAAAGCAAGAAACATATAACAAATACAAGAACATAGGATCTCTACTTGGGGGAAAGAAAGTAGAGATCTTATGTCTACTTATATTGCATTAGGCTAGGATGGTTTCATAACTCTCATCAAGGTTATGTCTATAAGATCTGAGCACCTGCTGTGCATGTCAGAGGAAAATGGAGAAGTTCGCCACGTGGAGATATTCACCCACCATGAGTGTTCATGTAATGAAGCAGAGACAGGGAAGATGTTGGATATATAATGTTAAATACTGTTACATAAAACAACATGAATACTATATAAAGAGACACATTAAAGCTCCTGTGCTATTTCTGATCCATGCCCAGCTCAAGGCTTAGCTTATATGAATGGCCAAAGTCAAACCTGACTCAGCCTAATCTGCTTGGTTCACCAATATAATTCAGTTTGATGCATGCCAATGAAAATACCACATAAGATTGATATGGAAGATAGCATTTGCAGGAAACTCCTGATATTCCTTGCTTATATATATTTTTGAAATCCATAAATCTTTACTTGCAAATGCTTTGAAGATTTCACAAACAATTTAGAAAAAAATAAAAGAGTTTCATTGTACATGATGTTCAGTCTGGTTCATTTTCTTCTTGGATATTCGAAAACAAAGGAAATACCAACTGGCCCTAAACTACCTTTGTTTCCTGTTTCAAGCACAAAGACTGCAGCAATCCACTGTTATCGTGTTTAGAGGCACCAGACTAAGCATGCATACTAATTGGTTTGATTCCTCAAATATCTCTGGCCCAACATTGACATCATTATGGAATGTTGCTCACGGAATAAACTAACTCATCTAGCACAGAATACTATGTTGCATTTTTGCATGTACAATAAAGACCAAAAGATCATCATCCAGTTCGCAACCAGTGACACTCTCCTTTTGGCCGAGAAGCTTTCTAAATGAACCTTCTAGTTGAGTGAGCTTTACAGGTCCAAGCAAGACCAATCAGCATTTAAGATAATTCACACCTGCTCTCACTGCTTTCTTCAATCTTCCTCAATGTCTCGACAAGCGAGAAGCAAATGGGTAACTGCAAAATGTGAAGAATCGAAGAACTAATTGGAACGAACCTAATTGCTATGGTTCTTGAGCATCACAAGGTGCAATTATAAGGTATTACAACTCTAATTCTACTCCAAACCTAGTGCGGGCCCTTTGCTAAACTTGAGGCTGCTTACAAAATACAATTCTAGGCAAGACGGGGGGGCCTGCCGTAAACCCTAAGTCCAGTTAAAGTGAAGGAAAAAAAGAAGACTAACACGAACAAGTGCAATTTACTCTCTCTCTCTCTCTCTCTCTCCGTATGGGCTTCTCTCGATAAAAACCGTGGATATAATTTAAATTCGACGAAATAATTGTAAATTTATTCTTTTTTGTCGATAAAATTGTCAAATTTTATGAACGCGCAGAGAAAATTCTTGCCTATTTTCTTCCATTGATAAATCCAAAGTTCTAAAAGGTGGTCTCTTTTTAACCCCTAATAAACAAAATAACTGCGAGAAAGGATGAGAGAAGAAGAAATCTGACTGAAGAGAGGAGCGCATCGTCGATGGTTTCGATTCCTTCTTCGGCTTCTTGCCGTCCATCGGGGCGTGCAGAGCAGCAAACCCTCCTTGGCCTCGTCTTCCTCTGGGTACAGGAGGCGGAGGTGAAAGAGGTGTTTTGGGTTTTAGGGTCGAGGAGGACTGAGGGCTTCACCAGAGTATAGCAACGACGTAGAGAGGAGGAGGAGCGTAGGATAACAATCCCACAATTCCAGGCACCAGCTGCCATTGCCATTCTTTGTTTCGTTTCAATTTTGAGAGGGTCTTTTAGTTGCTCTACTTCCTGCGGTGCAATGCGTTATTTATCCATGAGGTTGTAGGTTCGAAGACCACAAAAAGCAACCGCACAAATATGGTGTGAGAGCCATGCATCCATGTATGATCATATTAAAAATTTGTATCATTTATTAAATTGGGTATACTTTCATTTTTTGAGTGGTTTATTTCCAGTTTATTTTAATGTTTTGTTACAATTATTCTACACTTGCGATGGACGCGTCCTGAGGAAGTTGGGGAGACTTGCGATGGTCACCCTAGTTTGACAGTCGTTTCATGGGGGGTTTTAAATGTAGATCTAAAAGCTTGTTAGACTAGAAAAAAACCTTGCACAATTTATGCCTGACCTATCTGCATCTCAACCCCCTGGAAGGGTTACATAAAGAACTTCTAAGAGAGCAAAGTGCCATAATCCTGTTCTGAGGCACCACATGAGTTTATTACCCTAAGTCGGTCCTAAGCTTTAGGGCTGCGAATTTGTAACAAGTGATTTCGAAGCTAGACCCATTATGCATCGCCATCTTTTTTGGGTCATGTGAGCGCCTCACTGAGGTATACTGGGGTCAAGAAGGATGGAATCAGAGCCATGGGTAGGCCTCCCTCCCTCAAAGATGAGCCGACTTGTCACGAGATTGAGTGAAGGAGGTTATCATAGTCCTACACTGACTGATAAAAAGAATGCCACGAGTTTATTAGTCTGGGCTATTCCTCCTAACATAAGCTTTTAAGCTATGAGTCCATGATAAAAGCAGTTTCCTATAAAATATTTTTTATTCTATTGATAAATTATGAAACAAAGTCTCAAGGGAGCAATATTCTTTAGAAAGGAGGGTAGCCCAGATATACAAGTGCAGTTAACTTGCCATTTGAAACGCAGATAACTTTCAGCGATTTGGCTGTCGCATCTTGAAAATGCTTCAGCCCCAAGGCATCTTTCAAGGAACCTGTCTGCTATAGTTTCCCATGCAAATGACATCTTCCTTGACTGTCAAAATCAAGGAAATTTTCCACAGCCTCAACTTTGAGAGAACCTGTTTGGAATAGCTTTACCGTAGGGAATGAATGGCATCTCCATCTTCCCCTGGTTCACTAACAGTTTCTGAGAACAAGTCGGATGACTGACTTATGTGCTTCCTCAGTCTTTAAACATTGTCTATGATATTATCTGGCATAATTTTTTTGCATGTCGTCATCCATTATGTCACCATGATCGATGCTGATCAAATTGAGATTTTCAGACGAGTTGCTTCTCTGGCATTTTCTGTATGCTAATATCCTGTGCCATGAGTCGTGCCTACACAGAAAGTTTGGTTTGTCATTCTCAAAACTATACTTGCTTTGTAACTTACATATGTTAGGTGTGACTAAAACCATCAAAATTTGACCAAACCGGTCAGTTTCAGCCAACTACCCAAAATTGCAAAATAGTCAAAACTCAGGCTGTTTCAGCTCAAGTAATCAATTTTGGCCAAAAATGAGTTTGTTTCTAATAAATCCAGAATTGAAAATTTTCAAAACTTGGAAGTAAGTGACCTTGTTACTCCGCTGCAAATTATATATGTAAAAACAATTTTGTTATCATGCAGCTTTGGATGTATAAAAGAGAGAGAGAAGAGGAGGAGAAGATGAGATCTCGTAGTGCTGAAAATGCTAAAGCATTACCGACCTAACCAACATTGCATGTCCCAATGTAAACTTGCCTTATCGTGTAGTGTTGCACCTAAAATATGAATGCAACATGGTTATTGCATGTCAGACCAGATAAAGAATTATGCTTGTGTAGCAAATGGTTGTCAAATTGGTTAAACAGTTTCTAGGATAACACTAAATGCTTTTGAAGTCAATTGCAGCTAATAAAATAGAAGTAATGATTTGTTTACCAGAAAGTTAATTTTAATAAAAATGGCATGTCATGACCATTAACTACATGAGTAACAGGATGGAAGACAAATATGAGTGGATTTAGAAATGCAAACACTCAAGTAAGAAATCCAATCTAAAGTATCAGATTTAGGTACTTAATTTCATTTAATATTAGATTAGTAATTAAGTTTATTATCTACTCACACATGAAGTTTCAAAATCTAGTGCTAGATCATCAATTATGTGATTTAGTGCAGTAAATGGCTGATTGACTATTTAAAAGCATCCAAAATGATTAGACACAAACAGTCGTATGAGTGGCTATTAAATGTATAAGCAGCCATTTCTGGAAACTGTTGCTATTACATTAGTCATTTTACTCGGAGTTCAGTAGGGCTCAAATAACCAAACATCACCTTTACATTTTGTTCCATACTTCCATATATCAGTAATTTTCAGTAAAATGCATGTGAGTCCTCTGGTAATTCCAATCTATGTTGAAGAGTTATTAATGGCATATGAGATTCATCAGATGCAATGTTTCAGTTTCTCTACTTGTTGTTCTACTATTCAAGTGATCAGTAATTTACGATGATATGTCAAATACATGATTTTTAGGCACAATAGCTTCTCACCCAGCTTGTCCTGCAAAACCCAACCTCCATCATTTTGCTGGGATTTTCACACTACACCCATACATGCACAGACAGATGCAATTAAATACCTCTCATAGTGCCATGTGGTGACTCAAAATCTGGAAATGACATCATGGAGCCATGAATATGAGCATCAATAGGAGGGAGACCATAAATTCTCTACAACTCATATGATCCCAAGAAATTTTAAAATTCTTGCCGGTTCCATGGGTGATAGGACTCCTTTACTGGGAACAGTTCAACAAGAAAGCACCTCCCACATCTGGGGTACAATAGCCATCCAATTAATTATGCAAGCTAGGAAATGGAGAAAAGGCACTCAAATATTATGCACTCCTTTGACTGCATAAGCATGTCCACATATGTCATGTTATTGGTGTCTTTCTGCTAGCTGCTTCTGGAAATTGGCCCTTAGATTGGAAAAAAATGGACTTCATACATAATATAAAAACTCATGAAAAGTTCAACTTGTCCTGCTATTTATGGAAAGTCACAGGACTAGCAAAACTGCATCTAACCCCGGATTCCAGTAGCATGCTTCTCAGCCTGTCTTCTAAACTTCAAGAACTTTAGTCAAATATGTTGTAATCATTGACTCTTCAGTGGTCTATCTCATTCTCGCATACCCAACTTCATGTCCCCTCTAGCTGAAGCTCCAGGGATTATTTTCTGAGATAAAACTAAACCTCAACATAATTGACAGGTGATTCATCAGTCAAAGCAAAATTATTTTGGTAATATGGCCATTCTTCCTCATGATCTATCACTCATGAAATTACCAAGGAATGCCTTTTGCTCTGTGCTATAAATCTTTCCTTACTGAACCATATGATTTCGTTTAAAATCTGTTGCAATATAGCATCAGGCATTGTCCCAAAATTCTTGTTATTTGCAAAATATTTCAGGTATTTATTCTCTATCGAGTAGAAACCAAGATATGAGCCAATCAACCAGAGTAAAAACCTGATGATCTGTAGAGAACATTATTACCATGCTGTTTGTTTATTATATTTATTTCACACGACACTAAAAGAATATGACTAGCATAAACAGAAATCAAGAGTATGAAAATGACTATTGCAAAAGGAACACAAGAACACAAAATCTTTTTTACTGGTTTGTTAACAAATGTAGAAGTTAAAACCAAATACTTGATCAGATAATAATGGATAATGAAGAAAATTATCTCTGCAAGGAGGAGGCAAAACCTGCTGTCCAAGGTTGTCAGGAGACATAAAGCATTGGGCAGTGATGGACTAATTGTGAACTTATGTTCTTCTCATATAAGAAAGTTAATACTGCATTCTTCAAGCTGATGGTGAAGAATATTATGTTCATTAAGAAGCTTCTTCTTGCTGATTTTGCATGCCCATCTTTGTTTTATTTTGAAGAACTCTCTGAAAGAACATACATAAAATTATAAGGTAATAACCAACGGGTACTCAATTTAGAACTCAAAAAGTCAAGCTACTAGGACACAAAACCTAGATTGTTAAATACAACAAAAGTTTAGTAACAAATACAAATATAAAGTTTTCTAACAAGAAATTCAAGACAGCTACCATGAAGCAACTCGATCCAACTGCTTGAGGTGAAGATTCAACAAAAACTATTTGAATCTCACTTTCCAAATAAGTATTCCAAAAAATGCATTAATAAAAGGCAGTAAAACAACTTCCTTGCCTTGGCTTTCCTACATCAGATATTTCATGCATATTATCACTAAGAAATCTGATTTTACAAAATAAGGCTTATATGCAACTGATGAACGATCAACAACAAAGCATCTGAACTGGGTTTATCTGGAAGTGAAGATGCTACCAAAGGAGCATTGCCTTCCAAAATGTGCTTATTCACATCTTAAAATGCTGAAAACAATATAGTGCAAGCAGTGAGTGAGAGAGAGGGTGAGGGAAAGAGAGAGAGAGAGAGTCAAGCAGAAACCAGATTGGCATGACCATTTCATGAAAATTATACCTGAAAATGAGGTACAAGTATTATACATCAAATAAAGAAGGTAAAGAAAGGAAGAAGGGGAATGGGCGAGGACCGAAGGGAGGAAGAAGGATTAGAGAAGGAGTTGGAGATCCATCACTCCTCTCTCGCTCTCTCTTATTTCTTAGGGTATAGGGTTTAACAAGGAGGAGTTCCTGCCATGGTGAAACCCTAGAAATTTTGGGTAGAGAGAAAGAGACGAGAGAAATGAAGAGGAATGGAGAGACTACCAGGAATGAGAGTGGGGAGGAGGCAGTCTTGCATATTAATTACAGACCATTAAGTTTAATTATACAAGGAGGAGAAAATGGTGAGTGCACCAATTATTGCACCCTCATGCAATATTAAGGATGCCATGATATTTGCAAGGTGGGTGGGAACTCTAAGACACACCCGTGGTGCTTAACAAAATCTCTCTTTATCTTCATAGCAGTAATGATTGGTTGCTATATTTGTCCTTTACTACTGACATTTTCTCTTTTTGCCAAATGGTTGGTAATTTAAAATTAAGTTTTAGTCTACAGAATTCCATAAACACATCACAAAAACATCTAACAGTTTGAGAGGTGTTTGATAATATTATATTAATATTTAGTTTTCATTATGTAAATTAATATTTAGTACATGTAATGTAGGTGAAAAATAAGAGGAACTTGCTCAAATAAAGACACCAAAGACAGTCTTGCTTGTTGAAAAATATGTCGATATTGATAATTTTTTGCATATCATACCCATAATTTGTCAATATTGTATATTTAACCTACCCTCATTCAAATCGACCCAGAATGTCTTATTTATTCACAAAATAGCCATAAGGTTAGCTTAACTCTAACAGATGAGTGGATGGTCATTTTCTTTATAGTTTGTGATGAAATAAGCCACCCTCCATCTTAAAAGAGATCACCCCTTATCTCTCTCGACTATTTTTAACTTCTAAAACCATCATTAGAGTACCTATTGACCCCCCTCCAACTAAGGTCGAGTGCCGTTGGCATGGACTCCGATGGCACCTTCGCTACTAGGTCTAGGTCATACACCACCTCGCTGCAGTATGCCATCGTGAGAAGCCTCCGGTTGAGGATGACACAATCATGCATCCACTTCTTAAGGAGGTGGCGTGGGCTGGGTTGAGGTCCTCAACTAGCGGGTGACCTACCAATGCCCTAGATCTTGCCGATGAGGGTGCCCTAAATGACAACTCACGAGCAGCTAAAATGTGGGGGCCTAGAGACTAGTGACGGAGGTGGGTATCAAAGAGCTAGATGGCCATGGAGGGAGTCGCCAAGGAAAAAGGATAGGGGCAAGGGCAGTAAGTTGATGTTGGGGAGCAATGCCAAGGGGACGAGTAGGGTTTCATTAGAGGGCAAGGTCTAAGAGAAACTAGTAAGACAAGTCAGTGGGGGTGCGGATATTGAGATAAAAGAAGGGTTGGACGAAGCTGAGGTCAGATTAGATGACAAAGAAGAGCGGGGAGTGGAGAAGGGAGCACCAGGATTGTGACAAGAGGGCCAATATAGGGTGGGAGGATTGGGAACCCAAATTTAGAGTACCAGGGGGTAGGAAATCATGTCTTACCCCCGGTTAACTTAGCCAAGAACAACCGTAAATATGGGAGATGGAAGTCTAATAGAAGAGTTGGAT
The DNA here is from genome assembly GCF_051530095.1 of Phoenix dactylifera. NCBI lineage: Eukaryota > Viridiplantae > Streptophyta > Magnoliopsida > Arecales > Arecaceae > Phoenix > Phoenix dactylifera. The sequence continues at coordinate 6,655,546 of NC_143191.1, forward strand.
GTAGCCCTAGTTTCTTCATACCTGAAACCTGAACTTGTTTTTATTAGGTCTCAAATTTTAGCCAACAAGGAGCTACCTTCTTTTGAAGAAGTGTTTGCTCATTTGCAAAGAGATTGCATTTTAGATTCCATAGTTAGTCCAATTTAAGAGCAATCTGCTCTTATTTTTGGTTGCACTATTGGTGGAGGAGGTGAACATGGTGGTGGTAGTAGAGATGGTAGGGTGGCAATAGAGGTGGTCGTGATTCAAAAAATTGTGATCGTGGTCATGGCTCCTGTAAGTGTGTACTTTGTAGCTTGAATGGACATACTATTGATTATTACTTCGATCTTCATGGAAACCCACTAGTTCTGCCAATCATGCATCCTATTTCGATGATAACGGTGATTCTCCTTTAAACAATGATGAAATGGTGTCTATTTCGAAGCTAAAGTATGCTAAGTTCCTACTTGCTCAGTCACAATCTCGCTAGCAGTCATCTACATCCACTGCTACTCTAGCTTAGTGATACAGCTATAGCTTGTCTTGTTTCTCACTCTTCTTGGATCATTTTTTTGGCATATTAGATCATATGAGAGGTTCTCTATGTGTTACTCTAGCCCTCTTCTACTTCTCCATGTGTTACTCTAGCTGATTGCACTTGAACTTGTGTAGCTAGTCTATGATCTACCACTCCTCATCCTTCTATATTCCAAAACTTCCCTTTAGTTTGTTATTTCTTAGTAAACTTACTAAAGCTTTGAATTGCTCAATAACATTTTATCCTACTAATTATGTGTTCCAAGATCTCCAAAGGTCTATATTATCTTGATGATAGCATGGATCCAGCTGAATTGCATTCATCTCTATCACCTTTACAATGACATTGTTGTCTTAGCATATATCACTAGCAACGTTGAAGAAATTACTTCCTTGAGTCGTGTGATATTAGATTGTGAGTCTTGTCAACTAAGGGAACATCATTGAGTTCCTCTTAAGTCTAGAATTGTAAATTGAGTTTCAAGTCCTTTTATACTATTTTGTTCAGCAGTCTAGGGTCCTAGTCATCTCTTATTATGAATATCATTATTTAGTTGCTTTTATAGATGATTTCTCAAGATTAACATGGATTTACTTAATGATTTGATTAACTAGAGCTTGATAAGTAGATGACCTTGTTTAGCAGAATATATTAGAAGTCTGTGAGATGCATTATGCTTCTCAAATACAAGTCAAAAAATAACATATATAGTTATAGAGCTAAATTTTACTGCTAGGATGCAAAATATACTAGAAGGATACAACTTTTGATCTTCCTGAAGTACCTAAATTTCCCTCAAATTTAAGTTTTTAACCTGAGAACTTCATCGCTTTAACAGATTCCAGCAACATCCAAAATTCTTTATTCATTCCATAGTAGGTCTCAAGATGCCAAGCAAACCATGGTTTCACATTGTACCCAAAAAAAGTTTCAAGCACCAGAGGTTTTACTACCTTCTTCATCACACTCCAAGTGAACACCATCTTTTTCAAAAGAGAAACCAGCAAATATTAAGATTAGCTCTAGTCTCTTCTTAAAATCCTCAGAAGTTTGTCCCCCATATATTTTCCAGCATCATTGATTGTACTAAAGCAAAGCTTATGTTTGAATCGTTTAAATGAAAATATTCTCGTATTTTCCCTTGATATATAATTAAATTTTCCTTCTCCATGCATGAAATATTTTTATCTTCTAGGAGAAGTAAGAAAAATGTGTATTTTCCTTCAATTAATTGATTAAATGCTAATATGACTATAGCTGCAAGTAAAAATGTGAGAAAGTTATTAATGAAGATTCCTTTTTCACACTTGTGCCAAATGTTTTAGTTCACCGAATCTAGAAGGCAAATAAGGAACCTTACAGTTATAGGATCCAGAAAGCTGTTGCTGGATCATTCTGGTTCAGATTTAGCAATCCAAGAAGGAATCATAACATGGTAACTCCCGCCGGTCAATTATCATGTGGCCATACAGTGTTTTTTCCCTTCTTGCATTTTAGAAATACAGATAAGATGAGATGTGCTAAACTAATAGCTAAAATCAGATCATGTATTCTAGTAAATGAACATGCAATTGGACAGCTTAAAGTTTAAAATTAGAATAATGTCAAATAACAGACATAAACAATTAAATCTGCAGCATATATTACCTTTAAAAGAAATAACTTACTAAAATGTGCATATATAATTGTAAATCACATTGATTGCATTAAAATATAATTTGAACCACTATTTTAAGAACGCTTATGGATTAGAATTGATGATATAGCCCCTTTTCTTACTCATTGGAGAAAATATCCTGCCTTAAGATAAGACAATGTAAATGGCAATGAAACTAAGATTAAGCTTTCAAACCTGTATGAAAAACATGGGGAGGGATTTAAATAATGTCTAGAAGATATAAGAGTAATACAATAATGATAGCTTTTATTCTTTTCATTTATCCAAAAATTGATTCTCAGAATATCCAGGCAAATGTGGTCCCTTGGCTAACCAGCTTTGAGCCCACACACCCAAATGGCTATTTGTAGGCAGCTCACTCTGTACCCGATGAACATCCTGCCGGAGCCCATGTAACCTAATAAGCAAGCAACACCGGCCAAATCCAGGTGGGTCAACAATCATTCCTTTTTCCCCTCTCTCCTGGCTAAACAATAACTGTGAGCAAGCAGTTGGGTCTAGCTGCGATCTAGAGAACAGATCAGGTTTAGGCGCAAGCCATGAGAGCAAAAGAGCATGCTGTAAAACCTTATGGGCCCTATCATGTCCTAATTTGCTCTCAAGTGAAGAAAGAAGAAAGGAAGGGCTCAAAGGAGGCAGAGAAATGAGGTTCACGAGGTGAACCTCCAAAAACTGAAGGAGTGTGTGCAGCTACAAATTCCAATACTTTAGCAAGCTGTGGCACTGACATATCCTCTGCTCCTCTTGCAGTTGCCTCATGTCCTCCATGGTCGTTGAGATCAAAGTGGGGTATATTGGAGAGATGCTACAATGGTCATTAGTGCTCTTAAATGATGAACATTAATTTGTGGTTTGAGTACATTAATCTAATCTCTGTCTACTATTCTGATGCGAACTTTGGGGTTGAAACTTCACAACGCAAGCTCAACTACAAAACAACAATTTTTGCAGTCTCTATGATTCAAAAATTTCCATTTCTCACCTTTTTCTGTGATGCTGCTCTGCCTTTTCCTTTTCTACCCTGTTCTGAGTGCCCATTCTAGAATTACCATTCCCATTCTGAAATCTGGACCATCTCAACCATCCCTATCATGCATCTTTTATATGCAAGGTCACGTACATTTCATGTACTTAATGTTAGTTTAAGATAATTACGAGCTTTTTGAATAGTTCAATCACTATCAGGCATATTCCAAAATGACTACAATCATTGTACAAATCAGGCTCTTAAAAATCACAGCACCTTACCAACACCCCCCCCCCCCCCCCCTTCCCCGGCCCCCCAACACACACACACACACAATAAAAACCAGGAAAAAAAGATCAAAATATCAGGATGAAAGAAATTTATAAATTACAATGCTTCTTGAATATTCTTCTTTACATTTCATCCTTTAAACTGGATGACTAATAATAACGAAGTGGCGACATTCTTCACAAATAACTGCAGGTAGAATTGATGGCATCAACAATCTCACAAAAAAGGGTTAGAACAGATAACCTGATCCATTTACAGAGATCATTTCAACTTCATGATTGTGAGGGAGATCAAACTCATCATTTTTCCCCACAAATAATGATTATCAAAAACTGAAATAAAACAATTACAGATAACTAGTATATAAGCTTGACATTAAGGATTACAATAACAATAAAAAGAAGACAAATAATTTGCAGAATTTTTCTTTAGGTAAAATTGGCCATATCTATATTAATATCAGACTCAACTTGGCTATCTCACTGTTAACTAAACCAGTCAAGCGGACAAGCAATTATCTTACGACAATAATCTTAATCAAGAAAATTTACAAGTTCAAATGCTTCATCAACAAGCATTTTCCTTTTAATTGGTCCAAGCATGCTCAAGCATATAGAAGAAGCACATAAAATCCCAGAACAAAACCCTAAAGCAATGACATGAACAATTCAAGATCAAAAATTTGAAGAAAAGAATTCAAGAATCAACCAGAAAAGCCCATATATATGATACGGTAACACAGAGAGGCCAGAATCAAGAATCAAAGTGCCAACAGCATTATGCACAAGAGCAAAAACCTGTTGCATAATATTAACGATCCAAGATCGAATTTTGAGAAAGGAAATCACCACGAATCAATAAAAAAAAAACGGTAGAAAATGATATACTGACACAAAGCAGGCAGAATCACAGAGCCAACAGCATCATAGACGAATATCGCAAAGACAAGCCTTATCGAACCACATCAATTATTCAAGAATCAAGATCGAATCTTGAGGGGAAAAAAAACATCAAGAATCAACTAGAAAACAAGCAGCAACGGAACTGCAGCAGAAAGCGGCCATAATCACAGTGCCAACAACATAATGTACGGGAACACAATCCAATAGCACCCATTAACATTTCAAGATCGAATCTTGAAAGAAGAAAACATCAAGAACCAATAAGGCAACGAGCACCGTGGCAACAGCATCATAGCCGAATATAAAACCGGAGATCCAAAGAGAGGAAGGAGGAGGAGGAGGAGCGAAAGAGGTACCCATCGCTTGGGACGAGCGCTCCAGTCCATGCCGAGAGGCAGTGGAAAAGTGCCATCGCGGCCGGGATCTCCTCTCTCGGCGCCTTGCATCTCCTAATATACTTTGCCATATATTTGATTTATATTAGTTTAATAATATTTATAAAGCCCTTTAAATTGAACAAGATGTTTTACTAGAGAAAATGGCTATTAAAGCGCATATTAGATAAAGCATTAAAGATTTAAAAACTACAAAGAATTAATTATTAATTAGAAATGTTAATATGGTTCAAGGTTGCGCTGTGATCTTATATATAAATCATATTTAGTTTTTAATTTTGAAAAAATAGGCTTCATAAATGCAAGAAAGCGTTTATTTTTTGTCCATATATAATTCTTGATGCAATGCTACTCGGGAGAAAGAAAGATTTTCTCAATCCACTAAACTTGAATCTTAAAAAAAATTGTTAAAGTAGAGCTTAAGTCTCATTTTCTGTCATTGATGTTCCAAAAAAATGAGGTACAGAGTCGCTATTTACAATACTAAGATCCGTACATACACAATTTAGATAAGATTTTTCTTTTTAATTTTAATAGGTCCCTCTTCTAAAGTAGATATCGTTAGTTGAAATACTCGAAAAAGTTAAAATTTTTGATCAACTATGCCTTCTGTTATTTTGCATGATTTTTTTTCGGATGGAGAGATACACTCGGTCAAAAGCTTATACGGAAAAAAAATCAGTTTAGTTGGCCCGTTTTAGGCCCCAAATGATTGAATTTGGGTTCGATCGTTAGGAACGCCAACCTCCAAGAAGCATGATGCATGTCATAGATATTAAAAACTGTCTGATTTAAAAAAAAAAAAAAATCATATCAGACGTCGCACAACAAGTTATTGCTTCCAAAAATTTGACTTGTGACTCGTCTTCTCGATGTGGTGGGTCTTGCTCCTGGACATCTGTCCAACCCTACTCATAGTGGTGAAAGTGGTCGACATTGATTTTGGAGATCCTCCGAATCTATTTTAAAGTTAAACAAGCAAGTATCATTCTTAATGCCAACTATATTTATAAGAAAAACCCGAATTACATGGAACTAAGTTACTAGATCCATAAGAAAATAACTAAAAGATTTATGGCACTTATAGATCATTGTTGGTAAATATTTATTTTTAAGAACCTTTTGTTACTGATACAAACTAGAAGTAACTAACATTGTTGGATTTTTGACTAAATTAAATTATATGAATCATGAGGCACTTAAAATACTCTGATAGTTCATGTCATGGCCACAAAAGTCAAGAAGGTTACATTGCTTAAGGATATTATTACATAAATAGGAATATAAATTCCGTATGCGATTCTTTTCAAGAATTATAATTCAGCAAAGCAGGTATTTAGTCTTCATTCTAGACTACGTCCTTTATATTCTTGCATGTAGTAGGTCACTTTTACAAGCAAGGATTGAATTTACAACAATTTTGTGTATACATGTTGAAGCAATGATAATTGGTAACCAGGCTATTTTAGCCTTTGAGTAGGGTGTACTGTGAATTGCACTTTATTTCGACCACAATAATAGGAGTATTCATAGTATAGGTTTAGCAAGATGCTCATAAATGGTAAGGATTATCATTTAAAATTTTGACTTGCCTACATAATTTGATTTTTTTGTGAAAGAACTTCTAAGATGATTAGGACATTAGATATATACCGTCAAAGGGATTTGTTTAAGCAATACATCCAATATCCAATTATGCAAGTTCTAGTACGAGGTCAAATGATTTTTACAACTATTCTGTGCAAAAATATTTCTTAAATCATCGATGTTAACCCAAATACGCGCTGTTGATTGACTTGTGTTGGGGGAAAAACCCCAAGTCATATCGCCACGGAGGCGCTCGACTAAAGAGCGCCGACCGGAAAGGCGCTCGGCCAAAGGGCGCCGACCAGAAAGATGCTCGGCCAAAAAGCGCCGACCAGGAAGGCGCCCGACCAGAGAACGCCGACCAGGAAGGCGCCCGACCAGAGAACACCGACCAGGAAAGCGCTCGACTAAAGAGCGCCGACCAGAAAAACCGCCCAATAGAGGCGCTCGGCTAGAAGGCGCTTGCCCAAAGGGCGCCGACCAGAAGTACTAGAAGTAACTCCGCCACAGGGCGCCCCATTGGGCGACCAGCTCGGCTCGGCACCCCTGCCGAGCCGATTGCCTTGACCAAATGTTCAACTCCCGCCTAACCCTCTAAGGGACCTGACAACTCCACTACAACCTGCCGCTATCTCCAAGTTATCAAGGCATAAGATCTCCGCAGGTATTCGGCACGACCTGCCATTAATGCATGAGACCCCCTCAAGTCTCCGATGCACTCAGTCATTTAATGAACACGGCTCAAGGCGATCTCCGGATCACTGAACCATCAAAGCGTATGGCTCTCCCTGACCGCCGGTTCACTCGGTAATAAATGCACTTACCATCTACGGACCCCAGGCCCACCACGGCCGGCGGTTCAACCACTCCAACAGGTCCGATCGACCGTGACAACTCCCTGGTTCCGGTCTGATTCGGCCTTATTCTCCACTACGCCATTAATGGGCCAAATGGTGCCCAATTATTACAAAACAGGACAAATTCCCCTGTCACCTCCCAGGTAACACAATATCCCTCTATAAAAGGGAACCTGGGGGAAAGGAGGGGAGGGACCCCGGACCCGGACTCGGACCGGGACAAAAAATAAACAGCACAGACACAATTGAGCACAATCTTCTCTTTATCTTCTCCACATATCTCTCTTCTTCGCTCTCTTGCTTGCTCTCTCCACATATTTGCCCCCTCTGACTTAAGCATCGGAGGGCCGGCGCCGGGGAGCCCGGCCACCGGCTTTTTTGCAGGACAGGACAGGATGCACTCCCTTCTTCGCTCACGCATCCCCCAGGAGGACGCAGCCGGCCGGCACACCGCCGTCCGCCCTCCCGGCGGCGGAGCTCCTCCTCCCCTGGTTTCGCGGCGGCCCCCGGGTCTAATTTCCAGCAACAGTTGGCGCTAGAGGAAGGGCCCGAGTCGCTGCCATGAAGCTAAGAAGCAAAGGGGCTTCCAACGCCTCTCGACGTCCTCCACCCAGTCCTGGACATTCTGTCCAAAACTCGCCGCCTCCGGCCGAGTCAACCCCTCAAGTCCGGACGGAGCAGTTTGATGCCCTGGTGCAACAGGTGCAGGCCTTGGCCACCGCTGTCCAAAGCCTGCAACCCAGGGGCATCCCAACGACACCACCTCCTCCGGCTCCAGTTCAACCGGAGCCTCCTACAAGCGGACTTCCCCTTCGAGGTCAGGACTCTCAAGTCCAGGCCTCCCTCTGGAGAGCGCACCCAGTCAGAGGCCACGGAGGCTGGCCACAACCTTCAAAAGCTGAGTCGGTTCCAGGGCAACCTGCACCCGAACGAACCGCTGCAGCGATCCTCCAGAATGATGAACTCGACAAGAAGGTCGAGAAGCTGGAGCGCCAAATCCAGTCACTCCACGGAAGAAAATCAGGACGTGATGGCGACTTCGAGTTTACTACGAAGTCGCCCTTCTCCCCGGAGATTGAAGATGAACCGGTTCCACTACGGTTCAAGATGCCCCAGGTGGAGCCTTACAACGGCAAAGCTGATCCCCTTGACCACCTGGAAAGCTACCGGGTCTTAATGGCCCTACAAGGGTCCTCGGAGGCCATGATGTGCAAAGCTTTCCCGGCGACACTCCGAGGACCAGCCCGGCTGTGGTTTACCGGGCTGAAGCCGAGTACTGTCTCCTCCTTTGAGCAGCTCGACAGACAATTTGCTGGCAATTTTGCCGCCAGCCAGCCCCAGCGGCGGACATCGGACTCCCTCCTTGATATCAAACAGAAGGAGGGAGAATCCTTCAAGGAGTATTTGGACCGGTTTACCGCCGCAACATGGGAGGTCCGGGAGCTTGACCAGTCCATCGCCATGTCAGCGCTAAAGACTGGAGCCCGTTCTTACAGGTTCCTCTTCTCGATCGAGAAGAATTTTCCCGCGGACCTCACCGAAATGTTCGCTCGGGCGCGGAAGTACGCCAAGGCGGAAGAGGCCGTGGCAGTTAGGCGGGGCGGGACCGAGCAGAACCCCAAGAAGAGACGCCGCGAGGAGCGCGGCCAGCCCAGAAGCCCGTCTCTGCGACGAGCCAAGAATCCGCCCCGCCCGAAGAGTCCACCCCGGTTGAGGGGACCGCCACAGCAGAGGTCACCACTCCGCCCGAGGTTCCCACTGCGGGCCCATGCACCTGAGGAGAGGTATGAAAAATACACTCCCCTCAATGCTCCTCGGGCTGAAATCCTCATGGAGATCGAGGGTCGGGACCGCATCCGGCTCCCACCTCCAAAACAAGATACCAGAATTCGGCGTGACTTCCAGAAGTATTGTCGTTTCCACCGGGATCACGGCCATGATACTGAGGATTGTTATCAGTTCCGAAACGAGATCGAAGCACTCATCCGCCGAGGGTGCTCGATCGGTTCGTGCAAGGCCAACGTGAAGAAAAGAAGCCAGCCGAAGGAGCCGCCCAGCCTGAAGGTTCAAATGCCAACAGGCCCATCGCCGGCATCATCAACACCATCCGGGGCGGGGCCTCGGCCGGAGAAGCTTCAAGGGAAGAAACCTCCTCGAAGCGCCTGCACGCCTCTGAAGCCATCTCCTTTTCAGGTGATGATTTAGAGGGAGTCGAAACTCCCTATGATGATGCCGTGGTCATCTCCATGATCATAAATAAATTTGATGTAAAACGCATCCTGGTTGATAATGGAAGCTCGGTGAATGTTTTGTATTTTGGTGCCTATTGTAAAATGGGGATGACAAAAGAGCAGCTACGGAGGATGAACGCTCCGTTAGTTGGATTTACTGGGGATTCAGTCCCAGTAGAGGGCGAGATTGACCTTCTGGTCACAGCTGGGCTCGCCCCCCGTGAAAGTACCGTGGGAATGAGCTTCCTCGTGATACGCCTTCCCTCAGTCTACAATGCCATCCTCGGAAGGCCAGGCCTCAACGCCCTCCGAGCAGTGGTCTCAACTCACCACTTGCTCATGCGGTTCCCCACCGGCCAGGGAGTCGGCGAAGTTCGAGGAGATCAAATGGTGGCAAGGCGATGCTACCTGGCGACCCACGAGGCAAAGCGACCAGCCGAGGTGCCTGTCCCAATGACCGACCAGCCCTCGACTAAGACTCTGGAGGCACGGGTCAACCCTCAGAAAGAGCGGGTAGAGCCTGGTGAGTTATTAATTCAAGTTCCTTTACAAGAGAACTCTCCCAGGCTAACCGTGCAGGTCGGCTCTGGCCTCAACGAGCATGAGAGGGGTCGCCTCGTTAATTTTTTACGCGACAACATGGACGTCTTCGCATGGTCGCCTGCGGACATGCCAGGGATAGATCCAGAGGTCATGGTCCACCGGCTCTAAGTGAAGCCAACCAGCAAGCCCATGCGACAAAAGAAGCGAGGCGCCGCCCCTGAACGACAGCGAGCAGCAGCCGAGGAGGTCAGCAAGCTCCTTGAAGCTGGCTTCATCCGGGAAATATCCTACCCGGAATGGCTCGCCAACGTGGTCCTCGTCAAGAAAGCCAGCGGGAAGTGGCGCATGTGCGTGGACTACACCGACCTGAACAAAGCCTGCCCAAAGGACAGCTTCCCACTCCCCAGCATCGACCAGCTCGTGGACTCCACCTCAGGTCACGAGCTGCTGGCATTTATAGACGCCTTTTCCGGATATAACCAGATCCGCATGGCGCCAGAAGATGAGGAAAAGACAGCCTTCATCACCGACGGGGGAACATACTGCTACAAAGTGATGCCGTTCGGTTTAAAAAATATCGGGGCAACTTATCAAAGGCTGGTCAGCCAGATCTTCAAAGACCAGATAGGCCGGAACATGGAGGTCTATGTTGATGATATGCTGGTGAAAAGCAAGGTGGCACAAGACCATATAGCCGACCTCAATGAAGCCTTCTTCACACTCCGAAAGTACCAGATGAAGCTCAATCCAGCCAAATGTGCATTCGGAGTCACCTCCGGCAAATTCCTCGGCTTCATTATTACACAACGGGGAATCGAGGCCAACCCCGAAAAAATCCGAGCCCTCCAAGAGATGACGCCTCGCAGGACGGTCAAGGAGGTACAACGGCTCACGGGCCGAGTGGCAGCCCTCGGGAGATTCATCTCCCGCTCGGCCGAGCGCTGCCTTCCATTCTTTGCAGCCCTCAAGAAGCCGAAGAATTTTTTGTGGTCGGACGAGTGCCAGCAATCTTTTGAGGAGCTCAAGCATCTACTGGCTTCCCCTCCCCTGCTCACAAAGTCTCAACAGGGAGAGCTTCTTTATCTATATCTAGCTGTCTCCCCTGTAGCAGTAAGCTCGGTCCTGGTCCGAGAGGAGGGTAAACTCCAAAAGCCAGTATATTACACCAGCCGGGTCTTAAGGGACGCTGAGACCCGATACTCCAAGCTGGAGAAGACTGTCTATGCTCTGGTCATCTCAGCTCGAAGGCTCCGACCCTATTTCCAAGCCCACACAGTGACCGTACTGACCGACCAGCCGGCCAAGCAGATCTTGCAGAAATCAGACTGTGCGGGCCGGATCACTAAATGGGCCATCGAGCTCGGGAAATTCGACCTCGAGTACCGACCCAGACCGGCGATCAAAGCACAAGCGCTCGCAGACTTCATAGTCGAGTGCACCATACCGGACGAGGCCGAGCCCGAGCCTGAGCCACCAACGGAGCCGACCCCGAGTTTGACATGGACTCTGCATGTCGATGGCTCTTCAAACTCGGGGGGTAGCGGAGCGGGACTTATCCTCACCAGCCCGGAGGGGGTGGTCGCCGAGCAAGCCTTGCGCCTCGAGTTTCCTGCTTCCAATAACATGGCGGAGTACGAAGCGCTCGTCGCCGGGCTCAAACTAGCCAAAGAGCTAGGAGTAAAGGACTTGAAGGCCTTCAGTGATTCTCAGCTCGTCGTCAACCAAATTATGGGCGACTTTGAAGCCAGAGACCCGACCATGCAGAAGTATCTTCAGAAGGTACGGGATCTCGCCTCGACCCTGGACTCTTTTCACATTCAACATGTTACCAGGTCGGAGAATCTCAGGGCCGACCAGCTATCAAAGCTGGCGTCCTCTCGCATGAGCGAGCTTCCCAAAGCGGCAGTACTGGAGTATCTCCAAAAGCCCAGTACAGACGAGCCCGAGCAGACCCTCTGCACCGAGTTCGAGCCAAGCTGGATGGATGAACTCATCAGCTACCTGCAAGACGAAGTCCTCCCCACCGATGAATGAGAGGCTCGCCGAATAAGGCGCTCCGCCACCCGGTACATACTATACAAGGGAAAGCTCTATCGGAGATCTTTCACATCTCCCCTCCTCAGATGCCTTCGCCCAACGGAGGCTGATTACGCCATGCGCGAGGTCCATGAAGGAATTTGTGGAAATCATCTGGGAGGACGAGCATTGGCCCACAAAATTTTACGCCAAGGATACTATTGGCCGACACTCCAGAAGGATGCTGTGGACTTCGTCCAAAGATGTGACCGGTGCCAGAGGAACGCCAATGTCCAACGCCGGCCCTCGGCTCCCTTGACTTCGATCAGCTCCCCTTGGCCTTTTGCCCAGTGGAAAATTGACATCCTAGGGCCATTTCCACTGGCCACTGGGCAAAGGAAGTTCCTGGTCGTCTCCATCGACTATTTCACAAAGTGGGTGGAAGCCGAGCCCCTTGCCCGGATCACCGAGCAGAAGATGCGGAATTTTGTTTGGAAGTCCATAATCTGCAGATTCGGGCTTCTCCGCATCCTCATCTCTGACAATGGTCGCCAGTTTGACAACATTCACTTCAGAGAATTCTGCTCCGAGCTTGGCATTGACCATCGCTTCACCTCGGTCGCGCACCCTCAGACGAACGGAGAAACCGAGGTAACAAACCGTACTATTTTGCAGGGTCTCAAAGCCAGGCTCGACAAATCCAAAGGACAATGGGTCGAAGACCTATACAATGTCTTGTGGGCTTACCGGAGCACGTTCCGCGTCCCCACCGGCGAGACTCCCTTCAACCTGACATACGGGACGGAGGCCGTCATCCCACTGGAGATTGGGATTCCTTCTCCAAGAGTCGAGCATCACGACGCCAGCTCCAACTCTTTGCAGCTCAGAAGCAACCTTGACCTAGTCGAGGAAACAAGGGAGGCCGCCCGAGTTCGTATAGCGAGGTACCAGCAAAGGACAGCTCAATACTATAACGCCAGGGTCAAAGTCAAATCTTTCAGACCAGGGGACCTTGTTCTCAGAAGAGCTGAAGCCTCCCGACCAACTGAGCAAGGGAAGCTGGCCCCGAACTGGGAAGGACCATACCGAGTCACACGCATCCGCTGACCCGGAACTTATAAATTGGAGTCTCTAGATGGGACTCCCATTCCGTGGAGCTGGAGCTCTGAAAATCTCCGCGTGTACCACCAGTAGAACCCCAAGGGGTCCCTCATTATTCAACTATTGAATTTCATTCTATGAATTTCATTTCATAATAAACTTATGGTCTGCATACTCATTTCAAGCTCACCGATTTTCCTGGTTATCTCATGGTCCCAGGTTTATTTCTCCTCCCCTGACCACGGTTGGGATGCCCCGATATCTCGGGATGATAGAGTGCCAACGTGGACTCCCTGAAGACGGTTCGTGAGTTCGTGATGCGCTCCCCATCGGCCAACGAGCTCGGCTCGTTCTCCTACCCTGACCACGGTCAGGATGCCCTGTCACAACGGGATGCCCCGATCCGTCGGGATGGCTCGAGACGTCGAGATGCGGTCTTAAGTGACCAGACGAGCTCGGCTCGTTCTCCATCGACTTCCACCGACGAGCTCGGCTCGTGCCCCATTGGCCAACGAGCTCGGCTCGTTCTCCTACCCTGACCACGGTCAGGATGCCCCGAGACGTCGGGATGCCCCGATCCGTCGGGATGCCCTGAGACGTCAGGATGCCCCAATATATTGGGATGCCCTGCCACAACGGGATGCCCCGATCCGTCGGGATGGCTCGAGACGTCGAGATGCGGTCTTAAGTAACCAGACGAGCTCGGCTCGTTCTCCATCGACTTCCACCGGCGAGCTCGGCTCGTTCTCCATCGGCCAACGAGCTCGGCTCGTTCTCCTACCTTGACCACGGTCAGGATGCCCCGGGACGTCGGGATGCCCCGATCCGTCGGGATGCCCCGAGACGTCGGGATGCCCCGGCTATAGGGATGCTCGAGACGTCGAGATATGAGTTGCGGTCCTCACTGACCAGACGAGCTCGGCTCGTTCTCCATCGACTTCCACCGACGAGCTCGGCTCGTGCTCCATTGGCCAACGAGCTCGGCTCGTTCTCCTACCCTGACCACGGTCAGGATGCCCCGAGACGTCGGGATGCCCCGGTTATAGGGAAGCTCGAGACGTCGAGATATGAGTTGCGGTCCTCACTGACCAGACGAGCTCGGCTCGTTCTCCATCGACTTCCACCGATGAGCTCGGCTCGTGCTCCATCGGCCAACGAGCTCGGCTCGTTCTCCTACCCCGACCTCGGCCGGGATGCCTCGAGACGTCGAGATGCCCCGATTCTTCGGGATGCCCCGATACGTTGGGATGCGGTCTTCACTGACCAAGACGAGCTCGGCTCGTTCTCCACCGGCTTCAACCAACGAGCTCGCCTCATTCTCCATCGCCGGATTTCTCTGCCGACGTCCTCAAAGAACGGACCCCGAGCAGAGGAGCGTCTTCAGTCGCCTCGGCGCAAGGACGCACACGGTATAAGGTACCCATATATTTAGTGTTTTTACATTATCTTATCTGTTCTTGGATCTCCGCCGACGTCCTCAAAGAACGGACCCCGAGCAGAGGAGCGTCTTCAGTCGCCTCGGCGCAAGGACGCACACGGTACAAGGTACCCATTTATTTAGTGTTTTTACATTATCTTATCTGTTCTTGGATCTCTGCCGACGTCCTCAAAGAACGGACCCCGAGCAGAGGAGCGTCTTCAGTCGCCTCGGCGCAAGGACGCACACGGTACAAGGTACCCATTTATTTAATGTTTTTACATTATCTTATCTGTTCTTGGATCTCTGCCGACGTCCTCAAAGAACGGACCCCGAGCAGAGGAGCGTCTTCAGTCGCCTCGGCGCAAGGATGCACACGGTACAAGGTACCCATTTATTTAGTATTTTTACATTATCTTATCTGTTCTTGGATCTCTGCCGACGTCCTCAAAGAACGGACCCCGAGCAGAGGAGCGTCTTCAGTCGCCTCGACGCAAGGACGCACACGGTACAAGGTACCCATTTATTTAATGTTTCTACATTATCTTATCTGTTTTGGATTTCTCTGCCGACGTCCTCAAAGAGTGGACTCCGAGCAGAATGTTTTTAGTCGCCTCGGCGTGAAAACACTCACGATACCAACAAACTTGGTATAAACCTAGTCTGTTGAGTCCCCGTCACGAGCTGACGAGCATTCGACCCATTCGTTGGAAAAGAATCCGGTCCGCCCCGGCAACCCGAGGCTCGGATTCGAAGTTCACTACGCTAAAAAATCTAAGTCCTAGCGACCGCCCCAGGGCTTGGTCGAATTCTGGACTAGGCTCGGAAAAATTCTCCGAGCCCAAATCCCCTTAGTATAAGCATAAGCGTCGCTACACCACTGGTCGAAGGACCGAGCAATGGAGCTCGGCTAGCCAAACCTAAAACCAAACCCTGTGGCGGGCAAAGCTGAGGCCCTAGAGCCCATATCCTCGGAACCTAAAATGGATCCGAGCAGAGAAACTTGGACTACAACAGACGAGTTTCCAAAAAAAATATATTCATTTCAAAAAGTTCGTAGGCTAAGTACAAAATTTCGGGCTTGGCCCTTACAAATGTGGGGACCACCCCGACTAAACAAAAAACAACAAAAAATTTACACTCAAGGCTCGAGCTCGACCACTTCGGCTTCGGCAGTGTCGGGAGCGGCGGGCTCAGCAGTCGGGACCTCCTCAGTGGCCTCGGCAGCAACAGGAGCAGCCTCGGAGGCGACCTCGGTCACTTTGGGGACGGCTACAGCCGCCTCGGCCAGACCTCCCTGGTCGGCCCCCGGAGTTTCTGCCTCCGCCTCCGGCCTCTCGACCCCTGCTCCCGGTTGGAGCAGGTTCACATCAAAATCCGGGAGGAGCCGCCGCAATTGGTTGCGGAAATCTCGGAAGCCCTGAATTAGCCCGTTCACGCCCTCCTCTGCTAGGAGGTCGTGGAACTCCTCCGACTCGCGAAAGAGCGCTACCGCGCTCTGAGCTTGCTCCCGAGCCTCGTGGTATGCGGCCTTCCGCTCGAGGGTTCTTATTTCCCGCCCGAGCTCTAAGTGTCGGAGGCGGGCATTCCCCACCTCCTGCTCGCGGAAGGCCAACGCCAGCTCGGCTTCAGCCAAACGAGCCTCAGCGGCGCGCACTTCGGACCTTGTTAGTGTGTGCGCGCCCTTCTCTTCATCGAGCTCGGCGGTCAGAGCTCGAATCCCTTCCTCAGATGCTCCAATTCTTTCTTGGAGCACCTGACGTTCGGCCTCGGAGGCCTGGTACCTCGCCTCGGTGGCTAGGTACCTCGCCTGGGCCTCCTCATAACCACGCTGACACCTCCGGGCCCGCTCCCGGTAGTCTTGGACTATGTGCATCAGCATT
The DNA here is from genome assembly GCF_051530095.1 of Phoenix dactylifera. Taxonomy (NCBI): domain Eukaryota; kingdom Viridiplantae; phylum Streptophyta; class Magnoliopsida; order Arecales; family Arecaceae; genus Phoenix; species Phoenix dactylifera. Next base: position 6,671,934 of record NC_143191.1, read on the forward strand.
TCCGTCTCGTGCAAATGCTGTAAAAGAGACGAAAAGAAAAACATGAGGCGCTGCGAGTAAAAATCTTTTACAAATTACACAGATGAAAAATTTTACTTACCCGGACGGCGTTGCAGCGGGTAGCGTCCATGAAAGCATTATAGCTCATGGACTGTATCCTGGCCCGGTCGGCCGGAAGCAGCACGACCCGAAAACTTCGCGCGCCACTCGAGGACTGTCGAGGGCTGAATCGCCCTCGTATACCGACCAGACGGGTGCAAGGGGCACCCGTTCCCCCGAGCCTGATGGGCCCGGAAGGCCAGCATCGACTGGCCTAGGCGGAGCCGACCCCGAGGCTCCCTGACTGCTCCCCGGCTCGGAGCTAGGGGGCTGGGGTCGGACAAAAGGCCGATCTGACTGTCGCACGACTGAGGCGGGGCGCGCAAGCACGGGACCCGCAGAACTCCTCTCCTGGTCGGCAACTGAAGTATCCTGCCGACCAGGGATTTGTGCCAAGGGCACCGGGCATGGGAGCACCACCGAAGCTCCCTGGGACCCCGTGCCCCTGGAATCCGCGCTGGAGTGCGCGGGGCGAGAAGGGCCCGCCTCGGAGTGCGCGGGGCGAGAAGGACCCGCCTCGGCCACTGCTGTCGCCGGGGTCGCTGGGGTTGCCGAGACTTTTTGCTTCTTTCTTGGCTCGGTGGGCTCGCCCGAGAGCTCGGCCGCCCTCTTTTGGAAACGGGCGTAGAGGACCTCGCTCTTGGTCACCATCTTTGCGATATCTGCAAGGGCGAGCAGGATTAGAACATTAGAACAGTAATAAAACGAAAAAGACACTGAAACTATCCTTACCGTGGGGACGTGCCGAGCTCAGGCCCACGTTCACTAAAGCGTCCTCACATATGAGGCCGTTCAGCAAAATGCCGTCCCCGAGGCCGCGGATGGTGTCGATGATCCCCTGCTCACGTGGAGAAAGCTGGGGGGGTTTGTTGATGGACCTGAGCTGGGCCGGCCCCCACCTGGGGTCAAACCCCCAGGACCGTTCAGAACCTAGGAAGAAGAATTTCTTCTTCCAGTCATGAATGGACGAGGGGACACCATGAAAAAGTGGCCGACCCGCCCGAAGGGCGATATAGAGCCACTCTCCGTCTCCCGGGTTCGACTTAAAGATAAAAAGTCGCCGGAAAACGTTGACAGAAGTCGGAATCCCGTGCAGTAAGCACAGTGACAGGAAACCGATCACTGTCCTCCAGGCATTCGGGGCGAGTTGCGCCGGAACCAGCCGACATACCATCAGCAACTCATTCACGAAGCCGTGAAGAGGAAATCGGAGACCGGCCCAGAGTGACTCTAGGTACACTCCAATCCGGCCTACCGGAGGATCGGTTACCCGATCCCCACGCCTGGCGGGTTCCAAACGGAACCCGTGAAGAGGAAAAAACCACTCTTCGGTCATTTCGACCTCCAGGACGCTCATGGTAGACACGACTTCACTGGGAAGAGAACCCATTGCGGGAGAGAGAGATTAAAAAGAAAAAGGGGGACCTGAGAAAGACGCCGGAGAAAAGAACTTCGGACTGTGAAAAGCTGGGAGAAGAAAAGCTGGAGGAGGAAGGCAATAAGAAGGGGACAGAGGGCTAGGGGAGGGTTTATATAAACCTCCCCAACGGCCCCGATCGGCAAAAAGAAAAGCCGTAACCCGTTGAGATGACCACACGTGTCGGTCCAAAAGACAGAACGACGCATTTAATTAGGGCTAGCACTTCGGACGCCGAAGCGCCCCATCGGATCGTGCGGCCCCATCATGAGCCCACGACGCGAGGACGCTTCGCAAAAGGTGTCCCAATAATGAGGCTTTTCGGGAAAGAAGAGACGCCGCCTATTAAAGGCACCTCGAGGCGTCCGATAATTCAAAATGCGCAATAAATTAAAATTTTTGAAATCCGTAATGACCCAACTAAAGCTACTTCCCGCGCTCCAGCTGGTAGCCAACTGGAACTCGGAAGTCGGGGAGTAGTGTTGGGGGAAAAACCCCAAGTCATACCGCCACGGAGGCGCTCGACTAAAGAGCGCCGACCGAAAAGGCGCTCGGCCAAAGGGCGCCGACCAGAAAGATGCTCGGCCAAAAAGCGCCGACCAGGAAGGCGCCCGACCAGAGAGCGCCGACCAGGAAGGCGCCCGACCAGAGAACGCCGACCAGGAAGGCGCCCGACCAGAGAATACTGACCAGGAAAGCGCTCGACTAAAGAGCGCCGACCAAAAAAACCGCCCAATAGAGGCGCTCGGCTAGAAGGCGCTTGCCCAAAGGGCGCCGACCAGAAGTACTAGAAGTAACCCCGCCACAGGGCGCCCCATTGGGCGACCAGCTCGGCTCGGCACCCCTGCCGAGCCGATTGCCTTGACCAAATGTTCAACTCCCGCCTAACCCTCTAAGGGACCTGACAACTCCACTACAACCTGCCGCTATCTCCAAGTTATCAAGGCATAAGATCTCCGCAGGTATTCGGCACGACCTGCCATTAATGCATGAGACCCCCTCAAGTCTCCGATGCACTCAGTCATTTAATGAACACGGCTCAAGGCGATCTCCGGATCACTGAACCATCAAAGCGTATGGCTCTCCCTGACCGCCGGTTCACTCGGTAATAAATGCACTTACCATCTACGGACCCCAGGCCCACCACGGCCGGCGGTTCAACCACTCCAACAGGTCCGATCGACCGTGACAACTCCCTGGTTCCGGTCTGATTCGGCCTTAGTCTCCACTACGCCATTAATGGGCCAAATGGTGCCCAATTATTACAAAAGAGGATAAATTCTCCTGTCACCTCCCAGGTAACACAATATCCCTCTATAAAAGGGAACCTGGGGGAAAGGAGGGGAGGGACCCCGGACCCGGACTCGGACCGGGACAAAAAATAAACAGCACAGACACAATTGAGCACAATCTTCTCTTTATCTTCTCCACATATCTCTCTTCTTCGCTCTCTTGCTTGCTCTCTCCACATATTTGCCCCCTCTGATGATGAGAGCACAAAAGTGCGACCTACATGTTACTAAAATTAGTGTTATTGCTAACTAATAATGATAAATTCACTAGATTAATATTATATTCGGGTTTAACATAGATTAGTATAAATTAGAGATAAAATGCACATTGAGTACAAATTTGACTTCAAATCGGGTCCGAGTCGGGTTCGGGTCCGAATCGGCTCCATTTCTTTTGTGCTTTTGGAAAATAATTTTGGGCAAATCTAAATTGGCCATGTCATAACTATAAGGTGCTGGGTGACCCATGACTTGAAAGACTTGCAACTGACCTCTAGTCAGAACAGATGACCCGTGACGAACTTAGTCCGTCTGTCTACAAGCCAAATTTCATATCACATTATTTTATTCATATGACTAATTGGATGGAAATGGTATCTCCCAGACCTTCCTCCAAACCCAATTCCATTGCAGAAACTGGCACATGACCCATTTTCAGCCAAGCCAAGCACCCGTGCCAGCTCTTCCGGATTCCCAGCATCACGCGTCCGTATTCATCTTCCACCTCATCACCGGCGTCTCCCCAAGGCCGTGGTCCCAGCATCAAGCCGTGATCGGCTCCTCCGCGTCATCCCCACCTTGCAGCCGGCCTGTGCGGTGCCTCCCGTCGATCATGACCCCAGATCCATTGCGTCTCCTCCCATAGCGTCCACGTCTTCACCGCCATCATCGCCTCCTCGGTGATCCCTCCCATTGATCACCGCAGACCCAGCTGCCTTCCACTTCCAATCCCACGGATCATCGCCTCCTCACCAGCGCATGAAATCTCCCGTCGATCACACGCCCAGCAGCCGGTAATCCAGCTCCTTCTGACGGCAAGCCTCTTCCGGATTCCCAGCATCCAAGCATCCCGGAGCAGATCCACGTCCTCCTTCCAACCTTCCGCTTCCAATCTGGCAGCCCAATCAACTGGATCAGCCTCCTCCCTTCCCGAATCAACCTCTCAGCCTTCCTATGATCCCGCGTCCGTTCCGAAGAAGAGATCCCGTGCACGATCCCAGGCGCCTGTTCCTCCTCATCTCCATACGAAATCAAGGCTCGGGCGACCTATAAGAAGGGGCTCTCGGCTGTGAAACAGGGGAGTGCTCGGGGTGGAGGCCAATAAACAGAGCATTGCTCTGTTCTTGGGAAGAAGAAAGAAATAAAAAAAAATATATTTTATGTTGAAGGCCCACCGTGGGAGAGAGAGGGAAAGAAAATGCAATTTTTTTTGTTTTTCTTTTATTTGTAGAAGGAGGAAGCATTAAGCTTCCAATCTTCATTTTATTTTTGTAATTTTCCTTTTATGCAATCCATACATTTATCTTTTATGCAATCTATGTTTTAAGCTTCAATTTAATTTCTGCAATTCATTTTATGCATTTTGGAATTCTTAGTTTTAAGATAATTTTAAAATTTTTCTTCGATATTCGATCTGCAGTTTTCATTTATATTACGTCTTCAGGAATCGACCCCTACTCTACATTAGAATTCAATTACAAGTTTTCTTTATTCCCTTTAGTTAGTTTCAATTAGAAAATCATATCAACATCCTCAAAATCATGTTTTTTCTTTTATAATTCAAAAATCGATTTCAAATCCGAGTGAACGTTCTAATTTTTATGCAACTCCAATCGCCTCCCTGTGGATCGACCTCTTACAACCACTATTCTTCGAGTAGGAAAGGTAAGAGTAGAATTTAAATTAACTTTTGTTCGTCGGTTCTAACAACGATCTATCTAGCATATTTTTAGGTAGACAGGAAAAGGACGAACAAAATTTTGGCGCCGTTGCCGGGGAGGCAAATCGAGAAGCAAGAACGATCACGAAGATCAAATCAAATTTTGGATGCCCGGAGTGAACGTACTCCGGTAGTAAGTTTTTATTTTTATTTTTATTAATTTTTCTTATTTTGATAATTTCTAGTTAATAATTTCGTAGTTATTAAATTCTGAAATTTGAAATTCGAAATTTAAAATTCAAAAAAAATTAAAATTAAAAAAAATGCAAAAATTCAAAAATTTTTTAAATTCAAAATTTGAATTCTGAGATTCGAAATTTGAAGTTTAAAAAGAAAAAAAAAATTTAATTAAATCAAAAAAATATAAAAAAAATTATTATTTTTGCTAGTAATTGATAGGGTGCAATCCCCCGAGGTTATCATACCTCTATTGGGACTCCTCACGGAGTAATCTCCAGAGCTTATTCAACGGGCATTCGGAGATTTACTGACGCATAAGGATTGTGTTTAGTTTACATTCAAGTTATTGTTATATATTAAAAAAAAATAACAAAAAATAAAAATAAGAAAAATAAAAAATTGCTTGCTCATTTAATCAATACAACCTAAGGACATTGCATAAACTTTAAAAAAAAAAAATATTGATTATTTGCTGCATTTAGTATTAAGCATTTGCATAAAGTAATTAAGGGCAAAACCCATTAAAAAGATAAGGTCGGAAAGTCATTACCTGTCCTTAGCCCAAAAATCACCACCTTGCATACTTATCCTAAGCCAAATTAAATTAAAATCAAATTAGACGTTGGCCTTAGGGTTTTCGAGCTCAATTAGGCTCTTGGAAAGAAGCGGCTGAAAGCCACTCCATTGAGGATTTAGTAATTGGTGATGTCTAGGAAAGTTTTACAACAGTGAGAACTGTTACGGATATTGTGGTATCGGTGTATCCCTTTTGGCACCACCGCACACCCCGGGACTTTCCTGGTCACTGGTTACTGGATCACTTAACTGGTAAGCTCAAGCTTAATCTGAAAGGGAGATTAGGAGCTGTCTAATCTAGAGAGAATTTCAGGAACTTTTTTAACCTGATAAGTCTCTATGCAACTAGATATAAGAAGCTACTAAACCTCACTTAGCTCTAAAATTAATAGGGTCAAATTATTGTGTGGTGTTGATTGTGGTGATCTTGGTCTAGCCCTTCTTCTAATCTTTTAGGATTTCGTTAAAAAAAAAAAAAAATTTTGAGTCTAATTAAGTTGTGGAAAATGTATGCATGGTAGAAGGTCATTAAGGGATAAGTTAACCCCATTTGATCCTGAGATTGACAGAACTTTTCATCATAACCTGCGAACTGTAAACCAACCGTCGATCTCTACAATGGGTGAACATATTAGAACCCTGAATGAATTATTCGCTCCTGCATCCGCTAGTCCACCTACATGTATAGTATTGCCAATAAATAATGCAGCCCGCTTTGTTAACTCGCCTTTTTGTCTTAAAGTCATATTAAATTCACTAATTTGAAATTCGGGCTGCAACAATAAACATGTTACCCAAGTTTCATGGGTTCGAGAGTGAACAACCCTATATTCATCTAAACAAGTTTTTGACAATCTGTCAAACATTTAGAAATCAAAACTTAGATGAAGAGGGTATTAAATTAAGATTGTTTCCCATGACTTTAGAAGATCGTGCTGCTGCATGGCTGTATTCCCTTGCTTCAAATTCCATCACATCATGGGAACAGTTGTCTAGGAAGTTCATGGCTAAGTTCTATCCCATGGTAAAAACTGAAAAAATTAAGGATGCCATCAGAACTTTTAGAGGAAAATCTGAGGAGGAATTTTCCCAACTTTGGGAAAGATTCCATGATCTGTTAGTCAAATGCCCGCACCATGGGCTTGACAAGGCTGATCTAGTACATTTCTTTTATAAAGGACTAACTCCGGCACATAGAAACATGATTGAGTCCATGCACAAGGGTAGGTTCATGAACCAAACCCCGGATCAAGCCTATGAATTTCTTGTTGACTTAGCCGAGAACGCCCAAAATTGGAGTAGCTATGGTGAGGAAGTAAATAGAGATGAGTTCGGGTCTAGAAAACCAGGTAATTATGAAATGAAAACAGACCCAGAACTCAAAAATGTTATGTCCAACCTAGTGAATGGGATGAACAATTTAAGTAAAAAGTTTGATGCTTTTACTGTTTCCACTAGTTCGAGTTCATACAAAGAGTCAAATCCCATCATGAAAGTGGAACACGAGTCATATAGTTTGTGTGTCTTGTGTAACAGTCCGGAGCATCTAGTGGAGTGCTGCCCTAATCTGCCCATCATAAAGGCCGAGCAAGCAAATGCTCTAAATTCATATAGTGCCTTTAAGAAGCCCACTCCCAACTCGTTCAGCCCAGTTTACCACCCTGATAATAGGTTCCACCCAAATTTCTCATACAAGCAAAATGAACCTATTCAGCATCAAAGTGGTCCACCAGGTTTTCAAAACAACTTCCCCAGGATAGGTCCACCACAAATGAACCAACCTTTGGTTCCATCTGTACCGCCTTATAATGCCCCTATCCCACAGCAACCTTCACAATTAGAAACCATGATGGCTAATATGATGAAACAACAACAAGATTTTATCAAACAACAACAACAGACCAATACAGCCCAAGCTCAGACTAACCAATTCCATGCGCAAGCAATTGCAAAACTTGAGGTTAGCCTGAGCCAAATAGCTAACTCTCTATGGGATAGGAAGAAAGGTGAACTACCTAGTCAACCAGTGCCTAACCCTAGTAGACAACAAAATCAAGGTCAGATAGGTCAGTATCAAATCAATTCTAATGGAAATCCGACCTATGAAGTCCAGGCGATTACCACTTTAAGGTCTGGCAAGCAAGTGGACAATAAAGTCCAACTTCCTGAACATGAAAAAGAAAATAAAACTGAATCCGATAAGAACCCTATTCAAAAGAAGGGTCAAGAACAGGATAAATCAGACAAAAAGAAAGAACCCATAGAAACATACAAACCTAAGGTTTCCTTTCCCAGTAGACTTCAGGACTCCAAGAAACAATCTAACTTTGATGAAATCATGGAAGTCTTTAAAACTGTTCGGATAAATATACCTTTTCTCGATGCCATAAGACAAATTCCCTCCTATACAAAATTCTTGAAAGACCTCACCACGGTCAAAAGAAAAACCAGCATTCCTAGGCAAGCTGTTATGGCTGCACAAGCCTCATCTCTCATTCAACAACAGATTGCCCCGAAATTCAAAGATCCTGGTTGCCCCACCATTGAAATAAAAATAGGAGAGACGATCATCCAGAGAGCCCTATTAGATTTAGGAGCCAGTGTGAATCTACTTCCCTACTATGTGTACCAAAAGTTAGGTTTGGGGGAATTAAAGCCTACAAATATTACCCTTTTCTTAGCAGATAGGACAGTGAAGTACCCCAAGGGGATTGTAGAGGATGTAATAGTGAAAGTAAATGAGTTTTACTATCCTGTGGACTTCGTTATCCTTGAGACCAAACCTGTAATACATCCAGACAATCACACACCTATAATTTTAGGTAGACCCTTCTTAGCCACAGCAAATGCTGTGATCAATTGTCGAAATGGGATGCTGAAGTTATCTTTTGGCAACATGAAAGTCGAGCTTAATGTCTTCAACATAAGTAAACAACCACCAGACGACAAAGAAATCAATGAAGTTGACATGATTGAAAGTCTGGTTCAGGAGACTTTCTTACAAACCTATAATAAGGACCCTTTAGAGGCTTACCTTGCCCATTCCGAGGAAGTGGTCGAGCATGCACCTCCTAGTTCTGTTCCCCTTATAAGCATAGATCGTCACCAGCCGACTGTTCTTCATCGGACTCTTCCAAAACCATTCTTAGATAATAGTTGAAAAAAATGGGGATTTACATTTTGTCTGGCTGAAGACATAAAACTTAGCGCTCTTGGGAGGCAACCCAACATGTAAATATTTTCAAAAAAAAAAAAAATTTGCAGGTTTGTGATTTTTGCCCCTATTGTCACTTTACCTACCATATCAGGTAACTTCTCCTCTATCCTATTACTGTTTTAAATTTTCTTTCACATTGAGGACAATGTTAGATTTAGGTATGGGGGAGAGAATATTTTTGATGCAATTAAAAAAATATTAAAATTTAAAAAAAATATAATTAAAAAAAGGGGATTTCAAATTTTTAACTCAAAATCTAATCTTTTTGGCTGTATAAAGTAGGAATTGCTTTGACAATAGCTTTGAGTTAAGGAATATGATAGCAGTTTTAGCTTGAGTTGTCGTCCCACCTATCTTCTGCTAACATGATACAAGATGAGTTAGCACCTACACGTAAGCACATGAATAGTGGGGTATGTAAACTTACGACTAATATGAATACTTTTAATTTTTGGGATAATTTAGAGTTATATGTGTGATGAACACCCTAACCTAACCAAAAAAAAAAAAAAAGAAGAGATAAAATAAAATAATGAGTTTAATTTAAGTCTCCTCACTGAGTAACCGGGCCTCCTGCCTGGCAAGCAGCGAGTGTTCGCGTAAAAAGGTGAGGACATTGAGATTAAACTCTGAGTGACTAATTTGGCCTTGAAGCCTAGTTAACTTGAGTTATTAAGCCTGTTAGGGTGTCTCTACACCTAGTGCCCTGAGCCATCTGGAACGGGAGTCATTGGCCTAACACTCGCTACATGGGTTAGCTAGAAAGCTTAATAAGGCTAGATATTGCACAAGTCATTCTTATTAGCATTCAGTCTGAAAAAAAAAAGAATAAATAAATCCGGGGTGTTCATTACCATTTAACTCTAGAAAGTCTTGAAAATTGGAATGATCATGTTGGAAGTAAGTGAAAGCCACTCATTTATATGATACTATCTTGCACCTCACTACATTCTTGACTTGTTAGCAGATAGATGGGGTGTAATGAAACTTGAGTTAGAGTCTGTTTAAATATGATAACAACAAGTCTCTATTGTTCTTGCAATTCTAGTTTCATACAGTAATACTTGTTCAAATTTCGAGTTAAAATTTGGAAATTCCTGACTGATGAAGTTTGTGGGTAACTTCACTACAAACCCTCACGAGACAACACTCGTCCGCTAGGGTAACCTAGGGGTTTAACGGCTTGTTGCACATGCTAAGTGCAATCGATGCTCTACGAAAGTGAGTATTTATCTTAGGATATTTATATAATAAATAACACATTTGCTCTCTCATTTTATCATTTTCGCACTGAATTGCTAGAGACTAGCAATAAGCTAGTTGGGGGGTGTGATGAGAGCACAAAAGTGCGACCTACATGTTACTAAAATTAGTGTTATTGCTAACTAATAATGATAAATTCACTAGATTAATATTATATTCGGGTTTAACATAGATTAGTATAAATTAGAGATAAAATGCACATTGAGTACAAATTTGACTTCAAATCGGGTCCGAGTCGGGTTCGGGTCCGAGTCGGGTTCGGGTCCGAATCGGCTCCATTCCTTTTGTGCTTTTGGAAAATAATTTTGGGCAAATCTAAATTGGCCATGTCATAACTATAAGGTGCTGGGTGACCCATGACTTGAAAGACTTGCAACTGACCTCTAGTCAGAACAGATGACCCATGACGAACTTAGTCCGTCTGTCTACAAGCCAAATTTCATATCACATTATTTTATTCATATGACTAATTGGATGGAAATGGTATCTCCCAGACCTTCCTCCAAACCCAATTCCATTGCAGAAACTGGCACATGACCCATTTTCAGCCAAGCCAAGCACCCGTGCCAGCTCTTCCGGATTCCCAGCATCACGCGTCCGTATTCATCTTCCACCTCATCACCGGCGTCTCCCCAAGGCCGTGGTCCCAGCATCAAGCCGTGATCGGCTCCTCCGCGTCATCCCCACCTTGCAGCCGGCCCGTGCGGTGCCTCCCGTCGATCACGACCCCAGATCCATTGCGTCTCCTCCCATAGCGTCCACGTCTTCACCGCCATCATCGCCTCCTCGGTGATCCCTCCCATTGATCACCGCAGACCCAGCTGCCTTCCACTTCCAATCCCACGGATCATCGCCTCCTCACCAGCGCATGAAATCTCCCGTCGATCACACGCCCAGCAGCCAGTAATCCAGCTCCTTCCGACGGCAAGCCTCTTCCGGATTCCCAGCATCCAAGCATCCCGGAGCAGATCCACGTCCTCCTTCCAACCTTCCGCTTCCAATCTGGCAACCCAATCAACTGGATCAGCCTCCTCCCTTCCCGAATCAACCTCTCAGCCTTCCTATGATCCCGCGTCCGTTCCGAAGAAGAGATCCCGTGCACGATCCCAGGCGCCTGTTCCTCCTCATCTCCATACGAAATCAAGGCTCGGGCGACCTATAAGAAGGGGCTCTCGGCTGTGAAACAGGGGAGTGCTCGGGGTGGAGGCCAATAAACAGAGCATTGCTCTGTTCTTGGGAAGAAGAAAGAAATAAAAAAAATATATATTTTATGTTGAAGGCCCACCGTGGGAGAGAGAGGGAAAGAAAATGCAATTTTTTTTGTTTTTCTTTTATTTGTAGAAGGAGAAAGCATTAAGCTTCCAATCTTCATTTTATTTTTGTAATTTTCCTTTTATGCAATCCATACATTTATCTTTTATGCAATCTATGTTTTAAGCTTCAATTTAATTTCTGCAATTCATTTTATGCATTTTGGAATTCTTAGTTTTAAGATAATTTTAAAATTTTTCTTCGATATTCGATCTGCAGTTTTCATTTATATTACGTCTTCAGGAATCGACCCCTACTCTACATTAGAATTCAATTACAAGTTTTCTTTCTTCCCTTTAGTTAGTTTCAATTAGAAAATCATATCAACATCCTCAAAATCATGTTTTTTCTTTTATAATTCAAAAATCGATTTCAAATCCGAGTGAACGTTCTAATTTTTATGCAACTCTAATCGCCTCCCTGTGGACCGACCTCTTACAACCACTATTCTTCGAGTAGGAAAGGTAAGAGTAGAATTTAAATTAACTTTTGTTCGTCGGTTCTAACAACGATCTGTCTAGCATATTTTTAGGTAGACAGGAAAAGGACGAACATCTGACTTAAGCATCGGAGGGCCGGTGCCGGGGAGCCCGGCCACCGGCTTTTTTGCAGGACAGGACAGGACGCACTCCCTTCTTCGCTCACGCATCCCCCAGGAGGACGCAGCCGGCCGGCACACCGCCGTCCGCCCTCCCGGCGGCGGAGCTCCTCCTCCCCTGGTTTCGCGGCGGCCCCCGGGTCCAATTTCCAGCAACAACTTGCATCATGTTGTAGCTTGTTATTGGATGAAAAGAAAACTTTCTTAAATCGAGCAATGAATTCCAAGATAAATTTATTGGTTGAGCATCTAAAAATGGCTAATCAGCACATTGGAGTTAGACTTATTAAGGATTGTTAAATGATTATTTCATAATAATGACAGGGCGTAGTGTATCATGAAATTTACCAAGCAAAACAATTATGTAACCAATATGTATCTTTTTTTGTTTGCTCATCCTCTAGTATGACACCATACAAGAGTTAGTGAACATAACATAGAAGAGTAAACATTGTGTTGTTAGACCAATTTTGCACCAAATATTCATTAGTCCATTCATCCTTAGCCCGCTTTTGCTTGTGCATAGAATTATTTCAATGGCTTTGCATTCTTTTCAGCAAACAAAGAATAAAAGAAAACCTCCCCATTCTCCCTTTACCATGCAAGGCATGACTAATGGTATAGATCTCCAAGCGGGATAGATAAAAGGCACTAAACGTTGGACACTACATTGTTTGGAATGTAGTAATTGAAGTGGAAATTGAGACGATACCTTTCTCAAAAGGTCATATGACCGATTAAATGTACATACATATAGAGCAGCAAGAGAAATAAGTGCAGCCTTCTTATCAACGAAGTAGGGTCATTTTTCTTTATATGCATTTTCCAAGCATGAAACACAAGGTATATTGCCATTTGCGGCGTTAAATCTTTGTTAGGGAAACAAAGAGGAATTGATGTTTCATGCAAGCATAATATTTCAAAAAGCAAAATGAGAGTCAAGAGACTTTATACAATAATGCTTACCAATGCATTATACTCATTCTTTATGGGGATTAAATAATAGTCTACTATCTCACCACTAGTTGTGAAAATATTAGAGTATTTTTTTTATTATGATTGCTATCCAAAGAGGACTGTGAATTTGTTAATTTTCATGTATTTTTGTTTCAGTACTTACTTTTTCCTTATTTGCAGTTTTAGTTGTGTTTCTTGCACTAACTATTGTCATCTTTTCTATGCATTACTGAATTACATTATGGTGTATAAGATGGAGAAATTTCATGATAGGGATTAATTTTTAATACTTTATTTGAGGTGTTAATACTGGAAAGATAGCAATAGTGCAAGAAACCTCTGAACAAGCATGGTTGAATGTTCCCTTTCATTCATGTGATGATTGGGGATTATATTCCTTTTAAAAAATAAAATTCAAAAGAAACTCTAAGAATTTACTTTATGAGTTTAGTTGTGAAGCTCATAGTTAGGTCCTAAAATGCCAATTATATAGTTGCTATTATCAACTTTTGTTGGCTAAGCTTTTTTATGAAACTTGAGAGTGAAAACTCTCATGACTAGTGGAACACGGAAGCGAAGGGGTAAATGCATGGAGTATTAGATGTTCCATGGGAACCTAATCTCCATGTATAGTTCAATGAAGGAAACTTCTTTACTTTTGCGAATTCTTTGATTCGTAATCAAAGGTTTTTTGATAGTAAGTTAGGTAGTTTAGTTGGAAAATACTTGTACAAGTGATCTCTTATATGACAAAAAATCTTTGGCTGCCATCTAATTCTAGATAGATTTGCCATATTATCATGAAATTTAATTTGCATTGGAATAGTCAACAAATGTGCACTATGTGTTCCATTTCTTATATAAACATAGATTAGAGGGTCTGCCTTGTGCACTATATGTTCCATTTTGCTAGTAATTTTCAAGTGGTATCTAAAAGTATGTAGTAAACCATCAAGTTATTTCATATCCTTTCCCATCTTCATTTCGTACCGCACCATCACACATTATAATGATTTTTCAGAAAGTTGAATGCCATGTTTGAGTGATCCTTAGGCACAGTAAAACTTTATTTGACTATCCAGGCGTGAACAAGTTTTAGGCTATGCATGTATAAACAAAACATGGCTTGCACCCAATTTGTATTTGCAATTATTGATCCTCTAAAAATCAAGTATTCCAGCCCATCAATAATGATTCTGTAAAATGAGGGTTCCAAATGGACTATAATTTGGTGGGTATTAGAATGGTAACTAGCTTAAAACCATATTTGGTCTACCTAAGATCTCATGAGCATATCAAGATTAGATTAATTTATCATACTTGATAAATGAATTCTAAAAAATGTGCATGTGTTTGTTTTGGCCGTGACTGCTTTTTAGTGTCTCAAAATATGTTTCTGAGATAAGGACTTATGATTTGGTTATCTTAAATATGACCATCAATCTCTTCACCACCTTAACAAAGGGGTAGCTGCACCACTATTTGCAACAAACAACAAAAAAAGTGGACATGCTTTTATATGTTCTATGTGAAAGCATATCTGAGTTCACCAAATAGAATACTTGCAACTCGAAATATTTCATTTTTGAGGGTTATGCAACTTCAATTATAATAAAATTGATATCAAACATAACCAAATGCCATCTCGGAGGAACCAAATGATATAGAAAAATAAAGATTTCAACTCAACATAGTTTGGATTAGGTTGAGAGTTAACCCTCATCTTACTCAATGTTTAATGCTAATCAAACTCGACCGATCTTTGATTTGGAGTTTCTCCAATCTGATTGCAGTTAAGTTGAATTTTAGTGGTGCTGGGTTATATTAGGTTGAGTTGAGCGAGCTAGCTGGGGTCAAATTGTGTAGGTAATATGGGATTGGGAAAATTTATTAGATTAGGAAGGTTCGTGAATTTTACTTGAGTTTACTTGTGCAAGTAAATAGAACTATATATATAGCTAAATGAAATATATAGATCTTTTAAATGAAATGTTGGTATTAATATTAGCTTACTTATTTATTGGATTTAGTCAAATTGTGTTAGAGTGGATTGTGTTATAGATCAATCTAATCCCACCAAACCAAATAAGTAGGTTGGACTGGTTGATTTCAAGTTGAACACAACCCAAATTGAACTATTTAAAAGGAACACCACTGCATCCAGCGAATCTCTATAAGTTGCAGCATTTAGTAAATTATTGCTATAGGATCGATATGTTCTATAGAGAAAAATTGCATGGAAATTCCATGATTAAAGTAAGACAAGTCTCACAACATCTAGGATCCTTGACGATAAAAAAATAAAAAAAATAGATCACATTGTAGAAAAAAGTAGATCACATTATAGCATCAAATGATGCGGGTGCTTTCACATGAAGCGAGTGCTATACAATATGGAAGCGACTATCACATGTTTGGCATTATTTTAACATCACAAATTTTAATTTTGGTAAATCTATGTGTAGAGCCAAATAAATAGATAGATAGATTAACATGATCTAGGTTCCCAAATTAAATTCCAAAAAATTATCTTGAAAAATAGTCTTCTGCACAAGATTATAGTTAAATTATTTGTGTAATTTCAAATCATGACATCCAGGAACGGTAATTCGATGGACGAAAATCCGAATTCATTTGTGCATGATTCTAATCCACTTCTTCAGAAAATAATGAGCATGAAAGCAGAGGTGGAATTCTTCCCGGCATCACACGCACATATAGGAAAGCAAACCCATTTATATGGCAGTGGAGTTAATCTGGACTATCTTTCTTCCAAACAGCTCATCCCCATTTATCTCTTTTGTAACAAGCTGATAGATTACAATATACCTTTTTTTCCCTAGATTTTTAGGCTATGGCCTCCCATTCTACCAAACAAACAAACAAAAAAAATCATGACATCTCATGCCAGCGTCATGTCAGCATAGTTCTTACTCAAATTCACCTTGAACACTTCCTGTTGCCAAGACATACAGAATCCAATGAAATCTAGAATAATAATGATATCGTATATGAAAAATTTAAAAATTCATTTAGCCATCATTGGGCTTCTCTGTTAGCTCTTTTGAACCACAACACATGCATATATAACATGTCATAAATGGACCAATTAATTAAAAAGCTGCAAACTGTCTGAGTGACTCTTCTATGCAACATACTTTTGAATTAGAGACAACTTAGCCATATCCCAACCATGCAGCACACCTAAGGAAGCTTACCTGCATGCTATAAAAATAAAGAGGTAATCATCTTCCAGAGTTCCACTGTAAGAAAGGGAAAACAAAATAACAAAGGGCTAAGCACATAACAAAGAATCCTTTACCATTTGGGTTGGTGCCCAAATTCTTCCAGCCTCTCCATGCATTCCCACAGCATTCCTGAACTTTCTTTCTCAATTAAGCTCACCTTGGCAGAGAAAAAAGTTCAAGAAAGCTGTGGAAAGGGATGAAGAGGCTCGTGCTGCAGCTTCTTGCTCCCATGCATGGATGAAAGAGAAGAAGAAACAGAAGATAAGAAGAGGAAGGCATTATAGAGGGTGGGAGAAGAGGGAGGTAACCGGATCCGGGATCTCGTATTGTGGCATGGCTAAATAGTGGCCGAAAAGGAGGGGGTTTAATTATAATCCCCATGTGGTAGTACCTTCGGTGAAAATTAGTGGACCCTTCTCCGCGTGTCTTCTTTCTCTGGACACGGTTAAGCTTTTCCAGGCAAGCAGGAGAAGGCTGTGCATGCACTCGTCACGGCTATTAACGTTGGCAATGTCTCATCCTTATAGCCCTCCTTTGTCAGAAATTATACACTATACTGTATGCACCGGTTGAGCATGCAACCAATCAAAGCTATTAATTTCTGTGGGCCCTATCCATCAAGCATACATTTTAATGTATCGCTACAGAAATAACCAGTTATGATTGGTTGCATGCATGGGGCATATGGTGTAGGGTATAATTTCTCTCTCCTTTATAGCCTTTATTTTTTAATTTTTTTTTTTTTACCATTGTAAGAGAAGTATATGGCTGGAATCTTCTGGAGTGAAGTGATAGTAGATAGCTTCTAACATGCTATAATTTTCTCCAAGTAAAATAAAAATGTTACTTACATATATCTTATATTCGCAGTCATAATCTTGGAAAAACGAGAGTGAAAAGTAATTGTAAAACAGTTGTGTTATTCACTATATATGTCCTTTTTCATAATTTATCTTTTTGTCTCATCTCTTTCACCTTCTCAAGCTTTTCTTTGGTTTGGTATCAATCCAGTAGTACTATGTGAATGCCACCACTAGTTTCACCTTTTCATTCGTTTGGACGCACTAAGATAGACTGTTTAGCTTGTTCACAAAGTTCCCCCTTTTTTCAGTGATTTTATTAAAGATTTGAATTCAATTCTAATTACCTCTATATTGGAGGGTTTATGGATACGGTAAGAGGATTATGTATCTTTCATGTCCATTGAGCTTAGATTTCTATGTAGAATTAGATTCTAGAAATGTTCAAATCCATACATAATATATTTTTTCAAGAAAAAGAAAAAAAAAACTATGTGGTTGGAAGCCTAACTGAATTTGGGCGAGGTTCTACCAAGGTAAAATGCTTTATCAAATCACCTGGTCGGTACTTTGAATTGGAATTATTTTCTTTCTTCAAAAAAATATTAGAGTTTAATTTATGGTAATTGTTAATAGATTAACTTGCCAACTATATCTTCAACAGTCAAGTATTCTTATCAAGCCTGCTCTATGAACAATCTGTGCACCAACTTAAAACTTTATCCCCCCAAAAAAGTAAGAAGATAATATTTGGGTTCACTTGGTCCTGTATAAGTATCCACGATTTACCCAATACATAATCGATATAAAACTAAGCACAAACCCACATAGGTTCTCACACACTTTTTCTATTTAAGTCCTAATATCCTTACCCAGCTAAGGATCCAAATCCATTCCAATCCAATCATAAATGCCACAAATCCAATCAAAAGCACCATGATCAGCTTGTGGTCAACCTAAATGGACTTATACTACAGTGTCCTCTAGTCCACGTGGGCTACACGCTAAGTTTGCTTTGAAATTATTTGTAGTGATCTAGGTTCTCATATAAAAAAAAAGCTAGCCAGAGATACCCAAGATCCATCCAACACATAACCAATATAGAATTAAATACATGCCTGCATAGGTCTTTACGCGTAGCCTGGGCTTGGCTCACCGCATTCCTATCTATTACGTTCTAATTCGATAGTCAGATGTAAATCCAACACCTTCATAATAATAGGCATTAACAAAACAAATTACTTTTTATATAATACTTTTTTCTGGCATCTTTGTCTTTCACCTAAAAGGTCCTAACCCTGTAACACATTGCAGATACCAAACCCCTGCCAAGATCTACTAGGAGATGAAAAAGGATATGCATACTACCAAATGCTTAATCCCACCTGGTAATAAGTACCAGACCACAAGCATCAGAGCACGCACAAAAGATAAGATCCAACAAACAGCGCCGCCCACTTCTCAGCACAGCCTGTTTAGGGGGCCCATAAGTACGAGCCCAAACGCAAGCAGCCAACCCCCAACCAACCCCACCACCCCCGTACTCCCCCGTGACGCTACCACCCACGCTCTCGTATTCCCCACCACTAGTCCCACTCGTCCCCACCACCTCACCCACAAGCCCCCAGTCCATCGTGGCAGCATGGCATTGGATGGGTTCCTCGCTCATGTGGTGCCATGTCGACAATACTTGCAGCTTCGACGCTGAGTGGTGCCGCGTAGCACATCTGGTTGGGATAACTTTATTCCTCCCCTTACGTCCTTATTTGCCTCTCTGTATGCTACGTTGGCACTGGCCGTTGCAACCCCTGGGGCCGAACCCTAGAAGAAGCCACAAGTGAATGGCCTTTCCACCCCCCACTCTCTCCTCTCCCCTCTTTACCCTGGTTCAGTCCAAGAGAGGCCGTGGCCGGCTCCACTCGCACGTGCCGCTTGCCGGCCCCGTCCTAGCTACCTCATTGACTTCTCGCAGCGGCATGTTTACTGTTCACCAGATGCATTCAGTGTGGAAACTTTTGGTTGCTTACTCTTGTTCCCACCGGCGGTTGGAAGAGCTCATGAATCCTCTCAGCTAGGATCGAACTTTGCGCGGAATTTTCTTGAAGCAAATCTACTTCTAGCTAGAGTGAAGAGGAGTGATCAGGGTGATGAAGAGTGGTGTGAACTGGATAGTAGTGGACTCCATAGATATTGTTGGTCACTTAAAATTTATGGAATTGTTGAGCAAAAGGATCATAAGGTGAATGGATGATACATGAGACAATCTCAGTTAAAGTTTAACGTCCATATGCATGCCATAGAATCTCTTGTAGACTGTGGTTTCTATCCCTCTTTGCCTCTAAAGAACTCCCAACGGTCGCCCTCTTCATTTCTATCTACATATGAGCGTTACATGAGGAAGCAAAGATGAAACTGCTGATGATTTGCATCTAAAAGAAGAATGTTCACAATTACTCAACTCAATATATGAAGCTTCAACTTCTAAGCAGATGGAGATGCTTCGCCACAGGAATGAAGAGGAATTTTCGTCTTAGATATTGTTAATTTAAACTGGTTGACATGTTGTGCATTGGAATGTATATTCACAGGCACTGATATGTAAATTTAAAAGAATTCTGGCGTATTAGAATGCAAAAGAAAAAGAAGAACATAGGGGCTGATATGCAAAATGTCTCCAATTATTTAGTTTTGCAGTGACATGATAGATATTTTGAGCAGTTCATAACTTTTTGTAAATTAGTAGAACTTTCTGTAACTATACAGTTCAACTACAAATAACTAGACGACAGAGATCTATAGTATAACTTTAGATACTCCTGCAAAAATTTAGAAATTGAGGAATAAATTAACAAATGAAGATATTTTTGTCTCTGAATAGCGATGAAAACATTTCTAATTTGAGCAATGGTGCAGTCCCTATTTGGGTTCCTCCCTTAACAATATAAGTTATAATATCAAGTTGCAATCATACACCAATCCAAGCCCCCTTTCCAAAATTTTCTTCGATCTAATCATATTTAGTTAACTGTATGCTCTTCGGGATAATAAATCATGGCTACACAAAAGTGGATTTTTCTTTGTCATGAGCATGAATTTTTGCGGGCCGGTAAACTTAAACTTGTTTTGAAATTCAACAACCAATAGAGTTGATCTTCTGGAAGGCTGCACCTGTCCACTCCAAGGATCAACATAAGCAATTATTGAAACTAGAGGAGGAGGATAGAAGCAAGAGAAACGGAGGCTGCTTTCTCTTGTTAAGAAAGATGGGAGGAGGATGAAAGGAATTAGACTTCCATATCTACTTTTTAGGGGTACATATGGTTGAAAAATCATAGTCTAATTAGGACATGAGTTTGATAAGTCTTCCTTCTTCTGTAAGAAAGACGGAAAGCCTATTAACAATTCATTAAGTAAATGAATCATACAAGACAAGGTTTGCATCAAATCTAGTTTTCATTTCTTTGACAGTGTTAAACTGACACATTTTGAAGCTTAGTAGCTAGTATCTTTTATAGAAGGTAACACATCCATTTTGTTAACTTTGAGAAACCTTATAAGGCTTGCATCTCTAAATATGTTTCCCAAATATCCACTTTCCTTCATCTAGTCTCAATTTAACAACTAAATTTTCATGACATGTATGCATTTGGACTACGGCTGATCCAGCACCATGGGGCAAGGGAACCATTCTTCTGTACATAAAGAGAGGCCATATATAGCATTACTTTATAGTAAATTAAGGCAATATATCACGATATGTGAAATTTCACTCAAGAACTGTTCGTCCGCACCCATGCATACCGCATGACTACAGATTTTAGTTATTTAAAATAAAGGTGTGAGGATCTGTTCGGACGTATGTTTAGTCCCACATCAATTATTCGCCAAAAAAATTTAGGCACTTATTAAGGACTTAGCAACCCAAGTGATACCTTCCAGCTATCTTTTTTGAATGAGATCCTGCATCGAATTTAGATCCTTAACCTAGTAAGAATGCCAGAGCTTAGACAGGAGAACTATATTAGGATTCATGCAGATCTATGTCTAGTTTTGCATCAGTTATTTGCCGAGAAGATTTTAGATACTTATACAGGATTGAGAAACTTAAATGATACCTTCTGGCTATCCTTTTTGGATGAGATTCTGAATCATTATAAAAAGCATCATGACTTCAAAAGTTGCCAAAACAAATAGGGCATGACTATCATTCCGTATTTCATAATCCACCATAGTGTGTGTTAATGTAAGCAACCTGCAATATTACTAGTGTTGTTATCATACTCAAAGTCTATTATAGTTATACCTATATATACACCATGTACATACCATTGTAAACAAGTGAATTTTTCATCAATCAGAATTACAAAGATCGTCTCCTTTCTTCTCTTATCCGATCAATATATAGCGTGCACCAAGCCAGATACGTATTCTCATGTGTCAATTTAGGCATCTTGATGCGGGATCTATTTTTGATCCATTTAACATGCCAGAGCGATGTACATGCATCGCTCTTTCCAGAGTACAAGATCAACATGTACACGATCCTTGGCCATCCATCATCTCTCATGATTGGGCCGTGACAAGCCCCATAGATATTTGTGGGCACATCCAGGCAAGCTGGTGGTGTACCGAAGCTCTTGTTACATCACCCCATTGGTCAAGATTGAGGACCACCACTTTCGGTCCGGCTACAGTTTGGTCGATCAGGGCCGGTCGGAAACCCGTTGCCCTCAGCACTACCCCTAGGGAGGGAAAGAAGCACAACCCCATCTCCCAATTGAAGTGATGTAATTGGCAGGGGGACAGCCCTCAGCTTGGGGACCATAAACTCACCCATCCCCTTTAATTCCAATAAACAAACCTTTTCCGTCATCACATGCGAGCATCTGACCGTGGGAATGGGTGGGCTACACATGCCGTGCTCTCTCTCTCTCTCTCTCTCTCTGTGTCTCTGTCTCTCGCTCTCTGGGGTAGATATTTGATCACTACCTGCGTTAACCAACGAAAACTATGTAATAAGTAAAGTTTACATAGTTTGAAGTTGTTTGAGTGCGAGTAGTATGATTTGTCAAAGATACAGTGTCATGATAATATAAATTATAGCAAGGGTGGAACTTGAATTCAAGTCTCTTCTATCCACAATAAAAAGAGAGTTTACCAACTCAAAGTTGGCACCCTTGATAGAGCCTATAGTACTATTGTTCACAAGCTCTTGTGAGTTGTGACAGGCTCGTCACAGTTTAAATCGTAGGTGCAATAAAGAGACAGACTCTATCTGACCTAAGCCAAATATAATTATTTTCGGAAAAGTAAGCCTAGTCTGAATGGATAGCATGCAGTCATACAGAACCATGGATCGCTCAGATATAACCTAATGCGAAGGATGACATATGTCCAGAGTTTCACATGCAAGGCATCATGGCTCAAGGATGTCAGGGCTTGGACAACTGGGTTTAGTTTTTGCACAAGTCCAATTAGGTTTGAGTTTGAGCAGTGTCCCCAGGGTATTCAGGTAGGTGTCAAGCTTGCAAACGATATATATTGACATATGGTTTCACCTTGGCCTCACCCTAATACAAGTACTGGTTAGACCATTACCATAGTGAGACAGTTCCCCAGATAAATTACCACAAACTTAGCTCATATTACTCTCCATCTCTTCTGCAGTACCCCCCATCCTCTCTCTATCTCTCTCTCTCGTTTTTGTCTGTAAAGCATGTAGACGACAGCGGAAGGCCAATGATGGGGTAGGAGTGGTCCAAGAGAGAGTTCTGAGAGAGCTATACGCTTCATTCCACCCCTCTGCTCCTCTCTTTAAGTGTTTAACCGTATTTTTTTTGACCTCATATGATTTTTTGTGTCACATTGTAGGTAAATGCCATTTTTTACTCCCATATTTTTTTTTACAGCATAAATGGACATTAGCACAGCTTTCACATGATGTACATGTGTTAGAAGTCTCCAGCTCCTTATATAAGAATGGAGATTGGAGAACATGAGGAGCGGGACAGTAGTGGAGTGGCCTCCTTCCAAGTCCATGTCATGCCTTTCCACAGCTTTCTTGAACTTCTCTTGAGCTTTCCTCACCAGAGAGAAAGAGGAGGACAAGAAGAGGGTCAAGAAAGCTGTGGGAAGTGATGGCAGATCAGGACTTCTTTGCATTTCGGTGCTCTCTTAAGCAGTTCCATCTGAGGAAATTAAGTAGCTGTCTCATATCTTTGGAAGCTAGGAAACCTTGATGGGTATGTTATTTATTTTTCCTTGTATTTTGAGTAACCCTTGTTGATTTTCCTCTCTCTCTCTCCCTCTCTCTCTCTCTCTCCCTCTCCCTCCCCCCCCCTCCTCCCTCCCTCCCTCCCTCCCCCTCCCCCTCCCCCTCCCCCTGCAAGAAAACCCTTGGTGATCTCAGAGGGTGATGCTTTGAGTGGACTAAGGGCTCATATAATACTTTTGGCTTGTTAACTTTGGAGCACCCACTTCGAATTATAGCCTCTTATTTTTTATCTTTATTAATGAAGCCAAAATAGGCTCATTCTGGCCTCATTAATTGTCTTAACATATTCATGCAATTTTGTAAAGTAATCTACTGGTGACAAAATTTGATCTCAATTTATACTGTTTCTAGTTGCCATTGATTTTTCTAGAATTTTTCAGGGACATTTCAGGGAAATTAAAAAGCTCATCACGAGAAGATTGTAGATATGGCTTGCAAACAAAATGGAGCCTAAGAGCCAACTAATGCTTTAATGTTCTTTTTGAGCATAATCAGGTCTTCATTTTTTTAACTTGATATTTTCTTTTTCTTCTGTTTTTTTTTCATTAAACAATCAAATTGCCTTACACTTTTTTTATGTTACTATTGTTTTTCAAAGAGAATAATTACACGCACGCTCACACATACACAAACTTTCTTTCATAATGCTCAAACTAGGTTTTAGCATGGATCTACGCGTGTGAGCTTCTTAATAGGCTGAGATTGAGATGCATATCTTATAATTCAATTGAGCTTTCTTTCACACAACTATACTCTTGTATCTTCCTTGCATCCAAGGGGATACAATCTTTAATTAAGAAAAGGAAAGAAGAGCGACGTTCTGAAGGCTTGGGATTTGGGATTGGCCAATTCCAAATCTCATGACTTCACCTTTATTCACAAGCAAAGAGAGAAGGCAGCTTATCTCACATACATTTCACCTTTTTCTTTTAGAAAGCTTTGTCTCCATTTTCTCATGACAGGTGCTGGAAGTCCAGGAGGAGTTAAATTTCTTTAATTGCTTCAAGGTTAATACTGGTTAAAGATGGCTGTGGATCAACCTTGGAATCAGAGGTTCCTGCCATTTTAACCTACCAATGCAAGGATGCCTTTTTATCTTGAAAAGGATTAAATGCTCCATAAGAGCTGGTCCGGTTCAGTCAACATTGGTCCGGTTCATTCAATTGGCTGTGAAATCAGGTATTGGGCCTGTGTGTGTGCATGTGCGAGTGTTGTAGAGACTCTCTCTACTAGAGAGAGGAGTGGGTTGGAGGGATTTGGTTTGGCCTGGTGTGACATGAACACAATCCATAAGAACATGTTGTAGCTCGTTTTAGCATGTAACCATGCATAGAAATCTAAGAACTTAGGAGTTATCGACAATGCAAATCCAAGTGCTGCCACAAAAAAACAAAAGGTGAAAATTGACTTGGCTAGCCAACTGCAGAACCATGATGATAACTTCCTTAGCTTTTAATCAAATATCAAGTAGGGGAAAAATGTTATAATCATTAACATATACCACTTTAATTACCAAGAAAAAAACAAGGAAGAAAAACATAAATTGAACATTTTTTAACATAAATTAGACATTTTTAAAGTAGAGGATAGAAGATCATTTAATTGAGAGAGAGAGAGAGAGACCAACAAAACTATATAGTGCAGACTCTTTAGGGAGTTAAATTGGTCTTGAAAAATATTGCTTGACCATATTATAATTGGATATTTTCCTCAAAAAATTGTAAAATTAATTGGATGCAATTTGTATTGCAAATGATGATTTAAATTATTTTTATTATGATTGCTACATAATATATAGATGGTTTATCCTTGTAAAATTGGACGCAATTTGCAAATGATTTAACTTGTTTTTGTTATGATTATTGAATCATATATGGTGCCTAGTATCGCCCTTGCATCCTATTTGAGCATAGCATACAATTTTCTATTTATGCATGATGTTGGCCCCTCCACATGGTTTTGTCATATTGCTAGGTGTAACGCACATGGGAGGCTGCAATTGCAGTTCTCTACAATTTAAACATGTCCCCTACTAGTTATTAAGTTCGGTACTCTATGATCAAAAGCTCTTATCTTTTCTTGACCAACGGTCTCTAGCATAATCTCAATTGTTAAGAAGCTTGAGAAGAGGAACATGATAGCATTTCAGTTGCGTAAGCTATAGAGTACAAGTTTGTGAAAGATATATGGAGAAAATTTTCAACATAAGCTCAAGGTATACTTTCTCCCCTCTTCTTTCTTACTTCTATATATAGATTGGAGGAAAGCTAGTATCAAGAAAATTGTAGATACAGTGCTTATTTGTTGGAGTATTAGGTTAGAAAGAAAATCAAATATTTTCAACAAAAAATAGTTTAATTTTAGAGCTGATGGAGAGTGTGAAGTTCTTGGTGAAGAGATAAGAGATAGATTAAAGGAGCACCTCACAGAAAATTAAAGAGTATTACATTTTATATGGATAACGAAACCTATTATATTATATATTTCTCTCTCTCTCTCTCAATCATCTTACTCTGACTTTGATTAGAGTGTTCACTTATATTTATTCTATTTAATTATCTTAATAACTAGATTTCCTTTGCGCCAGCATTTTTTCGAAAAGAAGGGCATACGTGAACAAAATTATCAAGTATTTACATGAAGTAGTACATATAGGTGTTCTTTAAGCTAAAGTGAAGGAGACCATATTTTGGAGTTTGACATAAGTAAAAGGAAACTCCAATTTGAAAAATTGCAATTTTCTATGCACTTGGTACATTTAAAGTTCATGTTTCCTTATTTTTAGGTTGTAAGCAAACTATAGAAGGTAATGAAAGCATAAGTAAGAGGGGCATAAGGTGTAAGATGCAAAAATAATAGTATTTTCTTTTAGGTGAACAAATATAGAACTACTTTATCTTTAGCATTGGAAAGGAATATTGGTGTCAAAATGAGAGTTCCATGCATTAAAATGTAGATAGGAGGATAGAATACCCACTCATCAAGATATGCAACAAGATATTTATGAGTGTATAACCTTCTCACAAGAAGGCAATAGTAATACCAAACTCATCTTGTTAGGCCGCCAAGGGTTGGGCCAAATCTAGGTCCATCAGAATTCCTCCATTAAAGTCTCGGTTTAAGTTGGGGCGACGCCAAGCCCATTTTCAAATATTACAGGTGAGACATAGAAGCGAAAGGCCAACGCTCTAAGGAATTACTATGTGTAATAAAATATTTTAAATTTAATGTTTTAAATAATATTATGATTACCTAATGTGTGATTAATCAATATTGTCCCCAACAAGGAATCCAAATAAATCTTTGGGGCATTCAATTGTTCAGCCCATCAATTTATTTAAAGCAATAAAAATGTGCAACTGCTATGTAGTCGAAAGACAAAGCTGAATTCTGAATCTTCACATTTAAATAAAACTCAAATATAGCGAAATAATCTCTTTCTTTTCTATAATAACCAATATAAATAAATTTCTAGAGGCTAAACCACAACTATATGTAGAGCAAGCACAATATAGTAGGTCGAGGATTTTTTTTTCCCTAAAAAAAAACTTCTCAGAGAAAAATCCAGCCGAGCTATTTGACATCTCCAGAAATAGGACTACAATTTCCTTCTTCACCCCCCCCCCCCCCCCCCCCCCCACACACACACACACACACACACACTCATTCAATGTTCTTCTTGGTTAGTTATCTTAGAAAATTTCAAACATATGATGGAGATCAAGTCAGTGTAACACAAAGGTGTCTCGCGTAGGTGATGCTCAAATATATACCTTCCCAACAATGCCTTTAGATGATGGTTATGTGCACTAATTAGCAGACAAGGCTCAACAAATCTAATAGCAAACCTTTTTCCTTCTGCTTCCTAGTTTAAATAGATCTCCACTTAGGAAAATGAGGCCACCAAGAATTTCCTTTATCCACTAGGTGCGCTTCAAAAGGATTTCAAGTAAATGATTAAGATGACTGAATTCTTGCATATGCCATTATATCAAGTTAGCAAAAGTCCAACCTAAAAATTATAGGCTCCACCTCTGTGTAAGAAGGGATAACACAGATTTCTCCCCCTCTCAATTTATTAGGAGGCTTCACCAGAGCCAAACATATCATGATGCTTCTTTTGATATAAAGTTTAATTTTGTCACGCCCCAACCCACTACTTGAGCTAGCACGTGATACGGCCGCATATTTCAGAAGGTTCATCCCAAGGAATATTCAAGGCTAACAAATCCGAACAACATCTTACAACACCATAAAGAATATAAAATATAATCATCATCTCGGAACAAGGTAAGATAATTCTAGCATTAATAGATAATAGAAGTTGTTCAATGTGAATTCAAACATTTAATTCATATTAGGTATGCTCTAATTGTTCCATTTCTCACTAGTAACCCTAAACCATAATCGAGTACTAAGCATCTTGTGCCTGTGAAAAGAAAGGCAAATAAATGGTATGAGCTAACAATATTAAAATCTTAATTTTATTAGTTGAATATACCCATCATGCGCATAATATTAAAGTCCACAATATTGTTATATTCCATGCAAAATCAAGTTCATCTATATTATGATGATATGCACATATAAAAAATTATACATCTATACAAGTATAAGAGGGGATTCTTACCTCTACCAAGCAGCAAAACTTAATCAAGATTTCAAACCAGTTCAAAAGTACACCTAAAATATCCAATTAAATTAATTTTAATAATTAGCATAATTATAAAAACTAATTATCTTCATAAGAATAGAGAACCAACTCACTTATAATCAGCGACCCCACAAAGTAGAACAAACTAAATTAAGCATTATTTATCAAATTTTCTAATCTCAAAATTTTTTATCTTCAAAACTAACTCTTGCCCATGTTCTTTTGTAATTTAACTCTAATCCAAGCTACATACACCTAAATAAAAGAGTACAAGGCTAGGAATTGATCTCAGTTATGGAATTAGAGTTCAAACTCCATGCTCATCCTCTTCTTCTAGTACCCTCCTATTATCGTATAGCTTTTTTGCATGTTTTGTACTGTATAAAGCCCTCCCTGATTAGCTAAACCTTTTCTATAGTTTGTTGCAATAACTCAGGATCCAACAATTATCTATCAGCAACATCATCCCAGCAAATGAGGAACCTGCACTATCTACAATACAACACCACAAAAGCCATTTGAATGCTAGCTTAGTAGTAGGCAAACTTCACCAAAGACAAGTGACTATCAGCCTTCCAAGCCTAAGACCCAGGACCTCAACATATCGTCCAAGATTTGAATAGTCCTTTTTGATTGTTCATTAGTTTGCACGTGAAAAGATACACTAGAATTTAATTTAGTCCCCATGCTCTTCTAGAGGTGAGATAAATCTAGTATCCTTATCAGACAACATTTATTGGAACCCTATGCAACCTCAGAATATGCTAATCACATCTCATGCAAAACAAAATCATTGATACATGATACTAGAAAGTTGTACATAAAATACATACATATTTATACAGGTGTTTATGCATGAAGATACTTACCTCTACTAGCCACCAATTCAGCTACAGTGTTACCATTCTACACCTCAATTTAGGAACTAAAGCGTAGACACCCCACTCAGCATCTTTTTGGCTGATTTCATTTATGCTAAACTGAACTAAATAACCAAAAAAATTATGGGATGATTATAGCCAATGGTGGAAAAATATGAGAGAGTAAATGGACATGACTGGCCAAGTAACTCAGTCTGGCAGCTTGGGTGGGTCAGATCTAGGTGTTTCAATAGGTAGATGATGAAGCAAGAGTACAATTAAGTTATGGATAGCATGGCAAAGGTCATTAATGATAGGTTTCAAGGATGCTTGATGAAGGCTGAGGTGGAGGTCGACATGTTGGGTGGCTACAGTAATGCTAGTCCTTCTGCTAGGTTCAACCTATGGTCCACAAAGTAGGAGTTTGGGACTCCCCACTGAGTTCACTAAACTATTTAAGTCTTTGCCGGCACCCAAGTGTAAAAAATACATGGCAAATCCATGCATGGAGGAGAGGGACAAGGGGCATGGTGGTTACATGCTTGGCCTCCTCTCTAGTGGTGAATCCACGCCTATTTGAGTGGTGTTCTCGTGCACATCCAGCCCTTTTTCAGGCTGGGTAGCTCGGTCCGAGCCAGTCCTATAGAGCTATCCGGACAATCTTTATGGTCAATATTTGATCCACTTATTCAGTATTTACGTACCTCGTTAAGAGCAACAAGTTTTACTCAAAACATTTTAAATACATAGATGTTTCAATTTTGATGGAGATTTCGATACATGTTGTAGTAAATGAAGTTGATGCATCACAAAAATTATTAACGCGATTTGAATGCTTTAGCCCTAATTCTTGTTGTGAATTTCTTCATTTAAAAGTTGGTATATTCTCTTCATCTAAAATGTTTAGTCAATTTGTTTAATGCGCTCAACCTCTATGGTAAAGTATTTTTTTTTTGTTTGGAGCAAAAAGAAAAACAACGCATTTTGCTGCTTGTATATTTATGATGGATCCTAATACAAGATTCCTAAAATCATTGTCACCGACCATGTATTCTTTTATCAAACCACAGAGCATATGCTTGTCATTTCTATAGCACATGGAGGAACCCATGACAACCAAGAGTCCATTCTCTAGGAATCAATGTTTCTTTGAGGAACCTTTTAATAATACAACTAGTTATGCCATGCCAAGTCTTGCATTTCTTACTGATGTCAATGGGTTGGACCGGATTGGATGAGAATAAAGCTTGGATTAGCACAACTTCAAGTATCAAGAAGATGTGGTAAAAACATGCCAAGAGGCAGAGCAAAGAAGGTCTCTCAACAATAGAAAGAGAATTATTAGTTTGAGAAGGAGAACCATAATTGCAAAGCTTGTGCTTTCATTTTTTGCCTTTTTTCTTAAGTCCTCTTTTAACAAAGCATGGCTCATTAATTCAGTTGTTCAAGACTCAAATTAGGAAACTTCCTCTACAAAAAACTAATTTAGTGCTTGAGTACTAAATTTGTCTTCCTAAAGTAATACATGTTTTAGAAGAGAACTGGA
Source organism: Phoenix dactylifera (assembly GCF_051530095.1). Classification (NCBI taxonomy): domain Eukaryota; kingdom Viridiplantae; phylum Streptophyta; class Magnoliopsida; order Arecales; family Arecaceae; genus Phoenix; species Phoenix dactylifera. Next base: position 6,702,165 of record NC_143191.1, read on the forward strand.
TAAAAATTGGTTGTTAAGTTACTTTTGTAAGTTGTAGTAGTTGTTTTTTTGTGTAGATCTATGATCCACTATTTTACTAGCTCCTTAAAACCATCTTTCTCATGAAACAAAGTCAAGTGTGCATTACTATCCTCTCTCCTTGCCTTTTCCTTTACTGGTGATACTTTGAAAAGGAAAATGCATATGTTTGTTTGTTTGCCTGCTACGAGTTCTACATATATAATTCCAAGGTAACTTTCCATTCCATTATATATTGCTTCTCTATAAAGATTGTGATATCGATACAATAGGGATCGGTATCTCTTGATGAATAACATAACCTTACCGATTGCATGCAAAGTACCTAGCTTGTTTTTTTTTCTTTCTTGGGAAGTACTTAATTAGTTGGTTAGGGACTTTTTTTTTTAGGGGAAGAAACAAGGTGCCATTCTCATGATTAATGGCTCTTCAAAGTGTAGTAGTTCAAACTAAAATGAACATCTACATACTAAGAAAGCAGATCTCAAAATGACCCACTGTTTGTCGGTAGTTCTTTGAGTGAAAGGATTCTCCAATAGTGGCCATGGCAATAGATCCTGGAAAGCTTTCTGCTTTTCTTAGTTCAATACCATAAGTAACCAACCTTTCGATCTTTTAAGGGTTTGTAATAGGATATGATACAAAGGGAGAGCTGGCCACTTTAAAGATTCTGTGCATTTTACATGATGATTTTGTTGTCAAAAGCCCATTCTGAACCAAAACAATCATCAATCTGCATGGTACTTCAACTTAACCATTGTGTAATTTCAACTTGTTTAGCTACCTTCCATACACTTTGAGTCACCAAACAATGTCTCAATACATGGGGCTCAACCTTGTGAAATTTTGAATACCTTTAGGTCATGTTACACATTGTAGCATTTAGAATTCACAAAATTTTGACTTCAATACATAGGTTACAAAACACAACTGTAGCGCAATTTTTTTTTTCTTTGTGCTTGGGGATGCCAATAGGTACTTCTCCTGAATCAGAAACAAGGGAGTGGAGAAATGATTCATCTGGCTTCATTGTTGAGAGAGAGATGGATGTGCCATATTCCACAAGACTGCTCTTTGATAGCTTTCATCATATGGTTAAAACCATCGGATAGTCCGAGCATTATAACTGTGTAAAACGACAGGAAACCATGTCAGTGAGTACTCTTTTTTTACACACACACACACACACAAAACAAAGAAGATAAAAAGAAAAAGAAAGAAGAGATCAGTGCAAGGCTGCAAGTACGTGATTGTATGGCTATTCTTGGATTTTTTTCTTTACCTCGCTAGTACTGATGGAAGACAAACTCTACCAAAAGAGAAATCCATGAATAAATTCCCATCAACTGCACAAGAAGCATGAGAAATAAGAAGCATAATTAGAATTTGGAACAAGGAAAAAAGATTTGATTTGAAGTTTCATCATGAGGGCATCTTTTCTTTCATGATGAAAGTGATGCTCCCATCTATCTAGCAAGACAAAACATCCACAACTGCACGCATACCCCACCCAAGGACTGGTGGAACAAAAGATGAAACGAGATCTGATAATTATTTCATTGCTGCAACTGCTTTGAATTCTCCCTACCATGAATCTGAAGGAAAAGGGGCGAGGGAGAGGGGGGTAAGCATGTTACAGACTACCTCTAAAGAGATCAGTGGAAGTGATAAACTTCATAACTTCAGAATAATATATAATTCAGCTTCTTTGGTCTCTCTCTGTAATTTCCCACAGCTTTATTGAACTGCAATTCGAAGCCCCTACCTTACAAGGATGGATGCAGTTCAAGAAAGCTGTGGAAGACTACAAAGAGGGCCATCTAGAGAGAAGAGGGGGAGAGGGGGGGGGGGGGGGGGGGGGGGGGGAGGAGGGGGGAGGAGAGAGAGAAGATTAGAAGAGGAGGAAGTTGGGGAGTCATGACCTAAGGCTATGGTTGTGTGGGCTTAGAGGAAGTGAAGAGGATAGTAGGTCAATTTATAGATGAGGAGAGAAAAAGGAAGGGGTTCGTGGGATTGGGTAAAAACTAAGGACCCAATCCCGAGAAGAATTTAGGCCTGAACCGAACTCACCATCCCTTTACTCCCATAAAAAATAGAAGGCAACACGACACACATAGAACTCTCTCTCTCTCTCCAAAAAAAAAGAAAAGTTACAGCTTTGGGAAGGCGAGGAAGGCTTTTGGGGCATCAATAAAGAGTTCAGTAATAAAATGCCAACATTATAAACCTTTTCATGGGCATTATAAAGTTCAAAAAAAATGTGTGGTTTGTTGGTTCTCGCAGTGGCTGAAACAAATCCACCATGTCCTCATGTGAGTCCTTGACATTTACATAACAGTTACAGCAGAGCACTTTTTGTCCTACCAAATATTAACCATGACATTACAAAATCTCATGCAACCAAGCGCACCCAGATCCAACTTCATCCACCCCTATTCGGATTTGATCCAAACTTAAAGTACAAGCATGCAAGTGGAGTCCTAGTCTTGCACGGGCATAAAGATCACTAACCCAATCAAGTATAATTCTAGGACTATTAGACATGAATCCAATCAAAAGAATATATTTATCTTCTAAAAGAAAGCTATTCGAACAAAACTTGATTATAGCCCTCTTCAAGTCTAGCCATCAAAGGAATGTAAGAGATTTAGGTGTAAATTATGCAGCTAATATTGACTTAGGTCAAATCTGAATCAACTTCGATTCTAATTAGACTCAAATCTAAGTCAATTAGATATGGACGCTGATTAGAGATAACTTGAAAAACGACTTGATCCAATCCAATATGTTAAATAGTTAGACATAAGTACAAAATGACCGCACATCCAACGCCGATTATGTAGTCTAAATCAATGTATACTTGGATCTTGCTCGACCATTAGAAAAAAAAAGAACGAATTAACTATATGACTAAATAGAAATCTAAAACATTTAGGGCAAGTTTGATTCGAATGATTTAGGCTTTAGATTGAAATGGAAATGAATGAATGTTCAGATTCTCCTATTCGAATTTATTTTAATTTCGATTTCGATTTCAGCCATAAATTAAATATATTGAATAATATGTTTATTTTGATTTCTATTTCAATCCATCCTAAAATGTCCCTTCAATGCACACAAAGGCTAGCATGGCGAAGGAATTTAGCATGTCTGCTTGGCAACCAAGATGCATTCCGTCTCACGCACAAATATCGAGTCAGAGCGGTCCGTCGGAAGTCTCCTGACCCTCTTTCTCTCTCCACCTCCTCCACCTCGGAAATCCGTGCACGGCGGAAGTGGGACGCTGTCAGATTCCTTGGGAACTCAAACACACAGGTATACACAAGGAAGAAGCTCATGGATTGAAGGGTGTTGATACCTCCAACGCGGCAGCCGGATCAGACGGTGATGGTGGGCCGCCAGGGAGACATCACTCTGACACACAATTAACCTTCTCCATTACTTAATTAATAAATAATTCATTAGAAACGCTCACTTGTTCCATTGATTAGTAAGAATAAATAAAGATTTAGGTGGATCTGGTCACCTCCCAGCTCATGATAGAGCCGCCGTCGTGGGCCAACACATGGGGGCATGTGAGAATGGGCCCAGGGGCCCACGCTCCTTTTTACACAGAGAGAGGAGAGAAGAAAGAAGTAGAAAGAGAGAGAGGAGTTGTCGGGCGGAAGTGGCAGACACCGGCTTGGTTCGGCGCGCGCGGAGCACCCGACCCGAGTCCCGGGCTTGGTGCTGGTTAACGGCCGTTATGGCGATGGTGTTACCTTCCATTTTTTTTTGGTCGGAAAAATATTTATTTACTATTATAACAAAAATAGTAACGGTTATTCACACAATTTTGCCCCACATGAGAGTAAAATATGACTGCTTTGTTACAGCTACCAATACCTAGTATAACAGAAAATAATAGATAATAATTAAAAATTAGTATCATTGTTTGATGATCGTTATTTATTTAGGGGTGGTAATTATGTCGGTCGGATCAAATACGGGTTGGATTAGAAAATTTCAAACTTGAATCTAATCTGCCTATTAAACAAGTCACAAATTAAAATTTGAACCTGCCATGTTCAATAAACAAGTCATCCGACCCTATTTAATAAATAAGTAACTAGCTTAACCTATATGGCCTACATGATTTATTAACTTGTTAACCTGTTTAATAAACATGTGACCTACTTAACCTAATTCGATCTGATTATTAAATAGATTAAATAGGTCAAGAGGTCGGAACTTAAACCTAATCCGATTATTAAACAGTTTAAATAGGTCAATTCATTTATGATCTGAATCTGTTAAACCGAAACTCAAACCTGCTTATTATAAATCGAACACAAGTCAGATTGATGGATCGGATTACACTTTGCTAACCCTATGTTTGAATTTTACTTATTCAAGTTGGATGAAAAATAGAAATAACATATAATGATTTTGTAGAGTTCCATCATAAATAGAGCCCATAACATAAGGCTTCTCAAATCTTGTTGGCTTAAGCTTTATTTGTTCGGATTGTTCACTATGAATTTAAGTTGAGTAATGCTACAACTACTCTCTTGAAAAGTTACTCAATGCCAACATGACATAGAAGATTGGTGCAACTCAAGCTTGTTGATGAAGTTCTTGACATTTTTTTATATAATTAACCAGCATCCCATGACACCTTTCCTTGCTTAATAATTAAAGGGGGTTATGGGAGACATTTTAGGCCTTCCAACCACTGCCTGACACTTATGGCTTGCTTTGTCGATTTGATTTACCAACAACCACTGCAAAAATTTTGGGGTTACGTGAATTTGATTTGCCAACAACTACATGTCTGCTTTCAGCTTAGGAGGTTTGTGCTGTGTCGTGGCATGGCGTGCCATAGCGAGAGCTTGCTAGTCCAAGAAAAGTAATCTAGAAATGCGTCTCAGGCTTCTGCTTGTGGGGCCAGCAATGTGATTGCGCAATGACTTAAGGCCTTAGTTTAAGCTATGGTCTGAGGGATGTGGCATAAAATTATAAAAATACTCAGCTATGACTCTGTTTGGAGACTCAAATACTAACATAGTTACATCAATAAACATTCTATGTTATATATTAGTCATGATAATTTATAAATTTGGTCATATCCCACCGCTTAGCAACTGGAACTTTAGGTAGTGAGCCTAGGTAATTAGAGTAAAGATGGGTCTCCCTTTCTCTCAATAAACAATACAACTAAATTATGCAGCAGATGTATCCTTACTTGACCACTTTGCTAGAAGTTGTTAGCAGGGACAAGTATTGATTGTCTAAGCTGCTAGCAGATTTTTGTCAAAGAAGTCCATGAAATGCAAAGGAGAAACTTCGGCCAAAGTTAATGTGAAGAGAAGATTAAACATAAATCAAATACAAATCACTAGTATATTATACTAATTTATTCGGTTGGCATCTTACTTCTATATGAAGGTACAAGCAATCCAAATCGATAAAGCTTTTGGCTTTTTGGCCAAATAAACTAGGTTCCGTGCTGCTTTTAGGGGGATTTGATGGTTAGGAGTAATTTGAGGTCGGGGCTATCGCTTGTTGTATAATACATGCATTATCTGTAAATAGGGATGACAATTTATGATCCGATCCGTCAACCTGACCTGCAAACGATTTGCTTTAAATAAATTTAGGTTTGGCATAAACATGTTTAGGTCATAAATTTGCCGACCTATCTAAACCTGTTTATTAAGTGAGCTGGGTTCAAATTTAAAACTTTGACTTATTTAACCTGTTTTAACCTGTTTAATAATTGGGTCAGGTTATGACCCGACTCGTTTAACCTGTTTAAACCTATTTAACCAATCCACTTAATCTGTTTAACCTGTTTAAATCGATTTAACCCGTTTAAAACCGTCTAACCTGTTTAACCTATTTAATAAATGGGTTATATGGATTGGGTCCGGTTTTGGATTTAGATTTGAAATTTTGACAGTTTAATGAACATGTTGGATTTAGGTTGATGAATTTTTGACCCAACCTGTATCCAGCCCGACCATAATCTGACCCAACCCAACCCGATTGCCACCCCTATCTATAGACCTCTTCTACTTAAAAAGACAGAAAGAAATAAATGCTTGGACCGTTCAAAGTTAGTAAACTAACACCAAGACAATATTCATAACCAATTGGTTTTAGCTTTGAGTTTTAACCCAAAGATAATTTGATGTATTTGATTCCCCCAATCAGTGCGTATCTTATATGTTGGTCAAGATTTGGAATTACTTTTGTTTCTTTTTCAAAAAATGCAGCTTGTAACTACTTTTGTGGCAATAAGCTCTTGACATTGTAAGTGTCTATAAAATCTTAAAATATAGCGCAACTTTGTTTGATCCCAGCAAGGCTGATAGATACTCTTTTGTGATCCATGGAATTGACTTCATCTGCAAGCAAAGATTATTGATGATATGCTGATTCATCATTGATCGTTATTTTCTTTTTGACATTGCCATTAGCATACATCTTTCTTATTCATAATTACTGACCATGTTATTTGCAGAACTGATATTCCCAAGCTAGAGAACTCATTAACCATTTCAATGAAGGAGAGGAGAGGATTTATTGGAGTCATAGCGTGGTTAGACTCGAACTTGTCTTCTAGCATAAATCTAACCCTTATTTTGTGGCCTCTTATCATTTGCATAATTTAGTAACTTGCAACTGATTCGTTCTTAGCCCCCTTATGCTATTCTAAATCTTTCCACAGCCATCATGTGTGAATCTTCTCCTCTCTCTCTCTCTCTTTCTCTAAATTTAACTATCATAAGACTCCACTATTACTCTCTTCTAGTTGGGCTAAATGAATAGAGAAGATGATAGTTTTGGTAACAAGTGTTCATAATGGAAAGGTGACGTGACAAATAAAAAATTACCACATGGTAATTTAAAGAATATATTTATAAAAAATATCCTGCTAGAATCATGATTTTTTTTTCTTCTGAAAAGTATGTCGTTTTTGTCTTTAACCAAAGTAACAAGGACTTCTTTGTAAGATGCCGCACTCTATTCGGAATATCTTACAAATTCCATACCTAAACCTGATTACCAAGCGCACTTACTCTAATTTTGCTTCTCTGCAGCCAACCTAAATGTGCTTTCAGACTCAACTCTTTTGTTTCAGCAAATGGCTCCCACTTACTCTTTATTCAGGTAATTCAGAGTCAAACTGTTCGAAGAATTCTAAACTAGTATATTTGTATTAGTCATGTACTCAAATTATACTCCTTCATCAATATTAACAATGTGTGGAATTATCTTGCGAATCCATTATTGGTCAATAGGCTCTGCTTAGCTGATTGGTCGCCACTAATTACTATAATTCAGAAAAAAAAACTTGATAGGTGGAAATGGGAGGCATTATCATTAGCCGGATGATCCAATCTTAGAGAAAGGAGAAATTTCTTTAACCAACTCGACTCAAATATTTTAAAAAGTTTAAAAAAATATAAAATTGATAAAAATAATTTCTAGATCTCTTTTTCTTTTATTAATATACTCCTAAAACAGAGTTACAAAGCCTCTATTGAGATCTGTCCTCGCACAATTAATGTCAAGATTCCTTTTTTATTTTAAAAAATATAGCTTTTCCAAAATAGACAAAACTAGTAAAAATAATTATAAAAAGCTAAAATTTTATAAATATACATCTCAACTTCTATATTAATTTTGTTTTTAGTTGCGTTATCTCATTCTTTTTAAATTAAAAGATATACCCGGTCAAACTTTCCTGAAAAAGGAATTTTTGTTTTTGATTAGGCAATTTCGAGGCCCAAATAATGAAATTTGGTCCTGGTCACTCAATACGCTGCATCTTTATAAGGTAGTTCCATGATCTAAATCTTGAAAAAAAATAACCCTATCTCAGAAAAAAGTAAAGGATGTCAATCAGATATTGTATGCATAGGTTAAACCCTCCGAAAGTTTAGTGTATGATTCGGCTTTATGATATAGCTTCTCACTCCTTGATCCTATCCAGACCTCTCTGTAGGGGTTAAAAATCACCGAGAGAATTGCTTCAGCTAAATATGTTCTAACGTAAACTCCATTTTTCTGATGGGAGACTATTTAGTCCCTTGCAAGGTAATTGATAGCATCAAGAGATTAATTCATGCTACTGTATGGAGCAATTCAAGGATCAAAAACAGCTTCACTTGGTAGCGTGGGATGTTTAGCTTAGAGAGATGGTGTAGCAGTCTTCCTAGAGTGAGTAGTAGGCATTATGCGTTCATGGTTAATTTCCAAAGCTTATGGACCAGAGTGGTACGTGCTATCCAAAAATTTTAAGGCTCTCGGCGTGGACATTAGACTCCGAAATGATGCTTAGTCATCCGGCTCTCTACTTGTCATCAGACTGCCTATATTGATGGTCTAGATGGGTTATTGGATCCAGCTTGTTCCTATGTACATATTCGAAGTTGATACTTGTAAGAATCTGTGCAGGCATATATTCAGTCCCATATCGGCATTATACTTGGTAGATCTTGGATGCTTATATAGGACCAAAAAATCTAAATAATATATTCTGGCTAGTCTTTTTGGATGAGATTTTGGCTCATGACAATACTAATCTCATATTTTTCTCATCATTCCACTCATCATGGAAGTTGGGATGTACAGGAAATTGATGCTATGTATATTTCCTCGAAAAGATTGCAAGTCCAATACTACCCATGCCTATTCCTATCATTCTAACAGCTGATCATCTTGTTAGGGGGACTAATTTTTCCAAAAAGATTCCTCTAAATCTGTTTATAATCACTTGTTACAAGTTACAAAAGAACTCTTTTATCTAATATCTCCAGCAGGGTTCACATGGACTTGGAAATGCAATGTTGCTCCAAGGGTGCACTTTCTTTTTTTTCTTTTGTTTTTTTTTTTGTTTTGGTGGAAACTAAGCTGAAAGCTCATTCCTTGTAATGACATAATTGCTAGCCGGAGGTCGCTTTATTCTCCACATATTTTAGGTGATCTATCTCTTAACTTAGGTGAAGGTGTTAATCATCTCCTGGAGGATACTTTGCAAGGTCTGTATGGGAGTTCACTGCTATATCGACTTATAGTCCAATGCTACCATCCTCTTTTGATGATTTGTTGCAGCTTATTACCAGTAATATTTCTGATGGTACTTTTAGCTGCTTTACTTTATGTCAGGTGAATCATTTGGAGCACAAGGAATGAGAATTTTTCAAGGCAAACACATACTTGCTGCTTCAAGTCTCTGACAAGGCCTTTCGACTTTGCTTTGGAGTTCAACTGTGCCAATATGTCTGATGTTACTACGGTTAATACCAGGCATTGGGGTGTCTTGGGTCGTCATGTCCCCTCTCCTTGTCATTCTGTCCAATGGAGGCCCCCATAATTAGTTTTGATGGTGCTGCTTGTTCTCAAAGTGCAGGTATTTTAGGTTTCTTATCAGATATCTTGAAAGCCATCTTCCAAGCATCTCCCTTGAAACTCTGTACCTCATATCATGCAGTATGGTCATGCATGAATGTGGATGCTGCTGTGGCTGAATAATTTCCATAAGTTGAGATTTCAGCTGAATACTGATTGCTAAATTGTTAAGAAATTTTATATACATAATATGATCTTATTATCTCAGTTAGTGTAAGCAAGCATATTCGGAGATATCAGTAGAAAATATCAAAAACAATTTATTCTGAAAAATCAAAATTGATTAATGTGTAATATTGTTTTAACTAAATTACTTTACATGAGGCAGTATTATTTCAGTACATTGTACTCTTCTATTTCTATCTTGCTAAATTGATATCCCATGGAGATAGTTAAGATATTAATCTTTAGCATCCCTGTTTAATTTTCTAAATTCACATGATAGTTTGATTGCATGACCATGTTGTATAGTCTCAACCTGCAACACTTTGGCCTTTATTTAACCCTAAATTAAATTATCTAATAGCATATTTGGTTGGGGGCAGTTGAGCTCGGAAATTGGAATAGGAATGAAAATAAATGGCTCTCATTCCAGCCGTCTAGTTAGGGGGAGTCCCATTCCAATTTCAATCTCAGGAGAAAAATAGGAATATCTCAATCTCCCAAGATATAATCCCAACTTCTATTCCTGGCGCTCCTCTGGTATTTAAATGATATTCTAATTCCAATTCATTAGGGAATATGACTATTCCAATCCATTCCAACCCTGGCCGAGAACTAAATACATCTTAAAAGAAAATATACTGGGCTATTTCTTTTTTTTAACTCTTTAACTTTTTTTTTTAACTGGCTTCTTTCATTTAGTTCTTAATTAGTTAGAATTCTAACATCCATGGATTAAATAAGTGTACATAAGCAACATGACAGTAGAAAGGGGCATGGGAGAGAAGACAAAGCCATCCCATCCTTTGGTAATTCTGATTTCCAACTAGGAAAACCACTAACCAGAACATTATCTATACAATATAATAAATGACAGCACACTTATTGTCTCTCCTAGCGCGCGCTATTCTCTCCATAGAAAGAACAATGAAAGATAACCACATTTGTCGTGTACCGCGACATGGATGTTGAAGCTTTAGTAGACAAACCATTCAATTAAAAACTGGCATGTTCCTCGCCTCAACGTGGAACAAAATATAAGTAGGACCACTTGCCCATCATATAATTGGAGCTGGCCATCAATCCTAGAACTCAAATGTGACTTATGATGATCGAGCGCAATGCGCCTGGTTAACTTGTTTTCAGATCGGATCTACCAATATTGGCTTGGGCCTCCAATTGAGCTCATGCACACATGAGCAATTTACTTTTTTTGTTTCACTAGGTTAAAAGGGTTGAAGACTATATAAAGACCATTTGAGTTTTATCTCTTTCTAATGAGAGACTAAAAAATGTACGTAAGATTAAAAAAAAGATAGGCTTGGAATTTTGAAATACTCCAACAATGATTAGCTCTTTATTTATTTATTTTTTCTGAGAATAAAGGAGACTGATGGGCAGTAAGCCACGTTAGTCATGGGAACAATTATTAAGGAAGAAGAAAAGTTTTATGTACATCTAGAATGATTGAAGAGGGAATATACAAAAGAAAGAAGAAAGGGGAAGACTCAGTGAAAGTCAAGAAAACAAAAAAGACAGTAGCACGCTAAGAAGTAAAAAAAGAAAAACAGAGACTCAGTAGAGCCTGACAAGGTGGCTCAAATAGCACAAAAGATCCTGGGATCATCCCAATGCTTGTGGTTCCATCATAGTCTGCTTCTGTAAGAACTGCACCAAAAGAAGAGCAGAGTAGCAGAGCTTCATCTCATTCAGAGAGTCACACAAGACACCAACATCTTTTTGCCTCCCTTTACATCAAAATAAAAAACAAAACAAAAAACACAAGACACCAACAATAACAAAAAGAAGGCATCGTCCATGCTCATCTCAAGAGAAAACACCTGGTCCTCGAGGCTTCCTAATACAATCCCACAGCTTGCTAAAAGCGAGAAGGAATTTAGGATCAAGGAGAATAGACCAGCTGTTAACAAAGCTGAGAGCAGAGAAGATAGTGGATGAAGGTAAGGAACTTCAATTCAGCAAGATTCGATTGTTTCGCTCCTTCCAGCAGCACCAAAGAAAAGCAACAATTAGCATGAGCATAGCAGAATTATGAGCGTCTCTTGAGAAACAAGCTGGTATCAATTTGGTACAGAGGTCCTTTAGATCACCATTTGGACAAGGGATATTTTGGTGCAAGCAAAGAATGCTCCACATTTCAGAGACAAAGTGATAAGATAGGAAGAGATGAGTGTCTGTTTCTAAAGGATCAGAGCAACAGGGATAGCTACCAAGGGACTTGCCCATTCTTCATAAAATGTCTCTCTTAGCATTTAGTTTGTCAAGAAATACCATCCAGAAGAAACATCTAACCTTCAGAGGGACTTTTCCCAAACAATAAGAGCAAGTCCCATTTGATTCCAAAAGAAGATCTATTCCAAAAGGACTGCAAAGAGAAGAGTATGACATTAAAGATAGCAGAGCATTTCCTCTTAGGCTTCCAGCAATCAACAAGTTTACACCTCTCGAAATAGAAACAAGATAATAGTCTTTTCCAGGGGGACCTGATCATCCTTTAGATATCTCCAACCGTATTTAGCTACTAAAGTAGTGTCAAAGTCCTCCAAGTCTTAATGCCAAGCTCACCTTCAAGCTTTTTTCCTATTAACTTTGCAATGCAAATCATTGACCATGTCAGGCCCTTTCCAAAGAAAGGCCCTCCGAATTCTATGAACTCTTTTGACTACCCATGAAGTTAGTTTAAAGAAAGACATATAAAAAAGCGGCATAGCAGAGAGGACAACATTTACCAAGATAAGCCTACCCCCAAATGATAAGAACCTTCCTTCCCAACCAACCAGCCTAGACTCCATCTTGTGGATGAGTGACACCCAGTCAGCTTTCTTAGAGTCTACCGGCATTGAGAGGAAGCCCAAGGTACTTGATGGGGAAAGAGGAGAGGACAGTTCAACCAAGCCATATACTCCCAACAATTGAGGAACATCCAGAGCAATAGGCAAAAGAAAGCTTTTTGGAAAGTTAATGGATAATTGGACATAGCTTCAAATTGATTTTTAGAGGAGATATAGCTCTTACCAACTTTGGAGAAAATAATAGCGTCATCAATAAACTGAAGAATTTCCTAGATCCAAATATTGAGGGAATTACCAGAATATAGCCCAGGTCAGATATTTTTTTAAGAGTCCTCGAGTAAGATGCATATATGTTTGTTAGTATAGCTATCTAACGTGCTCCCATTAGAGTTACTTCCAAAGCTCAATCATGACCTAATCTCCACTCTTTTCCCGTTTCTTTCCCTTGCGTAGAGGATGAGACATGTAGTCTTTTCATGTTTTAAATTCAAATTCTTCACTTTCTCTATTCAAATGATTCTATAGTGCCTTCGAGGCTAACTACCATGTCTTTAAAAGTACAGTAGGATCCCTGCCTGCAATGGCAACTAGGATAGGCTTGTCAGCCTCTTTAATATGGACTCGGTGAAGTATAAAAAATCTTATGCAAATGATAACTATGGTAAGCTTCATGAGAGTCCATTGCATTTGCCACCTTATACTTTTCTTCTCACCACCCGAAAAATCCCGGAAAGATATATTTCACAGTAGTGCATCAAGGTGCTAGTTTTGTTGGGTTGCTTAATGACACAAGGAGGGAGGGGGGGTGTCAAGTCATGACTCAAGTACGCGTTGGTTTTATTGAAGAGGACGTATGAAGCAGACCGGATTGTGCACAGGCTACAGCTAACAAATATTTTGAGGGGCTGCATCTTGCAAGGCCCAGAATCTGCACTAGAATTGTCTCTAGGTAAGCTCTAATACTCACGCCTCATGGATAACTATATCTCAGGTTAATTCTTCTCTCTCTCTCTCTCTTCTTCTTTTTTTTTTCTGCGGGAGAAAGAGTCGGGCATTTGCCCAATCCAAATTTATTGAATGAAGAAAAGGAGGCTCGTTCTTCCCTCTTTTTTCCGTACATATTTTTTGATAATTTAGGTGCCATTTGGCATAACTTTTATTTTTCTATTTTCAGAAATAGAAAAATAAAAATTATATTTCTTTTTTTTTAAATTTTAAAAATATAAATATATTTGGATAGTTAATTATTTTTAAAATTATTTGGTAGTAGCAAAAGAGGCAACGCAGGCGGCAATAGTGTTGGTAGAGGAGCCTTAGTTATATAACGGAGGAGGCGATGATGACGGTGGCGATAGCGATGATAGGGTTGTCAACTATACAGTAGAGGTAACGGCGACATTGATGATGATGTAGAGATAGTGGCAATGATGGTGGTGGCAGCATACCTACTATATGGTGGAGGTGGTGATGATGAAAGTGATGGTACAGTGATAGTGGCAATGATGATGGCAGAGACAGCGATGATGACGAATGTAGCTAATGAAGATGGTATTGAAGGTGGTAGGCATTGGTGGCAGCAGTAGCGGGGGAGACAATAATTGTATTGGTTGCTGAGGTAATGAGCTTGGTGGAAGTTGTGCTAAAAAACAATGATTTTTTTATTTGAAAATATTAAAAGTAAGAATTTCTTACTTTCATTTTTTTCTAAAATTAATAAAAATAAATTTTAAAAATAAAAAATAAACACAATAGCATGAAATATATTTTTTTATCTTTGTTTCTATGATTTGATTTTTAGAAATAAATAAGAAGGAAAAAAATGATACCGAGCAAGCCCTAGTGTAGGCTTTGCTTCGTATGTAATGATATGGGTTGAATACCGAGCAAGAATGCCTTCGTTTTGCTCTAAAGAAGAATGCCTTCCTCCACATTTGCACGATGTTACAGAAATTACTCCTAGTCATGTATATCCAACAAGGTATTAAAACCCACAATCTTCCACAAACTAGTCAGGGTAGTAAATCATGTATGACATGCACTAATGTGCAAGGTTAGTCTATTCTGGTACATGTAGCGAAATAAGTAATAAGAGCAAAAAATCTATACTTTGTGAACCTAGATGTTCCTTGGACATTTAGATTTCGAATCGATGAAGGCGAAGGAGGATCATATTGAGCAATCAATAAATGTCCATCGACTCGCTGTTGGTGTAGCATATAAGAGCAGTTTGGAACAGAGTGAGCTAGCTTTCTTGGGCGCAAGAAGCTTGATTTAGTACATTAAAAGCAAACTTGCATGATCTAAATAACTCAGTCCATGGCGACCAAGGAAGCACCAAAATCTTTTAGTCCATGGCCCCATCTTTGACCCAACTTCATGAGATTACGCTTCGTAGAGCGAGTGGGTTGGATCAAGTATGGGCTCCAGTGGATCATTTGTTAAGTCACATTCATTCTGTCAGCATGAAAGCTTGGTGCTTAAAATTAAAAGTAAATTTCATTGAAAAAAATAAAAGTAAAACTGCATCTGATAAATGGGTTATGACTTTTTCGGAACTTAGGTAAATTATAAGTTTCTAACATTATAAATTAATATACCGCATAAAAAGCATATATAATACGAACATTAGTATGAGATTTATAACATTATTCACATGAAAGAAATGTTATGGTGAATCAAGAATGATATATTTTTATTCCTAAATATAACAATCAGTATAAGACTTCATCTAAAAGGAATATTGAAAATTTGGAAAAAGATGATAAAACCATGCTAGAAATTCATTAATTTGATTAAAAGATTAGTCTAATTGAGATTAAAGAAGAAATGGATGAAAAGAGCATATAGGAAAACAAAATAATGATTATTAAGTGAAGGCCATGGTGCCACTCAGCAGATATTATGGAGAAAATATACAAAAGGCAATAGGTGATGGCAAGAAAAATGGATATAAGGAAAGAAAAGATTAAGTTGTAAATAAATAATAATGTATATTGTACTTGAGATATATGGTTTTTAAATTTCAAATAATTTTATAATTTATTTTTTTCTCTCCAAAATTAGTGTGGGCTATACTATGCATGCGAAAGGTAACCCTCTTTTTAGTAACAAATCACATGAGCTAAATAGTTTTTTTAGGCAATAAGCATGCCTTTCTCCATATTTCTGCAATCATATATAAACATAGGGCCGAAAATATATCAGTTATCTGTATTTCCATATTCATATTCATCTTTAGTTGATGAATATAGGCATAGATATGGATACTAATTGGATACTAATAGAAAACAAGCATGATTGGTGACGCAAAATGTCATCACAAAAATTATTAAACTTCGGTGACAACATCCATTTTGTTGTCTCCAAAACTTTTAGCCACGAACGTAAACATGAGGCCTCATAACAATTTAAATCTCATCAAGGAAAATTCTAATGATTAAATTTAAATCCGAACCACATTACACTCACATGCAAGGAGGAATGCAAAACACACCAATTATCTGCCCCAACGCTGATGAGACCATTGAAGGAACTCTTAGGTCAAAAAACCAAGCCAACTGATATAAACCTGCCCATGGTGGCAGCTTAATCTTCATGGTCTTAGGTATCTTCCTAAGTGCAGATTTGTTGATCATATCTTCTTCCTATCATCCATCGGAGCTCATTATATTTTTCACTGAAAAGAGGCACGAATCATCAGTATATTCTCTGAACAATGTTTTGGGAACCCATTCCCTCTAAATCACCCTAAAGCCCTCCAAAGAACAGAGTTACAGACAACATCATGTTTCAAACCAGTCTACAAAACTCTGTAGGGCTGGAAATTAACTTCAGTTCATAAGAGAATATCATTGACAAAAGGCAGTGGCGCGTTCCTCAGTCCACAAAAGAAGAAGAATTTTTTCTTCACCATTTCATTTGGAGTTAATACAATTCTTCAGAAGTATGCTAATTTATAAAGAACAGAAAATGATTCGATGCAACGATTTATTGTAATCGGAAGATATCAATGCAATCTCAGAATCTCTCATTAGCAATAATCAATCAATCTATCTTGCCCAAACAATCCAATTAACCTGATGAATCTGATAAAATGTGCATGCTCTCCCAAACAAAAGAATGTAATGTAGTATCTGACTCTGACTACAATTCAATCGCTACTTTGTGAACTCTCTTGTTGCCCTCTGGCAGGTTTTCTAATTGAAGAGTAAGAAACCCAGATGAAGGCTCATATGAGAACTCAGCATCAGCTGAGCCCAACATACATCTCCTCGGCTTAACTGAACAGTAAGCTCCTAATCTCCCACATCCCTTGACTTCCATGCAAATCAAGGCCACAGCATCGCCACTTCTTTTCTCCAGCGAGCGCATTGAGGCTCCATTCATCTCCCCTGCAAAACTAGAATCCAGCTCTAAAATGTTGGCACCACCCAAAATGTGGTATGTGAGGCCATCAACTGCTCCTCCAGCATTGAACATGTCCACCAGGCCCAGTGGTGCAAATCTAAATCCAGGCGCCAAATCCTGCATTACAGTAGAGGAGTGAGAAGAGTTTTGTCCTAAAAAATATGATAGACTAACTCCATTTTCAGAAGGACAACTACAAAAGGGAGGAAAAATTGGACCAACCTTAATGGGGGAGATGGTGAAGATATCATGTTCTAAAACCTTCAAGGAGACGGGCAATGCTGCATTGTGAGGAAGGACCACCAATTGGCCATCTCTGTGGCGGAAGACAACACAATCACCATGCCAATCATGGTCAGTTGCAGCCTCTGCGATTAGGTGAACGTCGCTTCCTTTCACTGCACAAGATAAAGCATCTGATCCGGTATGGTGGAACACGTTCTTCTTCTCTGTCGAGCTCCATGCAGCACCTTGGCAGTTGTACACGCCAAGGACACCAGTGAATTTGTTCATGTTCCATATCTTGAGCAAGCTACACAAATAAAGCAAATAATTTCAATTCAGAAACACATTCAACCAAGATCAAATAAGAAAAAGGCCAATTCTATAAGGAAATCTAAGATAAAACGTTTGGTAATTGAAACCAAGTTTATAGTAAGAGAATTCTGAATACCTAACACCATCACGAGCTGGGTCCGAGAAGAGGCAATCTCGTGTAGGACGACCAGGCAACCGAGCACGAAGAATGGAGCCATTGGGCAAGACCAATTTCCTCAACAACTCAAAGTTGTGCTTTCCAGGAGCATCACTGTATGATCCAAAATGAGAAAATATTAAATAAACAAGAAGATTTTTAGCTCGAATACGAAATTTCTTTATGTTCAAGATTCAACTCGAAGCTTATAAACCTAAAAGATCAAGTTCCATTTCCCACCTGACATAGATCGGTCCACCACTGATCGCCCGAGCAGAGGCATGGTATTCAGCCGCAGGGTGGAGAGAATGGAACATGTCCCAATCAGGAAGCATGAACTCACCGAGGAAGACACTATTATAAGCCACCGAGGCAATGTGGATGGTATGCGAAACAGGGTCCCTTGGGTAGAAATCATCCGATGCCCTCACCACTGCTGTCTGCTTCGAGCTGCATTTTCACCATCGAAGAGATTAAAAGCACATCCACAGCCAACTTCAATGAGAAACCTGTCAACAAGCAATCCGACTTCATAAAGAAACACAGAATTCAGAAATAGCTATGAACACTAACCAGTAGAGAGCATCAGTATTATGACTCATGCAGGCAATGCAGCCATTATCAGGGAAATTCTTGGCAACCGATGCATCGAGGGCCCGGTGGTACTGCCGTGTGAGCTCCACTCTCCCACCGAGGCCGGCTCCAAGGGTCTCCAGGATGCATTGCACATCCACCTTTACACCATCCACCCCAGCTGCAGCCAAGTAGCTGTGCAGCTCATTGTAGAACTTGTACACTCTCCTCGGGTTCACGAGCCCAAGCCCCTGCAAGGTGATCGCATCCGTCATCATCCAGGGCTCATTCTCCACCACTCCAGGTGGTATCTTTGGATACTGCATCTTTGATCCATACTCCTCCATCGCTTCCACCCCAGGCTGCACCCCTCCCCAGTACCCAGTAATGGCGTGCCACACATAGACATACTTGAGCCCATACTTGCTCTTCGCCGTCTGAACAATTGTGTTGATCCCTGCTGCTGGATCCTCCTTGCTCTGGAACTTGTTGTTCGCCTTAATGCCGGTCAGCCGAAGTAAAGAATTAGGCTTCTTGGATTCGCGTTGAGGCTGGTCGGAGCCGACCGACTGCCATCCGTCGTCGATGATGACGAACTTCGGGGGAGCGCCACCGGCAGTGAGGCTGCGAAGGCCAGCCTCGACACCCTCCTGGGTGACCTCCTGGTAGAATGCATCCCATGTACACCACCCAAAGTAGTCCACAATGCCCGGGAGCTTCTTCTCAGGCCGCTGGAGGAAGGTCTTGAGGTGGTGCTTGACGGCAGCAACGGCGCCGGAGATGGCGGCGAAGGGGTCGGCGACGGCGCTGCCGACGAAGAGGGAGTGGGAGAAGGAGGCTGACCGGGTATCGGCGTCGCCGCTCTCCAGGCAGAGTTCCAGTTCGTCACGGGGATTGCCTTGGAGGCAGGCACGGAAGGGGCCCTCGATGAGGGGAAGGAGGACAGTGTACACGGTCTCCTCGCCATCCATGGATTCAACGAGGAGGAATTGGGTCTCATGGGGGATGTCCCTCCCTCGGTCTCCCATTGTTTGAGCCATCCACCATAGCTTGAACCTAAAGCTCGCCATGAATCGAACATCCCTGGAATTTGATCACAATCCAAGAATGTTAAACCAAAACGAAGAGGAAAACACTCGGAAAGCAAGAGAAAATGTCTTCTTCTTCTTCTTTTTTTACCTTTTAACGTAATTGAGTTCGATTGTAACCTTGGTGAATCGATCGGAATCAGAGAAAATTAACAAATTTGAAGAGAAAAACATTGAAAAAGGACAGATGAAAAATCTCCCCATTGTTTACCTTAGGGTTCCAAGAGGGAGGACATGGCGGCAGCTGGGCTCGGCGAACTGGGCGCCGAGGAAGACGCCGTCGACAGGGCCGGAGCTGGCTGCGGGGCTGGAGATGACGGCGTCGGGAACGCCGGAGAGGATCGCGTGGCCCCTGACGACCAGCTTTCCATCGGAGATCCGAACCGACGGAGTGATCGTCATCTCGCCTTCCTTCCCTTCTTCTTTCTTTCGAGCCTTCTCTACGACTGATGATTCCAAGCCGGATCCCTACAGCGTATCCAAAGATTAAAACCGTAAGAAAACCATGAGCAAGATCCAAGTTTTAATGGAAAAAAAGAATCAAAAACCAACCTTGAAACGAAAGACAAGAAGAAAACAGAACTAATTTTTAAGAGAAAATACAAGGAAACGAATAGAAAAGGAGAGAAAAAGAAAATGGGAGTTGAATAATCGGAAACTGGAGCGTTTCTAATATCTTCCTTGCTTGAGAAGGTGTCAGAGCTTCACAGACAAAAAAAAAATTGTAAGAAAAATCTAATCAATAAGGAAGAAAACGAGATTAAATTACAAAAAAAAAAAAAAAAAACTTTACGGGAGAACTGAGAATCAATCGAAGCTTTAATTAGGAAAATGTAAGGAAAAACCAAATTCGATGGGGAAAACATGAGAATGATCCATTCTTTGACGTTGAAAACGTCATAAAAATCCGATCTTGAAGACAAAAACGCAATAAGGAAAAAACTGGAAGGGAAAAAAAAATAAAAACAGAAGAACGTCATCCTTTACGGGAGAACTGAGAATCAATCGAAGCTTTAATTAGGAAAATCTAAGGAAAAACCAAATTCGAAGGGCAAAGCATGAGAATGATCCATTCTTTGACGTTGAAAACGTCACAAAAATCCTATCTTGAAGAAAAAACTGGAGGGAAAAAAAATAAAAACAGAAGAACGGTCATTCTTGAGAAAAAGGGAGAAACAGAGAGAACAGCGGATAGAAAATACAAATATCTACCTTGCTGCTTGAGAGAGTGGAAGAGCTGCAGCGAATCGGAGAAGATGACCGGAAACTAAACGAGAAGAAACACAACAAATTAAAACAAATAAAGAGGAAGAAGAACGATCAGCGAAGAGAGATCAATGAATGAAAGAATGAATACCGGAAAAGAGGACTCTTTGTGTTTATGGGAAGGAGAGCAAGAGAACGTGGTGGAGAAGACGAGAAAGCAAGAAACGATGATGGTGGGAGGAATGGGCGAAGGGGAGGGTTATTTATGGGAATGGGAGAAGGCGAAAGAAGGCGCCAACTGAACCCACGGCATGTACAGGTACTCCCCATGGTGCGGTATAAATGGCGCCTTGAGCTCGCTTCTTCTCCTCCCTCCGGATCGATCGAAGAGCCGGTGGGCGGAGGGAAGTAATGAGGAATGGGGGACGAGGACGGGAGATCCGATCGCGCGAGAACTACACGTCGGATCCACGTCGTGGTCGGGGCCAGAGAGCGGCGGAGACACGGAACCGAGAGGCTTCGTTCCACCGTGGGGAATGGATCGTGGGACATCGAGCTGGATCCACGTCAGTCAACAAAATGGTTGACGTGAAACTGGATAAACGGTCTTTCTCCAGGAGCTGATTCATTGGGTCAAGAATGCTTGCGGTGGTGCAAGGGAGCTTGAACTCTATCCAACTTGTCCAGATTCGAAATGTGTGAATATCGATTAAATCAAAAGACCATATGCTGCATGCCCGGATGGCTATGTATGAATATACTTTTCTAAGTTTTCTTTCATCAGTACTAAGAAAAACTTGCAACCCGCATCAAGCATTCCCTGATGGAAGGGGGCTCGGGTTGAGTTCTGCCCTTTTTCCTCCTTCTATTAATATACCATAAAAAATAAAAAATAAATAAATAAATAAAGAAGAAGGACGCTTGCAGTGCAAGACCAATGCATGTTATGTCGACACGTCAACCATCTCGGAAACAGTTATCCACTTTCGTGCAAAACATGCTTCCGAACCCAATGAATATAAATCCCTTATTTAAATTATACTTTTATTCCTTCAAATTTAGATTAATTTTTTAATAAATTTTTAAATTTTAAAAAACTCGAATTTGACTTTGTTATTTTATCACTATTTTAATCTTATTTTTTCTCCCAATTTTGACCTTTTTTTTTAATCAAAAATCTCCGTAACTGATGATTAACTAGTCAACTACATAGCATAAGCCACTACAATAAATGGTTACATGGTTTTTTTTTTTTTTTTTCTTGTACGACTGTAAGCATATGAATTGTGACGTGGGATATGGGATATAGCATATGCTATAATATAATCATTGAGTTCCACGTCATTATCCATATATCATATCATCATTTATATATCATAAATTATATTTAAATTTTTTAAATATTTTTAATATGTTTTTTACAGTTTGAAATTTCTAATCCACTTTAGGCAAAAGATAGCTTATGACTATAAGGAAAAATGCCAGATGTTAAAACAGGAAATAGGGAATTGGGTTAAATTAAGCGAGAGATTGCGTTCCTAATTGGTCCTGTTCGCTCGGGAAGCAAGTACATCACGTAAAGGAGGCGACCAACTTGGACGGTGGATCCAGATGGGCGTACACGCATGCGGTGGATAAGAAGTGGAAAAGGTCAATTCCCACTTGGCAGGAGGCATGCGGAAAGCATGAAGCCCATGAAGCGTTTGCTTTGTAGAGATATTTTTGTGATAAAAAACATATGCCTGCTTTCTATGACTTTGGGTAGTCCATCTACCTTCCCCTTCACTTTTTATTTTCAAAGGACTCACCTTCCTTCTGATATGGTAATACATATTTCCAGAAAAACGCAACAATACTACTGATTGAATGGTGATATATATGGCCAATCATACATAACCTATTTTATAGGCTGCATTATTGGATATATTTTATTTTAAGATTCACACAACTATATTTCCTCTAGATTGGCATAAATAAAATCTAGTTTTATTTTTTTTTAAAAAAAAAGATTCATATATGTTTTGAATCTGCTTGGGTATGAACTGTATGTTATTGCATCGATAAATGTACTGATATTATATATGTTATGTGTTGATTTTACTAAATGTACCGATATTATATATGTTATGTGTTGATTTTACTAAATGTACTTATATGTGTTGATTTTACTACTCCCTGATCCGAAGATGATCACACAGGCTTAGGATCTAGTTTCCTTCCATGCCGTCATTAGGACGATCAGTGGCACATACTAGCTGATGGTGTATTATAGTCAAGAGCTAGTTTTCTTTTAGGCCTAACCAATTAGGACCGATCGCTAGCACATGCTGATGAAAGCATGTCTCTCTATGTGATTTCGAAGTTAGTTTTTTTTTTGGACCTCTAGTAGGGCGATCACTAATGCATGACCGGCGGACGACATGTTGTAATCAGTATCTAGTCTCTTTCGAAGCTTGCTACGGGCCGATTATAGCCATAGTCATAAAAACTAGGAGAGTGAGAGTGGATGGTCCATCCATGGTTGAATTGAAAATTAAGTTTGGCCAAATACATTACATATATCGTCAAATCTATGTTGATAAACTTGATATGTTCATTGGCATATTTTTGTTCACGAAAAGTCATGCAACTAAAATTTACATTTCCTACATAAAATACTTGATCTAGCTGGAGGTTTTGGTAACTTACAGAGCCATAAAGCTCACTCCCTCTCTTCCATTTTTATTTATAGATGTAGCCAAGTAGATAGGGCTTAGGATCGAGCAATGAGAAGCTTAGAGTTTAGAAAACATCTAATTAGTGTTCTTGAAATAATTTTATATATTTTTTATTATTAGTGATTGTGAAGTATTCTTTTGAATAAATGCATTAGTTTATTTATCTCTACCACTGCCTAAGTTTGGAGTGATATGTATACAAATCAAAAGGCAGGCCTTACATGTTCTGTAGAGTTAATCTTAGGGATGTGCAGCAGTCTGTTATGTGCTCAGCTCGAGCCAACAGGTCGAACATGATAGAAACAGTGGCAACAATCATGAGACAATATTTGCTTAATCGACATCAGTTAAATGTGGTAGCATGAAGCTCGTTCCCAAGTTTATAGCTAGTATTATCTAACAGGACTTCCAGATAAGGTTTCTAATTTTCACTCTTAAGAATTGCCCTATATCGTGGTCTCAAGATAGCAGAAAATTAGACCAAACATTGATTTAGTCTGATTTTGTGCAACCATAGATCTCTTTGTAAACTATTCTAGTGGGTCTTGTTAATTGTAACAAGAACCTGGAATCACACTCCTATATAGATATGCGATATGCATCCAAATCCTCTACGGTGCGACTTTTGCACCACAAATAGTCTTATACCACCGTGGATAGCCACCATATAATCCATCTCGAAGACGAAGGGCTCTCATTTATCTTAGAAATATATCCAAACACTTTTCAGTACAATACATGGGACGTCGCTGAAATGAAGGAGAGCCATTTGTCTCCGAAATGAATGACATGGCAACTATCAACAATAGTACTACATGAGGTGCGAATGTCGCACCACAGAGAATCCCATTCGATACAATATTCATTTATCAACACATAGCATATGATTAACTTATGCTAGTTATTCATCATTCGTGCCAAACACCTAGATGATTCTCTAACTGGACATGATTAACACTCACAGCTGAATATCAGCTACCATGTAAAAACTTCTTTGTCAATATGAAACCTATCAAATTAATCATGATGGAGAGTTCAGAAGATAAATTAATTCAAATAGTGCATCAACATGCATGTTCTTTTGAGCAGTCCAAACTAATGAAAAGAATTAACAGAGCATATGCCATGTCCACTAATATCTACAGATTAACGAGAACAATCTCTAAGTAGTGCCAAGTAAAGAGGGTGCCTTCGAAGTTTGAACCTTGAAGGCATAGTTTTGAAAGCTTGTTTACCTTATACCAGAGTGGCTAATTGGAGAGAGATGTCAGAGCCAAAGGCACCTCAATTGAGGTGTTCATCAACAGATCCAAAGCCACCTAACACAATAGCCTATAGCCTCCAAGAATCTTCCCATACCACCTGTGCCTAGTAATTATCAACTCTCTAGCGACCTTCTTCATCCTCTCAAAGGCCCTAAGCCTGGCCATTTGGAAGGTCGATGAGCAGCTACACAGAGAGTGCAGCGACCGCTTTAGTAGCAACCCTTAAAAAAAAAAGTGGAGATCGATCCTAACATGCAACGCCAGTTCAGAAATACATCAGCCTCACTGGCAGTAGAAGTTTTGCCAATTAATCATCAATCGCAGTCTCACCCGCAAGCTAGCGTTGTGTGTTCAACAGTAACTGATTAAATATGAAGCTATAGGAACCCAAATATGAGAGCTCATAAGGAGGGCATGGGATTAGTCCTATATTGATTATAGGTTACGAAGATCTTAGATACTTATACAGAGCCAAAAAATTCAAATAATATCTTCTAGCTAATTTAATCATTTTAGATAACCTATTGGGTTATTATAAATGACATTCAAAGTGAACTTGGCATATGCCTCATATAAACTAAAGAACGTTGCAACACAAGCATTTTTAAAATTGATGTAGGCTAAATATGTTATATGTGATTGGATTTGATTAGATTTAAACTCTTAGCCTAATGACAATACTACAACTTCAACAGAACGATTATTATCGATCTAGATCCACTACTCATACCCAAATCTAACCGGATATGAATACAAATTCAAGCATCAACTAATATTCATATATAGATCTATATTTGTCAAGCAAAAATAGATATAGATAAAGATGGCTAATTATCCGATTCGTATATGAATATTTCGTTCTATTTATAATTCTATTTAATTTTGTATGGCTCTCATGATTTTTTTAGAGAAAATAAATGAGCACATTTATGTATTACTTAATCTATCCTTTATTCAATGATATATTTGATTTTATAGTTACAAAGTTTAACTATCTAACTTACATCTATATTTATATCTTTATTTTTCATATCTGATATTATATATATAATATGTTTAAAATAAATATGGATACAATTTTTTTACACCTAATTAATATCAAGGCTACAACCATGTCAATCGAATTAGGGCATGCATAACCTTGACGTGGCCTAATTTCATATTCATGCCTTGACACCGGATCCGGACCCATTCCAGGAGATGATCAGGTCAAGTAGGTTCCGGTCCATGAAAAATATTCCAAACACAAGGAGTCATTGCGATTAGGTCAAGGTCACACCTCGACCAAATCCATAGGTCGTGGTTTGGTCCAATCTAGTCCAGGTCTACGTTTGTTTATTAACAAGATTTCATGAAAATTTGATCTTACTGCTAAACCAAATTGAACTTTGAATGCCAGAAAATTATTTGCTAATATAGTCAAAACTCCATGAATTAATATTTATCTAGAATTGCAATCTGCTTCGGAAAATTAATAACTTCAATAGTTAGCCTTTCTTAATGTAGAAGATTCTCTTAATAGACTACAAGAAGAAATAACTTGGAATGCTTCCTTGGGTCAATTCTGGTTGGGTAGGATTAACCAATAGGAAGCCCTAAAAAAACACTATATGGTGTTTGGATTAGGTTAGATCGATTTGGGTAAAAGTTTACAAAATTTAAATCCGACCTAAAATGTGGAATGAGAAACGGCATGAAATATTTGAACCCAACCTAGCTCCACGAATCTTCAAGAAAGAAGCAGGTCAAGTTTAAACATGTTAAGTTTAAACATGAGTCAGCTGGATCTATTTGTAACCTTAATTAATATCTATATCCGCATCTATATTTATCAATTTATTAATGAAACTAAATATGAATGTATTGATATCCGATCCATATACAATCTATTTTAATCCCTACCTACATAGATACATATTTAGTTTCATATCAATTATGCACCAAGTAAATCTTAAATACTTATACAAGACAAAAAAGCCAAATAACAACTTCCAACTAACCCTTTTAGATGGGAAAAGGCATTACAAATTGCAATATAGGAGTTGGAAGACAAATTATAGTGAAAAATTATTAAAATGGGAGTCTGGCCAATTCCCAAACTCCACTCAGGAGGCGATCCTTGTTTGTAAATACTTTGGTATTTGTACTGAATCATGCAGACTAATGTAGCGTAAAATCAGATCCAGTATCAATGGTATTGAATTTGGTTTCGGGACATAAAAGGTATTCATGAATTTTTGTCTAGAAACAGCGCTGCCAATGCACCTTTATTGGGACTGGGTGGTTCTATAAATTAATTGGTCATCATTCCACAGATCATTTGAATCTCAAACTAGACTTACTGGTGAATCTGAGATATATGCATATGCTTCTTACTAATGCAAAACCTGACAAAGATTTAATTCACCATAGCACATACTAATCAATTAGTTGTCATAAAATAAACCATATGACAACCAAACATACCCTCAATTCCTCGCCAGCATGAAGTTGTGCCAAATGAACGAGTATGGCTTAAAAAGCAGCAAATCATCCATTTCATTGTGGCTATTTTATAGTACTGGCCTGTGAAAGACCTACACGTTTTAAATAAAATAAACAGCAAAGCAAAGTAACAAGTCGCATTTCAGTAGATTTCAGAATTTCTAAAGACACTCAAAATAAACATGAGGCCTGACATGGATGTTGAGCAAGAGAATCGATGATAACGCTCGTGCAAAGATAAAAGGCAAACCTCTCACTTACCAGGAACAGTTCTTTCTTTGCATCTGGTAAGCTAATTTAAAGATAACTACTACTACAATAGTCATCTTCCATCCAACCAAAAAATAAAAAAGGAGACCATTCATGATGTTTAGGCTCTTAGTCCTCTTGAGGCCTGCCTGCAATAAGCCCGGACTTCGAGATTTGGAAATAGCTATATGACTAAAGCGGTGCATGCAAAATCTGTCAACAAGCTGCTTCCCAAGCTAAAAGACCATGGCAGGAGGTCCCAAAGTGGAACCCCGGTTTCCACTTCGCATGGAGGACCTAAAGTGCACTCTTTAGTTGACAATCTAAAAACACGAGACTAAATATAAATTCAAGTAGATGCAGCTGAACCAGTTATCTGAATCGCTGGCCGAAAAGAAATTTCTTGGTGAATTAAAGAATGCTTAGGCATCTTAAACAGCTTATCAGACACTTAAATCACATACGGTAGAAGCTTTCATGATGATGCAGTGGAATACCCAGGAAAAAGTTGGGAGAGCTTCAGGAGATGGTAGCAAGGTATTATAGGAATGACATAGCTTAACATGCTTGTCTATCCAGAAGAACAAGAAGGCAAGAGCAATGAAACGAAGGATTGATAACACCGTTAAGTGTAAAACTCAAGTGGCCATTTCATTATAAACAATACAAAAATAAATTAGGGGAAGTCCTCAAAAGAACATCTATGCCAAATTCCATGTTGGCAAGGTCAAGCATTATGTTATGACATAAAATCATTCCACATCAATAAGCCACAAGGTCAAAGTATTTCGTGATAAATCCACCTATTAATATCTAGATAAACGGATATATGAGAACAGATTCCAATAGGCTCAAGCTGAAATCTCATCCTTCAATTCTAATCACCTTTAAGCAACCACTACTATACAAAACAATTTTTGACTGCCCCTTTGTTTTTCCCTTCATTCCAAAACTGCCAAACAGTTGTACTCCAATTGAGAGTAAATCAAGCAGTTAAGAATTTAAACCCAAATTGTCATTCCATTTGTAAGACTCCAAAAACTTCCGGTGAATCAGATAATAATAAGAGTGATTCATCGCTTAATTGTAGTATACGGGCAGATTCACCTCAAGACTAAAAAACTCCATCTCTTGACCAAAAACTTCAATTTTTCTTCTCACATTCTCAAAATCATAAGTGCTATATTTTGCAAGTACTGCACGGGTTCAGGAAAACCAAGCCCTCTGCTATTTACAATTCCATATCCATGGAAGTTCATCCCATCACTAATCAAGCAAGTTTAGCAACCACTACCTTGGAATAAATGCTAACAACAACAAGGTTAAGCAAAAAGTGGCAATGATCATTCAAATTGTGAAACAATGGACATCATACCATAATAACAGCATAACCACCATATCATTATTCCATTAATCTAGCAAAGAAAGGCCGCTTATATCCTCTCTTCAATCTAAAAAATGGCGAATACTATTAAGCCTAGGAATAAAATAACATCTCATGCTTCTCTACCTTCAAGAATAACACTGATATAACCCTCTCATTCACACGATACATTGCTGCCTCACCCCTTGCTCTGCATATTTTCCCATATCCTTTACGTATATTTCTTTTTGTCAAATTTGTCCAATTGTTACAACAGTCACCAATATCTTTTCCAGCCTGTAAATATGACATGCATCATGCAGGAACAGACACTAACCTTTGAATCACTACTTCCTTTTCCTTATAACCAGCCTTTTGCTCCCATTCCTCCAATATCATTTCCTCTTGATGCATCATTCACTGCAATCTTCAACCATTAGACCTTGCATCAACTAATTTTGGGAACAGGCATCAACTGCTACCTTCAATTTCCACAGATCGTTTTCATACTGTTAAGCAGATGTTCATCAAGGAAAGTTTGTCCTTCTTTCAAGTAATGGCACAACGACATCTATGTTTACGAAATTAACTTTAACTTCAATATTGGAAAAAAGGGTGATAAAAAAGGATACTCATAAAATTTACAGAAGCCATATAGAATTCTCCACTTAAAAAGAAATATTCATGATTCACAAAAGATTACCCTTTAAACTAGTCTATTGCTTTCATTTTGCCAAGTTACAAATTTTAATTCACTTCTCATACATATAACTACCAACTTTGATGCACCTTATGATCGAAATCAATTTCAAAGCAGGTACTTGCAAGCCTGAATCAGGTGTTTCTACTTCAAACATGCCTCCTAACCCCAAATCAAAGAAACTTTAGTATTTAAATGCTACCCGTATCTGCTTCAAATCTAAACAGTACAGCCACTCTTCCTGAGAATTTGGATGGAGAATCCCATGTAACCTCTAGTTCTTCAACCATCAATTCAACTATGGAAAGGTGGTAGAAGTTGCATAATGGCAGTCAGGAATAAGAGAATTCGGGATAAAGGTAAACAGACACAAGATCAAGGTAAAGACATATGGGTAAGGACAGAAAGGATAAAGGCAACATGAGGTCAGGTGATCAAGGAAGAGAGATGAGGCAAAAGCTGGAAAGGATGTATCTTATTG
Source organism: Phoenix dactylifera (assembly GCF_051530095.1). Taxonomy (NCBI): domain Eukaryota; kingdom Viridiplantae; phylum Streptophyta; class Magnoliopsida; order Arecales; family Arecaceae; genus Phoenix; species Phoenix dactylifera. The sequence continues at coordinate 6,731,784 of NC_143191.1, forward strand.
AAGACTTAGAAGGAAAAAATGCTCAATAGTAAGTAAAAAAGATTAATCTAGGATAATGTAATTAAGGGAAGCCCCACGTAAGCCAAATGATGGCTCAAAGTTTTTTATTAATCTTTTTCTAGAGTTGAGATTATCCATTCAAAAAATTTCCTTTAAACATGAGCTATACAGCTTTGATGTCTGCAGAATGTTGGTTATATTGCCATATCCTAGAAAAGTGCATAAGAGAACATGTGGAGAGTTTAGAACCTCATGTAGTTCAAGAACTTAATGTTAAACCCAGACACCAAATTTCCGTTAAGTTCAAATTGCTCGAGAGGAATTTATAAAAGGTAAAATATAGCAGAAGTGCAAGAATAGGTTTTACTCTAAGAGATGGGGAAAAATGTAATATAAGGTTGATTTTTTTTGAAATTATGCAAGCTTTTCCTATTCCTTGGAGCTAGTGTCAATCCAGCAAACAACAGCTACAAACTTAAGATGAACACATTATTGTTCTAATACAATCAAAAGCATAACATTGATATACTCTTTCATTGAACCTTGATATCTAACACTATTGTTCTAATACACTCAGGCAATAAAGAGAGGTCATGCAAGAATGTTCAAAGGAAATGTGAAATTCTAATAGAATCATAAAAGGCAGATTATAAACGCTTATTGAGAATGATAACTGACCAAGGCTTTCGCAAAATTACATATCAAAGTGATTCCTTTCAAAAAATATCTCCTTTTGCCAAGAAAGTAAATGGAAGAACAACAATTAACTGGTTACTCTAATTGTAAAAGCAATATTCCAAAGCAAAGATCTCATTGGGACTAACTGACTAAAAAGATTTAAAATTGACTTCTCCTTTGCAACCACATTATATGCAAGTTGAAATCAATGCTTTATCCTGCAGTCTAAACCAGTTCAAGAGATAAATATACAGGACCAATCCATAAAGTTATTAACAAAAAAAAAGAAAGAAAGTACCCGCTCATGTATAATAATTTCCTGCCACAAACTTGAGCTTGATGTTCTCAAACGTTGAAATCGGCAATAGCTATGCACATAACAAAGTATAGAAGGAAAGCATGGAAGTGGGGAGAAATATAAATACTAACACCACAGATCCGTATCAAGTCCATATAATAGCTAAGATTTATACAGGCATTTGGTCCCTCGTTCCACATCCATGCCTAAAAATCAAAGCTTTAACAATGAAGAGCATCCAAAGCATGCATACCAAGGAGCAGGCAACACAAGCACCCATATAATTATATGACATGTCAAAAGATTCTCTTTTTCTCCTTTTCATAAAGAAGAAGAAGAGAGATCTTACCCTACTAAAATCGATCCAATGAAGCTAGCCAAACAGCTAGCCCCTGGCCTTAAGCTCAGCGAGGCGGCGGGAGAGGTCGTCCTCGTCAACCTTCTCCTTCTCCTTGGCAGGGATGGCGTGGGCGGCGGCCTGGGGGAGGCCGACGGAGACCTCGAGGCCGTAGTCGTCGGCGACCTGCTGCATGAGGCTGTTGACCTCGCCCTCGGGGGTGGAGAGGGAGGTGGATCCGGCCATGGAGCCCTCCATGAACTCGGCCTGGACCTCCATGTTGACGAACTGGCGCTCGAACTGGTCCATGGTCTCGGACATCTTCTGGAGGTTGCCGGTGGCGAGCGAGGAGTCGAGCGCCTTGACGATGGAGGCCATGGACTTGCCGATGGTCTGCATCTTGGCCTGTGTGTCGAGTCGGGCGACGACGGCGTCGAGACGGGAGGCGAGGCGGAGGTAGTTCATCTGCTCGTTGCGCTTGCGGATGGAGTTCTCGGCGTAGATGCGGGCGCCGTCCATGTTGCCCTTCTCGATCGCCTTCTTCACTTTAAGCTTCTCCGCCTTCTCTTCCTTCTCGCACTTGCGCGCCTGCCGCTGGAGACTCTTTGACGTGAATTTGAGTTCCATGATCTGGTTCATCAACTTCCCCGAGCTCCCCATCGATCACTCGACCCGATCCGCACCTAGGGTTAGGGTTTTCGGCAAAAGAGAGAGAGATCGACGGACCGAAGAAAGGAGAGATTGATCCCTAGGGTTAGCGTTCCGGCGAGCGATCGAGCGAGGGAGGTCGACGTGAAGGGCGAGGGTTAGGGTTAATGCTCGAAGAAAGGCGAGAAGGACCGATTTAGGAGAAGCGGATAAAGGAGAGGAGAGGGGACGAAGGAATAGACCTGTAGATATTTCCACCGCGTATCCCACGCCATCTTGGCTTTCGGGAGACCGAGTCCGCGTCCGCGGCCGCGGCCGCGTCCGACTTAATTAAGCGGGGCCCAAACGGTTATTGGACATCAATATTTGGTTCACACGAAGAAATTTTCTCTTATTGGAGAAAAAATAGTTTTATATATTTGATTAATTATTAAAAAATAGTATATTTTAGAATAATTGGTATTTAGATGAGCATGCATGCATGTATATATGTATGTAAAATATTTATTATGCTCTTAATAAAAAAAATATCTTGTCACGTACCATCTAAAAGTTTAAGTATATTTTTGGAAAAAAATTATTCCAATTTCTATCCGGTGGAAATTGAACTACTCTATATCCTATATAGATTTTTTTTCCATAAAATATATAAATTTTATTTTTATGAAAAAACTACTTTTTTATCTTCTTTCTTTAAAAATTTCAACCAAATATGAAATATTTTTTTATTTTTCTATTGACTCTACTTTTTCCCATTTGAGAACCAAATGAGTGCTGAAATATGCTTATTTTTATAAAAAAACTACTTTCGCGTCTTGCTTCTTTAAAAACTCCAACTAAATATGGGGTATTTTTCTATTTTTTTATTAACCCTACTTTTCTTCTTCCTTCTCGGAAAACCAAATGAGTCCTGAATAGGCTTGAAATTTGAACCAGCCTTGGACCATGGTGGTTGGCCTTGTCTTACTTTCTAACCCATGCTGGATTTCCCTGGTATTTTTGTAACCTATACAACTTCTCGTGTACATGAACATTGCTGCTCGTGAAATGCATGACACCCACGCCCAACCTCTATCTCCATACATCAAAGACAGAGTTCAACCATGGATAGAAAGTAGGCCTTGTTCTTCCTGCTTGGCGTCTCACGCTTGTGCATCATCACACTTCGACCGTGGGTGTCCATTCACTAGAACTAATCAAAATATAATGCAGTGACTTTGCATTCATCATGGCTTATAATCATGTCTTTAACAAGAGTCGTCTCGTCTAATCACATGCTTGGCATATGCCTCAAGGCCAGGCAACTCACTACATTCCTCTCACCCTTTAAGGATAATGTTTAATAAATGCACCACTTCAATTCACCTTTTAATTTAGGACCTCGGTCTGAAGACATAACATGAAGTTTTTAGGGCTTTATAAATCCTGTAGGAAGTCTGTGTTGCATTTGGTACAATGCCTTCTCACATCTGATAGATAAAAATTCCTGTATCAGTATTGGAGGCTAGTACTCCTTGGATGCTGGATGAAGGACTTTATATTTGGATTAGATTTTCACATGGAAAACAGCTTTCCCTTCCCTCATAAAATGGTTTCAGACAGACTTTGAGATAGTCATTCATCTTCACCTTCCTGCTTGAATTTCAGGCAAATCTCATCTACCAGTTGTTCTGCTGGTTACAACTGCTGCAGTTATAGTATACAGAACATAGTAAAAGATATTCTTTTCTTTCCTGACTTGGTCACCCACCCTATAGAAAGGCTATCAATTTCCAAATTGCCCAGTAATCACTGCATAAAAAAGACGGGGGAAGAATGAGCAGATAATCAAGTACTTCCAAATTCAAGATCACTTAGGAATACAGCTTCATGTTTTGCTGTTTAATGAGTCACTAACTCTGATGCAGTATATTTTGAAATAGAAGTTTAAAAACTTAAAAGATATATAAAATACAATTCATTTGTCTATCATGTAAGTATTATGATATATTCACTAAATCATCACTACACTAGGGGTAATATTATCAATGTTAACTATACAACTAAAAGTATCGCCATGTGCAAGTGCATTCTTTTAAAACTTATGAAATCTCTCTTTGGAAAAAAAAAAGACTATTCACGGCAGCAGATCAACATAAATTTAACTATACTGCAAAAATAACACAATCCCTATCAATGTGTGTAATTCAGAGATTCAGACTAATATTCTTTTGTACCATAAGTGTTATAAATATTGCTGCAAAATTTTCTGAAAGAATGCTTCTCATAAGATCCTCACTTAATCTTTCCTACAAAAACATTGAGAATAAATATTCCTTGCAATCACCTGCATCATGTGTCTTCAGCTTGAAAGAAAAGCATCCAACAACCCACTGCTTTGGAAGCCTGCAGGCATATGGGGTGTTTTTTGAAAGCCGAGGACGGTGAACCACTGAATTTGATCTGAGCATAACGGAATGCCCTTTCACAGGAAGCTTGCTCTTTTAAGCATTTCTAAGATGTGCTCTGGCTTTCTAAGCTCTTTTTTTCCCTGTGGATGCTTAGACATCTGACAAAAACCCACATCCACCTCAGGGCCAGGAACATGAATACCCTGAACTCTTTCTTGATGTCCTCCTGGCTTCTTTTGGTGCTTAGACATTTTCAGCCTTTTTATTCTTAAACCCTTAGTTACAATGTCAATGTATCCATTATCATTCTCCGGATCCTCTGTGTTATCTAGTTCAGGGTTCCTCTTCTGCAGCATGAGCTCTCCGTATCTCTGTGATGCATCTCTAGGTTCTTTAAGCGGACAGCCATTTTTAGCAAAAATAACCGGGCTGTTCTTTGGAAGATTTATTCTTCCACTTCTTGACAATTTGTTTAACACTGGGAGCAAACAACGAGGGTATTCCATGTATCCTTTCTGACCATATGTGGCATTCCAAAATGCAATGCTACAGCCTGAAATAGGCGGGTGTGGGTGATCAAGAGCTGTCTGGAGGAGAGATACTTGGTCTTTAAGGAATAATGAATCAAAAACAATTGATGGTTGACTTCTCTGCAAGCAAGCTAGAGTCTGCGCCCAGAAGCGCTGAAGTTGACAAATAGTGTTTCCTTGGTGCATCTTGCCACATATGAGAGCACAAAAAGACAGCCATTGAGCCAATGGTTCAGAGGTTATCTGCAGGCAAACACAAACAATGTGATATCTCTTTCAAACATGTGCTTTTATGTGATTACGGAGTTTGAACATATGCATCATTATTACAGCAAAAACATGTGAGTACTGCCTCACATGTTATCTCTTATTATTGATATGTACTTTGCAAAAGAATTCTGGAGAAAATTTATGCTACAAACCTCCAAGAATGAAAGAATATCTTGCTTCAAGACAAGATGACCTACAAAACTAGCCATGGTTGTGAAAACCCTGCAAATCATCCACATTAAGAGAAACAGATAACCAACTAAAAGATAATACAGAAATCACATGCCCAATAACAAATACAGAAATCCATATTGAGAAAGAATTCACATGAAGAATTACCTACTAATAACTTCGTGCTCCACTAGTGAATTTTTTTTCATAAATGTTAGCGATAAGCCCAAAAATCTGCAGGTGACGAAAAGATGCATCAGCTGAGCTCCTCAAGAGAGCAGGGTGCACCATAATAGGTGAAGTTTCAAAAAAGAAAGTAAAAAAAATGTGTTTGCAGTCACATCCAACCAAAACTGTCTCAACGACTACCTGGCAGCAAGCCCCAAGCTATTCTTGATGGAGCTGCATTGCCTACAATTATCAGAGCCTTTGTTTTTTGGCGAAATATTATCAGAGCCTTTGTTGGATACTTTTGACTCTGAAATTGCAACATCCAAAACCTGGATATGATTCAACATATGTATGACTACTTCACCATATACAGAAACGGTAACAATTTTCTGAGGTTTTGACTTCAAGGACTCAATACTGTCCTGCAATATACCGATGTTCTCATCGAGCACTCTTGCCAAAAGTTCACATAGACCTTCTGTAAAATTGTTCATGGAACAAGTCAAAATCTGAGAGGCGTGACTGTAAGAATCAAAAAGTGACTTCCATGCTTCAATCACAGGTTCCAACTCAAGTTCACTCTCTAAAGAAATCAGCCATTTCTCTGAGGGTTTACCATTACTTCCAGAGGTGAAAACCTTCTCAGGAAAGAGAAGAATGAGAAAGGGGTAAGACAAGAACCAATGAACTGCATCATAAGTAGCAATGGCACCATCAGTTGTCAAGTGAGAAAGATCATTAACACCATCAACATGCTCCTTCAGGCCCTTTGCAATGAATTTCCATACTGGCAACCATGATAACCTACCATGCACAGGCTTTCCTAGGTGCATGTACAGAAAGAAGACAATGGCGTGCAAATTGATTAGGGGATTTACTGTACAGAATAAAATATTTGAGTGTTCCATTGCAAGTATAATACCATCCGTATCTGACTTTTCTAGGACCAACTGAGCAATCACAGAGAGATACAATATGGTTGTGTAATCAATTGGAGAAATCATATCCATGTAAGCAAGAGATCCCACTCCAAGACCTGATACATTTGGATAATCAATAGTTTCAGAGCATTGCAAATCATGGATGTACTTGAGATCTAAACTGACCCGATAAAGTGGGGATGCCAGGATAGAAGTTTCTAGCTCTTCCCTGATAACCTTTACAAACTCCAGACCTGTCCATAACAATTGGTTAGCATTTTCTTCTAAATTTATATTTTCACACACCTCCTTTGTGAACTTAAAAATAGTTTTAAGACAGATTTGGATCCAATCATACTGAGTGGACAGCCTCTTAAGTTCAAGTTGAACACCCTGCAATACTGATCTGAAGATCTTTAAGGCAGCATTGAAAGCCGGAATTCTATTTTCAGATGTCACAGTCTCCATTAGTTTTGGAGTGACAATTGTGCCAATCATCTCTAGGAGGAGATCTAAGTTACAAATATCCCAAGGTAACCATTTAACTGGAAAGTCCTTCCATGAGGTTTTACAGTTTATGGATGATCCGGCTAGAGTACATTTATTTACCAGATTATCTGAATGCTCCTCCGCAGTCATGGCCATTTCTCCAACTTTTACTTTTGACAAGACAAACTCATCAAGCAGATCAACACATGAGGTCCATAAACCAATACTTTGGTGATCAGGTCCCCTGGAAAATACTGCTTTAAGAATTGGCCAAAGGGTGGCTTGTATAACTGAAGGATGGTTAATTACAAGATCGATTTTATGGAGAAGATAGTGCCATGTGCTCAGGCAACATGAATGAACAGATATGTCACATTTACTTGATATGATTCCTCGTAAGGGCATCATCATGACTTTAATTCTTTTTAATAAACAGTTAATTTTATCATCACAGAGTCTCCAGGAAGCAGTAGATGGTGTAGGTCCAGTTCGTTGAATCACATCTTGAGGTGTCTTCATCAAAAGATCAATAGTTTGAAGTGGAAGGAGTGCATCAACCAAACATTCCCAGGCAACCTGTCCGCCCAAGATTTCACCATTAAGAAAAGCTATTCATTTGGCAGATAAAAGCCAATTGTTGCTTGAGACATGAGGTGCAAGTTTCACCGGCTTACCAATGATGCAATCTGGATTTGTGGATCAGGATCACTAAATGTTTGCTCAGGGATTTTCAACATTTTATTGACCAGATGTCTATCACTCAGTGCATCAGAACCAAGCAAGCGGATATACCATCCCCATGCTTGGATCATGTGAACCTTCCGCCGATGATCATGGATGTCATCCATCATACTTGGAATCAATTTTTGCTTAAGGTCTAATATAACTGCCTGATCAATCACAGTGAAAATAAACTGACAACATTCAATTTAAAATTATGCATACTCTGAAGAAAAAAACAGTAGTAGATGTTAGTAATACTGCAGGGTCAAGAAAGTTGAAATAAATTAGGAATTAGGAATGTTGCAGATGCAAGACAATAAGGACAAATGATATTTTCTCATTCGATGTAGTACAAGAAAGTGTGCCACAACAAGGATGCATGTTTTTACGTTTTTTCTTCTTCAAATACATTTGAGTATGTGGTGAACAGTTTCTGAAGGGGAAAACTTTGACCGGAAAGCCCGGCAAGTCTAATGCTTTAAGGTTCAAGTTGGTCAGCACTCAGCACAGACATACTTGAGCTCAATATTATACTGCTCTGTTATTTGTTTCAACTGAGAAACATTATTCTTGTTTAGTTAACTCGGGCCGAGAGGCCCGAGATACATATCAAAAAAATATAGTCTGAACTAAAACAATCTCTTATGTTACATTTCATTGTTAAAAACCAAAATAAGATAAAGACACAAAAAGATTATATCGGATACATTAAAGCAGCAGGTAGTAATATAGTACTCTAAAGATCTCTTAATTCAAAATTTGGGACATACATCATTGGGTGTATGACATCTGATGTCTTAGGCCAAAAATATATTTCGTATGGAAATACAACCAAGCTTGATGTCAAATAGCAACAATTTCTCCTGGATATTAAGCACACCTAAAAATCTTGAATTACATATTAAAAAGAGAACATTCAGATATCAAATAAATGCACAATATTTTAACATCGAAATAAGATGTTGTGCTATAAAACTTAAAGAACTACGACAATCAATTAAAAAAATAGCTTTTCAAATTAAATGCACAATATTGTAACATCAAAATAAGATGTTGTGCTCCACTATATAAATGTCAAAATTGATGTCGAGAGTTTATATTGTCTAGGAACCTTGCAGATCAACTAATCTAGCCCATAACTTGATATGGATGGAAGATAGCATATATACTAGATGAGAAAACATTTTTCAATTTTTTCCAGAAATGCTACAAAATAATAGCAGATCATCAAGCATACCTTAGAAAGAAGCAGTGGAGGGGGGCATATGATAGATTTAGTCTTCAAGAGGCATCTCTCTGCCATATTCCTCTCCCTCTTATCAGTGCTAATAAGTCTTCTATATACTGGTGGAACCCAAATGTTGGTCATGTCTCTCATATGTCCACCAAGCTGAGTAGCCAGTTTCATCACAGCCTTCAATGATTTTACAAAATCAATAAGAAAGATATAGAATTTTCTACTTGCATTGAGTACTTATTAAGAATTTTACTTTTACTATGTACTTGTCTAGAATTTTTTACTTTTAGTGAGTACTTCTAAATGTAGAACGTGCAGTGAAACTTTTTGCAAATAATAAACAAAGTTCCAAGAATACAAAATTCTAACCAAGGATCACCTGTCATTCTGACAAACCAAATTGTATGGGTTGAGCTAGAAAAACTGTATGGTAGTAGAATCAAATTTGTGATATCATACATCATAGACTTGATTACAAAAACAAAGCCTAAGAGGCAACTATACAATCACATATCGCTTAAGAAAATGGAGCTAAAAGTCAAGGAAAGATGAAATGTAAGGGACTCATATATGTTTGCAATTTAACTAACTCCTTTTGAATTTGATGTCATGATTAAATACAAATATATGATGATGCTTCAATAGGTACGATTATGTAGATGATTATGAAGATGTCCTGATAAGCATAGACACAGTGACAGGCCTTGTGAACTTCAAAGTGAGACATATAGGTTATACCTGATCATTTCCATTCAATGCCAAACTCATCAAAATGACGATTGGAGTAAACTTATCAAAACATATCTAATTCCTGCATATAGGTCTTCTTTGGTCTCTTACCTACTTCTGTGAATCCCGTCAACCACAAATCCCTTTCACAGTGGTAATGTCCACACTGTCTCATATTATAACTAATGGAGTCCAACACTCAGAATTTTGTTAATAACAACAAAGAATATTATAATAGAAAATTATACCGCAAGAGAAAGAGGACATAAACACAATGCAGTTGCATTAAAAAAAGTAGTTGGACCTTATGAATTAAAAAGCAAAATGCTCATAAGTTTTGTGTTTCTAGAAATATATCATGGGTTATAGCATTTTAATATGTTTGCTTTTAACTCTTCCTTGTGGAACTGGTTGACTCACAAAGTTGTCATGCAGGTTGTATAATCGATTCATCAAGCTTGGGTGATTATTCTACATTGCTTCTTTCCTCGTTCATAAGTCCGTTTATTCATGTTAGTTGACCAATATTAAAGGGTGATGTTATTGGTGATTTTACTTAATAATGCAAAAAGATACATCCCTCTATATAAGTGGCTAAGCTTCCCATTACACTAGAGGCAAGCTAATCAAAAATTTTCTTGCAAAACCAAGTACCAGGAATAAGCCTTTCATTTGACCATATAAATATCTCGATGCATAATTAAAAGGCCAACTAATATGTTTAAAGTTGCAGTTCATGTTTATTTGATGAGCTTTGCTTGAATCTTGTATACCTCATTGCCTCAAGTCCTCAACCATTTTTATGATCAGATTCAACATGCAAAATTGATGGCATCCAAACAATTGATGGTCATGATAATAATTATAGAACCAAGTTTGATCCACATGTTGTAACATGAGTTGATTATAACTAAATCCCACAAGTTAGAAGTACTACTCAGTCAATAAACTTTGATGGACAGTCAAAATCACATGGCTACTATATGTTTCTTTTCACACTTCATGTCCAACTATGTACATGAATTTTGCATATGATGTAATACATTTCCGCATTCAATATATTATGTACTTATACATGTTATATGTGTAATGTTTTGGCTTTTTCTCTTTATACAGAAGTTCAATGCCCATAGTAACAACGAAAACACACATACTTCATGTTTTGCTTTACCCATGCGGGAAGAGTAAACCAACTACCATTCAAGCCAACTGCTTGAACTTAAAGAAATGACCAATTTAAAAAGAAGAAGAAGAAATGGAGAAAGGAGGGTAGAACCTGCATTGCCTCAAATGTGGTGGACAAAGAACCAAATGAATTGTCAAGGGCATGGACAACAGCACTCAGTAACGAGTCTATGCTGAACTCCACAAAGGCAGCACCTAATTGCTGAACGGAGATGCACCAGGCCCCCAAGTTGCAAACAGCCTGCAAGACAAAGAAGTCCAAAAGAGTTCCGTAGTTTTTCCATAAAATGCATGCAAGACCTATGATCGCAGACAAACCAAATCATTCAACCTTCATCCGAGTGGTCTTTATTAGCTTTACCAGTGACTCCAGAACCACACGAGCAACTCCCTCTATAATTCCCAAAATTAAAAGCATAAATTTAAATCTCTCGAGAAATTTTTATACCATTAATAAAAAATAAGACGGGAGCTCGAACCTGAAAAAGTAGGAACCAATGACGGATGATACAGCATGAATCCGAGGCACTTCAAAGCCTGGGAGGCACTGATTCATTATACCCGAAAAAAAGAAAACAATTTTGATGGTGAGATAGAAGGATTTGGCCATAATAATCAAGAAAAGAGGGAACTTGTCCCTGTTGCCTGAGACTGGGAGGGACTTATTACATCTCTTCGTCTTGGCGGTGAATGTCGGAGAGGAGGAGAGGGATGAGAGAAGGGGAGCAGAGGGAGAGGGCTTCCATTGAGGAGGGATCGTCGGCGGAGCAGTGCTGGAGGTGGAGGAGGGCGGCGTAAGCCATGGATCGATCGGCTAGGGTTTTGATCTCTTCGATCTCTCGCCTGAGGAGGGCTTCCGCCATTAGAGCGAGGGGAAGGAGAGGAGCGAGGGAATTTGGGAAGGCGGGAAGGGTTTTAATACGTCGCTGAGTTCATCCTCGAGCATAAATTATTTAAGATGCTTTGTAGATTATTGAATTAATCAAGCCAAAAATCCTAAACTGGGCGGGAAAACTTTAATTAAGTACTATTAAATTATTAAATTTTTAAATTTGTCCAATTTGGATCCTAAATGTGAATTTTGGACCAAAGTTGTTACCTGACTTGCTAATGGAGCAGCTGATATTCATAAGTATTTGTCAACTATTTTCATCCCTCTTTGATTAGGGTTTCGATTTTTATTCATATTCAAATCCCATCGCTTCTTTTCGGTGAAAGGGGACCAACAATAGCCAAGAGGGTGGTGGTGTTTTCGTTCGGCGATGAGTGATGATCAATTAACAACCGAAAGAAAACTGAGAAAGAAAGAGATTGATTACATAAGAAAAGATTGTTTATTGATAATGACGACATTGTTCAAGTGATTAGATCAAACCATTTTTTATTTCTTTAACTATCTTAGTTCTTTTGTTTCTTGGTTTCTTGATGTCACAGTTATGATTTGAGAGAAAAAGATTGAATGATTTTGATTTAGACGAATAATGCACATTAACTACAAGTTCTTTCATTTCTTTTCTTTTACTTTATCCCTCAAGAAGCTCAAGAAGTTGGATTGATACAGATTAAGGCGTGAGATTTTCATGGATTTACTTTTTGAAGTTCTTCATCTTATGTATTACAATTGGAAGTAGCTTGATGCTTACCATTAAATTTACTGATAGCCTTTTGGTTGAAATTTTGAAGTGTTTGTAATGAGTTACTGCTTTCTATGCTTTAAATATTGTAATGAAGATTGTCAAGTCAAAAAAAAAAATAGCTTTCATAATTAACTAAGTAATATGCATATTGTCATATTTCTCCATCTTTGTTTTTTCTGATTATTCATTTCTTGATTCCATTGTTTGTATTTTGCGTGAGAAAGAAAGAAAGATTTTGGTTTGTAGAGATCAAGAATGCTATAAAAATTTTAAACTTTTCCATTGTTTGTGTTTGTCCATCTCATTGACTGATAAAGATAGTGATATAATAAAGGGCTAGCTTGTGGGCTTAGCGATGGTCTAGGTTAGACTATTATGAGTGTCAGGCAAGGCATGTTTTAATCACTTTAGTCTAAAAGCTGAAGCCAAAAGTCAAAGGGCAAAGACAAAAGCTACGTACGGAGGCATGGTAGCATGTTGAATTCTGTTAAATACCACACAACCACCAAACTAATAAGCGGAGGTCTCAGGGGCGACATGGAATGTTGGGAGAATAGCATGGAACGACATGATATCCGTAGTACCACAACACCTAATAGCTCATTAAGTAAGTGGATGCAATTGAAAGCTTATGACACGTACTTGTACCTAACAAAGCTCTTTAGAAAACATTCATCGGAAGCCACGCATGGAAAGTAATGTTCCTAGAGTAAGGATTTTCACTCTTTTCTTCGATAAGAAAAACGAGATTTATTTTTTTCCATTTCTCCAAACCCGCAATATGAACCTTTTTATACACCTATTTAAATGTAACGAAAACAACCTTTATTTCTCTTCCAACTCTCCTCTCTCTCTCACACACTCTTGCTGCTCGCTTCGTGGCCATCGCCAATCTTTAGTAACCGGACACGACGAAGGGATAGAATTGGGAAGTGAAATCTTAGCTGGAAGAGGGGAGAAGGACTTTAAGGCTTTTTTCCACATCAACCAAGAAAAGGACAGATCTTCAACTTTTAGCAAGCTACATGGCAGCACGTGACCACTCCGTCATAACAGCCAAATGGAATTCACAACCAAGGTTCTAATTGAAAAAAGTTGAAAGTTTGATGATCTGATTGCACTAAATTAAGTTCAAGAGAAAATGGAAAACCTCCAAATAGTTCAGAATTTTTGGTGTGATTTATTCTAAATTATTTAAGAAGGTTTCCTATGATAGAAAGGACAGTGCTTGGGTAGGGAAGCTGGGAGTTCACCCTCAAGTGTCTTTATTTTTATAGAAGTTGGCATGGGACCACATCCCATGTTGTGAAAATGTTGATGGAAAGAGGGTTGAATATTACCTCCAATTATGATCTTTGCTCAAACATAGAGGGATTAGTGACTTATGCTCTCTTTCAATGCCCAAAGGCATTGCAGGTATGCTAATTATCTAATATTTTAATCGTATTATTGGCATCACCATCCCCACTTGAAGCCTTTCTATAGTATCTAAAATCATATGCTCATAAATTGGAAAGCAGGAAAGAATATATCTATTTTGCAAGTATTGTTTGTCATATCTGGCATACAAGGAATGCACGAATTTTTGAAAAAAATATCTTCTTCATCTAGATTTATATTGGATAATGCAATAATGCAAACTACCAAAATAATTCAGAGTGAAGAGCTGGTGATAGGTTGGGACACTGAGGACTCCTTCATGATCTCACAACTTATCAAGATGGTATTTATTACTTAGGAGCCCCCACCCCCTAGTTTTATAAGAGTTAACTTTGATAGTAGTGTTAATGATAGAGCCAGCAGAGGAGGAGCGAGTTTTATAATCAGAGGCCCGGACTCTTAGATTATTGCGGCAGGTGGGAGACAACTTTTTAACCCATCCATTTTGGGGGTAGAGTTATAAGCTTCGTGGGAGGAAATGTGATATGCTATTATTTCCTTGAAGACTAATCATATTATCTTTGATGACGACTCAACTATAGTGGTCAGATTGATTTCAAAACACTCAAGATCTATTACTGAACAATGCCTATTGTTGGACATTTGTAAACTGCCAAGAATTGTATATCATTTGTCGTAGCTCATATCTATAAAAAGGCAAATAGAGCCGCAGAATGGGTGTCCACTTTTTTTACTGAGCACTTTGGTGGAAGCACAGTCATTCGCTATCCTCTTTCGGCATATGACAGACACCCCTCTATCTTATTGAGCATCACCTAAAGACACTACATGCATCTACTCCAGCTTACCTTCTCAACAAACTATGCCACCTTGTAAACCCCATCCCTGTTTATCACTATGAATCTAGCAATCCATGGTGTGGTAGCGGCAAGGTCCTAGACGAGCTCTTCTATTCTTATGTTGGCTAGCCAATATGATATAATAATCATCGATGTAGATGTTGTTGTTGATAGAAAGGTTGGCCTAGTTAACGGGAGCACTCTTGTAATGAAGGAGGTAGTCCTTGAAGGTGATATGGATGCTATTAGCAGGAGAGCAATTGCAAATTCAGGCCTCTGCCACCATAAAATAGGCGAGGTAGGTGGTTGGGAAGAAATAAGGGTAGCACTAAAAGAGGATGCAAATGCGCTCGAAGGTAAGTGATCACTAGGTGGTGGTGAAGGAGAGGAGGAGTTGGGGATCTTGGCATAGGCAAATGTGGCATTGCATATGGCTAAGAACATGGTAGGGTCAATAGAATTGTGTTGTCTATGGCTGAGGTTCAAGAGAAGGAGGGCGGTGGAAAGAGACAATGCCAGTACATAAAAGTGGCATTAACAAGAAATTTTCATATAGTTTATCCTATACATTTTTACATATTTATACAGTTGGGTAAAATTGTTTAACAAATACGAACCAACAACAATGCATTGGTCTTTTCCTAATGAATAGGTTCTCTAATTCATGATTTTCTAAATAACCTTAAAATTAATTATATTATTCTTTACAAAAATATAACCTAGTCCATAAATATAGGCTATGAAAACTAAATCAGTGGTAAAATCCTGACACCATAAATAAGACCATTGCAGAGTGACTCCAAATGTTGGAAAGCTAGGGTACCAAACTATTACTCTCTTGATACACATAAGAAATCTTAATTCTCCCCCATTGAGATGTCATGCGCTGTATATCAATAGAGTAGCATGGCAATCCTTACGGTCAAATAATTAATAGCCATTGTTCAAAATGGTTACTCTCCTTTTAGCTACAAATATGATCCATTGAGCTGATAAACAACAAGTATTTTTCCCAACCTATCTAGAATTCTATTAGTAGAACAAAGATATTGAAGAAACTTAATACCCTAGCCACGAAAAAAGGGCACCTCACAATTTAGGACACTAAGGGTGAGGTAGCAGTAAAGAAAATTGAAAAGGGGAGCAAGAAAGGCCTAAATTGGCATAGTGCCTTAGTATATCATTATTCCAACTTAATCTTTCACCATATTCGCTAATATATCTTTCACCATATGTGTCGCATAGGTGTAAGTTATGTTGCTCCAAATAGTGCTAAGATATTTCATGGCAAAATGTAGACATATAAAGAAATATTGACTTAGGAGAAATCACGTGACTTTATTTTGTATTAATTTAAGATACTTGGATCAAGATTATGTATCTCAAACTATTTTCTTGCATGGAACAATGAAGACAAATTTGACTTATTGAATCATATATAGATAAACTATATGGTTTAGCAGCCATCATCTTCATCAACCTTTAGTTATGTTAGAGATCAATCCATCAATTTATTGATATAGGTTATGTTTATTTTGCATCTAGATCAAGTAGCGAAACGCTAACTTGAAGCTTTACATGCATTCTTCAACTAATCAATAGTCTATGTTAATGCATCAATTTTATATAATCTAGTTAAATCAGGGAATAAAATAAAGACTGAGGGATCAAAGGATTTATGAACTTTAAAAAAGAAGTGTATGGAAGTATAATACCTATACTTATATGCAACTTCAAAAAAAGATAACAATCATGATTGTTCAAAATAATTTTACATATCACATTTTTAATTTATAAAGAACATGCTAATTTCCATATCAAACAATTTATATAAAAGCATATGACATAAATTTTGTAAATATTTAAAAAATTAAACCTTTTTGATCCCTACTAATGTTTATTGTATATATATCTCACTTTGGCACAATACAACTGCAAGCGTCTCCTTTATATGTATATCTCTTTCCTAACAACTTACATGTCTTTTAACACTTTTTCAATTAGAATATCTTGTTAGTGATTTCAAATGAAGTCAATAAAAAATATTATCATTTTGATGTGCGTTTGTTCACTTTTCTCAAAAAGGACAAGCAAAGAAGTTTAAAAGAAATCATCTGGAGGATATTTTTTTTGGATAGAATAAATAAAGGATATTTTACATGTAATGTTATAAAAAATTATTGATGGATGAAACTTTTGAAAAATTCAATAACTCAAGAATTGTATGGTCCTGGATTTAGTTAATAATAACATAAGCACATCCTAAAATATCTTAAAGGAGAAATGAAATACTGCAAAAAAAAAAAAGAATAGTGATAATGAGATTTCATATTCATTTCCGATGTAGCTTATAGTGTGTTTTTCATTTATAGGTTTAGAATTCCAAATAATTTTATTTATTCAACCAAGTCATAGAGGTTCTAGCTACTAAAAAATAATTGCCTCTTCTAGCATATGTAACTATGACATCCAACAAAGTATCTTCTTAAATCAATTTTCGCATCCATTTTATCACCCAAATTTTTCTTGGAAAAATTCAATAATTCAAGAAACTTTATGCTCAGTAGATGGATTAAATTGACAATAATAGAAATATATCTTAAAAATAAAAAAGTATTAGATATAAAATTTTTGGAATAATAGAATTTAGATTTCAAATATATATCCACTGTAGCTTATACCCTTTTTTTTTTTTAACTGATAGTAAAATTTAAAATATCCCTATTTATTCATCCAAATCATATAGGTGCTAGCTAGGAGAAAAGAATTACATCTTCTAATGGATCTAACCATGATGTCCAACTAAGTATTTTCTTTAATTAATTTTTGCATCTATTTTATCATTGGAACTTAAATTTTAAAATTATATCAAACAAATTATATTTCATTATAATCTTAAAAACGAATTTAATTAATAATAAACTTCCCTAATTCTTTTCACACACGTGCATTGCACGTGTCCTGTGCTACCCACACTTCGTTGAAGGGAACTTGTCCATGTCAAAGCTGCTTTTTAATTTTCCGTCCTTCCATTTATCCGGGGTAGTTCTAAATACACCCCCCTATTGCTCAGGACACCCCCCAAAAATTAAAAAAAAAATACCCAAACTAACCTTTAGTGTAATTACCATATTGCCCTTGAAATTTTCTCAGTACACCCCCCTTCCTTCTCCTCCGTTTCGTGCTCCGTTCGGCACTGGATCGCCGAACAAAATGCTTCTGTTCGGCTGAACGGTGCCGAACAGAAGGCTTCTGTTCGGCGATCCAGTGCCGAACAGAAGGCTTCTGTTCGGCAACCCTCAACCGAACAGAATCCTTCTGTTCGGCGGAGGGGAGGGGAGGAGGGGTAGGAGGGTGGGGAGGAGGCGGCGGAGGGGGGAGGGGTAGGAGGAGGAGGGGGAGGTGGAGGAGGAGGAGGAGGAGGGGGAGGTGGAGGAGAAGGGGGTGGAGGAGGAGGCAAAGAAGGGGGAGAAGGCGGAGGGGGATGCAGAGTAAGAGGGGATGGGGATGGGGGGCGGAGGTAGAGGGGTGGAGGAGTAGGAGGAGGGAGGAGGGAGGAGGAGGAGGAGGGTGAATAGGCGGAGGAGGAGGGGAGAGGGATGAGGGGGAGGCAGAGGTGGGCGGGAAGAGGGGGAGGGGGAGGAGGAGGATGAGGAGGGGGGAGGAGGAGGAGGCAGAGGCGGGGCGGAGGAGGAGGGGAGAGGGATGAGGGGGAGGCAGAGGTGGGCGGGAAGAGGGGGAGGGGGAGGAGGAGGATGAGGAGGGGGGAGGAGGAGGTAGAGGCGGGGGTGGGGAGGTGGGGGGTGGGGAGGGTGGGGGTAATTTAGGAATTTTTAATTTTTTAGGGGTGTCCTTAGCAAATGGGGGGTGTAGAGAGTATTTAATTTTTTTTTAATTTTTGGGGGGTGTCCTGAGCAATAGGGGGGGTGTATTTAGAACTACCCATTTATCCGCCGCTCGACTGCCTCTTAACATCCAGTGATCAAAACAAATCTCCTTCTTCTTCTTCCCCCACCCCCCTCTCTTTCTCTCAACCAAACCAAATACCTCGGGCACCTTCATGGCGGTCTCAAACCCTAAAAGCCCCCAAAGTAACCATCTCTCCCCCTAAAACCCTATCATGTTTCGAGAAACCCTCGCCCCCTCCCCACCCTAATCGTGCCCCGATTCGAATCTAACTTCCTCTCTCCAATCGCTGGCGTGCGAGCCTACGCTTGGTGTGGTCTCCTTCTTCTCCCTCTATCGCTGCCGCTGCTCTGGCCTCCGGATCCGGTTGGGGCTGCTCGATCTGTGAGAATGGATGCGCGGGAGCCGTCGGCGTCGTCGGTCTCGCCGGCAGCAGGGGGCAAGGATGGGCCTGCGAACGAGGAGGGACCGCTTTCTGACGCGGAGGGCCTGGCCAAGGAGGCCGCCGTCCTGTTCCAGGGCCGGCGCTTCTCCGAGTGTATCGATGTCTTGAATCAACTTTTGCAGAAGAAAGGCGATGATCTGAAGGTGTCCGCTATGTTTCGATTTTTTTCCCCCGGGTCTTGTCTCTCGTTGACGACTTATTTGAACAGTTCTTGTTTCTGTTATTTCTTTCACAGTTGATCAGTTTGGATCTTGGTCTGGTAGTTTGCACCCAAGCCATCTGATTCATTCTGTTGTCGAGTATTTTTTTGACTTATATTGATGAATTTTTATCCAAAATTTGATTTTTTTGATCCCACATCCTTTATAAGGTCGTGCTCATGGTTTCCATGTACATTTACTCTTGCTTTATGTGACTGGAATTGTTGGTCGGTTGTTCATTCACCTTTGTTTGGATGCACTTGTTAATTTATAAGCAATCACATACTTTAGTATTTGGAGATTTTTGCAGGCCTTCGCGATCGATTTTAAAGGAATGAGTTGTTTCTCAGTTTTTATTTTTTTCTATTATGTTGTGTACGACTAAAAAATTTCCTGAAAATACTAAACCTGGCAGAGTAAGCTAGGAAACAAAACTAAAAATTTAGCTCTATCGAAGATGTAAGTCCTTTCACTTAAGTTCGGTGACTGGAATTTTTTTAGAAACTTTCTAATAAAGGAAGAAAGCTAGGTCAATGATCACAATTAGAGATTAAGGATGCATTATATGACACTTTTTTATCTTTAATGCAATGGAATCGTTGCTTTACTTCACCCAAGTAGTTATCATTTGCATCCATCCCATGCACCTGAATTGTTTGGGTATGATATAATTGGTTCATTTTGAATTGGTCTTCACCAATAGATCATGGAAATCCATAGTTGGAGTGTAGATTTGTAATTCTTCACAATGATCATTCTATACTTTCTACTTATGTCCAGTACAGACAGCTTTAAACTCACTAGCTAAGTACCCTTTCATTAAAAATGCCTTGTCTTTCATCGATATTAAGCAACCCTTTTGTTTGGTATATAATCCATCCTTTTTTTTCCATGCATACTTACAAATAATTTTGATCATCACCTCTCTAGTATCAGTTTTGTGCATACTATAATTAATGTCTATTAACTTTTAATTTTACCCTTTTTTCATATCTTTATCCAGTATGTCTATTTTTTCCCACTCTTCTTTGTCAATACCTCCAATAATCAGCTTATATCTTTCATATAATTTTGATCCTTCCTTAGAATATACTGTTGATCTATTCATCAACTATTTCTTCCTTTTTATAGATCAGTTTTCTTTTGTGTTACTACCTTATCCCATATAATGGTATATGATTCACACAAGTTGCTTCCTTTTCATTTCAACTATGAGGCCCTCGCCAAGCTTGCCCATTTCGGATCACAATTTGGTTCAGTAATGTCATGGTACATAAGTACTTTCTTAGAATTCCTTAGATAATTTGAAGTCTTTTTATGAGCTGTTATTCAGTATCTATCATGCCATTTACCATTTAAGCTTGAAGATACATAGTGTATGTTGAATCTATTGTGACTAGTGTGGGGTTGGAAGGTGTCAAAGGAGGCCTATTTACCATGCAATGATTTACCAACATTTTTCTTCCATTATTGGAATTTCAATGGATAGTGAAGACATCAATTAGAAGTAAGT